>NC_064887.1:16508737-17110768 GCF_929443795.1 Astur gentilis | reverse complement strand
CGGCCTTGTTGGACCTCGGCGGAGCCGCAGAAAAAGGGGGTCTGTTGTGGTCCTGGGAGCGCTGCTCCGGGACGGGGCCGCGGCCGGAGGAGCGCGGGAAAGGGGGGACGCCGGCTGCCAGGGAGGCGCAGGCGACCCGGGGCGGGGGGTGTGTGTGTGGCGGGGGGGGGGTGGGGGGGTTCGCACAATAGGGCCCCTGTCCTCGGCCGGCAGCGGCGGCCCGACGCCCTTACGGCGGACTTTCCAAAAACATACACCGTTTTGTTTCACCTCGCCGACGTGCATCTTTCTCTGAGCGGCTCCAGCCCCGGGGGAGGCAGCGGGGCCGGTGGAGACAGCCCGTCTGGGTCGGCCCTCCCCGCAGCGGCACCGGCGGGACGGGGCGGGACGGGGCGGGGCGGCCGCTCCGCGCGGGGGGACGCCGTGACCCCGGAGGGGAGGGGGGGGTGGGGGGCAGCGCGGTGGCGGTCCCCGTCCGAGGGGACGCCGGGGCCGGGGCCGGGGCCGGGCCGCGGAGCGCGGCCCCGTCCTCCCGCTGCCCCGGGGATGTCCCCGCGGCGGTGGCCGTGCCGGGCAGAAGGACTCGGGTCCCCGGAGCGGGCAGGCCCGTCCCCAGGCCGGGCCCGACGGAGAGCTCCCGCCGTTGTGGGGCGTTCGTCCCGTCCCGTCCCGTCCCCCCCCCAAATTTATTCTCTTCGTGGTTTTCATTCAAGTAAATCAGGCTGATGGTTTACTTTGTGGCGGTTTTGTGGTTTGGGAAAGGTGATGGGGTGAAAGCTCCGCGCCCCTTTGCCCAGAAGTTGCTCTTCAGAAGGCGGCAGTGGGTTTCTTCGTCGCTCGTGTGCCTCAAAATTTGACCGGAAAGGACAATAGCCGAAAGGGAAATTCGGTCTTTAGTTACACGCAGCTATCTCCCGAGACTGCCAATGTATACCATTTAGTGCCATTTCTGATGACAGGAGGTATTTATGTGTCCATTAAGAATTGGACAGAGACCACCGGCGAACTTCGCTGGTTGCCAGTAATGCTAGTAACGACTTTCCATCCCTACTGATTTGGCTGAGCCCCAGCTGGTGACGAGGAGGAGCAGGGCTCCGTCCTCTTTCCAGACTCCGAGCTATCCAGTACGCCGGGCTTCCCTTCGGTTTCTAGGTGTATGGATGGGGTTTTGTCCTGTGGTACTTCAGTTTTAAAACTCTAAAGTGGTTTTCTGATGGAGAATCTGACCGGTACTGCTTTCCCGGGATGACTCTTTACACAGCAGCATTGTGATCAGGAGGAACAAGTTTGTGATTCAACACACCCTGATTAAGGAAAATTTTCAAAAATTTTCAAAAATGTTGAAAAAGCGGAAGAAGCTAGCACACCGATGCGTGGTTAAATTGGCCACTTCTGCTTTTCAGGGATTTATGCAAACACTTGTTTATTTATTTAATTACATCTAATTTAAGGACACGCACGCAAGCGTTTTGCTTTGATCTATGACTTTCACAACATTCAGCAAATGCTACAGGAAAAGTCCATGAATAGCACCTTTTCTCACTTGGTTTCGCGTCCTACCGCACATTCACACAACTTTGATGGGAAACTGTAACTGAACCTACATTTGCTCAAAAAAAGGTCACTTTGAAAGCTTTGAAGCACCTTTTAACAAACCTGTCCTGAATTTCAAGTAGCTGACAACACTTGAGATGGGTTAAGTTTCTTTGGAGTTCGGGTTAGACTGTGACCCTTTCATAGGCTTTCCCTGCACACGTTTCCCTGTCACAAACTGTGACCCAGCATTTACCTTCCAGGCTGTGCCTACATCTCCTGCATGTATGTCAGGAAACAGGAAGAAGTTTGGAGTATCTTCCTTTTTGAAGGTTTTGTTCAGTGTAACGTACTGTTCCAGACCTTTGTTGTCCTAAGTGAACTGGGAAATACTCCCCGCTTCGCGTCATGAAGAGTATTTTACTGGCTCCTCACTTCTTGTCCCATAGGCAATTGCCGTTTGTCAGGTAAAGTCTGCTGGGAGCTTGGCTAATGCAAAGCAGGAATTTGAAACAGTTGGCTCGCGTAGCAGGTATTACAGATTTACTGAGTATATCCTGTCATTTTCACAGGCCTGCGTCTCTCCAGGGACAGGGCTTTCCGGAGAAACAAATCAAGGAAAAAAACCTGGTTTATCTTCCCTCCACACAGTGTCAGTTTTTCGTGGCTGTGCATAGGGACTGCGGAGCAGCGTGAAGTGCTGTATAGGACAGAGGCTCCTCCGGGTACTGGTGCTCCCACGGACAGTAAGTATCCAGCACCAAACCAGAGCACGGCAGAGGTTTCCAACCGTGTGGATTCTGGAGAAAGATCTTATTAAATCCAGCGGCCAGCCCTTTGTTTGTACCATGTTTAATTTGCTCTTTCGCGTTCTCTTTTTCCTCTGCCCATCCTTCGCCGCACGTTTCTTCCATCTCTCCTCCTCTTTCTTCTTCTTTTCCCTGTTGCAGTCTTTTTTCCCTGTGGCCTTCCCTCTTCTAGTGTTTACCTACCTTGGGCTGGGCCTCTCCTGCAGCCCCTGCCAGGCCGCTGGTTCCTGCTGCTCTAAATCAGTCCTCCCAGAGTCAATGGCTCCTCTCAGTCACTCACAGGAGGTGCAAATCCAGTGGGGCAAATTAAGCATAGCGACGCACAGGCAGAGCGGCCGAGTAGCCAGAAGGCTTCAGCAGCTAAAATTCAAGTGGGTTCAGATTTTTTTTTTTCTTGCTTTGATTTGCTCAGAGTTTATGCTGAATTCCTTTGAGTATGGCATTTCCTATTTGTTTTCTTCCTCTTCCCTGCTGCCCTCCCTTCAGCTATGCTTGTGCCTGTCAGTTTTCGTACAGTCTGTGCCTTGCCTGTGGTTTCCAACGTTTGAGGGGTTTTGGTTTGCAGTATTTGTGCGCGGAGAGGCGCTTTGCTTTGTCGGTGCGCTGCGTTTTCCTCTGGCTGCTGTCAAGGTGTCGCAGAGGTTCTCATTGTGTGAAAGTGGAAGGGGAAACTAACCCTGCAGGGAAACGGAGAAGGAAAATGTGATGTAGTATTCAGTTGTGCTCATTGCTGCTTTCATGTGTGAACCGCACCGCTATGCAGATACACCCTACACAGATATAAAGGGATGTAGCAGCATAACGGAGGCAAGAAGCATCCCTGCTGACGGTCAGTGTGTTCCTGTTGAACCGCTGACTGGCAGTACGTACTGCATGGCTTTCTCACCCCAAGCTGGATGCAGAAATGCAAAGCAGATACAGCCAGCTCCTGCTCGTTCCTCCTGCCCAGTCAGAGACTCAAAATACTTTTGCCACTGTCATTCAAGGATCTGGCATTAGTACCAGCCACTACTGTTTCCTCAGTGAGGCAGGTGGATTACTTACATATATTCACCTACTCTCATGCGTGTGTCCTTCAACACTGGGCTACATTCAGAAGATGCAGTTTGCATCAAGCACATCCCTATAGCTGAAGTTTGCAATGAAAAGGCTATTATGGGCTTTGGCTCTCCATGCCACAAAAAAAAAAAAATTAAAAAAAAATTAGGTGGTCCTAGCTAGCACCTGGCCGCACGTGGATTTCTTAGTCATGTCTATTGTTTTCATCCCATGCAGTGATGTAGCTTGCAAATGATAGCAATATAGCCTGAAATGTCTTTATATATTCTAGAAAAAAAATTTTCGCAGCTGTGTCTCCTGAGTTTTGCGAAGGAGGCTGAGGCATCAGGAGCATACACCGGTTCTTTCCCAGCGTCAGCGGAGATGAAGGTCCTGGACAGAGATCCCACCCCAGAGAGTTAATCATCCCAAATGACCTCAGTAGAAACTTCTTCTTAACTTTAAACTTTGGTCCTCAGAGTGCAGGATTTCCCAGTGGAGCAATGCATGCGAACTGACATCCGTTAAGACAAAATGAGCAAGCTCAAAAGAAAATTGCTCATGAGTGCAAGGAGTTATTGGAGCTAGCTGAACCTGATTGCAGTGAATCAGGTTGTGCCCGAGAAATCCTTGATCAAAGCACATTTCCAGGCTGTGGTCCATAATGGTTGTCATCTGCTGTCTGCCTCAGTCTACAGCTTAACTGCACCTCGGAGACAACTGCCTCCTGCTTTTATCTGTGTTGTGTGCCCCAGAATACGCTCCCTTCGGTACGTTCGGGTTGGGTTGTTTGTTTTCTTTTTCTGCATTTGAAATACATGGCAAATTCTTCTTTCCCCCAGTGTGTTTTGTTTCATTACAGTTAATAATCACAGCTGCATTTCCTTAAGGTTGGCCTGTGTCAAAGCTAGGGGAACCCTCTGCCTTCCCTCTGATGCTTTCCCTCCCTCCCTGCTCTTCATGGCCTGATGGAACAGTTTCTTGTCACCGATACATGGACATTCAAAGGACTTGCCTAGCCTTTGATTTTAAGAACGCGCTTTTGTAGCTATTTTCTTGAAAAAAAAAATGAGCATCGATTAATATTTTTTTTTTCCTTGCATGCAAATAGGAGGGGAGGCCTGATTTGGCAGGATGCTGAACGTGCTCTGCCGCACAGTGAATTCTGTCACTTACTGCGCTTTCCAGGCTAGCTGCTGGAAATGTCACAGGATTAATTTCAGAATCCCCTGAGGTGCCTATTGGCTTTGTCCAAAATCATTACTCATTCTCTGCTACGTACACAAGCTTATTAAACCACGGTGAGACCTTAGTTGTGTTTGCTGTGTTACTGTTCATTTCCATTCTGTCCCGTCTGGGCTCTTACCCTTTGCCTATCGATATGTTACGTGAGCACCTTGCAGTGACAGCTAGCTGTGTTCTCTGTTGTGCACGCTTATTTTTATGGCACATAGGAGCTAACCGATGCAAGGAAGCCAGCCACGACCTCCTCCAGGGCTACTCTGATGCTAGAGATCAGTTCCTTGCGCTGTTCTCTGGCTTGTGCCCATCGCTTCTAGTCCATGATAGTGTAGTGAAAAAATCAATAGCAGACAAATAAGTAGACACGATGTCATCCTTGCAGATAGGGAGGACTTGCAGGCAGCCAACAGATCATGTATGTGCTCTAAGAATGTTTGTGGAGTTACGATCCAAGAATGTGCAAATAGCTGCCCATCCCAGTGTTACGTGCCTGCGATTAGGGAGAAGTGCTAAACCGTCTCGAGACTTGATTAGCATCCAAATCTGAAAGATGTGTCTTGTGCTGCCGAGCTGGTTGGGGTGATTTTTCTAGGGGAGTGAAGAAGAAACTATGTGAATGGAATCTCTTCCTCACCTTATCTCTGCTGGGGGCTAAAATAAAACTGGAGGGAGGTGGCTGGCGGGAGCTGGTGGGCTGCTCTGCGAAAGGGTCCTCCAGCGTGGGCTCCATCCGGCAGCCAGGAGCGAGGAGCCCAGCGGCTTGCGCAGCCCCACGGGGAGAAGGACATCTCTTTGTGTCAGCCAGGAAACCTGTCTGCTGCCCGCTGTTTTCCCAGGGACCGATGTCCTCAGGAAGTAAAAGGTTAGCACGGGCTATCAGCAGACTACTTTGGTGCGGAGACTTTTTTATGATTGCATTAACGTCTCTTTTCCTGTTGTTGTACAGAAATTATGACTCCTCGTGTCAGTGGTGAGATGAAAGCAGGAGCTCTTCTGCATGGAGCAAGCATTAAAAGCTAGCTGTTAGGTTAATCATAAAAGAAAATTAGTGCTGGCTGGCGGCTATTTACTTTCAGAGAAGTTTGCTTGTGTGTTGTTACTCTTCTAACTCTTTGCACTTGTCTGTATCCTTTTGTACAGAGTCAGCTACTTATGTGTCACTGTCCTCTTTCGCTGCCTAACCTGGGGTCTGCTGCTGAAACTCCCCACGAGCTCAACTTCTCGACTAACGGGGTAATTTGGGATCAGAGCAGAAAACTGGGAGATAGGATGGGTCTTTCAGGTGAGCAGTGTGTGACAACACGATAATGTTTGTAACCGCTTGTGAGAGGAGAGCCTCTGGTTTCAAGGAGCGGGCTTTTTCAGGGTGTACCCATACAGTGTTTAACAGCGCCATGTCAAAATAAAAATCATTGATTAAAAGTGCGCCTTACTTGTGCTGCTAAAAACACTTCTAGATTATACATACTGAAAACAGTAAATATTTAACGTACAGGTTTACTTTTCCTGGTTTATAGAGAGCTCAGTGGGCCTGACAGAGCAGCTAGACAGATGTGTTTATAGCGAGCTCCCCGGGCGGGTACAATGCTGCAGTGTTTTGCCTGCGAGCACCACAGGGGCATGCTTAAAAAAATAAAAATGTTCCATTTACATTGGGGGAAAAAAATCCTGAGAATGTTTCTATTAATATTAGCTGGTGTAAAACCCCAAATTCTACATTTCAGGCCTTACATATTTCAAAAATAGAGGACTGGGTGGTGGTTGGTGAGGATGTCGGGTAGAAAGCGTTCCCTCGCTTACGTAGCTGGTGAAAGGGACGGTCAAGGTGGCAGTTCTTTTTGCAGGAGCAGAGGGCTCCTGCTGAAATGCCCCTGATGAAGGTCGGGTGCGAAATGAAGACTTCAGGAGCGAGCAGGGCAGGGCAGCAAACCCTGTGCACGGGGAGCGTGGGTGGGTGGGGGCACAGGCCAGCATGCCCTGCCTGTGGTTTCCATGGACTAGGAGCTGGGGCTCAGGACCACGGCTGAGAGCCTGGATGTTATCAGCGGGCATGTCCCTGAAAGGTGAGAGGGACCAGATGCTGTGCGGAAAGCAAAATGGCAGAGCCCTCCCCGCACGATTGGATGCACACGCTTCCCACACCTGCGAGATGCTGACTGGGACGGCGGGAGGTCGACTTCCACGATCAGGGAGATTTTTTTACACGTTAGCTTTGAACTTGGCTGGGGTCTTACCTGAGCGCTAGCTTCTGATCTCAATTATACTGATGTTAAAGCTGATTTATCTGGTCAAAATTAATGGCATTAATTAATTAGCACACATTAATTAACTGAAACAACTGACATTTGAGTTTCTGAAGAGCTCCCAAGGAATGTCTGGCTGCGTCTGCCTCTCTCTGATTTCCTCAGACGTTATCCTCAGCTGAGAAGTAAGTTTTATTTCGGTAATCTGATTAAACAGCTGGCAGCTTTGTAACTCTTGAAGAAAAAAGATTAACTTTTTAAAAGGGATTCTTGGGCTGACTAACTTCTCAGGGAATTCTTCTGTTGAAGAAAAGTAGAGCTAGGAAGTAGAAGTCTGTGTTGGGGCTGGCTAAGCACTCTATGATTAAATATAGACATATATATATATATATATAAATAAATTAATAGTCATCTCAGTGTGTGAGTAAAGGTAGGAGTCCTGGTGAGGTTGTTTTGCTTTCCCACCAGCTTCACCAGAAGAGGACATCTTTTTGCTGACTGCAGGTGACCTGCCATCCTGGTAACACAAGGGGATGGGGCCATCCCATGGGTACCCGCTCAGTGCGGGACAGCATCGTCCCGGTAAAGGCAGCTCAGCACCTCTCCTTACTGGGGCCTTCCAGCACAGGGGCGCTGGGCTGCCTTTGCTTTCGAGCCCTGGGTGCAGCTTCCTTCTCCGCAAGCTCCTTTTCTGACCAGTACGATGCACAGACCACCCCCTTGCACCCGGGAGCATCGCGAAAGGAGGGTGCTGAGAGAAGGGCGCTCCTATGCTGAGGGCTGGTATTGCCACAACAGCACTAGGGGCCATTGCACGTCCAGGAGAAGTGGCAGAATAATGCAACTCTTTTCTTTGCCGGCTGAACTACAGGCCATGTTTCAATACGGCTGGCTCGCATCTCTTTACTGTGCGTTAGTTGTGAGCGCCGATTCAAGCAAACCCAGCCATCTTAGACCCAAACTGAGATTCATTGATTCCAGCAGCAGCGCTGGCCTGAGGCACCCTGCTACACTGTGGCTGCTCCCCGGTGCCTCGTTCCCCTGCATTTATGACCTCCTTCTTGCTGTTGGAGTGGCACACAGGTCTGCAGTAAAACAAAGACCTCAGCCCGGGTCTCCCAGGGGTAGCAAACCAGCACATTAAGCCACTGTGTGACCTGGCAAGGACTTGTGACTCTCTGGATTTTATGGCAGGATACCCTTGCCCGAGTATTGCGCGTCCAGGAGGCTACACAGTTGATGCACAGTCAGCTCCTGAAGGGCAGCTGGCATGATGACAGTAGACTTAGAAAATGAATGAATTGTCAGCTTCAGTCTGGATGTCACCATCATTTTAATGCTAATGGACTTTTTCCTCAGCCAGCCTCCTGTCTGAATGGGGAGCACAGAAACATCCCAATATTTATGGGATTTTAACTAGATTAGTTACAAACCTATAAAGCAAAGAAAGAGACAGTTCATCCAGTATTGGGGAGGGGAGTGTTAAAAATGCCACCTCAGATAAAATATTATGGGAGTTGAGTAACTGCAAATAAGAACCTTGCCTATGAAATAGCTTCTTATGTGAGCTTGGGATGAGGGCCAAGAGAACGTCTAGGGCTTGGGGAAATTTATTAGCCCAGATCAACAGGATTTCTGGAACTCAGGAGATGGGGTGGCAAAGAATTTGCCTGTTGGAGTCTGCACTTCCTCCTTTCATGCCTGCAGCAGGAGTCTCACTTATAAAACTTTCAAGATGGTTCGTTTGCATTTTTTGAATTTTCTTGGTTCTCATTAGCAGCTGCAGTTCTGTCCTGGGACTTGGGAGAGCTGGGTTCAAGCTCTGGGTTTCCACAGCCTGCCAGTGTGGTCCTGGACACAAATCATTCATCTCCCTGTGCTTCACTGCCCCTCTGTAAAGAGGAGGTAAACGTTATTTCCTGACGCACGGGGATGTCAGGAGGGTGTGCTATGGACTCGGCGGCATTCGGATACCTGAAGCGTGAGCGAGAGCACTGTGGGTGCTTAGAATGACAAGCACGTGCAGAGGAGCTACAATGCAGAAGTTGACCCCTTGAAGGGGGAGGGATGGCATTTTGGTGGGGGGCAATGGGTCTTCCCTTTGATCCCAGTCATTTTAGTCACTCCCGTGATTCTCCTTACTCAGACACCTTTAATTTGTACCCTCTGCCAGTGCAAACTGGCTGTCCTGATAGGGCCATTGGTGTCCTGATGATATTAGGGTCATTGTGGCTATGCATTCACTTTAAAAAAGGACGCATGCACATCAATAGTGCACAACTTGCGAACCCACCACCTTTTGTCCCCCTGTTTTTCATCTCTCCCATTCCCATTAGCACCCTTCTGCTGTTCCTTTTGCTATTCCTTACCTGTGTTCAGCTTTCTGTCCAGGTTCTTCTAGCATGTGTCTCCCCTTCTGCCTTCACTTCGGTATTTCTGCCTCCACCTCCATCCTCACTCCCACATTTTGTCCATGTTTTATTTTTCTTATCTTGTTTTTGGAACCCATCCTTAGCCTCTCATATGTATTTCCCTTTTCCTCCCTCTAGTTCCAAGAGCTTTTCAGTAAACAGCATCCCTCTCCTATTCTGACTCATTGCCCACTGACAGTGGAAAGATTTCATCATGAAAGCGATGGAAAGATCTCCCGGTTTAGAGCGCGGGCTAGGTTAGGCTGACCTCGCTCCGCCTATCAAGTGAAGAGCCACAGGGTCTAATTCCTCAGCCGATGTTCGTTTGCCAGTTTATCTCACGTTCAGTTGTGCTGTGTTCCCACACCAGTACAAGTACCTGTGTGCACTGGGGGGGGATGCTGTATCAAGCCCCGTATCGTCCTGCTCCCATATGATGGTAGCAAGTACCTCAGTGGCTGTTGGTAATGTACTTAGCTGAAGTGTGGGAAAACTCTCAGACTTGAACTTCGCTTTGTGTTTCCATGCCATATGAAACTCGTTGAATGTTTGTCCTTCCCTTCACGTGGCTGCTGCCTGCTCTTGTATTGCATTGACATATGTGAAATCTATTTGGTCCCCTTTTTAATATGCTGCTTACAGTATAAATACAAAAGCAGACAGTGCTTCTGAAGAAGAATAAATGTAATTGTGGTGGTGGTTGTTGTTATAAATAGTGCAAAGGATTTAGAAGCTATTTAGTCTTTCGGGCGGGAATCATAAGTCTTCTGTGTAATACAACCTTAAGGCTCTCATATTTAGCTATCGAAGTCTTCCCAGTTGTGATTGGCCCAGTTCACTCATTACTGTTTGGCGTCAGTGCAGGATGAGGATGCTCTGCTCTTCACGGGAGTGAGGCTTAGCCCCCCAAAATGTGGTGTGCTAGATCATATGCCTGACCTGTACATACGTATATGGCCGTTATTCGTGCAAATCAGGCATTTGCATGTGCAACTGGTCCGTTTGCATAAAGAACCGTGGTGTTTCCACACATGAATTTTTGAGGTTGGTTCCTAAAATCAGTGCTGCATTTTTCCTCTGCTGGAGTGAAATGCAAATATTTATTTATTGACAGAGCTGGAGCTGATCGTTTTCCCTGTCCAGGTCTGAGCTGTCTGTTCCGTCAGATGAAAACAAGTAGTATTCCGACTTCTTCTTAAAACGCATTCGTTCATAACTGCGTTAAAAACAATTGGTGCCTGCTCTCTGCCAGCCCTGGTAGAGTACTATATATATATATATATATATATATTTGTGTGTGTATGCATGTATATGTATATCAAAAGGGGCTGAACGCCCAGAAATTCTCTTGGCAGCCCTGCTGTCTGGTTAGAAAAGGAAGTGAGCTACAAAATTTGAACATTCAGTTCTGAGACTTGAAAGCTTTCTGGATTTTATTACTGACTCAACAGGGTTTTCATTATGTATGTGGCCAAGAGGAGAAGTTTACGCAAGAGGAACATATTGTAGTTGAATGTGTTTGTAATTTTACACATTGTTAAATAATTGAGATAACTAGATGTCTCCTAAATGGACAAAATAAATTAAGTGTTAGCAGCAGTGTCACTGTGGCACAGACAAGTCAATACAAAAGAGTGGCCAGCCCCCATCTGAAAGCTGATTTCCAGTGCAGAGGGGTCCTGATCCAGATGCTGAGTGACATTTTGCTGTTGATGTGAATGGGAGCCATCTTTCCCTCCTATCTGGAAGTCTCTTGCTGCCTGTCAGTCTCTTCTACTCCAGATGATAGCATCTTCAGCTTGCTTTTTTTTTTTTTTTCCCCTCTGCTTTTTAGTAACTCGGTGCTATTTGAACAGCAGTTTGAGGCTAAGTTTCTTCTGCTCTCATTTTCATGTTAGTTTTGGGAAGGAAAATATTTTGAGAAGCAGATTATCATGCGAAGACAGAAGGTGTGGGCTGCATGGACTAAGCTGTAAATACAGACCGAGGCTGTGTCCCGCTGTCCTGGTCACCTCCTGCAGCAGGGGATGTGCTGTCGGATCACACCCTGCGGCCAGTCAGCTCTGCCACAAACCAGCTTGACAGCAAAGTGAATTCCTGTCCCACAGACAACACGCTCCCAGCTAATTTTGCACATGTTCATGTGATGGGTATTTATTCTTCATTGTCTTAAAAAGGTATTTATTTTTAAACCTCTGTGGTCTCTGGTGCCGTACAGTCTTAGCGCATGTGTTCTCATGAAACTACTGTCAGTGGGAAACGCTATCTATATGTGCCTTTGCATTTTACATGTGGGAAGCCGAGGTACGGGGAACATATAAGATCACTGGATAATTCGGGCGGGAATTCAGAACCCAGTCTGAACCTCTCTTGCTCCGGTTTACGCTGGAGCCTGGCTCTGTCTTCTGGATAACCACCCCAGAGGTGCCGGGGGCTGCGCTTGGGCCCCTCCCTCCTCCAGGGCGACCAAGCCCCCTTCCCTCAGCCCAGCGGGCTGACGGCCGTCTTTGCTGCCGGCTCGAGCCTGGTGCGCGCGCAGGAAGCCTGCGTCTCCGTCGCTCTTCGCCCCTACGGCAGCCCCCAAGCGTGGGAGGGAGAACCAACCGTTGGTTTTACAGGTACCGTGATGGCGTGCTCAACGCTGTGCCGTGGCTGCACCGCAGTCCTGCTGCTGCCTGCGACAGCAAACTCCATAGTCACTAGAACGTGCTTGCCTTCATTTTCGGTCTTTTTAAAAAAATTACATCGCTTTAGGGCGTATGACACCACCAACTTTGTAAATCAAGCTGGGTAGCCTCTCATTTTTGCCTTTGGTTTGTTCCATTTGTTCTGTTGTGTATCTTCCTGGAGAAACATCTACTCTTAACTGCTCTTGCAAAAGATACGTGTGAAGCAGTGTTTATCGCAGCAACAGCTGATCTGTGGCACTGAACCGCATGCAGGTCAGCAAAGTTCAAAGGTGTTTCCTTGCTGGTGCTACCTAAGTGGTCTCGTCGAGGGTAAACGCATACGCAAAACAGATCCGCTTTTGACGTGGGAAATGCAATGCATGCCTGCCCAGCTGTGTGTACCAAACGGAGGAGTTTACCAGCTTTTTTTCCACTTACCTCTCTGTTGCTGTGCTGGGTAACTCGTGGCAGGGTGGTGCAGGGGTCGGGATGCTCACGGCTCCTCACGGCCACGGCAGGAGGTGGGAGAGCAGGGACTGGGCTGCTGGGCTTGCGGGGGACACGGTGGGGTGCCCAGGAAGGTAACTGTGCTGATGCCCAAGAAGGTAACTGGGAGCCTCTGTCACGGCTCCCTCCCTCCCTCGCTGTCCTCAGCCCTCAAAGGTGTGTGGTACCTGCCCAGTGCCCCCTGGCCTTGAGAAGGTTTTCATTTGTGGCTGCCAGACTCAAGACTGTGGGCTGCTCCTGCTTTATAGTATAATGTTTTTGTAACGCCGTTATGCTGGCTTTCTTACTAAAAGCATCTTTTTTTAGTCACTTTTGCCTGCTAGTTCGCCCTCTGTTTTTGAGTGCATTGGATCAATTTCAGCCAACCATGAAAAGAAGGTATTTGTTTCCAAGAGATTAAGCTGGAGGCCGAGCCCAGGAAGGCGAGCAGCCGGGGGGAGGAGGGATACCCTGCCGATGCCCTGGGAGAGCCGGCGGCCTGAGCACAGCTCCGGTTAGAAGCTGGAGGAATCCATGGTGAGGAGGCAGAGGGAGAGGCTGTGAATACCCTGACCACAGAAAGTGCCTCCTTGGCGCTTGTACGGTC
Source organism: Astur gentilis (assembly GCF_929443795.1). Taxonomy (NCBI): domain Eukaryota; kingdom Metazoa; phylum Chordata; class Aves; order Accipitriformes; family Accipitridae; genus Astur; species Astur gentilis. The sequence continues at coordinate 17,097,730 of NC_064887.1, read as the reverse complement.
TTCAGACACCAGAAAGTCCAACCGCAAGACACAGATCCGTAGGAAATGAGGCCTCATTAGTTCCACTGCCCACAACTTGCTCATGGCTCCACCAGCGCTTCCAAGCGTTCGGTTTGGTCGAAGGTCTACTGGAAACTGGGCAGATGTCTTCCCTGAGTCACCCTGCTTTTCCACCTCCCCAAGGTCGAGGTGCTTCGCAGGCCAGGGCGCTGCTAGAGGCTGTCCATCATCATACAGGCATCCAACCTTTCTCCGGTGTGCTGGCACGTTGAAATCCATCTGGATCTTCTTTGTGGTTTTGCCAGAGATTTTACTAACCAGAAAAATGTGGCATTATAAGAAGGCAGTACCAGCTTGTTATTCATATCCTCACCCCGGTGAGAAAGAGCCAGAGAGCATGTTTTAAGCGTAGCCCATGGTCAGATGGTGTGGAGAGCGCTGGAAGCCTGGGATGGTCTGGCAGAAAAATAATTTCCCCTTTTAAAACCACTGAACAGTCCTTGTTCCTCCACACTCCAGCTGGTTAGCTTGGCCGCGCAGCCCGGGCACGGAGACGTGGCCGGTTCCACCCCCGATGCCTCCCAGCACCCCGGGTGAGCTCCTGCTGCAGCCTTGGCCGCCGCGGGCGAGGGACGGGCTCTGCCATGCTTTCGGCCGCCGGGGGAGAGGGGCTGGGGCAGGGGGTCTGGAGGGACGTCCTTTCCTCTTCCCTTGCTGGTGGCTTTGCAGCTTATTCCTGATGCAGAGAAGCTGCAGGGGGGGTTGACCTTTCGGAGGGAGGGTGTGCGTTCTCACCGGGAGCGGAGGCAGCGGGGCTGGGCAGGGGAGAGGGCCAGGGGTGCTGCCCGGTGTCGGTGCTGCCTCGTGGGGTTGGGCTCGCGCCGTGGGGCTCGCCACCACCCTGTCACGCTGTCCTGGGGGGAGCGATGGGAGGTGGTCACGCAGCGCTTGGGAGAGGCTGTGCAGCACAGCGCACGGTTTAGAAGGAAAAAATAGCCCTTCAAGAGCATCACTGGGGAAAAATTACCTGAATGCTTGGGCAGCCACTGTTCAGTGCGTGCTAACAGCAGCTCAGATTTTGTGGAGCTGAAAGCACTGCCAAGCCTTTTCCTCCTGCCTGCGTAACGCTGCACCTCCACCTCCCATCTCCCCCGCAGAAACACAGCAGCCTGGTGACACAGAGTTTTCCAGATATGATACATTTCTCTAAAATTGCTTTCAAATGTTCCTAGCAAGAAACTGCGCTACTCGTTTTGCCCGTGGTCCTGCGCGGCCGGCGGCGTTGGCGTGGGTGAGCGCGGCGAGGCGGTGGGTACGGCCCTGGCTCGGCCCGCGGGGAGCTGCCGGCCACCATAAACACAGCGTCCCCCAAAAGGCGGGTTATTGCCGGGGAGGCACCGTCGATGCCCTTCCTGGCGCTGCCCGAGCCATCCTCTCTGGCCGGCCACCGCGTCGCTGGTTTGAGCGCTGAGCCCAGCTGAAATGGGCAGCCGGCAGGTCGGTGGACAGCGGCAGCCCAGAAATGACACGTCTGGAACAGGCGGTTGAGCTGGTCCTGGGGGTGATCCCCTGCACATCCCAGGGCTGAGCCAGCTCACCCCCTGCTTGCAGGAGGGTTCCTGCGCTCCCCAGGGACGGGAGGGTTTGGGAGGCAGAGGAGCGAAGGTGACTGGAGCGAATCCGCAGGGCTCGGAGGAATTCGAGTGAAATGCCAGCGCCATCCTTTGATGCTCCCGCCCCGCGTCCTTTCCGCCTGCCTCTGTAAATAGGCCCCTTCTTAAATGGGAGGGGAAGGCAGCACTTCAGTATCAAATCTAGTCCATTAAAAACAAAATGATGGAGAGATTTACCTCCTCGGAGCCCACCTGTCAGTGTTCGCAGTTTTACTATCATATTTTCCAACATCTTCCCAGTGTTTTTCTCTCCTCTGTTGCTGTACACAGAGGCAGAGGAAACTTGCCTGTGCAGAGGAAAAAGTGAACCAGGCTTTCTCAGATGTTCTAATAAACAGCCTGAAAAAGCTTTACACATTGATCCCGTGCCATTTTAGTCATCAGAGGTCTTATTTACAACTGTAGCTTGCTTAAAAAAAAACAAAACAAAGCAAAACCACTGTAGACGTTCTGTATGTACAAATCACCTGGCTGCCTGAAGAAAAAAAATCTCCCAAGAAAATTGTAAGTTCAAAAGAATATTGTTATTTTTTAAAAAAAAAAACAACCAAACATTAATATTGTCCTTAGGAGAAGATGGTACCATTTAAAAATGCTAAATGAGTGTAACAGCCCTAGCATCTTCTGCATGTCTCTTGGCCTCATTCCATGATGCTCATAAATATTTGAACCTTTTGGGGCATTAATCCTTTGCAGCAAAGCTGTTAGCCTGGAAGGACTGCATCCATCTGAAACCCCATGGCATAGTCTGATAGTTTACAGGGGGAGATTTGGGGGGAGGGGCAGGGGGTGTTGTTGGTGGTTTTTTTTAGTATTATTTTTTTGCAAATGGGGATGAGTGGAGGGGGGTTGAGAGGGATGCGCAGAAGGCAGCAGTGTAGTGGTGCTGGCAGGGCGTTGTGTAGCTGCCTGTCTTTGGCAGGCCTTCACAGGACTCTCCTGCCACCCTGGCAAACTGCATGTGGAATTTCTTGTTTACTTCCCCTGTTTGAAGGCAAAAATTAGAACAGCTTCGCCGGAGAGGACTGAGAAGATGGGTTCTGATAGCCACCACAATGGTGCAGCAGGGAGAGTTAAGCAGCCCCAGAGTGATTTGGAGCAGTGCTAAGACTGCTCTAAATTACTCAGTCTATTACCAAATTGTAGGAGTTGCCATCCTGGAGTGTGCTGGGGTCCAGCCAAAACCTTCTCATGTCTAGTGAGTTGCTGGCAGATTCCTTGCTCAGTGATGGCACAGGAACGTGTGCGGTAGAGCATCACCCCGGTGTGGGCCAAGGACGCCAGTCATCTGCCTTGGCTGCATCGGCTTGCCCCAAAACTCCCCAGTGGGCAGGCTGACACAGGTATTTTTTGGAACAGTTTTGTTCCAGCTGGAGGAAACAAAAAAGGTCAGAAGCCAAATGGAAACGGAAATGTAGCATCTCTTTAAAAACAAAAAGAAAAAAAAAAGGTAAGAAGGTGAGGTGATTCCAACATGTTTGTAATCAGCTGTCACACTGAAAAGATCCAGCGTGAGGCTCTGAGTTCATCTGGAGTACAGAGCAGCAGAATTGTATGCAAGTGTTTTACTTCATTAGGAAAATCAGCATCTAATCCGTGTGGGAAATGGTAAACTTTGTTTCCACAGAAGTCCTGATTTTTTAAATTTATTTATTTGTTTGCCATGATACACATTGTGTTAGTTAAAGAAAAGTATTTAAGTCACAGAAAATATGACGCAGAAGATTCAGGGTGCCATTTGATAAACAATGGGCTGCAAGTTGTCAAAAAAAAAAAAAAAAAAAAAAGAGGCAAGTCTGGCACATGCTGAATCCATTCCTTTCTGTGCAGGAAGAAAAATAACAATTTATTTCCCATACGGCCAAACTCTTTCACAATCTGCATTGCTCAAAGCTTGAGTAATGGCCAGCAGCAGCAGGGATGTTCGCCTGTCAGGATGGTCTTTGCAAGCAAAGAAAGGTAAGTCGAGTGGTACGCCACCAAGCTCTCGATGACCCTGTGGCCGATACAGTGGGTTAGCGGCAATATTGTCTGCATCTTGATACAGGGTTAATTAGTTTTCCCTGCCAAATAGCAGTGGGCAGCTTCTGAAACATGCTGAATAGTTTTCCATTCGGGCCAGGTCCACTCATGGTGCTGGTTTGGTCGAAGGTTGCTTATGTGCCTCAGATGCCTAAAATGAGTTGGTTTACAGCATTACCGATTACTGACTCAAGATGGTGATACAAACAGTGCAAATTCGGATCTCGTCTTTCTGCTTCATGTTGGCTGACAAGTTAATCTTAAAATAATAATTATCTAATGGGGAAAATCCCACCAATCTAGGCAAGTGGATTAGAAAAATAGCCACCCTCACTGGTAAGAGTCCCAAAGTAATTTTTGAACCATGCTGTGGCTAAGGGCCATGGACATGTACCTGTTATCAAACAAAGGAGCAAAAGGCTGGCAAGAATTCCCCTTTAGTCTGCCTGGCATCAGTAAATACCTGCAGGTCAGCAGAAGATGTATTTATAGTTGTAACCACATGAAGCGAGAAAGCCTACACTTGCCCTGTATTTTTCCATGAGAGAGGTGAAGTAATTCAGGGTTTGTGAATAGATCACTGTTCCTGGACCTTCTTTTTTGACCCTGATTCCCTTTATATAACAGTCTTCTGTTCCTCCTGTGGATATGGTTGGGTTTTTTTTTGCTGGGAAAGTTATTTTTGGAATGATGGCTTATAATTGATGTTAAAGCATGTAATAAGGCGCTTATATATTCTTTGTGCTCACACTTGTTTTATGTAATTGCCACCAAAATTCATCCACTTGCTTTCAATTTTCTTGCCATGTTTACATCTGCTTTTGTTTCCTCCCCAATATTAAGTTTTCCAAACACATTGTTGGACATCAAGGATTCAATTCAAAGTCCAGAGCTGCAATCTATTCTGTTCGTGCAAAAGTATTGATGTCTTAGTAAGTTAATTGTCACGTTATGTCATCTACTTAGGCTTTTTCTCTGAGGGGGAAAGCTAGTGAGCTATTTTAACATATTTATATGCACTCAGAAAGACAAAGTAATGAATGAATGTATATTTAGGACCTACTCTGCTTCCCCTTAAACCCAAGAGAGGAGGGGTAGAGCAGGGAAAGAGAATTTTTTCTGCTCAGTTTGTGGAAACCTAAATGTGGCTTTTCCACAAATAAAGACCACCAATCCCGGTCTTAAAATACTTATGTACTGAAACAGCTGAAATTTTACCAGATAGTGACTTCATAGCATGAGGCTACATCACTATTATGTAAGAGTGCTCTGGCTATCTGCATTTCGAGATACTTTCAATATGCAGGAATGAAAATACATTCTGGCAGAAGGCTGGAGACCGGAAACTTTTGCTGGGAGGGTGCTGATGAATAGAGGCATGTTTTCTTTGCATCAGTTCTCTACTTGAAAAATATCTAATAAACAAAGCTGATTTTACTAAGGGAACAGATACAAGGTCTTCTTGCAAAGGTTCTTCTTTTTTACTGTAAACCATACTCAGACTGGGATACTTGCCAGTATTATTATGCCCCTGAAATCTTGTTTAGGCATACCATCAGTTTGGCCTTGCCTTTTGGAAATATTGAGCATGTAGGTTTTCCAAATTGAATATGGGCTTAAAACCTTTAAAATTCTTAACTTCTGCTTAAATGCCTTAAGGCCTGAGCCTGGAAATGAAATGCATGGAAAGCTCCACCTTGCTCCTAGTCAGAGGAATGCATGTTTTGAACAAAATTGGGTTTGGTAACCCACATTTGAAAAAGCCCTGGAAGCTTATGGTGTCAGTGACTCGTCCTGGGGGTGGATAGTGCTGGGGCTCATACTGGTTTTTTTAAGGGATATTTTTACCCTTGTTTTGTTTCCCAGTTCAAGAGCTTTTTTGTGAATGAGATAATCTGTTATTTTCAAAACTACAACTAGGTACTTTTTAGACTGTTGATTTGATGCCATTTTTGGTACCCTTTATGTCTTTCCTGTAACTCATTCCCAGATCTGAACAGATACTCTCCAACATGTGGTAAAGTAATTTCATCTCTGAAGTGTATATAGATCATTACAGACTGCATCCCAGAGCAGGTGTCCATGGATGGGGATGACCATTTTCCATCTGTTTGTTTTATTCCCTGGCTTATTTGTCACTATTAAATGATTACTGCAGTGACAGAACTCCCCAAGTATGCATTACTGAATTTCTATTTCAGCCGGGAAGCAAGATGATAGCCCTTTGGCACGCGCGCAGCCAAGGGAAGAGAAATATGAACAAAGTGGGGCTTTCAGTTCCCATATCTTTGCGAGATCGTTTTTTCAAAATAACCTTGTAAGGCTTAGTAATGAGCTTCTGCCAACACAGGCTCAGCTGCAAAACCATCGAGGTCGGAGGCGAAACCAGGCGGAAAGCGGGGCAGAAGCGGGGTGGCCGGGAGAGCCCCGCAGGTGACGGCGTGCCCGGGCAGCGGGCAGGGGGACGGACGCAGGCTGCTCGAGGGCGTAGGAGCTGCCCCCCGCGCTGCCGAGGTCCTCTCCTGCCAGCCTGCCACGCTGCGAGGAGCAGCTGGCTCCCTGCCTGCGCTGGGGAAAGGCAGGGATTGTGGACCGCGTTCAAAGTCCGGGTGAAGGCAGTGAGCCCGAGCTCGGAAGACCAGTTAAGTTCAGCTCAACATGTTTGTTAAGCTAGACTGACGAGGCAAAATTATATTCCCAAGCACTACTTCTTTCTTGGTTACCGGTACTGAGTCAGTTAATAGCGTAAGCTTAACTTACAAAGTCTATTTTTATTCCATTGCGCGGTTCCATTTAACTATAAATATTCCACAGTGTCAGATAAATCCCATCAGAAACTGAAGTGCTGCTATAAAAACATGCCATTGTTAGGGGCCCATCCTGATCCTTTGTCCCTAAAAGCATCTGGTGCTCCCAGAGGGTAGGTAAGAAAGAAGCAAGTTACCAAAACACGTATCAGATTTAAAGAGCAAGCTTTCCATTAATGCTTCGACACATCACTGAAACGATGGGGCTACAGGGTTGCAACAAGTCTAGGCAGGCCACCGGCCCAGCTGGCAAACCGCTCCAGAAGCCGTGGGTCAACGCAGCGTTAGGGCCGGGAGATCAAAGAGCACGGGGGCTGGAACCGGGCTGCTCTTATTTTTAGGGTCCTGACTCAGCGCAGCCTGGAAGGATGAGGGCTGGGAGGTTTCCCAGTGGCCGCTGCAGGCTCCCGGCGGAAGAGCTGGCTGCTCCCGGCGGGCAGGGGCTGCCCTCCCGGGGCCGGGGCTGTGGCTCGTTCGTGGCTGTGGCTTGTTTTGAGTCAGGAGCAAAGCAGCTAAGAGGAGCGTGAATTCTCCCGCATCCCGGTGCACCTCTGGTGCCCAGGGTGATGGTGCTGGTGTTGCAGAGCGGTGGGAACTGTTGGCCTCTGACACCCATCGACGACTCCCTGGTGTATCTCTGCTTCCAGAGGTGCATTTTTAACAAATCTTAGACTTTTAGAAATGGCAGCATAAAGGTTGATCTCTGTGCAGCAACCTTCTTTGTGACCCTCTTCCACGCTCCGGTGAGTGTGAAAGCTGACGGGGATGGGTGCAGGGGGCAGCAGGAGGCCTCTGGACCTGGGGGCCGGTGTGGGGAGCAGCCATCTCATGCTGGTGACGGGCACGCACCTCTGCCAGGAGAGCGGGGAAATGAAGGAGCTGTGTGCCCTGGCACGCCGTGTTAGAAATGAACGGCACCGAGGGAAAATTCACTGGGAAAGGTGTTTGCACAAAACACCTAGAAGCCTTTCAGGCATTTTTTGAGGTGGGGACAGGAAGGCATTGGGGAAAAACCTGTGGGTTGAAAATGTATTTCCAACTATTTTTAAAGTAAACAAATTCCTTTTGAAGTTGTGGGCTTGTTGCATAAATTGTGCATTTGACAGAGTAAGTGGTGGGATGTTATGGTAATTACTAATGTCCCTTGAATATTTGGTTAACCACTATATATAATCCCACATGCAGTAGCCGTTCCAGGGAGAATTTAGATCTACCCTTTGGGCAGGATTAAATGTTACTCTCTTGTTTCAGCAACTTTTCAATTATTTAATTCCAGAATGAGGAGTTTTTCATTTGGGGAGGGGAGAAAACTGTGTCCTTTTGACATCTGACTTTTAAAAACAGGTTCTGTTTGTACCTGCATGTGCTGAGCTGTGAGGTGACTGCCTGGGCACCGGGCAGGAGGGGTGGGAAAGCTGTCCCAGCTAAAGACCCTGGGTCTCTTGCAGAAATGGATTTGACTTCTTTCTTCCCTAGACCCAGACACACAGAAAATGCATCAGTGCAATGCTGAACTCTGCGTTTCAGGTCAGATTCTTGTAGAGATGTTAACGCTTGAGAAGGTACCCATCCCTAACCTGCTTCTCCTACTGGCATCTGAAACATACCCACCCTGGCCCGCAGTTTTTCTTCTGCCTGTTATTTTATCCTCACGTTCCTTCTCAGTTCTTCCTAGGAAAGTCTGCCTTGGTTCACAACCTGGAGCCTGCACGCACACAGGGCTGTGTAGGCTCGAGGCAGAAAGGTGATCTGCTCTCCCTAAGCTCAGTTTTTCTCTGTGGGGAATGATATATCCTTGGGCTATCATCCTTACTTTGCAAGTCTAAAATATTGCTTGAAGATACAAGCATATGTTCTTAGGTGATTGCCTAAATCAGTGTTTTTCTTTGGTGTATTAAAATACAAAAACAGACCTATGCTTTTAGAGGAGTTTCTAGTCTGGGTCAGATTGCCTAGACTGGATCTCTAAATGGTATCAGTACCTCTCTGCTTAGCTTTACAGCATGCTTTTGTAAATTTTATTTGTATCCAGTTGTTGTTAGCCATTTTCAGCTCGTTTGTTGCCTGGTTGGGATGCTGATCTTGTTCTTCGTTACTGAGGCAATACATGTCTTACAGTACTCTAGCCAGAGCTACCCGATGGTGTGACTTGTGTGGATGCTGAGCACTCTCTGTGCACTGCCTGGCTCACCTTCCTTCTGCTGGTACTTCTTCCCCTATTTTCCATCTTCATGACAGTTTGCCTCATAAATGCACTCGGGTGTAACCAGCACAGCTCCTCACTACTGCTCTGATACCAGAGAAGAAAACAGGGTCTGTAATTGCTATCTTTGATACCTTGTTTTTCAAGACATTAACTGCAAATAACACATTACAGCCACTTAGCAACAGAAATCCTTATAAGCAAGTTAAAATAAGATCTTAGCTCACTGGAGTACAATTTGAAGCTTAGGAAAATGTCGGCCATAAGCCCTTGTGCTCTTCTGTATAAAATAAGTCTGGGTCTAGTTTCCACCAATTACTTTAAATACAAATTAAATATGTGTTTCACTAGGGAGAGGCCTTTTTATAACCTGCAGAGGTTACAAGAGCAAACTTTAACAAGCTCTCGAAGTAGAAACCGTAACAATGGCTCTGGTGCCTTTTTGGACATAGAAACAGGGTAGCCGTATGGTGTGAGGCATTTCGATATTTAGATATCTGCAACAGAAATCCAGTAGCCCACATATTTAAAAAAAAGTATAATTTCTTGTTTCATTTTCCATCTTCACATGCTCACTTGAAGGCTTCCAGCTTTGGCTCTTTAAGTTGGTCCAAGAGTCAGTCAGCTGAAATGATACATACTGCTAATCACGCTCTGCAGAATTAACTGGGCATAGGACTAGTGTTGTTCCTAATCAGCACGAGTAAACATTTATCAAATACTAGAAACAAATATTGCCAAATCTGTTCATTTTCATACTATGTGGAAATAGAAATGGCCTTCCCTGTGGTAAATTGGCAGTGCCCAGAAATTTGCTGGGTGCTTTAAGGGAATTTCTTTTATTGGAGACGGCACAAGTTTCCTGGCTAGAGAGCTTAATAATCCAAATTTAAGCAAGACCAAGAGCTGAGTTTTTCTGACAGAAGTGGGGACGGAGAGCAGGGGCCAGAGCCAGAGCCAGCAGTTTTGGGGTCTGGGCACTGGCTCTGGATGGGGATTGTGGTGGCCCCCATCTGAGCAGGGCAGCTGGGGGAAGTGTTTTGTACCTCCTCAGCCTTCCCACCTGTGCAGGAACCCGCCCTGTCCCCCCAGCCAGCTCCTTTGGCAGCTCTGTCTGCGAGCGCCCAGGAGAAGGCTTAAGTTATATCGCAATGTGACATAACTTGTTGAGAAGCTAATGCAAATAACCGGGCATTACTGGGTTTGCCTTGTGAGCAGGCTGGCAAGAGTGAGTTTGAGGAGGGATTTAAAAGATAAAACATGGTAAGCCGAGCAGAATTAGCAAAACATTTCCTTATGGAGAGGTGGTGCAGAAGAAAGAGAAGAAAACATCAGTCCGGGTGAGCCTGAAAGGAGGAGCACCAGGAATGTGTGTATAAGAGATGGTATTAGAGTCTGATGAGATCCAGGCTGGATTTTCAAAGGAGGGCCAAGGAGTAGATCTGCAGATGGGAAAAACATTTATACTGAGGCCAGAGGGACCTAGGGCAGCTCCCACCGGCTTGGGGCTTGCTCTGAGAAGCCCAAACCTGATGAAGGACCATGAAGAGCTGCAGTTTTGAGGGATCCCAGAGTTGGGTGACTTCAAAAGCAACATTATAAGCCAGCGGTGTGGGGTGGCCGAGTGCCAGGGTGGCAGAAGGGACACTGCGCTGCAGTCATGACCAGGTAGCCCAGACTTTTCAGCAGAGTTGTAGAGAAAGAAATATCGGAGCCTCAACATATTTTGGGAGGACAGAAGGGATAAGGAAATGGAGGAGCCGAAAGTTATCCGACTCGGAGTGCTCGAGTGGAAAGAGAGGTGGTGAGACTGCTGACAGGAATGGGGCGAGAGGAAGGGGGTTAGGAGGAACGTGAGGATTCAGTACATGAGTGCTCTGTGCAGCTCAGCATTGCCTCCCTGCTCTCACCCCTGCCATCTCACTGGGAAACCCTCCAGGACACAGACATCCCTGTGACAAGCTGGCTGCCCCAGGAGCAGCGGCTGCTGCTGTGGCCAGAGCACCGTGCGAGGGGCTGGGGACAGCTGCTTCCCACTACCGCTTGCCTGAGCCTAGTGGACTTCGGTTTCTGTCTGTCAACCTGTGGCCCTTCAGCAGCTCCAAATCCAGTCATAAATTTTAAAATATATTATGGCTCTGATATGGAAGCAACCCCATGCCACTCTTTCTACATATTTTGAAGTTATTTTCGTAAGAATAACAAGTTCACAGTGAGTGCTGGGGTTCAGGCGCACGTGTAAGGGAATTGGTCTCAACTAAACGGATTCACAGAAAACCCAGCTGTGAAGGTGCTACATCATTTAGAATAGACATCCACTCTATTTAACAGGAGACAATCCCATGCGCACCCAGACACCATGCTCACAGCTCTTTGTCAGAGAGTATGCTGGATGCTCAAAAGTTACGATTACTCAACAGAAAATAATGCAACATTTTCTAAGCAGCTCTTGATTCTGGGTTGGGTGAAGGAAACTCATTTACATTTAAATACCCTTAAGCCCCTGAAAGAGTTTGAATTTTTCATTATGTTTAGAAAATAGCTTGTGCTTCTTTTCTATGTCTCAGATGTTATTCTCTTATTTACAACTGGCCCTTGCCGTTTCACTGCAAGGCTTCTCATTCATGAGCTGATCCTTTGAGTGTCGCTTCTTCTTTCCTAAGCTGGCCTGCTGTTTCAGAAGTCTACATATTCTCAGATTCAGCTGTGTCAGGCATTTCTGTCAACTCCTTCACCGAGCTATGGTATGTGAAAAACATCACAGATTTTCCTAGACCTTTCAAAGACCTTCTTATCTCCATCAATTTTTCCTGTTTTGATACTGCTTGTTATAGACTGCAGAGCAGCAGTTTATGGGTGGAGTGTTTATCATGGTGGGTCATTTGTGATGCTTTACTTAAAACTGTTGTTTGGGTTTGCCAGAATGATTCTGTGTTAACAGGTTTTTATTATGAAAAGCATAGCTGACCTTTAAAGTCCAAAGGCCATATTTATGAATGACTCAGCCTGCTCTCAGTGTGGCTGAAGATTACAGTACGCAAACAAAAGCCGAAGCATACTTCTCCCATGTAACTTTTTGAGAAAGCAGTATTTGCCTCTGGCATTCACCAAGGGAGCTTTCCCTTTGTGTGCAAGAGGAAAATGGGGCAGGCTACAATAAAAGGCATTGTTGGTCCCAGCATGCAAAGAATGATGATCCAAGAACTGAAATAATAGAAAAGTGTCGGGAGGGAATTTAGTTCACAAACATTTCAGGATAGCTTCAGGCTTACTCAAGTTTTGATTCAAGCTTCTCATTCTTCTTAAATTCTTTCCAGGCCAAAATGGATTAAATCGTTGCTAATCTTCAATCATCCACCCTTTCCCTGGGATCAGCATTCGAGGATGGCCTTGCCATGCGGCCGTTTCAGCCTGCAGTTCCTTAGTGACAGGAAACCCTGGGGAGTCACAGAGTATGTACTCTTGGGCTATGATTAGGATCTGTCTCCTCAAATTCCATCGTTAAGGTCTCTGCAGGAGGGGCCTTCTTGCTTTGTGTCCTGGAGAGTATCTGTTACAATAGTCCATAAGTATGACCAAGTATTGCACCCAACATGTACATAATAGATTATAAGCAATCGTTTTTATGGAGCTGGGTTCCAGACCAGAATGTTGCCTGACAGCTGTGCTTACTAATCATTGCAAATAGAAGAAGAAAACTGGTTTTGCTGTGACATACCTAGACAGGTACTGCTAGCCCTGGAATTTAAAAAAGGAAAAAAAAGAAGAAGAAAAAAAAAAGGTAAAAATTGTGTCCTTTTTCTTCTCGTGCTAGTCCAGTTGGGATGTTGTCCAACTGAACTGACAAAAAACCAAGAATAAGAATAATAAATCATTCCCACATAGGTATTATTATTTTTTTTCCTAAAACTCTTTTTTTTAAAAAAAAAAAAGTCTCTTAAAAAGTTCAGAACATGTCTTTTTTCCCCCTCTTCCTCTTTATCCCTACTGAAAACCCCTAGGAGCTAATGCCAGGCAAGAATTTGCGGTAGCAGCTCAATGCAAAAACTATGCAATTTATGTCCTGTGGCCCTATCAAATATAATTACAAACCATGTTCACAGCGCTGCAAATTACACAGCACTTCACCAGTGTGGGAGATGGCATGTTGCCTATTGTGAGAGATGATCCCACACCTAGAATTGACTGGCAGCTTTTATAAAATAGCGAGGCATCCCTTTTGTGCCTGGCTGATGAAGGACAGATGGTCTTTTTCTCCTTCAAGGAGAATTCCCATCAGGCTTTATTTGCAATAGTTTGTGTGCATATGAATTATTTGTATTAAAAGAGAATTAATATGGTATTTATTGGCAAACTATAATGCATTGAGATAAAGTGTAATTTTTAACTATTTCTTGCATCAACAATAGTACTGGCTATTCAATATTTTTTCTTTCTCTGATAATGGAGATCATTTTCATTAGCTCTAAGGCACCCTTGTGCTTCTCTGGCAGTGTAAATTCATTTATACCTGCCTTTAAGGCCTCTCTGCCCTTCCAGAGCAGTGCAGCAGAGGCTGAGGATAACTGAGAATCAAACTGCTATTAAAGGGACAAAAAAAAAATCATAACACAAGTTAATACTCTTTAATGTTAATAATACTCTTTTTAACCTTCCTCCTCCTTAGAAGTTCACATGTAGATTGGAAGGTTATGGATGGCTCAAGGGGAATGACGGATTCCCTCTTACCCTTTCTTTTCTCCCTTGATGTATCCCATAGCTTATTTGTTCTATGGTGAATATAGTTGAACCCTGTTCAGCTAATTTTGTGGCTTAATTAAGATAATGTAACCATTTTGTGCAAACACAAGGTGATTTATACAGCACAATGTTTTGGGCGTTGTGGCCTTGAGCTGTTGGGCTAAGCGGGATGCCATTTTACTTTTGTCTTTTTAGAGCCCTTGTTCTTGGATCCACGGGTACTTAATGGGTTTTCCTAATTTAATTCATAATAAAGTGATAATCATGATGATAAAATAAGAGGCCTGAGCTTTTAGCGGCTTTTTTTCTTCAGTATCCTTTGCACAGCTTCACTAATTGCATTAGATTCAGACCTGAATTATTGAAGGCTTCTGAAAAAACACGTATTTTGGTCAAGGACAATTAGGAGGAGTTCCTGGAAACTGTTTGCAGTGCTCAAGCTCAGCTGTCCATTAGTTACTTTTATTTATACAGCACCAAAAATGTGCCAGCAAAATTAAAGAGATTATAAAGTTCTATGAGAACTTTTTGCTCTATTGTTCCTTATAAGGAAAGTAAAATCTGCTCTTTCCGCTTAGAACCCAGACCTGCCTCAGTCGGATGAACTGAGGATGGATGAACTCTGTAATGACAAAATATATAAAAGATAGGGCTTCATTTCCAAGATGAAACCCCTCTCTGTTCCGTTTTGAAAGCTCTCAGTGGTGTATACAGCTAATGACATGTCTGCCTGGAAAGCCGGTTACCTGCTCGTGCAGGTGAGCGAGCGTTCAAAGGCGGCACCGGCGGGTGGTCCGCATGCACGGTCCTACACGCAGTTAGTTAGCATTGCATCTCAGCCGCGGCACATGCTGCTCCTCACTGTCTCTAAATGCTGCTCCGAATGTGGCCGGCAATGTGGAGCCTGTGCGGCAGGGTGATGGTTAGAGAGGGCTTGGGGAAGTGCAGTGTGAGTAAAAGAAACAAGTGGCCGATGAACGAGCAGGCAGGAGGGCAATAATTAAAGGAAAATGCCCTGGGCAGGGGATGGTGGGCTGCAAAATTCAATGGGAGGTGAAAAACACTGAAAATGGAGTGGAAGAGGGAAGACACAGCCTAGAAGGGTCTCCTGAAAATCCCTGTGCCGCACAGGGGCTGGTGGCCATCGTGGAGCATCCGTGGGGCTTTGGGAGGATCGCTCACTGGTGGAGCCGGGTGCAAGCAAGGATTTGAGGGTTTTTTTGTTAAAAAAGTGCTAGCAACAGCAGGAGGCCTGACTGTAATGAGCTTAATGAATGTGGCGCAAGGGATGTTGCAGGTAGAAGGAGAAATGTGGGATTTCTTGTGTGTGTAATTAGGACACTTGGCAGCTGGGTAAGCTTTAATTGCCATCCAAAGCTCCCGATCTTGCCAAAGAATGAAGAGAGTGAAGAGAGCTATTGATTTCCATCTGGGCAAACAATTTCCTTCTTAGTGCTCATCAGCCTGATGTGTATCTTCATTCGCTGTCGCTGCTGTGCACAAGCTAAAGCTGCTTTCATCGGCAGATTTCAGGTGGGGGTTCAGCTGAATATGTGGCTAGAATTGCAAGGCGTTAATGGTAAAAACTGCCTCACTTACCACACTGTCAGGACACAATGTCCTGTTAGTTTTGGAAAATCTCCACATCTCTAGGTCCTTATATAAAGCGTCTCTTTGCTGTAGTGTCCAGTTGCCTCCCAAAAATAAAATGGGCACAGAAGGACCCTTCTTCTCTCTCTGCTCAACAGGAGCAGGGCAATGTTTATTTTATATGATGCATGTTTGTTTATAAATGTGGTGTTACTGAGCAGAGGACTAGATCAAAGAAGTGGATTTTGCATTTCGCTTTGAAGACACAGATGTCCATAGTCAACATGATCTCTTTTAGGGGCAGCTTCCAAATTTCATGGGCTAAATGCCACATTTTTGCCCTGTTGTTGACAGTTTCATTGTTCCAGGGGCATAGAGCTGGTGCAGGTCATGATCTTGAAACAGAGACACAATGAGAAAACTCATACGTAGACACAAAGTGTAGCAATTTAATTAGGAAAAAAATACTAAGTGGTATTTTGGGAGAAAAGGTTGAGAAGAGAAAAAGAGGAGATAGAATTACTTTTGCAAAGCTATCAAAAAACCAGACTTGCTGCAATTTACAAATAACAACATTAGACACAAACAGATTTTTATACAACTAATCTAACATTGTGCATGTAGTGGAGATTGGCATGCCTATGCAGGGTAGATATGTGTGTATGGTTTTCTGAAGTTAAAAAAATAAAGATTAGAATAATGAATTCCCTTCTGTTGAGGAATGGATAATTAGTCAAATGGTAACATTCAGCAGATGCAACTTATTCATGTTGGAAATTCTATCATATAGTGCCCCAGGGGCATTGGACACTACACAGTCAAAATAATCAATAGTCAATGGTCAATAGTAGAAATTGTTACATGTACCCGATTTTAACAAAATTATTTGTACACCAAATGGGAAGAAACATAAACGCATACAGGGCTGGTTTTCCTTTTGCTTGTGTTTTCATCTGGAGTGACTTTACTAGAATGACTGTGCACTGACAGCAATGATAGGGCAGAATCAGCCTCCAGATATCTACATATTGAGTAATTGTGGTAAAGTTAAGTGATGGCTTGTAAATTAAAATGAAAGAAGTACTTGGCTAATGTCTAAAAAGTAATCATCTAAAAGTAATATTGTCTCATAAGTTCTATATTTTAAAAGTGGCTTTTTCTGACTTACCAGGAAAGAAATGCCTAACATGGCTTAATATGGTCATTGACTAGTCATATCTTGATTTTGGTTTTGTTTTTCTTTAAGAAAGATTTAACTTGATGCAGTAGGAAAAACAAATAGTTCCAAATTCAGACAGGCCCTCTTGAAAACAGTGATTTATTTCCTGTTGACTTTAATAACTAATCCCGTTAAAATAGCCTGTAGTAGAAAGCAAACCTTATATGTGGACGAGATGGTGGAGATAAAAAAGGCAAGTTTTAGATTCATACTTGCCAAATTTAAAATAGAAAAATGATGCATTTTCTGTTGGTTGGTTAGATCTTGAATTCCATCTTGTGCTATTAGGGTATTTTTAAATCATGATGTCACTGCTGCATTACTTTTGTGTGTGTATATATATGTCCCTTTCTAATCAGGAGATGACAATATATGCAGCAAAAGTCATCTGGTACCTCAGGCAGCTGTTAAAATACAACAGTTATCGATATAACCCCTTTGTTATTCAGTGTTGGATTATAGTCTCATTTTATACGCAGAGCAGTTCTACCGTTTATCACAAAATACTTCCCACATGACACTGGCTTGTCATCTCCACTGTTTCTGGAGAGATTCTGAGAAATGACTCATGGTGTGGTGTGCCCTACTTAGGATACTTCAGATGTTGCTTTTTCCAAGGTGCTTCCCCAAGCCTTTGACTTTCAGGTCTTGAAAGAAGAGTACCGATAAGTGGAAGTGCCTGAAACCATTAGTTATCTTTAAAAATACGTCTTTCTCTTGTGAAAAAATAAATAAAAGAATGTTTTTCCCTCTGCTACTAAAAAAGTTGTTTTAAATTACTTGTAACTGAAAGGAATAAATAAGTATATAGTTCCATTCCTGCCATTAATGCATCTGTTAAAGTGAGCAGATAATTATACTTTAGATCTAGCTATCCTGTAAAACTACGACCATAATCATTAAATAATTATATTTTATCTAGATACACAATAAAATTTCTTCTATCCCTACTTACTGTGCTCATTACCATATGGTATTTCTTCTCTGATCCTGAATGGAATAAGAATATGAGCATTTTGTGGCACTAGTCTATATGTATTTATAGCAGTAAGGAGTAGAACTGCCAAAATGCATGAAATATACACTTTTCTGTTACTGCTTTCAGAGAAATCAATATGAGCTATCTACTTTCACTGCTGATTTTGTCTTTGCAGTTATATTTTGAAAGGCATAACCGGTTCTCTTCACTTGATTTCACAAACACATTTCAAACAGAACTGAATTTATGTGGTCAGCAAAGCTATTGGCAAGCATATTCACTATGTGAACTGACTTCTCCTAGCAGTTTATTAAGACAACATTCATTCCTTTCCAATAATGTGGCTGGCAGTGTTTGTGTATCTACGTAAAATTAAAGCAGTTGGATTTCCACAAAATATTAAGTTGCTATCAAATGTAGAACGATAGAGATTCTGAAATACCAGCAGATCAGACAGAAGTGTGAGCATCAGTGCAGAATATCTGCAGCACATAGCAAATAGTAATTTACAGGCCATCACAAGTCCTCAGGACTTTTGGGGGAAAAAAGAGTTGTAACCATTAGTTTCAAGACAGCACAAGAAAAGGTGAATGAGATCTTTTAATGGTGTAACTAGGCATAGTTTTCTGAAGCTGAATACAGGCCTGTGATTGCCATAGAATTAAACGGGAGGAGCTGATTTTTGGTCAAATTCCTGCTAATCAAGTGAAAGGATAGGAGGGTTTGTATTATGTATAGAAGTTTGCTGTTGTTTTTAACAGCAGTAATTCTGTTTGATCTACCTTTTTGCTCTTTGCGTTTGGAATATGCTGTGGTGGAAATCTTCATTTTGAGTTGTGCTGATCTGTGGGAGAATTCAGATGGACCCTGGGCAACATGAGCACTGGGCTAATAGCAACTTCATGAAGGGCAACAAGGAGAACTGCAGAGATTTGAAATGGGTGGATATGTACAAAATGGAAACCAACTGAGCAGAAGCCCTGCTGAAAAGGATCTAAGGGTTACTGTGGGCTCCAGGTTCACAGTCTCTGAATATGTAAAATAGTATATTGGGCTGCACTAGGAGCATTATGGCCAGGAAACTGAGAGGAATTATTATCCCCCTGTGCTTGATATTGGTGAGGCCACATCTGAAATACTGTGTCCAGTCTGGTGCTCCCTGGTCAAGAGAGAGATTGAGAAACTGGAGATTGCCCTGCAGAGGACTACCAAGGTAATTAGGGATCTGAAGCACATGGCATGGAAGGAGAGATTTAGGCAGTTAGGCTTGTTTGGTTTGGAAAAGAGAAGGCTAAGAAGAAAATAATAGCAACCTATGAATACTTGAAAGGCAGTTACAAACACAATGGAGACAAATTCTTATCAACAGATGCAGAGGATAAATCAGGCAGAAGTTGTGCCTTGAGATTTTTGAATTGGACAAGAGATAGGCTCTGATCTTCTTACTGACGTTCGGAAAACAGACCTTGAAGTCCCATAGATGCTTCAGCTCAGCATTCCCTCAGAATCAAATGTTAGGTGGTATCAAGGGTGCCTCATCTCCTGCTGGTTTATCTACTGAAGGCAGTGCCCTCTGTGCTGCCTCTGGTTGTGGTCGTATGCGGTGACACTACTTGTCAGGGACATTGTGGGGAGTAGGAGTTCTGTCCTTTCTGAACTACACCTTAACTGCTCCATTTCTCCATTCTTTTTCAGCTGGTGAGTTAGAGGCACTCAGAAACCTCTTGGTTAAGTGGTAAGGAACAGCACAAATTCAAATGGAACAAACTGATTACTCGTGTCACTCCTGTGGAAGCACCTACCTGTTGTTCCCCATGGAGGGGCAAACAGCTATTGAGCATTTCCCTCTAAAGAAGAGATCATTTCATGTCTATTCTGTGATGAATTGCAGCAAGAGTTATTGCCACCAGCCTGGATACATTAATACTAAAGCTAATCTCTGTACCTTTTCATGTTTTATAGCTTCTTAACTCTGACACTTAGGACAGCATATTAATAGGCTCAGTAAAAAAGCCTATTGGAAATCTTTCACTTTCTTAGCTTGATTTGAGATGTATTAATCTGTCTATTTGTCTCTAGTACTAATCTTAGTGCCAAGGAAGCTGGCAAAAGAACTGCTTGCCCTTTGCAGGCACACAAAGGAAACCACAAAGCTGTTGGCTCGTGTGCATACATATACATATAAAGATCTGTGTAGCTCTCTCTCTCTCCCCACCCCCCCCCCCTTCTCTTTCTTGTGGATACAAAATCTAATTCCCCTTTAAGAAGTTTCATGTAAATATACAGTTTCATAGTTGAATTTGCAAGTTATTGACCAAGTCAACACCAAAAATGCACCAAGCATGTACAAATCAAGGCAAAAGATGCCTAAGTGATAAGAAAGGCTGGGAGTTCATTCTTGGGCAGCTGAGTCCTGGAAGAAATGGGAAATGTGAACAAAGAAAAGCAAAAAATGCTGCAGCCAAATGTCATTGCATCTTACTGCTGAGTTTGCAAGGGCTTTTCAGGCAATGAAAGGGAAGGACAGCCTGCCACACCTGTGGGGTGCTGCCAACTGGTCAGCTGGCTCCATAGAAAAGGGAAATGGAGACTTAGGATAAACATTAAAAAGCAACTCAAGTTACATTGTGAAGGGCTTGCGTGCTTTAAAACATATTAACCTGCATCAATCAGCACTTTTAAGCTTTTACTTTTTTAGGGAATAAATGTATAGTTTTGGTAGAAGAGTTGAAGGGGGGGGAAAACCCAGCATGTGCATTATTCCTCTTGTATCAGTGCAGTCCAGTTTAGCAGCCATAATTTAACAAAGACTTTATCCCACCCTTCCCTCAGGCAGCCTTTTTCTGCTGCCTGTGGGGGCACCTGCAGCACCTCACAGCAGCTGGTTTTGGAGTCATGAGACCCATTGAACAATAGCTGTGTAAGTGTGAATGGCCTGAGCCACCCCCCCTTTTACTGCTGGAGCTGATGCTTTCTTGCCAAGTTGATAAAATAGCATAAATAGCATACTTTATTAAAAATGCTGTCTGATAGCAGGTAAAGTCTGTCTAATTTTTCCAGGGCAGCCACAAGGACAATTTACAAACCACTTATCCTAGCCCTGTCTCCTCTTTCTCTCCTGGCTGGCGTAGTATTTCTGGCACGTTTCTGGGAAGTATGTCCATCAGGGAAACAAACGGTGTCTTTCTGTTCTTTTCTGTAAGAGAGATGTCAACTATTGTAATTCAGCATAGATTTCCACAGAGTACTGATCTTATTTTTCAGTTGTGGTCATCTATGACCTATGAACCTATGGTAACCCATGCTTTTTTTTAAAAATTCAATAAGTGACTTTTCCCCTGCAGAGAAAGAAGGGCAAAAATGGACATAAGGCATGGTGAAGGTGAGGAAGTAGGAACACAGGAGGTAAATAGTCAGAGTCTCTCCCCTATGATCTGTTTGCTCAGCCAAGTGAACCCATAAGTTGATCCTGGTTGTACTAGTGCAACCTATTGTAACAAATCATGTGGGAAGACTATAAATGTGAGGAATGCCCTGCGCCTCTGCACGTTGTCCAGGCTCCTTGGTGCCATGTGTCATGGCAACAATGGTGCCAAAGCTGCCTTTTAAAGAATCACCCTTTGACAGTTTTGTCTCCCAACAACTGTGTAGCTGTCAGCTCATGGGAATTCCTCCTTCTCTGGAGGATGCAAAATGCCAGCTGAGAAAACGCCTAGTTCATTATCCCATAGCAGACAAAACAAATATTGTGTTTCCCCTGAACCAGCTATATATAGAATTAATCTGACCCTGGTAAGACTCTGTGAGATAGCTCGGGTTCAACTCAGGCAAGGGAAAATGTTGCTCCCCAAAAGGATTTCTCTACAAGCTGGCAGATGCACTATTGATTTACACCATCCAGAAGAGGTTGGTCTCCTCTTCCAGGAGTGATCTGTTACATAAAGAATAGATGGCAATCTAAATCTGCTCAGCAGTTGGAAAATGAAAAAATACTCAGGAGCTTGTCCATGCAGTGGGGTGAAGTGACTTGTTGCCTAATGTCTTTAGCTTCTCTAAATGAGGAGCCCATACAATTATCTAGTAAAAATACTGTTTCAATGAATCACCGTGGGTTTTTGTATTACAGTACTAGAGCAGAAATTGAAAACTTCTGTTAACTATCTGGGTGAAAACCCCTTTCTGAGTCGCTTTTCATGTATCTAAAGCACGACTGAAGTAACATTTTTCTCTTCTATGGCTGTGAGGAAGACCTGATCCTGTACCTTTCCTAAGAGAATGACCCATTGATCGTAATGGGAGCTTTTCCTGCAGAGCAGTGTTTGCCTCTATTAGTAATGGCATTTGGCTGTGCAGTAGTTGCATGGTTTTCTGAAGAAATCACTTAAACCTGTATTATTTTTATAAAGTGAAATTCAGTGTCTCTCCATCTTTCTGGTGCAGATTCCCATCACCATAATGGGACATGCTGGTGACTGAATGGCTCAGCTGCTGTCTTGTCCTGGCTTTTCACGGTCTCAGGTTTCAAGTAGTATTTCATTAATAGTGTGAGAGATATCCATTAAGGCTTTAGAGCCAGCGGTGTTGTTTCAGCATCTGCAAGCGATGGGAAGTGTGTTCAAACTTTGCAGCCATCTAGCACGCCTGAGCAATCAGCCTGTGTGGTATGCGTTTGTATTCAGCCGTGGTCCAAATTCTCCTTTGTCATGGTCACACAAACTGTTCAACGGCAGTGACCAGCTGTGACCTTCAGTCACCTAGTGGTGCACGTAAAGTTTGCGCATGTGCTACTGGGGATGTTAGACTCATCATTACGTAGCTATTTTCACTAAAACAATAATTTTCAGTGGAAAAATGGTAATAGAATCATAGGCCTGGAAGGGACCTCTCCTCATCTATCCTTCTTCCCCAGCTCTGGCTTTCTGCTCCTGGCAGATATTTCTTTAAATTCTTCTTAAAACCACCTGGTATAGAGGCTGCACATTCTTCCCAATCTTTTTCTCTGCTCCTTATTGTTAGAAAGTTTTCCATAGTTTTCCTTGCAATAATTTAAGTCCGTTGCTTGCCTTCTACCTTGTAGAAATTATTCCCTTCATCTTTGTGGCAGCTTTTTACATAGCTGTACGCTGTTCTCAAGTCATAGCTGTAAAAACCCCCACCAACTTATCATTATGCTGCTAGTGATTTTGTCAAATGGATGAAATTTCACTCTGTGTATCAATGACTTTTCTGTCATAACTTTTAAACCATATCTCCTGTTTCAATTTCTATTCCTTTCTTCTGAAAGCAAATGCGCTATTCACATATGCATCCTCAAGTACATTTTGCAAAGCAATTTTCTTCTCACTGTCACTGCCAGCAGATGACTCTGTGTAGTGTCAGTCACATAAACACCTGGATTTGCATCCTTTTCTGTATGAAGCATTTTCTCCTTTCTAAATACATCTTTCTGTGATACTGCTTAAGCATTCTGCAGTCCATCTTCTGTTACAAGCATAGTTTTCATCATTCTGCATGAATTCCATAGTGTGACACAGCTTTTTTCTTTGCTGGGGGGCAGCTTTGCTCTTTTACACTGGTCTCTCCAGCAGGACAAAATTACAGGAAAATAAGGGATGTAGAGCAAGGTAGACAATAAATACTATGTCGATGACTGTAGCTGACCCATTTTGTATTACTGTATATGATGAATTTTAACATGACTCCCGCAAGACTGTTTGAACACATTCTATTATGTAATGTTAATTTGCGAGTAAACTGATATTTTGTTAATCTTATTATAAATATGCAAAATTTTGCTCTGGGTGCATCTGTTCCTAGATTGTTAATGATGCCTTTCTGTTCAACATAAATAATAGAACAATCACAATCTGCAAACACATCTTCATTTGTATTTAAACTGCACCATTTTATACATTTATGGAAATAAAGATGACTTTTTTTTTTTTTTATGGTAGTCGTTACTCCTGTAACCTTGTCTAAATAGCTAATGTTTTGTATTTCCAAAACACAATGTATTCGTAGCATACCACTATCTCATACCACTGCATCTCATAAAGAGATCCTCCTTTGTCCAGCCTTGTCTCCCATAATGCAGAAAGGTACTGAGAAGCTGTCAGAAGGGATACCTGGCCAGCTCCCAGGGAGCAGCCATGGCCACCTGAGGTCAGCCTGGGCCGGTGACAATGCCTCCGGGACAAACCTCACTGTCCTAGCGTATCATGTGTGTACAAGATGATTGTGTGGCATCACCTCATATCTCATATTCCTGTAGTCTCAGTGAGATCTAAAAATCATCATTGTTTATGGTATTTATGGATGTCAGAAAAATCTGTATTGACTAGAACTTTCTGGTTCATTGGCTGCAAGAACAACTATTTTCAATACCTTTTCATATAGGAACCCTGGCCATTTTTTTAAGTTACGGAAGGATAGTAGCACTTTTTCTTCTGACTAAAAGTCACACTAACAAAAATCAAACCAACACGTGTCAATGGCCATATCCCAAATCTGTAATAAGTAAAAATAGGCTTTAACAACTGTGGAAGGATCACATATTATACAAGAGATACTGTAATAACATTGGTAGTGGTTTCTATGAATTTGAAATGTCCTACATGATAGCAACTCAATTACGTGTCCATTTGTTTAAGGAGAATAATATTTGCACATTATTCAGTGAATGACAGTTATTCAAACAACTGCACCTATGCACATTAAGTAAAGGCAGCCTTTACAGGATATTTGGAGAACGTGTGGGAAATGCAGATGAAAATCTAGTCAGCTGCCGTTTTGGAAACACACTTTGATATTTCCTTCATGCTATTCCCTAACCATATTCCCAAATGCTGAATGTGTCCCGATGTCTGTGACAACGTGGCCAAGGCAGCTGCCCAGATTTTGTCTGAGCACCAAAGGGGGAACACGGAGCTGTGCTGGTGGGGTTCCCTCTGTGACCGGAGGGACACTTGGAAGAGCCTTGCCAGTAAAAGAAGAGCTGGAAGGAAAATTCATATTCCTTCTCTCTTACTGTCTGCTCCGGAGAGGAGAGGCCTCAGAGGTACCTGGGAGGGTGGCAGCAGGAGAAGCTGTGGATGTCGCCCATGGTGCGAGGTCTGGCCCAACGCTTCATTTGCCTCCTGCCTGGAAGCCAGAGGCATGCGCTGGGAACGGCTGGCCCTCATCCAGGATAACCTCAAGTCAGGATAACACCTGGGGAAAATGAAATGGGGAAGTAAGGGTTTCTTTTAAGGGAAAGGGTGGAAAATGCTCATCGTTTCAGACCCTGAGGCAGAAGTGGAGCAAAAACCCTGGTGTCCCTTCCACCCCACAATGGCGGAAACTTTGACAGCGTAGAGTGGCAGAAGGTAGGCACGCTCTGCTGGTGAGTGGCCTTGAGGAAAGCCACGAGGAGGGATTAGGAAGCGGCTGGGCTTATTTCCTTTGGATTTGTATTTGGAACTGCCTTCGTCACGGGATATTCTTCCCTTGGCCGCACGGATAAACTGCCCGGCCTCTTGCTCCGCTGCTGGCGAAGCAGCAGGCGGCCGCAAAGGCCACGCAGGCAGCCAGCCTGTCGTATGCTCGGGCAGGAGGGGTAAGCAGCCTTCCCCCTTGCCCACGCCCAGCTCGAGCGAGCGTAGAAACGCAGGGGGACGCAGGTGTTTGAATTCTGTCAGCACAGTTATGTGTTCATACGTAACTACGTGAGATTACGATGTGAAACCGCGCTGCCCTTCAAGGCCCGTTGTGGCACTGGAGCCCCACGGCAGGCACGGGCAGCCTCAGCGCCCCAGCCCCGGGGCAAGCGCCGGGGCCGCGCCATGGAGGGTCGAGGACCCCACCGCCTCTCCACGGCCGGGCCGCGCCGCCCCTGAGGGGATCGCCCCGGCCCCGCGGCTCGCCCCGATCCTCTCAGGGCCGAGCGGCCGGTGCCGCCGCTCCCGCCCGCCGCACAGGTAAGCGGCTCCCTGTGGGGGGCGGCCAATGGCGCGGCCCGGCCGCCGCCGCCAGCCAATGGCAGCGCGCTTGGCGGCGGCCCCATGGAAATGTGCCTGGTGGGGAGCCAATGGGGCGCGGCCGGGCCGCGGGCGGCGCTTTATCAGCTGCCAGGGCCGGCGGCGGCGGTCGCGGCCGCCCGTCCCTCCCTCTCTCCTCCGCGCCCCGCCGTCCCCGCCGCGCAGCATGGCCGGGCTGGGCGGCGGCCCCGCCGCCTTCGGGCGCTGCACGCACGCCGTGGTGCGGTCGCTGCCCGAGTCGCTGTGCCGGCAGGCGCTGCGCCGCGCCTCGGGCCCCGAGGTTGACTTCGCCCGCGCGGAGCGGGAGCATCAGCTGTACGTGGGCGTGCTGCGGGGCAAGCTGGGGCTGCAGGTGCTGGAGCTGCCGGCCGACGAGAGCCTCCCCGACTGCGCCTTCGTGGAGGACGCGGCCGTGGTCTGCGAGGAGACGGCGCTCGTCACCCGCCCGGGCGCGCCCAGCCGCAGGAAGGAGGTACGGCGGGGGCCGGGCCGGGGCAGCGATGCCCGCGGCGCGCAGGTGGGCTCCGGGCGGCCGCGCCGTCGGGCGTGGCCCCGGGCCCGCCCCGGCGGGAGCGGGGCGGCGGCGGGGATCGCTCACGGGGCAGCCGCCCTCCTCGGTGGGACCGGCGCGGCGGGCCCCGGGCGGCGGCTCTTGCCCGGCCTCCAGCCGCCGCGGCGGCTCCGGCTGGCAGCGGCCGGTGCCGCGGAGCCCGGCTGCGCCGGGGCTTTGTGGGAGAGCGGTGTTCTGCTCCTGAAAACAAGTGGACGGTGTAAAAACTATGACTCATCCTTTCTGGGGCGTGCGGGCTGCCGCTCGGTGCGAACTTGGCCGGCTCGGTCCTGCGGGACGGATCGCCGCTCCGTTGTGCAGGTCTGTGCCCGTGCTGCAGCACTGCGCGGTCCAAACCCCGTTTTCGTAACATGTTCAACTTGAGCTCTGTTCCAGGTAGGGCGTTACTGGTGCCTACGGTAGTTGTACCTGTGGGCCTTCGCACAAGGACTGGTTTTTGTTTTGGTGCGCTCCCTGTTAGCCTGAACGCCCTTGAACCTGATGTCACCTTCACTGTGCGCCCGCTGCAGGCCCGGTGGGCTCAGGGTGTGTGGATGTACAGGGGGCGCGTGCGGTCCTGTTGGAGAGAGGCGCGAAGGATGCGCAGTTGCCTCGCTTCGGACATTCTGAGCACTCTTATAACATGCTCAGCCCATTCATAAACTAGTTCATCAGGCAGCGCGTGCATTGAAGTGCCACGCAGTTACCTCCTTAATGAGTTCAGTAGCAAATTAAACAAACCTTACGCTGTCTGAAGCTGCAAAACTACTACAATGGCAACCTGTTTTCCTGTGTCCTAAGGTAACCTTCTTCACACCTCTTCCATTTCCCATCCTCTCTGGGATACCATAGCTCATCTCGTGATCCACAAGTATGTATTGTTGTGCCTGGGGGATGGGGATGGGCCACTGGCTGTAGTATACTAGGAGCTCTTAGCTGCTGATTGCAATGGATGAGTGTCTCCACTTGCTCTTTTTGATGTAGTGCCCTTCTTTTAGCAATTACGAAGTTCACTTGAATTTTGTCCAACAACGTAGCAGTCTGAGGTACTGCATACATCTTGTACATGTGCACTTCCTTGTGCATACCCATGTGTATTTTACTCTTTGAAGCACATCTGAATGTTTTTAAAGGTGACAGCATGAGAGTAAAGTGTGTTTGCCACATGCTGCTCTCAGAAGCAGCTGTTTCTCAGCCAGAGACCAAGTAAGTTTTCACTGGTCCTTCCCATGACTTGCTGGTATGTAGCTATGTGACTCCTGCTGCCATTTGCACAATTTCCCCTTTGGGAGAAATATGCCAGTTACTGAATTTGCATGAAGTGCAAATTCAGTAACTGGCATATTTCTCCCAAAGGGGAAATTGTGCAAATTCACAAGTGCGTGTGTGTGAGGGAATCAGCTGTGGCTCTATATGTTTTTTTTCCATTTTGATGTCTCAATTTGTGCCAATGCACAGTGAATTACAAGAGACAAGATATGGCAGCAAAGCTGAATGTGAGAGTGGCTGTAACTATTTGCTGTACCATTAGAGGTGCCATAAGGAAATTAAAAAGCATGAAATAAGGAAGCAAAGGATGTGGGGTACTTCTTACTGTTTACAAAGAAGCAGGTTGCTTTCTCTTCCTCCTTCCTTCAGTGTCTCTAGTTCTGGCTCAGCAAAGGTAGTGGACAAAGACACATAACCCGAGGGTGCAGGAGTAATGGAGGAGAGTTAGTGATGTGCAAGGCAGAGAGAAGGGGTTTGCTGGACCCTTGAGCAGAACAGTGTCTGGTGTGAGTACCTGACAGCATTAGCCCTTTTCTGGGGTTAAAACCAGCAAATTAAGTAGCAAATTAGTGGCATCTTGCCTGTTATAAGTACCAGTCAAGCAAAGCAATGCTTTTTTCTTTTAACAAAAAACTGCAAGATGTCACATTTACTTTTGTAATCCTAAATACGTTAAATTTTTTTAAACCATAATTAGATGTTATTTCCCAGTGTCCACAAAAATTAGAAAGAATTGTGCTGCAGGGGATGCATATGGTAACAATTTATCATTGTATTACACAGTTTATTGTCATTTTGAGAATAATACAAAATCTGTTTATGTTCTGAGGTTTTTCTTGCTTAACCCATGCCTGCTGGCCCTCAGACCAGGTTTCTTATTGATCAGCGTTCCCTATTTTGCATGAAGTAGTAGTTCAGAAGTGATTGGAAATAAAGCCTGAACATGGTAAATTTTTATTAGAAACAGCATAACAGATTTACTACTTTCTATGGGTGGATTGTCCAGGCAGAGTCATGAATCAAGAGGGGAGAAAAAGCTTTGAAGCATAATTTGAACCTTATTAGTTTTCTTGAATGATGGAGCAATCCCTCCCATGAGTTTTCTGTGAAGTAAAAAAGAAAAAATAATTGAACAAGCATCCTCTTAAAACTATAACAATGCATGACACTGCAGTGTAGTGCTTGTCTGAACATGTTATTCTTAATTATTTACAACAGTTCTTCCTCCTGGGAACATCATTACAGCAGTGCTTTGTGGAGAGGGGGAGAAGATGCTCATTTCTGCAGGATCATGCCTGATGGTTCCTGGTCCCTCTCTCCTCCCAGGCATCCCCTGGGGCAGCCTCCCCTCCCCAGCATGGTGACAGAGTTGGTTGTGTTTAGCTAGTGAGTCTGCTTTGTTTGAGTAGTTAGTGACCAGGATGTCATCTTGAAAACAGTAAGATGGTCAAGGCTTTAGAAAGCAGAAATGTGTGCATAACTACGCCCCCCAGAGCTTTGCCTGCTGTGGTGGAGGGCTTGGCATGGGCCTTGGATGTCTTGGCAAACATCTGTGATAACCTTGCTTTTATAAAGAGCCCCCCTAAGAAGCACCAGTGTTTCTTCTAGCTTCCCTAGAGGGTGTTTCCTATTGTAGCCAGAGCTTCTCTGCTCTCCCTGCCTCCAGCCCTGGATCTGGAGGTACCAGCTGTAGGTGCTCAGGCAGTCTGGGCACTGAGGCCTGAGGCCACCCTGAGCTGAGGGAGCCCAGCGCCTGTTCCTGACCCTTCTGTTCATCCTGGTGGGTGGCTGTTGGCAGCCTCCCAAGGTCTTTTTCTGAGGTTTCTATTCAGTCTGTGAATTCCCCATTGAGATAGGTCCTGGAGGCTGGTGGCACGTGAAGTTGCTGCAGGGTCTGTCCCAGCATCTGCCCTGTTAAATGTCTTTATTGGTGACCTGGAGGAGATGGGGGCATCTGTACTGAGCTGTGAATGGCCCCAAACTGGGCTAAGCGGGGCAAGGGTGAGAGGCGATACCCTCGAGGTCTGGGCTGCTGTTCAGAGGGACCTCGCAAGGCCTAAGGAAGGGGCTGATCTAGGGACCTTATGGAGTTGAACAGGGACAGATGCAAAGTCCTGCCTCGGGGAAGGAAGGATCCTTAGGTGGGACTGAGTGGGTGGGCGACAGCTCTGCAGAAGAATCCCTGTGGGGTGTCTGGTGGGCAGCACAGTGGCCGTGAGCCAGCAGTGTGTCCCTGTGGTAAAGGTGGCCAGTAGGTTCCCGGGCCGTATGAACAAGAGCAGAACCAGTAGACTGAGGGAAGTGATTACCCTCTAGACTTGGAACTTGCAGACTGCATCTTATCAAGAACATGGAGCCAGGCTGTTTGGTTGTGTGGCAGAAAGGCAAGAGATGACAGACACAGACTGAAGCATGAGGTTTTAATGGTGTATAAGGAGAAGGCTTTTCAGTGGGGACAGCCAAGCAGTGGAATAAGGGCCTAGAAAAGCTGTGCAGTCATCATCCTTGGAGGTTTTCAAGACCCAGCTGGATAAAGCCGTGAGCAACCTGGTCTGTTCTCATAGCTGTCCTTGCCTTGAGTTGGGAGGTTGGCCTAGAAACCTCCTGAGGTACCTTCCAACCTGAATTATTCTGTGAGCATGAAAACAAGTTGTATGTTAGGGTACATGGAGTCAAGCATTTGTCAGTTGAACTGCCATGAAATCTTTGCTGTCGAGACAGGGGACAATCATTAAATCTAGATTGCTTCCAGTCTGATGGATCCACTGCTAGAAAACCAGAAGGATGAAGCCTTGTGAAACCAGTTTCTTCATGCAGCCTCTGAAAGACTGTACTCCTACCTCAGCTGTCTTGGTCAGCCTGGTATGAAAGTGAACCAAGGCTCTTGTAGCGTGTTGTCACTTATATGGCCAACTGGGTGACAGAGAGGGAAAGAGGGTGGATGCAGTCTACGGACAGCACCAGTTTCTCAAAGTGCAATATCTTATTCTTTTTATGTAACGTAAGTGCAAACCCATGAATATTTTAGCAGTACAGTTGGTGTACGCTTGGCTTAATACAGTTAACATAAAGCCCAACTTCTGAGCATGCACTCCTGACCTGAGCCTCCTGGTAAGGCAGGACTCAGCCAGCCTTGTCTTCCTGATCTCTTAACTGTTTAACGGACTTCTGTTCAGAGCAGTCAGGAGCAGTGGAGGAAGGAAGGGATGAGGGAAACAGGACTGTAGGATACCATTTCTGCAAGGAATTACAAGATGGAGGGCTTGTGTCCAGGAAACCCACTAAGAGGCATGTGGTAGGTCAGGCTCTGAGGCCTGATCAGACCAGTCAAAGTTGAAGGGCACAGGGGGCTGCCAAGGTGCATCCCAAAGACAACAGCCTGGCTGAATACACAGCTGGAGCAGTGCTATTTCAGGTGCGTTGTGCCTCCTGATAAACTGTCTGCCAGGTGCATGAACTGAGCAGCACTGTCTCCATCTCCCCTGCTTCATGCTGCTGAAAACCTATAATGCAGTATTTAAGAACTGATGCAGCATGTTCTTTGACTGACTAGACTCCTTATTAAGAAGGCTTGTCATCAATTACTGTAACACTGTACACAGCAGGCAAATTTCTGCAGTAGTTTGTAATAGCATTGATTGAGCTTTCAGGCTTTATAGATACTATTGCTTACCCCTCCAGCACCATTGGATTCTTCACTGGTTGTCTGTCTGGAACAAAACAAAATAAAATCTGGGGTTATGTCTGTTCTTGCTCCAAGTTATTGTAGGGTGAAAAAAAGAGTTGAATTATATTTGGTCATGTTCAGCCAGTACTGGGAAAGAGCCCAGTATTTTTTTAGTAAAGTAGAAAAATTAGTCATGCATTTAATGATTTGCTTGCAAGAGTCAGACTTATTTCAAGGCATTACGTTTCTGTGTTATCTTCTGAACTTATTTTAAAATTCATAGTTTCTGGGGAGTTTTGGATTTGGCAGAAAGGTAGAGGCTTTTGAAGTAAGCCAGTGGTAGATTGCTAGGGCAGATAAGCTGGTGTTTTGTTTAGCTGTGTGCAGCCACCAGTGTGCTTGATGTTCAAGTTGAGTAACTCCAATGGAAATGTTGTGATCGCTGATCAGATTGCCAGTTCCAGCACCTTTTGTTCCAGCAGTATGTTCTCAATTGTTTATTCCCCTAGTATAAACTCTTCACGTCACCTTCTGAATACAACAGGGTTAGTTGCTGAGAAGAGCCCTCATCAGCACATTGCTCTTACTGCCTAAGTTGTGTTAATGTGCGTGGGGTAGCACAAACCAGCATTTCCACCATTTCTGTGCTTATGCAGACAGATGGAAACCCAAAAGCTCAGCAAAATGCACCCACGGTGACCTGGCCTCTTCTCAGCCGCTGCATAGGGAAGGGAGGATAGCTGGTGCTGGGAAAGCTTCAGGAGCTGCTGCAGAAGAGATTACTGTGGTTCCTTCGTTGTCAAGAGGAAACTTCCACCCAAGAGTATTGTTATTCCCCACTGCCCCAAGACCCCCTGGGGACAACTTGAGGGGCTGCATTCCTGTGGTGTGGGAGGGTAGACAGTCCTTCAGCAGTGAGGATGGGGGATGAGCAGGGAAGGAGTGTTTGTCAAATCCCATCCTCTCAGCAAGTGTGGGAGAAGCCTCCTGATTGCCTTTTGAGCATCTCTGGGTACCTCTTCCCAAATCTGCTTGCCAGGTGGCAGGGCTTTGTCCACAGCAGTGCTTCTGCAGAGCTTCTAGCTGTGCTGGGCCAGGTAATGTACTTTTCAGTGCTGAGCACCCTCAGCTGCTACCTCCCTCCCACCCTGTACAGCTTCTGCAGGGCTGTGCAGCCATATATGAACTAGAGCTTGTACCCTGTACTGGGCTGCAGTCTCAGCTGCAGCTTATTGCTTGCAGGAATGATTCTCAGGCCAGCTGGCGGAGGGTGCTGAGAAAATAGAATGCAAGAGTTTAGTAAGTTATGTATATATTGCATAGACTGAGGTAATACTACATAGCTACTGCTAAATGTTAGACACTTCCTCCACTCTCTCTGTAGACCTAGACAGTTCTGTAGGATAATAATGTCTATTGCAAAATAATAGAAAAGCTAGGCTCAGGAGAAACAGTTTCAAGGCTCTGCTAGCTCCTGAGCTTAATTAGATTATGGGTTTTTTATTTTGTTTTATAGCACATGCTAGTACAAAAGAATGTGTATTTGCTGACTAATCACTTAAACCAGCATCTCTCTGCACAACTGGCAAAGATCTGTCTCGTTTCCATGGAGGATTAGCACTTGCTGATCACTAAAGAGGCAAGAGATTAAACATTTTATTACCACTTTAAATAATTCATAGTTCTTTAAACTGTCATAACAAATTGTGGAGGTCTCATACATTTGCACTGACCCCTTTGCATGTCCTGATTGTGCTTTACCCTTGATGTTAGGCTAACATTGGTGTTCTGCCTAGAAAGCTTATGATCGAAAGCACAGAGGTTACCACTGTGTCATTGCTTAGTGCTTAAAACAGCAGGTGAGTAAACACGGGCAAAAGCTTTACATGAAGGTTGACAAAAATGAGGAATGGCACTAGGTACCTTTCCACCCTCTTGTCAGATTGTTTTTTCTTGAATACCTTTCTCATCCTACACTGCGCCTTATATGTGCTCCTTTAGCCTATCCTTTTCACCATCTTCTCAGTCTAACCTCAAAATTAGACTGAAAGTGTGCAAGATGTTGTCAGTGTGTTTTCAGTATAACTGAAAACAAGTTGAGAAGTACCAGTCAGACTTCAGATAAGATGTGTACCTGAGTTTTAATGTGAGTTTTGGTTGTCTTTTGCAGAACATATCATTGGTAGAACCAAATGTAATGATCTTCCACAAAGTGTATGTCAACTGGAGTTTTTTTCCAGGAGCAAACAGGTGATGCCCATCATGGGGTATTGAAGGCAATGAAGTAGCTCTTGTCAGAATCTGCATCAGTGTTTTTCTTTAGCATCTTTCATTAGCTTTCGTTTTCAGTGGTTTTGGTATTAACATATAAATTATCTAAAAAGCACCCAGTAAATGAGAAAAGCTTCTTAAACAGTACTTAAGTTTGGTTTTAAACAATATTGAGAAGTTTAAAAACAAATCCTTTGGACAGTATCAGGTAGACCTGTGTCAGGAGCCTATGCAATGGTAGTATCAGTAGACATGAGAAGGGATGTTTTAGCCTCCTAAAGCAGACTATTTCAAAAGTGTTTTGACTTGTTTTTGTGGCTCTGCCCCTTCCATCTGCTTTGTAGTTTGAGTGCTGCCTCATGGTTTGGGTAGGTGTTTCTTTGGTCTTAAAGTTCATTGTTGATGTAGCTCTGACCCTATATTAGTAGGGCTGACACTTTGGGCAAATTGGCTATGCCAAGAACTGTACTTTTTCATTTTCAGTTTTGCTTCTGTGATCACAGATTTAATGAAAATGTTAGGAAGTAGCTCCTAGTCAGATCAATATAAGTGGACTGTATTCATTGTAATTGGTTTCTATCTATAGAACTGTAAAACAATCTTTAAGGACAGTCTAGGAACAACTTGGGTTTCATGCTTTTCTAGCAGAGGCAATATTTAGACTTTGTTATTAAATTGCAATGTCAAGTTTCCCAGGAATATCCAAGTTGCTGACCAGAAGATTAAAAAAAGGCAGACCCCAAATTAAATGCCTGGTTTTTAATCTCCTGTGGACACTTATTATTGTGCAAGCCTGATGTCAGCTTTTGTACCTTGTTAATCACTGTTCCTTTAGCTGTGATAAATAGCCCTTGGTGAGCTTATGGTTCAGTGCAAATGCTAAGTGGTTAAAGGTTCCAAATAACTGTAAGCATTTCCTCAAAAAAGTGAAAAGAGCCTTTTCTGCTGCTCTGATTTACCTGTATGGCTTGGAGCTACCCTGCTCCTTCCTGAAGAGATTTCTGCCCAGACTTCCAAATTGAACCTAAATCTCTTTCTTTGGCAACTGCCTCACTTAAAAGCATTGTAAAAACTAGTTTACCACAGTCACTGCCAGATTTTGGTTTTGGGATTCAAAGGTGGGTTCATAACATATGTAGTATATGTTGCCTTATAGTTGTGTGGGCTGTTTGTTGGTTGTTTTTTTGTTTGGTTGGTTTTTTAATCCTATGCTCCCTACAAGCCTGCAACACCCGACACTCGCTGCAAAACAGAGGGTTGGTATGCAAACTGCAGTGCTGTCTTGCTCACTGTGGGATCTGACAGCATCTCTGGAGAGTGGTGGAGCAGAGCATGTGTATTGTGGTTTAACCCCAGCCAGCAACTAAGTACTACACAGCTGCTCACTCACTCCCCTTTCTCAGTGGGATGGGGAGGAGAACTGGGGAAAAAAAAAAAGTAAAACTCATAGGTTGAGTTAAGACTGGTTTAATAACTAAAATATAATAACACTAATAATAAAAAATATAATAATAAATGTAATGAAAAGGAATATAAGAAAAAGAGAGAAATAACCCCCCCTAAACACCAAGTGATGCACAGTGCAATTTCTCATCACATGCTGACTGATGCCTGAGCAGTGATCTGCCCCTCCTGGCCAACTCCCCCCAGTTTATATACTGAGAATGACGTTCTATGGTATGGAATATCCCTTTGGCTAGTTTGGGTCAGCTCTCCTGGACATGTTCTCTCCCAGCTTCTTGTACACCTGCTTGCTGGCAGAGCATGGGAAACTGAAAAATCCTTAATTTAGGATAAGTGCTACGTAGCAACAACTATAACATCAGTGTGTTATCAACATTATTCTTACACTAAATCCAAAACACAGCACTGCACCAGCTACTAAGAAGAAAATTAACTCTCTCCCAGCTGAAACCAGTACAGTGTGATGCAGAAGAGCTCCTGTGTGCTCTGCTTTTGCCTTTTGGCCTCTGAGATGCTCTGGTATGGAAACCGAAGTCCCCAGCTGAGATTTCCCATGCTGTACCAATGGCACAAGCAGCAGCTGCTCCCAGCACTGTGCCAGGACACACACATGCGCAGAAGAAGCATATATCTTCATTTTCCCTGCTCTGCCTCCCACTTGCCTCCAGTCCCATGTCTCTCCACCTGGGCCTCTCTCTTGCCTTCCATGTTTCCAAACTGGCCTCCCATAGCCTCTGTGTACTGGTTCCCCGAGCCAGGATCCTGATGTGCCCTGCCCCTCATTCTCCTATGCAGACCATGGGCTGTAGTGCTGCAGGGCTGTACTGTACTTCCCATGGGAAAAACGGGAGCTGGGATGGCATCTCCACTGGCAGCACACACCTCTGACAGCACCTCTGCAGGGCTGTGGTTGAGGGTAAGCATAGCTGTTTGCTGGTAATAGTGTGTGGAGCTGCCTGTCTGTCACTTCATTAAAGTTCTCAAACTTGATTAATTTCCCTTTCCACTAAACTCTTCAGTAGCAAATGCATTACAGGTTTATATAGCAATCTGGCATTTCCTCTGAGCAGGGTGATGCCAGGTCTTTTAGCTGATACAGAGTTTTGTCGTAAAGCACTCTGTCTTGAGGCAAGATGTATGATGCTCATTTCAAGCTCCTTCACATCCTAGGAAGAGACGTGTTTCATGTTTTTATGCAACGTTATTTGTCTAGCTATGTATATAACCCAGTGGAACAGATATTCCTTAATCTTTTATTCCCATTATCTTTTAAATGTTTGTGTTTCTTTGCAGGCCCTTCAGTGGTTGGCTTTATAAGAACAGTACTTTCCACGTTCTGGTGCCAAGTTCATTGTGCTCACTTGTTGCCCCAATGCTGCATCTTGCCAAGCTTCCTGCAGTTATAGGGTCCTGATTATTTTACACAAAACTCTTAATGCTGCATATAAACCAATGGGATTCCACGATGCTAATTCAAGAACATGAGTCTCAGCTCTGGCAGTAGACAGGCTGATTCGTTGTAAAACATACATACTTATGATGTAGAAACATAAATGTGGCAGAGGCAAGAACCTCTGGCTTGTTACTGTTTCTCCCAAAACTACATTTGATCAACAAGGCCAGTTGTGTCCTTAAACTCACTGCCTCTAGTTTTCCCTCATGGGGAGGTGACTAGGGCATGCAAATCTTCAGCAAGCATGACTGGTCTAAACTGATTTTTTTTGTATTAAAATAAGCAGAGTTTAATTTCTATCAATATTACTGCTTATTCTTACCTTGCTGATTTCTCTGGAATGACTCTGGAACAGGTACTTGACTTTGGCTGCAGACACAGCATGACTCCGCTGAGGATGCTGTGGGAAGTGACCAGGAAGCAAGCTTTAACTTGCAATACTCCACTCGTACTCAGTATTTTGTGAGTTTAGCAGCTCAGATTAGCCTATGCAAACAGTGTCTATGCTTCTGCATCGTTCAGTTTTCAGAGAATTTCTTGTCTTTGTCAAAAGTCTCCTGGATCAAAAATGCAGACCTGATTTTTAAATATCTGACCTGAAGCACAAGTCACCTATACAAAGCAGAGTCTTCACTACCCATAAGTTATCCCAGCACAGAGACATCTGTGTAGAAGTCATTGCAGAGGTTGGTG
This sequence comes from Astur gentilis, assembly GCF_929443795.1. Taxonomy (NCBI): domain Eukaryota; kingdom Metazoa; phylum Chordata; class Aves; order Accipitriformes; family Accipitridae; genus Astur; species Astur gentilis. Next base: position 17,061,115 of record NC_064887.1, on the reverse strand, counting down.
GCTGCAGAGAATGTGTTCCTACCAAGGAAAAAAGTACTGTCAGTAATTACTGATCATTAATTGTTGTGGTTTTTTTAAAAAAGGGGTTTTTTTACAGGAGCATATGTCTAAGTGATCAAGTTTATGGTGTGAGAGAGCTTCGCTCTTGGTATCAGATCTGGGCAGTCACAGTTCTAGGGTGGAAGATAAATGATGCGCCCACAGTATCAGGTGACAATATCTTTTCTTGCTGCCTTTTTTTGAGCAGTATTAGGAATTCTTCTTTCAGGAAAATTTAAATGTTTTATGGCTGGGGTGTACCGGAGTCAGGTTTTGGATTCATCCAAGGCCACTGATCACATACAAGTCAGCTGACCACACTGTAATATGCTGGTTTTCTGTCATTCTGAGTCAATAGCAAAACCAAACAAGTATTTCAAAAACAGCTTGTTCAAGACTTGCAGAAGTCATTTTAATTTCAGTAGTGATTCAGTATTTGGCACTATCTTTAAAAAATAATTGTGATAATTTGTTTCTGGAACCTTTATGTCTGTTAATAGTAAAGGAACTGGCTATCCACATCTGTCTCTGGATGCCAGCCGAAGTTCTCTGGCGAGATGAAATTGTCTGTATCGGCTTAGTCCCAACTGGCCACTGAAGCAAACTGAAACAAGATTGCCACATAATTGGACACTATTGGCAGAGTTGTGATTGATTTTGGATTTCTCTTTTCTTTTTCTGAGGCTTAACGTAAGAGCTGTCAGGGAAGCTGAATCCCATACCTCATAGAAATGGTGATCATACAGGACAAGAATCCTGCTTGTGCATATGTCTCTGCGCTTTGGTATGGTCGATGTCCTTTGAGTCGCAGACCAGCAGCCATGGTGATAGTCATCTCCATGCAAACCCAAGCTAGAAAGGCAAGTGTTTCAGAGATGGAGCTAGTTTTTGGCCTGCTGTCCAGAAATACCAAACTATGTTTTTAAAAATACTTTAAATGTTTAGCAGTAAACTGCAGACCATGCCTCTCTGTAAAGGTGAGAGACATTTACCAGTCCTACAGGAGTTAATTTTGCAAACAGTACAAGTGCTTTGGAGAGTTTCACCTACCCAGATACCTAAGTGTGCCTGTCATCACTGCGCTTAAAACTTTTACTAAGTGATGAATCTCAAGTATCTCATGCTCTTCAAACACTGTACAGGAGAGGTGGTGTGGCTATTGCTAGTCACTAGGTATTCACTGAAGTTCAATGCACTAGTTCATGGCTCGGTATTTGTTTCAAGCTTCTGATGGGAATACTAGTGCCTGTGCTAGCAAAGTGTGGTAGAAAGAGCTGAAGCAAGCAGTGCTGTTAAGAGGCAAATAGAAACTGATATAACCAATAGATAATGATGGAAGATGATATGAATTGGATACCTGTATTTTTCCAGGGAACGCTGAAGTCATCTACAAGTTTGCCTGCTTTTTGCAAGGTGATATGGGGTGACTCCTGTAGCCATGTGTATTCAGAAACTTTCAAATGTGGTGCTTTCCTGGAGTAGAGGATGCTAGAGGACAAGGAGGCACAGGGTTGTGATAGACCCTCTTCCACATGCCTCCTGGCCGCAGCAGCTCAAAATGTGTGCAAAGAACAACTGGTTTTAGTGCAGTTTCTAGAAGAAATCAGGCAGATACTACTCTGCTGTTGGCCATACTGCTCTTTGTCCAAAAATGCTTCATCCTTTTGACTGATCTGAACTGGTTTTAAGGGAAGAAACTACCTGAAAGGTAAAACCCCACCAATGCAGGAAATGTCAGGGCTGAAGTTGAGGTAGAGGAGACATGCTGTCAAAGCTGGTATGAAGACGATGGCTAGGAGGTAACCTGACAGTCTGATGTAGGGGAGAGCCTTTGTCAGCACTTTAAGCACTGTGCTGGATGCCATGTCTTCACTGATGCTGGCAAGTCCAACTGTGAAACTCCAATCCATGTGAAATGGACCTTCAGTAGTGCCATACAGCGATGACTTATTTTCATGACCCTTAAAGCAAGTGTTTCTGTTAATCCTCCTCTTGTTCTGGGATATGACCTCATTGTCACACAGTAAAACCACCAGCTTGCCCTGACCACAGGGCTCTGGGTTAGGACAGTCCCTTCTAGATGAGCATTTCCAAAACTTGTTTAAATGCTGTATATCTCCAGTATTGCTGAAAGGCCATTTTTTTGACTGGGCTTAAATTGATTATTCATCTGGGCCTGAAATGCTGTGTGAGGTTCTAGTTACCCATCCTGGAAATGCGGTGTAAGCAGAAAAGGTAGGAGTGGACGAGAAGACCTTGCTGCAGTGTAAGACTGCTTCTGTATGAAGTGACGCTAATTAGATAAATGGCTTCAGCTCTAAAGCTATTTTGGGCAGGGGAGGGGAGAAATAGGAGAGCTCTACAATATCTCAAATGGTGCAGAGAAAATGAACTGGGAATGATAGTATGAAACTTGATGACATCCAGAGAAGTACCCAGGCAGAAGATTCAAGCAAAAGGAAGTACTTTGTCATGCAATGCACAACTGAACTGTCAGATTCGTTGCCAGGATGTTGCGGGGGCCAAAAGTACAGCTGGGCACCAACTAATGAAAGAGAGATCCATCAATAGCTGTTTAACACTTTTATCCAGAAATATGTACGCTGCCTCTTACAATAAGCTGGGGAAAATATACTGGAGACAGCAGCACTCTATACTTGTCCTCTTTCTGTTATTCTTTCCTTAAGCTGCCAGTACCGACCGCTGTTGGAGTCAGGCTCCTTGGATATACAGGTGTCTCTGACCCACTTAAGCTGTTCATGTATTATGAATAAGCTGTAATACTGATAGCTGTTTAGCAGACTCATTATAATGAGTCACTTGCTGTGATACTGAAGGTCGCAAGTCGTCCAAGGACTGCCATTTGGGAGGCAGTTGCCCTGCCTTAACCCTGCAGAGATCTTGTCGGTGTTCCTGTCCCACCAGGCAAGGGGAATCTGTGTTCAGGCTTAATGAGGGTGTCCAATGGTGTAAGATAGACCATCACTAGCACCAGAAATGGGTGCACTGAGGTTAGATGTTGATTTATTTTTTCTTCCCTGCCTCAGTATGTCCATCCTAGCACAGATAGTAGAAAATGGAACAATTTCACCATTAAGACAGTCAGAGATATTTTATGTCAACAGTATAAAAGGATTTCTGCCCTCCCCTCCCCCCCCCCCCCCCCCCCCCCAGCAAGTCATTAACCCTAAGAAACAGTGCACACTTTGTAAAGCAGAGATCTCTCATTGGGAAATGTTGTTTCTAGCTTTTCCACATCAGCTGTGAAAACATATTGCCATCCAAGCTTTGCAAAATGATTCTTAGAAAGGCCCAGCAATGCATACTTGGCATACAGAGGTTTGATATATTGAGAGCCAGGCTTAACATTATGGAAGACGGTGTCCTAGAAGAGCCTTTGCAGAAAGGTGCCATGAGGAGGATGGTCTCCCATGAGCCCTGCGATCTATGTTGTCATGGGGCAGTTGATGGCAGCTGATAACCTGCCAGTTTGTTGTGGACATGATGGACAGGCTTTTCCTGAATAGCTTGATATAGATCGAGTTAGCCTGAAAATACCAGCATCGGTGATAGGAAATAGTTGTTCCTTTTCAGAGCACAAGGAACCTTTTGGAAAAGGCACTGCTCTTTTTTTGGCCCATATGCCCTGCTTCACAGCTAATTGACTCACTGAAAATTTGCAAAGCAGAACTCCTGGTCTCTTTATGCCTGCAAATGGCAGACATGGGAGACATTCGAGGTGGGTTTGATGAATGGCAGGCTGCCAGCGGTGGCATCCATCTTGTTATCTGAGATAATGTCATGAGCAGCCTGAAAGCCATTTCTGCCAGAAGAGCATCAAACCAGCCTCATGCAGAACTGACTGGAGAGCTTTTACAGGAGCAGGACTAGAACTGCTGTGGCCAGGGTTGGATGGTAAGCTGTGGCGGGTTGACCCCAGCTGGATGCCAGGTGTCCACCAAAACCGTTCTATCACTCCCCCTCCTCAACTGGACAGGGGAGAGAAAATATAACAAAGCTTGTGGGTTGAGATAAGGACAGGAGAGATCATTCACCAATTACTGTCACGGGCAAAACAGACTCAGCTTGGGGAAGATTAACTCAATTTATTACAAATCAACCAGAGTAGGGTAATGAGAAATAAAACCAAATCTCAGAACACCTTCCCTCCACCCCTCCCTTCTTCCTGGGCACAACTTCACTCCCGGATTCTCTACCAGCAGAAGAGGGCAGCACAGGGGGACGGGGAATGGGGTTTACAGTCAGTTCATCACATGTTATTTTCTGCCGCTTCATCCTCCTCCGGGGGAGGACTCCTCACACTCTTCCCCTGCCCCAGGGTGGGGTCCCTCCCACATGAGACAGTCTTCCACGAACTTCTCCAATGTGAGTTATTCCCACGGGCTGCAGTTCTTCACGAACTGTTCCAGCATGGGTCCCTTCCATGCCATGCAGTCCTTCAGGCACAGACTGCTCCAGTGTGGGTCCCCCAGAGAGTCACAAGTCCTGCCAGCAAACCTGCTCCATGGGCTCCTCTCTCCACAGATCCACAGGTCCTGCCAGGAGCCTGCTCCAGCGCAGGCTTCCCACAGGGTCACGGCCTCCTTCGGGAACCCACCTGCTCCAGCCTGGGGTCCTCCCCAGGCTGCAGGTGGAGATCCGCTCCACCGTGGACCTCCCTGGGCTGCTGGGGGACAGCCTGCCTCACTGTGGTCTTCCCCAGGGGCTGCAGGGGAATCTCTGCTCCAGCGCCTGGAGCATCTCCTCCCCCTCCTTCTTCACTGACCTTGGTGTCTGCAGGGTTGTTTCTCTTGCATGTTCTCACTCCTCTCTCTGGCTGCCGTTTCTGTCTGTCCCAACTTTTTTTTCCTTCTTAAAAATGTTATCCCAGAGGCATTACCGCTATCACTGATTGGCTCGGCCTTGGCCGGCGGCGGGTCCGTCTTAGAGCCGGCTGGTATGGGCTCTCTCTCTCTCGAACGCAGGGGAAGCTTCCAGCAGCTTCTTACAGAAGCCACCCTTGTAACCCCCCCCTGCTACCAAAACCTTGCCACACAAAGCCAATACATAAGCACTCTTCTGTGGCTGTGTTTCCCAAAGTCCTCACAGCTGTCAGCCCTTTGCATGGAAGCCTGGTGTGGACTCATGGCATCACTGATGCCCTGATCAAACAGGGGCTGTGAGAGCCTGGGACCTGTAGGTGTTGCAGCCTGCCAGGCAGGGAAGAAGGGCTCTTGTGCTGCATTTCTCTTTGCTTTGGTGCCTGTCACTTGGCTGTAGTAACACTCCCAGTGGGTTTACCTGACCCAGTAGCTGGAGCCATGGCTCCCCTGCAGCCTGGATTGCTGTGGCACTGTGTCCTGGCCATGCAGGATGACTGGAGAGTAGCAAAAGTAAATGCCAGGGAAGGTGAAACTAATGCAAAGAAGGGTGACTGCTATCCAGGCTCTGACAAAGGCATCTGGGTTTGTGGTACCAGTGGGAAAAATACTGCCATGACTGTCCCTTCTGCTAGCTGCAAGCGTGTCCTGTCCCTCCCGGGGCTTGCTGTTTCATGTCCTGGCTTTGATATTTCCCGAGCATGGCTTTATCTTTCTCATTTCTCCATCCTTAGGGGAACCTTGGCACAGATGTCAGCAGCCACCAGAAACTGCCAAAAGCTTTTGTACAGTTGAAATGTGCTCTGTCCGTGCTTCATCTTGAGGACTAAAGGCACTGCTTGTAATTCTGCACCAGGCTTCTCCAATTTTAACCTAGTTTCCACTTTGCTTAGTTTCCTTACCCTCTTTACAAGGTTGCTGCGCACAACCAGAAGCCTAACAGGAGCTCCTTAAAGATCTGCCAGTCCTCCAATGCGCAGCAGTATTCCCAAAACTTTTTAAGAAATGGGTTTGTGTTTCTCCAGGATGGAATGTAAACAAAGGGCTGCTAATAAAACAGTGTGTAAGGTCTTATTCAGATTTATATAAATCCTGAGACCATGTCTAAAAATAGTGCCCTGTTTTGCATTCCTGAAAGCAGATTCACCACATACCTACATCTGCCATGAAGATCTGTGCTGGTAACAAACCGGACTTCTTGGAAATGGTATGAAAAGTACTGAAAACCCATTTTAATTTTATTAGCCTTACAAAATACATATTGACAGTCATGTTAAATATTCAAACACATGGAATGGACTGCAGCCTTGGTACTAGCAGGAGGCATCCAGTATGGGAAACGGCCTAGAGGTGTCTGTTGGAGAAGTGCAAGCGTTGGCTGCCTGCTCAGAAGCTGGTGGGATCTGGAGCAGGGAGGACTGTGGGGGAGCTGGATGTAGATCTAGCTGATGGTTTCAGTCTAGGAAGGAGTGAAAGGATAAAGACAGGCAATTGCTGTGCATTCTGTATGTTATGTTAGGATTCAAGGAGGGGGACTTTTTTCTTTTAAGGCTTGTGCCTGTGACGCAAGTATATAAGTAGCTGGGGCTCAATCCTATAAGGTGCCAGTGCTTAACGCAGAGCCTGTAATCGGTCTTCTTAGTTTAAAGCACTTAAACTCTTTCCTGCCCTGCGTCTGCTTACTTACCATCTCTCTGAGCTGATCTCATGATCATGTTTTTCAATAGTGGAAAGTCTGACGTAATGTAACATTTGTCAAGATGATACGGCTTTAGCTTTAAAGTGTTTCTTAGCCTTAAATATTGACTAGGAGATTTTAGATTGTAGTGTGGTGCCCATGAAAGTGTGTGGTTAATAGCACAATAGAAATTGTATGCATAGTAGTATTAAATACAGCGTGTAGCAACATTAAATATATCCTGCAACGAGTTTTAAGAGCAAGTTAAATCCATGTGGAGCATGGATCTTTAAAGAATGCTTAATCTTTGTGCCTTGCTTTCTGCATGGTCCTCCAGGGATGGAAAAGCTGTCTCTTTGTTGTTGATGCATAAAGCATCTGACATGCCTCCCATATGTGTTGACTGTTCTAGTAGTGAGATTTTCTGTAGGTTTGCCCCTTTATACCTAGTAGAAAACAGATACACTCATTTAGCTTTTTGGGAAGGTACTCCAGAGGAGCTGAGGATGAGGAGGTGGCTGCCGTCAACACCAGCTTTCCTTGTCACACGTACCCTGTCTGGTTCAAGGCATTAACCCCAGCCTGCACAGACACCGGTGTAGGTGATAACTCCTGTAGATGAGATCAGCAGCAGAATCTTTTTAAAGTGTTTTAACATGCCTGAATAAGTGCTCACACAGTGGTATGTGTCCTCTGACCCCTGGCCAAAGCCCTGAATGGGAAGTACAGGCTCAGCATCTCTGAAAGGCAGGCTCTTTTCTCTTGAGCCTATGCGTGATTTAGGAGCCCAACCCAGCTATAGGCACTCGTACTGAGAAGTTTGGGCTGCTGTTTCTAAACTCATCCTTAAAACTCAAGCTGCTTATATGCTAGGATTGGGGGTTTTGTTTTCCACAAAAGGTGTTCTTGCCCCCACTTCCCTGCTTTTGCAGCTGTAAGAAAGCTAAGCATGAGGCAGAGGAGTGTGCCATCGCACGTGGGAGGTAGGAAAGGTGTGTTTGAAAGTATATTAAGCTATGACTGCTGCTTGTATTGGCACAGGCTGTAGGAAGCTGCATTTCCAATGAACAACTGGAAGAATGAGGGTCACCCCTCTTGAAAGGAGCCAAGACCCTTCACAGCATCCAGCATGGTCCTTACTTCATGCCAGCAGCACGAGCATGTGTTCAGGCTCTCCTACGAGGTGAGACCTGGCATGAGGAGAGGGGATTTGTCTGAGTGCATCTGTATGTGGCCCAAATTCTGAATTTCCAGCAAGGCTTTTTCCCAAGCTGATTTGTCTGTGGGAATTGTATTGACCCAGAAGTGATGCCTAGAAAGATGTTCCCTGAAGTACAGGTGTGAGCTGTAGCAGCCTGCAAGGCACTGTAGCAGTCTGCAAGTATCTGAAGTATTTACTTTGAGACATTAGTCACACTGAGAAATGACCTTGTCCAGCTGTAGTGCAGGCTTACATGGTAATTCAGTATAAGAGACCAGGAAATGTGGAAACTCTGGCTTCCTCAGTCCATCATGAGTTGCACTTTTAGGAACATGCATGAAAGGTGTGTAGGTCTTGCCTGAGGCTCCTATGCACAGTTTTCACCAGCTAGGTCATCTTCAAAGAAATGCTTGCTGGAAGTACCCCAGGACTCCTGGAAAACCTAATTCAGTGTACTTGGAGGGTCAGTTGTTTGTTCTTTCCATAACACTTGCTTCTGTGGAGTATACTGCTCTGATGCCCTACTGTGGTGGTGTCTTAGCAAGCTGTTTTCTGGGAAGCAAATTTTTTGGTGATACCTTCAGCTCTGTAGTTTCCAAATGCAGTTAATCTCAGTGGAAGCAGCCTTTAGCGTGGAAGCCAACCAGACACCCACGGCAGCAGAGAGAAGAGCTGAGTTATTTTAAAATTCTAAAAATTAAAAAGTATTTTTTTCACTTGCATTCTTGGGTCTTGGCCTGAACAAGGAGCGGAGGTGCCAAAATACTGCGAGAGCGTCTGTTGTTGCAGTATGTCTGGCCGAACCAGAAGCAGGAAATTCTTGTGAGAGCCTGTCTCATGAGATTGCCAGCCAGCTCTGAGCCTTGCCGGTTGCTCGTTGTGAGTGTGAGCTAGTGAGGTGGGGATGTGGTTGAGAGGGAAATATTTGAAGGTGGGTAAAATGGTTCATTAGAAGTGATAGCAGAGTATGTGTGCATGGTGGAGTGGTGGTGGTTTTCTGTTTTGAACACAAAAGCAAGAAGTGAATATACGAAGCAAATTTGCATCAACCTCTTTCTTGCAGTGGAGGAGGAAATAGGGAGAACTCACTGTATGGGTTGAGCGCTGGTCTGCTGTGCTCAGAGACCTTTGGGTCTCCCTCTGGTTTGAAGGGGGCCAAATCCAGCCCCCCGGTTCATAACATCCTTTTAAAAACTTGTAGGTCAGGAATTTTTTCTTACCCTAGGCTAGACTCTGCTCTAAAACTTTCCATGTTGTCGTGTGCAGAGCTGCCTTGGCAGGAGCAGGGATGCAGGCGCTGCAGCAAGAGCCCTGGTACTTTAACCCCCCTGTCCAGAAGACTTATTCCACCTTGGCTCCATTTCAAGACTAAAAGGCCGTAGCCAGTCTATGCTGCCGTTTACAGCATTATTGCTCCTGGTGGAGCTGTAACAGTGGGAAACTTTAAAGGAAAAGCACATAATGGAAACTGATTAGAAAAGTGGAGAAAGTCTCTGGGTACAATAAAGCATTGCCTGAAGAAAGGAGGGGGGTTAAGGTGAGGCCTTAAAAGGCATGTATTCGATCACAGCAGGGCAGGAAATAGCTTTAGGAGAATTTTTTCTTTGGTCCATTCATAACCTGGTTTGTACCTCATTAACTTTCTGTTAGTGCTTTTTTCTTTTGAAATCCAGGGTAGCTTATTCCCGCTGAAGTCAATGTGAAGAGTCATTCAGCACTGAGCGCATGAATCCTCTCGTGCAGATTAAACAAGAGAAGCTCCCAGTTTTGCTTTCATCCTAAAGGGATGAGAAGCACGTTGAGGATCTGCTGATGATGCATGCTTTATTTACTCCATTTCTGTGGAGCTACAATAAGCTTCCCAGAGGTGCCTTTTCCAGGGTGTTTGCACCATTTTTCTGTAATACATCGCATGTGCAAATGACAACCCCTGTGAAACCAGTTGCACTCTTGCTACTGGTTGTATTAAGCCTGTTAAGTTTGTTAGAAGCTCCTGTTTATGAAGGAATTGCCATAAAAGCTGCATGGCCCGGTTGTTTAAGATCTTAGAGGTTTTTCTCTTTCAGCCATTCCCTGCTTACCTAACAAATGCTGGTTTTGCGAACTGTTGTTCTGCAGTGCTAAAATTGGATTCCAGGTATTTTAAACTGTGCTTCATTATAGCCTTTAGGAACGACAGCTGGGGTTTTGTCTTGCTGATGGAGCCTAATTTGAATGACTTTCCTCATCAAGCCCATTTAATTAAAGATTCATTACATTCTGTATAGTGTAACAGTGAAAATGGAGAAGTGTTCCCTGGCCAGCCAGCTGCTGAAAGGGAGGGATTAGCTATGGCAGATAGGGTAAGAAGTTGTGGGATTAAACTGCAGGTTTGATACTAGGGGAAAATGGGAGGGTTAGTGAAGGGTTAGAATAGGTTGCATGGGTGTCCGGGGGGCTTTCTAGTCCTGGAGAGCTGAGTGGGTGTGCATGTGGGATGCACTTATCCTGCCTGTGCTGCCCTCTGAGAAGGCTTAGTGTAGACAGCACAAAAAATAGAGGATGGACTCTTGCAATCTTTTGCAAACCCTGTATGGTTTGCAGTTATATGGGTCTCATGAGGGAATGAGGAAACAGCAACCCAGAAGACAGAGACTGGAAATCAAAGTGATGCGCTGGGTTTGAGATGGGAGCACCGGTCACCCCAGCTGCTTGCTTAGTTTTTTGTCCCTGTGTGTGTATGGGGAGAGGAGTGTTTTCTCAAGTAGCTGTTCAGCAACAAACACTTCCAAAGACATGCTGAGAACCTTTTGTGCCAGTGTCCTTGGTGGCAGTCGGCTCTGCGCTGGAGAAATGCTTCGATGATTCCCCCAAGTGGTGCAGTGGTGCTACTGGAGCATCCAAAGAAGCCATTAGGTTGTAGATCCAACTTCTGCTTCAAGGCAGGGATGAAGAGTTGTGTATTGGGGGGGGGGGGGGGGTTAGGTTTGGGGTTTTTTTGCTTGAAATGAGAGAATATATGATGGGGTCTTATTTGTATTTGAAATTTGTATTTGAAAAGAGGAATAACTTAGATGGAGAGGGGCATTTCAGTATAAATTTCACAAGCCTGGAAAAAATTCCAGGCTACATTTAAAAATCTTGTTTGTACTCTTCCTGAAGTGCCTGTTGATCTTGTTTGCTCTGATTGAGAAGAGAAAACCTTAAATGAACACATAAACCATCAGAAAGCATAGCATTGCTGCTCAGACCAGCTGTTCTGTGAGGAGCCTACTAAAACTAACGCTTATTTCTTCTGGTCCCAGTTCTTCCTGTCTGTTTGGGTTTGCTTTTTGGTGCATGTTCTTCTCTAGCATGAGTTTTGTGGCTCTCACTTGCTTGGTTCCTTGGTGGCCAGGCTCCCCCTCACCAGCTCCACTCGGGCAGAGCTGTGCCACCAGGGAGCCGTACCCTGGCGCTGCCGTCCTGTGTGCCGGCACCCCGGGTGGTGGCAAAGCACCGGTGGGGAGCTGGGAGCTCCCCTGCTCCCAAAGGAAGGGGCTCCCAGGAGCACCCATAGCTTCCCTTGGCTGAACCGGCTGGGCAGAGACATGCCATTTTCTGTCCATCCGCAGCAGATAATAAACCTCTGGAGCTGCAGAGGTGTGGGAAGGAGTAATCGATTCCTGTAAGAGCACTTGAAAGCTGTTGTTTTATGTGCTAAGTGTTTGTTGATGTGACTCTAGATTTCAGCTGCAAGCCGGACTGGAGAGGCACAGTTACATCTTGGTTCTGTAATCTGAGCCTTCCACAGGTGGCTCTCTCAGGGCTCCTTTCTTCTCAGTATTTCCGTATTTTTGGGAGGTGTGCCTCCCAAATCTGCACGAGATTTATTAGGTTGATTTGTCTGGGTTTTGCAGTTAATCCAGAGGGGTCCCAAGGCCCCCACTGTAGTCTGCGTGGCTTCCTGCACAACATGGCTTTGCGTGGCATCGTCCCCCTCTGCTGAGCCAGACTGCATCCAAACACATTCACAAACCTGAATACTACAGGGCCTGTTTCTGCTGTCCTGTTATGTTAGTGGAATTGCTTAGAAATAATCATGTAGAGGGATGATACAAGTGCTGAGCTCCTGTGCTCTGCTAGGTCCAAGTCCCCTTTGCAGGAGAGCTTGATGCACCAAGATGGAAGTGTATAAATCCTCTGTGCAATACATGGAAATAAAAATGTGTTCTGGGTTTGGGTTTGCTTCCTGTTGGATCCAAGCTCTAGAGCAGCTCTGTCGTACCCAGTTTCTTTGGCTGAGCTGAGGGTGTGCACAGGTTCTTCAGGGGTCTTAGGATCTTTCGGACACCAGTGGGTGATAGTGTGCGGGGAGCTCCATGTTGGTTTAAAGCTGCAGTAGTTCGTATGTAGGGTCTGATTTGCTGTAGCGTGAGCTCCAGTAACTCTGATAAGAGGGCAGAGCATGAGCTTGTCCAAACACAGCAACTCTCCTTCTGTCAAGGAAAAACCATGTAGCATTTCATAGCCAACACTGAAAATACTGTGTTGGAAAGCTTAACCCTCCATGCATTTTAACTGACGTTTTCTTCGTTTTATTTTTAACCAGATGCATGGAGACCACCAGTGTTGCAGGCACAAGTGCCGCTCTGGGTGCTGCTCCCTGGCAGAGCAAGCAAGTGGAAAATTGGGTATCTGAGACTTTGCAGGACATGATCTGCACTTACAGATTTCTGTAAAAGACAAAGGAAACACAAAAATAGTGTTTTTCTGTTGGAGGCTGTAGTGCAGTACAATGAGCCAGGTAGTGTCCTGTGGAGCATCCATGCTAGCACAGGGTTACATCAGTTCTGCTCTGTGCTGGGCGGTTTCTTACAGACCTGTCTCTTGTGTGTGAGGGGAAATTGCTATTCCAGGAAATACTGAACATGAGATCTCCCCCTTAGCTGGCAAAAGTTCACTAAGCATTCCCATCACCAGTTGAATGGTTCTCATACATATGTGTAGATGTGCATATATATACATAGTGTATGTAGTTATATATATGGTTACTTGTTCATTGTGAACATCACTGCAGATTTTTATTACTGCAGGGAACTGCTCTTACATGGTAATGTCTGCTGAGAGTTAAGTCCATCGTTGAGAAGTGTTTTCGGTCTTGATCTTAGGCAGGTCTTAAACCTGGGACCCAGAGGTAGGAAGAGGTGTCCTAAATGATGACCGTAGCTAACTCTCTGAAATAGCATGGTGTTCTTGCTGCCCACCTTTCTCTTTCATCCTTCTCCCTGACTCTATTCCAGGACATCTTGTGGAAAAAGGAAAAGTAGTTTCCTGTAGAACTGGCTTTTTTTCTTCTTCCCATAGATGGTTTTTTTCCCCCCTCTACTCTCAAGTTAAATGGGAAAACAAAGTGTGCAGTATTTCTGCTGCAGAGTTAAATATTGATGAAGATTAAGATGCATTAGAAGACTGAGGAAATTCATGGGACAGGAATAAAAATAAACAAAACCCAGAAAATTTAAAAAATGTTCAAGCGTATGAATGGCCCTTTATCTTTCTACCTTCCTGCATGGCTTCCAATAAAATGTTTCGGCATCTTGATGCGAACGTTCCAGTTTCACTGAGCTGGGGACAAGGAAGTGCTGTACAGTAACGGTTACAGGGGGAAAATCTTCTGTGCTGTGTTGGTCTTGGACTTCCTCAGAGTATTTTTGTTCCAGATGTTAAACTGTTTTGTTTTTTTTTCAGAAGCCTTGTTACGTTGCCAGAACATTAGATTTTTTTAAGGATTTTCCGAACCCCAGCTGATTATCACAACACACAAGAATCCAAACTTGGGCTTGGCTTTGCTGCGCTGCAGCAGCTGCAGAAAATCTGTGCGAAGGCGCAGGTTCACATCGCCATCATTGAATGCCCTTATAGGGTAAAGCAGGGAATTTCTGCTTTGCTGCCTCATACAACACGGGGATTCACGTCAGCCATTGAGTAACATCGAGTTCCCCAAAGCAGAAATACCACCACGTGCACTCTGCAGCCGAGGCGGTAGCAGAGCTCCCGAAAGAGCTGCAGCAGAGCAACTCGGGGATGGAAAAAATGACATCCCATCTGCCTCCGTCCAGGCAAAGGATAGCCTGCTCGGAGCAGAGGCAAAATCAGTCCCCGGTGTATTTTGTTTCTAGATATAACAGTGCTTTTTTAGCTGGCTATATGTGATGATGCTGGTAGTACATGGCACAGATCACGTGTTGCTGCTTGATTGAAGTCAAACGCCGGATCCCCCTCCCTGTGGCTCCCTCCCCGACCAAGGCGCCTGTGCCCCAGCTCCCTGCAGCCCCGCTGCTCACATTCTTTTCAGCCCTTTGATCTAATCCTTATGGAAATAGATGGAAAAATCTCCTAGACTCTGGTTTGTCTATTCAGAGTGTTAGTAGGAAGCTTCTCTTTACAAAAGCAATAAATATATAAGCACCTTCTACTTTGTACCTGCTCCTCTCTTTACCTGCCTGATTTTTGTCTTTGTGCATTTACGGAAACTCTCAGCTATAGTATTTTTGCACTTAATGCATCTTCCCAACACTTGCTGTACCTCCCCTGCTGTCTTCATTTTGCTTTGAAGGGTCGTCAGCCCATATGAGCGGAAGCCTGTGACTATCCTAGTATTAAAGACAGTGTGGAGCTCAATGTGTTCAAATTCCTTTCCCTGACCACAACCCTCTTTTTCAGAGGTGAAGTCTGCCAACCAACTCGGGCGCCCTGCTCTTCATGCCAAAGAAAGCTACTTATTTAGCCAAGCATATCTGCTTTACCTGGAAAAGGGCTCCTCGAGGCTGCTGGAGCAAGGCTTCTGGCTGCAACAGGAGAGATTCCCCAGGCTGCCGGTGGCTAAGGCAGTGCGCAGCTGCCAGGGCGCATTGCCGAAGTGGTAAACGGATTTAGCACGCTGCAACTTTTCATCATCTTGGGTCTGTGCCTGGTCTGTAAGGACCGTGGTGTTCTTTCCTGGGAGCAACGCGGGGTCAGAGCGCTTGTGTGGTGCCTGGATGGAGCTAAGCATGGCTCTCTCACCGAGTGCCGCTGAGTTGTCCCCCACCCCAAGAGAGAGCTGGAGGACAAGACCTAATGAAAAGATGGCATAGAAAGGTGGCTAAGATATCTGGATTTTTAAAGGGGGTTTCATTCAGTTAGGTATCAAGTGAGCGGCAGCTTGAGGCAGTTAAAGTAGAAAGGACAACAGGGTCAGCTCTTTTCTGTTCTGAATATTGATGTCTCAGGGAAGGGCTGATGAAGAACAGAGTCCAAAATGTGAGGTATGAGCACATGCAACAGGTAAATCGCCATAAAATAGAGTGAAAAGCTCAAGTTTGTGCCAGAGATCCAAAGGGACTCTTCACTGTAATGAAATTAAGATGAGGCTGGGATGCTGGGGTAGGGCTGTCCCCGTCTCCTGGGACCAGACCCTGTTACTCATGAAAGGTTTCACTCTGGTGTCCAGTGTGCCCCAGGAAAAGCTCTGGTCATGATTCATGGTTGTAGCCAGAAGAGAAGAAGGGTCTGTGACTTATCCTCTGTCACTCAGTGCCCTTGCTGTGTGGGACTAATCCCAGCAGTGCTTTTCCGGGTTTGTTTATTTTTTCAATAGTATTTCATAAAGAATTTGCTCAAGTCTGGTTTTGTGTAGGAAGATATCCACATGGAGAACATAGAGGAAACTCTTCCAAAGCAGAATCTGAAGCTTGGAGTGAAACTGGTCAATGAAGGCAGAAATTTGGCTGTAGAAATACGACCAACCTTGTCTCTGTTGTGGCAGCCTGGTCCTCAACTGGACTTTGGGGGGTAATAAAGAGAGTATAGCAATGCATCAGGATGGATATTTGCACTCTTGTGCTGCTTCCTGCTATTCTTCTCTGACTCATGGATTGCACGGAGATCTCTGTATATTTTAAATGCCAGTGGGCCCTGCAGCAGTAGGCATGAGATTAAGCCCATCTTTTAATCGTTGTAACTTTGGACAGACTAACCCAATTAGCGTCCTCTCGACTCTTCCTTTTCCCATTTCAGAGGAACGGAAATGGAAGAAGTCATCCCTTATTTACACAAACTGATGGATTTTAGCAGTTTCCCTTGAAAGGTACCATTATCCTAATCAAGTGAAAATAACCACTGAAAAGTCTCGATTATCATAAAATTGAGATGTTGCAGTTCAATTGTATTTCCAGACTCAGGCGAGCTGCTGGAATGCATGCAGTTTAACTTTCCTCTATGATATAATAGTTTAAAAGAGATCAGGGTACATTTTACCATAGTGTCTAGCAATGTGAGTTTATTCAGACTTTTGGCAGGCAGTTCTGCACACTCTTGCTAAAACTGTGAATCATCCATTGTTGGCTGATTGCACTCTAGTTGCTAAGAGATCTGTCAAGTGCATACTGAGGCTTAATTCTACATTTGCTCTAAGAAGGGCTAAATGTATTAAATTGGAACATGTCACATCCTTCCTAAACAAGTAATTAAGGCACTGCTATGAGCCTGTCTGATGGAGAGGAGAGAAGGAGCTGGGAACAGCTGGAAGATTTAACTTGGGTTGAGGTTGGTCTCCTCTGTCTGGGAACGCTAGACTTATTGCATGTTGGATTTTCACAACCTGATGCATAGTGGAAATAGAAAGGGGAGGGAGACACTAAAAAAAAAATAGAATTTGCAAAAGGACTTGTTTTTCAGTGTCCTTATATAAACCTCTTAAAATGATCTAATGCTATTTCACAAAGTGTAATTTTTAGTAATGGAAAGACAATACGTCAGTGTTTCCCAAGTTGCCTTGCCCCCCGCCCCCTCCCAAGTGAACTCCATTCACACTGCCCCTCCCCAGTTATCCCATCGCTTGGACATGCTGCAATACGTATTGCAGATGCTGTGCGCTTTCATTCAAGATTGTACCGTTTAATGTTCCTGTTTGCTAAGTGTACCAGCAGAAGTGGCGAGTAAGTGGTACTGTAAGATATCTTTTACCACCTTCTCTGTCCTAAATAGCCACAAGCTTTTCCAGGGAGGCCTTTTACTACCCACAAGGAGAAAATTGATCCATTTGTCGGTAGTAAACCAAGTACGTCATCTGTTTCTGTGAGCGTACTCCTGCCTGTGTGGGGATGTGTGGCAGCAATTAAAAAAAAAAAAAAAAAAGTAAAAAAGTTCTTTAGTCAAGATTTTCAGACTCATCTGTTCCTAAAATTACATCATTTGCACTGGCATTAGCCACTGTCTGAAAAGTGCCTTAGTTTCTCACCAGGCTCTGCATCTTCTTCCCCTTCACTGAACAAGGAGGAAAAGTCATGAAGTTGCGGTTTGTCCATCAGAGTTTTCTGGTGCCCAGACTTAGCAACAGGCTTCCAGGTTCAGGCTTTTGCCAGTCATCTTCTCCCAGACCCACGTTGTCTGCATTGGGGGTGGGCTGCTCACTGCTGAGCCATGGGTACCCTCCGCTCGGGCTGCAAAGAAGGGAAAGAGTTTAACACAATCCTGCTAAGTTATCTAAATGATAAATTATCTTCCTTTTAAAAATAAAAACACTATCCTTGCATCAGCCATGGCTCCTGGTTTGGATTCAGCTTCTAGGCGCTGTATTTTGTTGGAGCTTGTTACTGAATTTCTGTTCCTTGTGTAGATCTCTGCAGACATGATTTGAAGGCTTTTATAATCCTCTCTTTGATCAGCAAAACAGATTGAGCTCCGTTAATGCTGCTTTGACTGAGGTTTTGGAAATGACGCCTTCTTCCCGGTGGCTCCTCTCGGAGCCCTTCATGACTGTTGGACGTTCTCCGCGTGGTGGACGGTGGTACTGGAGAGCAGCTGTGGCAACGCCATGTGCCGTGATGGTGGATCTCTCTGCCACTATACAGTGTTCCACTGCTTGTGCATCTGAAGATCTCTCTTCAGTCTCAGGGTCATGGCTAGAGCCCACGTGCAGACGATGATCCTCTGTGGTGGCTCGGTTTACAGAACTAAACAGATGGCCCGTCCTCTGGCTGTGGCCTGAGGTCCTTGTGCCAGCTACACAGCCTTCACGGTGGCCATGTGGCAGCGTGGGTTGGTCACTTCTACCTCTTGTGCCATCCTCCCTGCCTGAGACCTGGTTTGCTCATGGTTTAACACTCCCTTGGTCACTGACCAGTGATGACTGTGTGCCCTCAGTCTGTTTGTGTGAAACTTGAGTGACTTTGCACCGACAGGTTTCTGTTCGAAACACACCTATTCAGCAATGATTTCCATTCTCACCAGGTCTTGAGACGTGTGAAAACATTCTGTTTGCATACCAGCAGCAGTATCCACTTGTATACACCTTGCCCTGGTGCATCAGTGCAGTGCTATCACTGCTGTTGACTGGAGTTATCCTTCCATCCAAAGCTGTATCAAACTAGACAAGATTGACTTTCTGTAAACACATACCGATTGGTATTCATTATTTTATCCTTCAATTGCTTATTACTCTCCCCTGTCAGCCATTTCGTAAATTTTTCTGGCATCCCCATTAGGCTGTGAAGGGTTATGAACACTACAGAGCTCCTCCTTAGGTAGAAATCATCCTGACCCGCTGTTTTAAAAGTATTTTTTAATAATTGCTGTTTAATGTTCTCCTGTGTTATGGCTGGGGTGAAAATTACTCTCTGTAATACAATCTGAATATTTAACTGGCTTTTTTTCCCATGCAGAACGGAAATATTTATTCAGTACTTTTACCTTTTTGGTGTGAATATTGAAAATTTCACCCTTTCCAGGTAGTAATGAATCAGCACCACTGTTGCTATACCTGTTGTTCCTAAGGTAGGGAAGCAAAGCAGAAGGAAAAAAAGGCCCTCGTGAATCTCAATTCTGCTATCCAGAAATTTTCACTAGGTCCTTCTGCCTTTTTTTTAAGAAGTTCTCTTAATTTCTGATATATTGCATTAAAACTTACTTGTTAAAATTGTTTTGGCTTTTGTATCTGATTTAATTTCCCTGCTACACTAATTAACTTGGCTATTATTTTTGATCCTTAATATAGTACAGCATTCTTTCTCACATGTGAGAGTGGGCTTTCTGGACATTTAATGACATTTTCTTAAAACTGCTCCGGGGCAACACCTATTTTTAGCATGTGAATTAGCTGCTTAATGGTTTGGCTCAGCTATGTCAGCTTTGTGAAAATAAGGTTTTGAAAATTATTAATTCTGTGTGTTCATTATGTAACTGCTTTTACTTATTAGGGACATCCATTTTGCCTATGAAATCTCTCACTTTGGTGCGTTTTAGCTTCACCACTTTATCTGTAACTGAAAGAGTGTTATCTGTATTCTGAACAAATTATTGTGCGTTTATAAATTAATATTCACTAACTGTGCGTTAGGTTTTTCAGGAACATCATCTTTCTGGTAATTGTAACAAGTGGTCTCTGAAGAAGAAGCTGTATTTCTTCCTTTAGAGCCAAGTGAGTATTGAAAAGACTTGATATCTTCTAGTGCTTCCTACCTTTGCCCTCCTTTCAACCTGTTACTCTGCTGAAGTGGAAGATGAAGGTGGAACAGGCCAAACAAAACATCATATTCCTCCTGCTCTGACCTTGCAGACTGTATTCGTTTCTGCAGCTTCTCTTTGCTGTTGTGTTAACTACAGTTATAATTTTCTTTCACCAGCCAGAACAGGTAGGAAAACAGGCTTTCTGTCTTTCCCCTTGAGCCCTTAAACACTTGCAGGACATCAAAAGCATTCAACAGTAGATAGAGACAAGTTTTAAAAACAGCGCTAACATCTACAAAGAATATAGTAGTCATTGTTTTCCCACTTTACTGGTTGACTTAGAGATCTGTAAATGTGCGCAGTGTGGAGTTACACCAGCCAGCAGAAGACCCTTCCCACTGAAGAAGCTAAAAAACTTGCTGTACAATACATGGTTGTCTCTGGTCTTCCTAAGTGTAACCCAGTGATCGTGAGGAGCGAATGAGGAACTCTTGAGCTTTCTTCCTTATGTGGGGGTCCATAACTAGCAAGTTTTAGGGTATCTTCACTTTCTCCAGGATGCTTGCAGGAGATGCACTAAGGCCTCGATGCAGAAGTCAAAGGTGGGTGTCCGTAGACCAGGTGCTCGCAGCAATTTCCCCCACGCTTGCTGTACGGTGCAGGCATCGCTTCCTTCCTCCCAGGCTGGAGGGAGTGTCACGTTCACAGCTGAGCCCTCTTGGTAGGGCTGGGGCTTGCCTGGCTGGGATTGTGGTCCTCAGGGGGGGCTCAGCCACCCTACGCAGCAGTAACGTCCTCCCCAGTGGGGCGGGAGCCCCAGCAGCCAAAGTCAAAAACAGCTGCCAAGGAAATACACAGTTCAGCTCCTCGGTGGCAAGAGTGCATTAAGTGGTTTCCATTTAATTTTTTCACAACTGACTGCCGCTCCAGCCCCAAGCTCGCCTTTTGTTTGCAGCAGGTCCTGCAGGTACCCGTGGGCTCTGGCATTGCTTTTGTCTGGGAGTGCTGCAGTTACAAGCTGTCAGGTTACTTCCACACCTCTGATGGTGTTGATACCATCTGGTGAGGTAATAGTTTCCATTTAGTTACAATTTTATAAATTTCAGTATTTCCCTTTATTTCTGTATGACGGTGAAGTTATGTAGTACTGTGCAGAGAAAGGAAAAGCCATTAGGCTGACTATAAAGTAATATTGGAGTCTGCTGTATCATCAACTCTTGGCTGTTATTCCAGCAGACATGCTCCCTATTCCCACGCGAGTCTGGAAATGGGCCGCTGTTGCCTTGTGTCCGTCAGTCGTGCCACTGCTGTTTGCTCTGTGCAGCGGTGGTTGTGGGCTGGGCTCCTGCAAGGCAAATATTGTTCCAAACATGGGACCTGTTGGGAGGATCATGGCATCACCACGTCCCCCAAAGCAATGCCTCGTGCACCTGGAGCTGGCAGCGGGCAGAGCTCAGATGCTCCAGTACGTAACCCCTTAGGAGCATCACTGCTACTCTGTGAAGGGTGCTGGCTGTGCAATGAAACACAGGCATGCACTGCCTCAGAATCAGGAGGTGTAATTAGGAAATGTAGGTCATCAAATTCAATTAGCCCAGTGCAGTGTAGCTGGGAAGAGTTCTTACTGGATTTACTCCCCCTTCAGAGTAGCTCTTATTAAATAATACCTTACGTGAAACCCTAATTTCTAAGGTGCATTTAAAAGCCTGCAGAGAGATATTTCCCTTCCCAAAGTAACCGCAAAACAAAGTAGTAAGATACCGAAGCGTCTCCAGCACAGTGCCTGATGAGTGGGATTGGTGAGTGAGTGGGTGAGTGAAGGAGAGGTGGCTCACTTTGCGAAAGCACACCTTGCTAAAGGAGCATGGTTGAGTTAGAAGTCTTGCATCTAAAGTGTCTTTCTACAAGAAGAGCTTTAACTGAGTAGAATCGTTGAAGAGTTACCTTTTACTTAGCTGTTACTTTGCTTTCTTCATTTTTAACCCCTGTCCCTGTGCATTACAAGTTTGCCTTTGGTTTCCTTTTGTTTAAAATCCACTCGTATTTTATGAATGTACAAGTGGAAGATGTAGTGAAGTGCAGAGTAACTGAGTTGCAGACATGTCAAGGAAATCTATTTCTTTTGAAAATGTAATGCCACCCCCACCCCAATTTTGCTGCACTTCCTAGCTGAACATAGTATTTAGCTCTATTGAAAGAATATCGTCTTGGGATATGTAAAAGTGTGTAAGCAGCTTGTTTGGCAGGGAAAGGAGCAAAATGATGAACCACGTTGCACCTCTTCGTGCTCTTAAAGTGCTTTCCTTACAGGCATGCTGACATTTGCATTTCTGCATTTACTGTATAAAATGTAAAGGGACATCTCGGGTCGGGGGGGATTCTGGCTTCAGTGGGGCCAGCATTTCATCCTCTGCTGCCTGCCTAGAGTTCAGGTCCTGTGTTCAGGTTTGACCCTCCTAATTCCCACCCGCAACTAAACGCTTCCCTGGCAAATCTGTGTGGAGTTGTATTGATGATGCTTGTAGGTGATCAAAGCAACAGTGTCCTCTGAGATTTGAAATGATGATGACTTGAACTTAGAATAAGCACCTAAGCAATTTCTGTTTAAAAAAAAAAAAAAAAAAAGACTAGTAGTATTCTACTCTAGGTTTTGGTTTTAAACTTGATCAGTACTCATCCATCATTGAGTATTAAAAGGACACGTGCTGCTGTACTGCATCTTTGTGAAATGTTTTAAATTCTCTAACCTTGTACCTATATTGCAGAAATTGTTTGGGAGAGTTGTATAAATGTCAATGCACTGAAACTAATATAGACTTCAAGGTAATTAAGTGCGGGGAGGCCTTAAGGGAGTTCCTTTGGCTTCTACTTTGTTCATATTTCTTGCATAGATCAGGGCTTTTTAGATCAGAGTTCGTATGTGTGCCCTTTTTGTCTGGGTGAACTGTCACTGCGTGAAGGGCAGGTGGCTATTTCCTTTTTCCAAGCATTTACATGTCTGTCATAAACAAGAAATGCACAGTTTTTCAGGGCTTTTGGTATCACCTCTATCCAAAGTTGGTGCTCGATCACAGGGCAGACGGGTGCCTTTCGCAGCCGTTCTGATGGCGAGGTTTTGGAGCAGCTTTGGGAAGGCTCCCATGCTCCCTCCTGGGGGCCAAGGGCACAGTTCTGCATCTGGTGGGTCATTGTCCCCTCTTGGGCAGTAGGACTCAATGTTGTCACGTAGGAGGTTTAATAGCCATATACTTCCTGTTCTGTAACTCTCTGGTCTTGTAATTTTACTGAACAACAGTCCCCCGAGAGGTTAGGGAGGGAAGGAGGGGAGGCAGAGTGCAAGCAGGCTGGTTTAAAAGTAGGAGCTGTATTTTGTTAGTATCATGTTAATGTAACGTACATTACAATGAAGGTAGTCTGCCTACAGTTGTTGGTGTTTTTAAATGAAATATCGCCTGTGAGTTTTATGGCTTAAAAATGCAAAAGGTGAGAAGAGAGCTTGTACTGCAGTCCTTCTGTCACTAGAGGCACAGGAGGGTGCGGCACGTCCTGGCAAAGCAGCCGGAGAGGCGGCATCGTCCCTCTCTGCGTTTGCAGGGTGCGCAGCAAGCGTCTGGGGGGGACGGAGGCTCTTCTCAGCCCAACGCTGCAGGCACCTGCCTGAACACTTGGTGAGCTTGCGAGGAAAGGCAGGGCACTGGATATACAAAATTTTCTACCTCTTAAAAATGTGTGGTTATAGAGAGACTTGCACCAACTGCTGTGTCTTGCATGTGCTCTTCATGTTTTAGTGCTTGCTGCTTTATTCTCATTTCCTCCTAATGACTGTAAGCCTCAAACGGGAAATCGGTGCAGAAGCAGGACTTGCGAAGCTGACTCTTCCTTCACCTTTGTCAGTTTGAGTTCAAGGGCCAGTAGCCAGAGATGGGTAGTTGCTTATGCTTACTGCATATTTTTCTTTAAAGCTTGAGAATGTATTACAACTTGTCAGTATAGTATTAGACTGCTAAAGCTTATTTTTCAGGTTGAAATGTCCCACCTAGCGTGTGGTGGCCAGTTTGTTCAATGGATGACTCCCAGTTTGCTTTTTTGTGTTGAGATGTAGTTTTGACTACTTAAAACTGTTGGTGTGTCTTCAAGGATTTAATCCCATTTCACGTATACCAGCAAACTTCCATAAACCTACTGGGACAACACTTTTCTTACCCAGCAGTGGAAACCTTACCGAACTAGTTGGGAGACAGAAAATGGTCAGAATTTACATTTTCTGCCATTATTATTGTTATGTATGTCTAGACACTCCAGGGGACTCTTGCAGGATGTGTTAGCATAGCTAAAATAAGACAGACAAATCAACTTCTCTGAAAGCATGAATGAAACCTATTATTAGAGGGGAAAAAATGCGGGGCTAGTATAACCTCTGCCCGTGGGGCCCCTGTTATAAAATAACACGGGAGCAACCGGATGCTCTTCAGTGAAAGGCCAGTTACTGAGTGAATTCAATGTGAAGAAAAATATTCTCCTTGCTGCCTGTGATGATGGCCATTGCTCCCTGAGCTGGGCTGGCTCCAGGGGGCTCTGGGCAGGCGCCCACTGGAGCAATTGCTTCTCCTCCCTGCCTGTCCTCGGTACGTGGCAGTGGGGACCTGGTGGCGACCACTGGGTCTTGTCCGTGGCTCCCCACCAGACAGACTAGGTGGGACCAGATCTTCCCAATGATGATCGTCGGCTATTCGTGCAGCTGAAATCTGCAGGTTGGTTCCCACATGCCTCGGAGAGGCAATGGGAAGAGTTCAGAGCTGGGTGGTGATGATGATTCCCTGATGGGATGGAGCTGAGTGGGACCTGCTTTTCAGCAGTATCGGGTTAGTTAATATAAAATTAAAGCTTCTAGATCTCCTTCCAAGAAGGAGACTGACATGCTTTCCAGTGTTAGAAATTACAAAATTTGGAGTCCTCTTGGCACAATGACATGTGCACACAGCAAGGTCAGAAGGCAACAGCAGGCGTGCCAGCAGCTTGACAATTAACTGCGAGGACTCTAACAAAATCCATTTTAATGCAAAAAAAACCCACTCTTGATGGTTTTTTTCTAAAGTTTTTTTGTATTTATTTTGGTTGATAAAACTAAGATTTGGTGGAGGGAGGAGGAAATGAGTTGCAGAACTGCAAACTCAAATGAAAATTCAGACCAGACCAAGCTTGACTGGGCGCTAGGGAAGCTGGGAGGTGCTTGTACCATTTACCACTACGTTCAAATTGTGAGCACCCTGTTCAAGAAGTTACAAACCCCTGAATATTCTGGTTGAGGTATAATTATTTTTCACTTCTTTAGCATAGATTTTCCTTTGAAAAGAGTTCCCTACCTTAAAATAAGCGGAGTATTATCCTTGCCAAAGATCTTTCAGCCTCTTTAGAATAGGGCATTTAGATTACTGGGGACAAAGTGAGTATCTTGAATGCTCTGTGTCAAGGCACGAACAAACGGCACAGAAACAGTAGTACAGTACAGAGTGAAACCTGACAACTTGGTGTTAAAGGAAAGGAATGCTACTGTATGGTTCGATTGTGATCAACTTATCTTCAAGTGGGTTTATTAGCAATTTAATGGAATATTGGTTATTCAGGAGCCATAATAGCCCCGGCTGAAATGTCCCTTCTGCGCGGTTTTCCCATACCCTGTGGAATGAGCAGAATGTGACAGTTGAGCTTTCAACAGGCTTCATGAATTTTAAATACTTTTCAGCTGTGAAATGGGGCACATGGCGTGTGGTCAAGGGTGGACAAGGAGCTGGCAGCCGCTGGGGGTATTATGGGATATTGAGTGTCTGGGAGATAATGAATGCTTGGCTTATCCAGGTGCATTCTTGGCCCGCTGTGCATGTCCAGGCAGAATGGAATATATTTCTCTGTCCAACACTTAACAATTGATCATTTTGTAATTGTAAGCAGAAAGTATTTAGAACACTACTTTCTCAGCATGCCTGCGTACGACTTAAATTTCATGTCATCCTCTTTATCCAGCAAAATCTTCACTGTTTTTCTGTAACAATGCATTCATGCTGCTTTAACTTTTTCACTAACCTGATTTTACGCTTAGTGGATCTTAGTGAGCCTTTTCTTCTAGCGACTTTAAATCTCCATCTTTTTAAGCTTTTTTTTTTTCCTCTGTGAATTTTTTATACCCGCTTGAAATTATTTCCACTTGCTGTGGGTTGAAATTTCAGCCCAACTTTTTGTAGCAAGTGAGGAGGTTACCGGCTCCTGTTTTGTGGGAAATAGTGTCTGTGCATTTTAAAGGCTAAGTAGTGGAAGAGAGGAAGGGGAAACCCAGGCGGGGTTTACTGCTGGTGAGCTGCCTAGAGTTGCTCTCATGCGCTTCAGTTCTGCTTAGCTATTAAAACACAACATGCTCCAAGGACATCCATATTAATTGTGTTTTTAACTGCGTGTACCTGGAAGAGGAGGTTGGCGCTTGACCTCCTGAGACCTGCCAGGCTGGAGCTCCCCTCCTGCACAGCTGAGAAGCTTTTCTGGGACAAGAAGCCCCGGAGGCCACCTGCCACTCTGCTCCTCCTCCACGCGCCAGTCCCTCTCTGTGCTGTCCCTGGTCCAGCTCTTTCCATGTTTCCCCTTCCCTGTTAATCCCTAGAGGTGCTGTACTCACCCCAGTCTCAGGTTGCTCTCTAGGGGCCATGGACTTTTGGCACCGGGTACATCAGCTCTAGGTACACAGTTTATGACTATTTTAGTAGTAGGGCAGTAAGTGTGTTTGGATCCATAATTAGCACTGTGTGGGCAATAACAAATGGGGTAATTATCCATGTGGCCCTTTCTGAACTCCGTGGTTCATAAACTACCCAAACTCTGCCAAAACCTGCACCTACTTGCTGCAGGCTTTGGGTGAGGGTGAAACTGTCTCAGAGCTGCAACCAGAAAGCGTTGGTGTGGGATCTGTGTATCGGACAAGTTATCTGCTGCTTGAGGACATGGCTTGGGAGTACCTTGGTGTTCCTTCTTGGCCCTCCCATGGCCTCGTTTGGTGAAAAACGGTTGAAGACGAGTCGTGCTGCGTGCACGCTGGATGGCATGTCTGGCTGAGCAGGGTGGAAGGAGCACTGCATCTGCCAGCAGAGCGTGGTGCCGGCTGTGTGCTGGTGGGTACTCTGGCACAGCCACAGAGGCACAAGTCTGATGCTGCGGTGAAACTGCCACACTGTTTGGGTAAGGACCTGGCCTTGGAGCTCCATGTTGGCAGAGCGCGGCAGGGTAGGATCAGCTGAAACTCCCAAAAAGGGTTTTCTGGGTGTTCTGACATAACACGGTGCTTTCCACACATCATCATGTGCAGCCTAGTTTGAAGTCATGCTCGGATCACTCTGAACTGAGCAGTCTGGATGTGATTTGTCCAGGTGCCTTGGGAGCGGCATATCCACCCATGCCATCCAGGCGCGTGCTGCTGAGTAGCTGGTGATTCGCTTCAGGGCCAGGCTACTTCCAGTCTTCACCTTCTCTCCCCTTCCCAAAAGAGGCAGTGGGATGGACACAAAGGCCCTGTGTGGGTAGAAAGGGGGATCCATTGCCAAAGCAAACTGTGGTCTGTCAGCTGGTAGGGACGGGAACGGCAGGTACAGGACGTCCGTACCAGGCTGTGCTGGCAGCTGTTTGTGGGACAGAGCTAACCTTACTTGTCTAGCACTGAACACACTCTTACAGTGTGATCTGCATCGAATAGCAGTGCTGGAGTGTCTTGTGCTTCCACCGCTTTCATGCTTGACCTCTCAAGAGCCAGGGCCCTTTCTGGTATCAACACTGGGAGCAGGAGTCGGAAACTCTGCCACAACACACATCCCACAAATTTCCGAGATCAATATACGCGAGGGTGTGTAAATGACCTACTTAAAGCAAGAGAACAACCAGTAGTGGGTTCTTCTTCTCAAAAACCTCAAAACTGTTACAGTGCTGCTTTGTTTTTTTTTTTTTGAAGCCTCTGCAAGCCCAGAAGAGCAATGCTTATCGTCAAGAGCAGAGAAACTTTCCTCATCTCCAGAGGGAGCAGATTCAGACAGGCAAGAACCTGGATCCTGACCAACACTGGTGTCTGTTTTTGCAAAACTGAAGTCTACCCTTTCCTGGCCCCAGATTTGTCCATCTCTATTTATAGCCTTCACTCGGACCCTTGCTGAAAAATGCATTATATATTGACAGTGGCACTTTGTGAACCCAGAGCTAATGGCTCCAGAAATAGTCAACTCAGAGATATCATAGTCTAACTTCTGCATATATTAAGTCTGACATTTGCTTTGCACAGCTATGAATGATGGTTTAAAACAATGAAGTGGAGACTGAAACCCAGTAATTGTGATTTACCATGCTGGAGAAACCAATGGTGGATGTAAAATTTCAGGAGACAGTGTGGTAGAGTATCTTGGGCTGAGAGTCCTTTTTGTTAGAGCTGCGGTCGGTCTCCGGAGAACTGAGCTGTTAGCACTTAGACCTGAGCTCTGCTGGTTTAGAAACCTCATTTAATCTCTGGTTCATTGGATAGTCTTCTGCTCTCTGAATCTCTGCATCCTTTTATGTGAAACAGGTCTGCAGGCGTTCTTCCCCCTTTCGTGAGAGCTTGGAGGTGAAGGCGGAAGGGTAATTGCAGTCATTAGGGGATGCCTGATTTGGTACCATCCACAACTTCTGCTGAGCCCCAGCTGTGCCCCTGCCCATGGGGCATTTGGGAGCCTTGGTGGCGCCTTGCCTGTGGCCCCACCGCCCAGCCCTGGCATCCCCGGGGGAAAAGCTGTCCTGCTCTTGGCAGGGGTGAGCCCGTGGCTCATGAAATCATTTCCCTGTTTCCACTGTCTTTCAAAAAGATGATTTTGTTCTTACTGTCAGTAATGTAAATCCCATAACATCGTTAGCGCACAGAAGAGCAGTAAATAATTTAGGAAGCAGCCTCTGTTTAGAGTGCATCAAATACCAATAGAAAGAAAAATCCCCGCACATCAGTTACAGTAATTGGTGGAAGGCACCAGTCCGGAGGGTAATGAGCTCCATTTTTAAAGCACGAGGAAATTAGATTCTTATAAATGTCAAACACAGTTATTGTCCTCTTTCCTTGAAACAGAGCTGAGCTGGCTGGAACCCATTGTCTCTCAATCAGCTTTGCCATGGATTAGACACATCCCGTCTCACACCAGGAATGTGCTTATTAGAAAAAATATCACTACACAAAGCATACAAGCTTTAACACTCAACCGATGTACTAATGGGTACGTGTACAATAAAACCCAGTGTTGTTTAACAAACCTTAAGCTGACCTGAGATAATACGATACAGAAATCTTAAAGGATACAGATGAGTGTTTTCTTTGTGTGCTACAATTCTGACTACCTGAGATTTTAGTTTTCAAATAAAGGAGATAAAGTGAGAGAAGGTGACTTTTCCTCTTGGCTACTGACAAAAAAAAGCAAGCAGTAAGTCTTCTTCATAGTGAATATGCTTGTAATCATGTCATGTCCAAATATTTTGTGTATTTTACTGGTGTCTCCTGGGTAACTGTGGCTTAACAGAGGACTTTCTCCATCCGTTTTTTTTTTTTCAGTTCTCTCCTGGAAAAAAAAGCAAAAGGTGGTTATTTGTTCATACATCAAAGCCCTGTGATTTAGTCTTTTCTTCATTATAAAATCTCACCAGTATGTGTTAAGACTTCACACTTTAGAAAAATGGTTCTCCGTTGTTTGGGGAGGATAAAATGTGAAGAGGATAGAGGGCTTTGGAAAATCAAACCCCTTTGCTGCATCCCTATTTTTAACTTCTTACTTGAGCATAACAATCACTTGTCCCTTCTTAGCTACAGATTGTATCTTGGTTTTTTTTCTGGGGTAGGAGGTCCATTGGAAAGTGGCACAATGCTTCCTGACGTGGGAAGGCTTAAGGATGGAGCCAAGCTCTCGGTTCCCTTTTGCAATGATGAGATACAGACTCAGGCTACTTGTGTGGACTTTACCACCTACTAACCCAAACTCTGAATGTAGTAGTACACTGTTTCCAAGATGGTCGTGTGTCAAACATGTACTATGGACCTGCTGCGTTGGAGACCCTACTCAGAACTGCTGCAGGATGGTGTTAAAGATGATGTGGTGGGGGTAATTCGAGTCTGTCTGTGCTATCCCCCTCCCCCATGCAGGAAGCTTGGCTATATGCAAAAGCAGATGGGCTATTCATTTTTTGTTTTGTTTTTTTTTCTAGAATCCTGTATTTACAAGTTCTTCTTTTCCAGTTGCCTTTTTAATAAAGTCAAGTCTTCCCTCCAGTCTTCTCCATCTCAGTTTGTGCTCCTTTTTTCATTTCTGCTTCTACTGAATGAAGTTCCTGGTGTTGCCCATAGAAAACAAACAGTAACTTGACACTTCTATTTTACACAAGCAACAGATATCGAAAGATATTCCTAGCATATGTCACCAGACATGTGAACAGCACTTTCCAATTAAAACATTGAACCGTAGACTTGAATCCATTAACACCCATCATGGAAAAAGATCCAGCTATTTATATGGCACTCATTTTATTTATTTAAATTTGGTTTCATAAGCTAAAATGAGCTCAACTGTTGGGGAAAAACATCTTGAGCATCTTATAAATATCTTCAAAGCCTGGAACAATCACGAAGCAAATTAAACTAGTTTTCTGCGATTTTGAACAACTCTTCGTTCTGATAACTTTCCTTAATGTCTGTGCTACAGCTGCATCAACCCCTGTAAGTTAAATAAAGAAACAGTTCAAGGCATCTCTGACGTAGCCTGGTGGTTAAATGGTAATCAGCAGCTGGTGATTAAAACATATATATATGAAAAAAATCACAAATCCAAGTCAGCATTTACCTTCCACTATTCTCATTAGCTAGGCACTTTACTTGATTGGTACTCTAGCACAAGTGTTATTAATTGGCCATTCTGGCTGCCGCCTCCCTGCCTGCCTCTCCCCACGAAGCTCTGCGGCACCTTTGCTGAGTGCGTTGGAGTCATGTCTCGGGATGGTACAAGCATTTTGCATGGTTGCAATGCTCAGGTAAAAAGTAGGTTTCCCACCTGCTAGAGGAAGCCCATACCCGCCTCAGTGACTGGTGCTTGTTTGCTCTGGTCGCAGGTACATCTTCTCGCAGGCAGATCCATCTTTGGGCTTTTGTAATCCCTCCAACTTCCCGCACGTAGCCAAGATGCATGCTGCTTTTCTTTTCCCCTCAATAATCTGCCTCTTTCTGACCATTAAATTTATTAAGCCGTTAACGGACACAAATTTTCCAGCCAGCATGCCTAGCTTGCTTGTGATGCTTGTTGCACAGTTCCTGGTCCCACTAGGTCTGCAGGTAGCGTTCTAACACGAAGCACCTTCATGTCTTCTCTGCAGTCTGTCCGGCTTTTACACCTCTTTACTTTCTCAGATGTTCTTCTGTGGTCCAGAGAAGCTTTTGCTTTTGGCTCTCCCCATAGAAAGCAGGTAGGGTGGTCCTCTGCCACGGTAACATCCACAGCTCTGCTGATGCTCCAGACTGGTGGGGACATGGTATCAGGGAGGAGGACAGTAATGGCATGGGGAGCAGGTCCTTGGCGAGGGCAGCCGCTGGCTTGGCTTCCTCTGCAAGCCCAGACAGCTTCTGCTGGGAGCGCATCTCCTGAGAGGGCTTTCTCTTCTTGGCGTTTTGGTTTTGGAAGCTGCTGGAGGTGGTGGGTTAACTGGAGATAGGTGACCACACAACAGGCTGGGTGATCCTGTTTTTTCCTGTGGTTTGGCCTTCTGCCTTAAATAACCCCATCTGGTGGGTATATTTATTTATTCCAACTGCCAGTGGCTGGTGTACTCGTGTGTCAGGGTGTCCCGGTCGTCACTTTGCTTGTCTGCTTCATGTCGGCACAAAACAGTGAGTCTATGTGTTCTTGGATTGGGAACTTTCTTATATAATGCCACAACTCTGTTACTCCATATTAAGCAATTGTTTTCTTCCTTGGGGTCTTACGGCTCTTAAGCACGTAGCACCTGCACAGTAAAACCCACTGGGCTTCACAGGCAAAAGAAATCATTCAGCTATCAGCACGCGGAAGTTATGAAATGTTCCTGTGTTTGTACGACAGTCAGTTTTCCAATATTAACTCAGCTGTTTCCCATTTATTTTTAAAATACCACATGGGTCCAGTCCTCCTTATAAACCTAATTTTAAAGATCACTGGAGATAGAACAAGACTAAGAAAGATGAAGCCTTACTACTAAGCCTGGAGACTCTTGAGTGCCAAGTTTCAGCCTGAAGTCATTTTAGCATCAAGTGAGAGACAGAGGAGCAAAAAGAAGTGTTAATAATTGTAAAGGGCACGCTGCAGGCTTGCTCCAGTCTGCATGCCAAAGCCTTAGATGGGATTTTGTGTGGGGAGGACAAGTCCCTTCATCTTGGGAAGTTCCTGGATACAGTTCTGCGTTGCAGTGTAACCCATCAGCATTCCCCAGGTGGCACAAAGACCTGCCTTTGTCCTGTTCAACTTTAAACTGAGGCACCTACTTTAACAGTGGGCTTGTCCAAGGTTTTTTCTGTAAAGTAACTGGAGAGCAAGGCTGTGCTAGGGAGAAAGACGAACATCTAGAGAGCAGATCAATCTTCGATAAGATGTTATAGACCTACATCACCTGTCCTGGCAGCCCGTGGAGACCTGCTCTTGTCTTTTTGGACCTGGGCTTCGGGATTAATGGGATCACTCACAAATGCCACATAGCTAAGTCATGGAAAATTAGTGGGAAAAAGGGGCTTAGGTGGATCACATCCGCCCCCTCCCTTATTCCCTGAAGCCAGCACCGCTCTTAAGAAGGAATGACAGCCAAAGTATGTGTTGCTATTGCTCTGAGGCTGCTGCAGCGAGGGTGAAGGACCAGTCACCATCATGTCTCCTTTCCCTGCCGTGGCAGGTATAGTTTGGCAGAGCCCAGGAGTAGGGCTGCTAGAGTTGCTCCTGTTGGTATATGGTGCTGGAAGACAAATACCCTGTCACCTGCTTTAGCTTCCTGTGTTTCTTCTATAAGTGCTTAATTTATCACATTAAATAGATAAATGACCTGTGCGACATGCAAAAATCAGAGCTGTCTAACAGGTCTTCACTACATCTTCCACGTTTGTTAATGCTTGCTGGGCACCTCTGGTTAACCATGATGAGGAGGTTTCACTGAAAACAAAGGTGCTGGTGTGTGGGATCAGGTTCATGGGTTTCTGTGGATAAGCTCATTTATACTGACATTCTGCCAGCTGTAGTTGTAAGCTTTTGGTCAGCGCTTGGTTGCACGTAGGTGCGTCTTTTGGCTTACAAGGCACCAAGACAATGGTGCTTGAACATAGCAAGCATTAGCCCCTCTTATGGATAGCCTCTATAGAAACAGGTTCTGCTGTAGGCATCCTCAGCAGCCCTCACTGGGAAAGAGGAAACCTACTGAAGCTGCATTCCCTGCTCCTGTTATGAGCTCCTTTCAGCAGAAAATGGGCTCAGCAGCCCCAGGCTCCTGCCACACGTGCAGCTCTCTGCAGCAAGCAGCCAGCGCACAACATATAGACATGAAAGGTCTTGTAATTCTGTAGCAGGGTAGCTCAAAAATGCAACAACTAGTGCTCAGTAAAATTGCAAAACCATAAAGAAAATAAACATTTACTGATTTGGGGATTTTTATTTTTTTCTCGCCCCAACTGACAAGGGGCTTGGGGCAGAGCTGCCACCTCCACGGCTGGTAGAGCCACGTCTGGTGTCTGAGCAGTGCGGAAGGAGAGAACGTCACTCCTCTGCTGGTGCTTTTTCCTGCTCGAACCTAAGGGACAGGATTTGCAAGAGAGGATATTACTGTGCAGAGGGACTGGACTTAACATGCGTTTTGGATCCCTCATCTGTCTCCCCCAGATGCTGCATGGTTCCTGTGCAAAGGCAAGAGCCCAATCACTGCCGCTTGACGCTCCATCCTCACCAGACCACAAAGGCCTCTGGAGAGAGTTGGGGTGCTGCAATGGGCAGGGCCGCAAGGGACCCTGCCATCTGCCTTGCTAAAGGCACGTTAAAGGACTTGAATTCTTCCTAATAATATGTATTTCTGGTAGTTTTTAAAAGTTTTTCAATGGTACAATATATTCTAAACAACTTTCTTTTAAACAGGTTGAAGCCGTGAAGAGAGTACTAGAAAGTCTCAACCTCAATATAGTAGAGATGATAGATGAAAACGCAACCTTAGATGGTGGAGACGTCTTATTTACAGGTATAGTGGTAGTGAATTTGCTGTTTACATATTCTGAGTGCCTTGAAGACCATGTTATCTGTCGTCTGCGTAACAAAATGTCGTTCATGCGGTTTGTTAAATCAGTTGTTTACTAAATGTCACAAAGGTAGCTGAGAGATGAATTTTCAATGCAACCCTCGATTGTCCTGCCTAATGCCTGAATAAATGAAGTAGCAGTACACACAGTACAAAGAGCAGCACTGTGCATACAAATTTTATTTTAGCTTGTAAAGTGCCAATAAGAAAAATGCTCTCAGTAGTCAACTGCCTGCAGTTGTTTCATATTTCTTATTACAAGCAGCTACATTCACC
Organism: Astur gentilis; assembly: GCF_929443795.1. Taxonomy (NCBI): domain Eukaryota; kingdom Metazoa; phylum Chordata; class Aves; order Accipitriformes; family Accipitridae; genus Astur; species Astur gentilis. Next base: position 17,027,271 of record NC_064887.1, on the reverse strand, counting down.
AGACTCATTTTCAGGGCTTGTAAAAGCTTGAGGCAGAAGATTGTCACTAGTTCAATGAATCAAATGCAAAAAATGCATTTTTAGTTTATGGAGAAAGTGGTGGAGTTGCCTGCCAGATGTCATGTGCTAGACAACTTATATGCATGGTTGACTTCAAAGATGAAGATGCTGACTGCGTTTTTTATGTCGTTAAACCCATTAGGCATTTTCTCACATTGGCTGCACACACGCTTGCTCCTTGCCTGTGCTGAATGAGCCTGTTTATTTTGATCTGCATCACAGTAGACTGGCTGCTTGCCTTAGTTCACCAAGGGGAAAGAAGGGCCTCAAAAGAGGCAGACCAGGAAGGGAGGCCTTTCTAAGGCAGTGCAGATCCAGCACTGATTTTCTCTGGAGCTGGAGGATGCCGGTGGCTGCAGAGCTGCCTTCGAGACCAGAGGAAATCTCAGAGGGAGAGGGAAATGGTCAATCAGTGCTGTACTAATCCAACCCAGCTGTTCTCTTTCCTGACTCAATGACCATTGCGGAGCTTTAGAAGAGGAAGCTATTTATGCTTCTGGTGAAATGTGTCTTCTGGAAGAAGATAATTGCTTTAAATTATGAGCTCGCAATTGCAGGTTGCATTCTTCTATGCTGAATTTTCAGTTTTACTACACAAGTTGGGAAAAGAAAGATAGAAAATGATAGCCATGAAAGATTGCTTCAGAATGTCTAAAGCTGGCCTGTTTTTAAAATGTCTATGTTCTGATGAAGGAGCTGATGTGGTGATTTTTTGGATGGCTTAAAAAAAAAGATGGCTTAAGAAAAATAATAAATGCTGTAATTGTTTTGCCCTTCATTTTTTCATTCCAGGCAGAGAATTTTTTGTGGGTCTTTCCAGGCGGACAAATCAACGTGGTGCAGAAATTCTGGCTGACACATTTAAGGTTTGTAGATTCATTCATGCCACAGGAAATACAAGCTTTCATCCACTGAACCAATTTAAAAATTATACTGGCTAAGACATTTGTCATAATCAAGAGCTTTATTTAGGACTTTAAAAAAAAAAAAAGTACAAGTTACTGAAGAGGTTTGAGCATCCTGCAAAGTGACAGATGCTGAAGTTGGATCTGAAATGTGAGATCGCTGCATAAAAGTAACTTGGATAGTAGGAGGCTGTTATTATTTGAGAGCAAATCAACACTCACATCCTTAATGTTCTCATGTATCGGCAATGTGTTCTTATTGCTGGTCCCTGGAGAGGTTTTATGTACATACTGTTTAATTACACGTTTTAATGTATTTCTTTACAGTTGCAACAATAGTAATATTTGAAACATGTTCTGGATTTTACTCCAGTGCACCAGACAAGACAAGCTGGTCCAGAGGGGTATGTCGTACTTAAACAGTTGACACTGTGCCCTGGGATATGTTGCTATTGTTAATTTGCAGAGAGTAAAATTAATTATGGAATGTCTCAATATAATTATGGAACCAGGACAATTTAAAAATATTTATAGCAACCATTCTTTGCTCCTGTACAGGATTATGCTGTCTCCACAGTCCCTGTTCATGATGCTTTGCATCTGAAGAGCTTTTGCAGCATGGCTGGACCAAACTTGATTGCTATTGGATCAAGTGAAGCTGCACAGAAAGCCCTCAAGGTAAAGCACGTAAGAAAATTTTCTAAACAACAAACTTGGGTTTTTTTTGTTTTAATCTCTGCTCAAGGATGCTGGAATTTTAAAATAGATCGAGATCAATGAAAGAGGAAATTAGTACATCTTGGGGTCCCCTGTATGTGCAAACCATAATGAATGTTCATATCAGGCAAGAGAACAGTGATGTTAATTTTGCTTTAGCTATCTTCAGGAAAAAAATGGATCATACAGATTATAACTTACAGCTTTGTTGACTAAAAAGGTGATAATTTGGTAGTAGGAGGGAGGAAGGAGGTATTATCAGAGCAGTGGAGATATTTACTTCAGATGTTGCCATAAGGAAACATGGCTTTTAAAATTGCCGGAGGGGAAGTAAAAGTTTTGGCATGAAGAAGGAAGGAGAGGGGTCTGATCCCTGTTGTGAAGATGACCTGTGTACACATTTTGCAGTGTAGATTTTCTGGATAAAATCAGTAAGTAACTCCAGCTGCAGGGGACTCGCCATCCCTCCATCCTCTGTCATCTGGCTGCAAAGTCAGGTTCCTTCCTGGTAATGCTTTTTCCTCTCTGGTCCCATGAGGGTCTCATAACAGCATGGCTTCAACAGAAAGAAGGGAGAGTAGTCTCACCCCAGCCTTGCTGATAATTTGGGTCTCTGAACACTTTTCTTTAAAGTGGGAGGTGTGGGTTTGAACCCTGGGGCTAAGAGGTCTCATGAATCTGGGTTTCTCTTTGCTGGCAGACTTGCAAACCAGTAATCCATTGTGTAGCAGGTCAATACTGTAGTACCACCATCATCCTTGATGGGAAATGTTTATTGCTGCTGTGGTTTGCACTGGGTTCAGTGGCTTTCCCGCCTGCTGGGTGTGTTCAGAGCAAATCTACCAAATTAAGCTTTTTCAGAGATGTGGGCACAGAGACACCTGAGGCCATGAATCTCATTACGCATATAGGCAATGAGACAGCTCACCCAAGAGATCAGCATCTCTGCTCCCACACGGTAGCACAGCTGCAGGCACTGATGCTTTGCAGCAGAAACTTTGGCTGGGGCACCAAAACAGCAAAGTGCAACTGAGACTTTACCTGAAGTGAAGCTTGAGGGAGTTTGTCCCTGTTGATAAATTAAGACCTACCAACCTGCACACTTTGGTTTGAGATGCAGGTAAGTCAGAGCATGTCTGAAAGCATTACAGCTAAGTGTCTTGCGCATTTTTGTCAGGACTTGCCTTCAAAGGTTAAACCAAAATTTACTTTTCAGTGATGGCAGCAAGTCCTATATTTTCACCTTATGATTGTACTGATTCTTTTGCCAATAAATAAGAACCTAAGTGCAGGCTTTGCTCTTCGGCTTTGCAGAAGCCTCCTTGATGCAATGTGATCACTAACGCATGGAGGAAGCCAGCCGTGTGTCCCTTATAATAAATGAGGAGTGGTGGAGATAGCTCTGCTGTACTAGTGAGAAAGCTCTCTGAAATCCACTCAGTTTAAATGCAACTTATGCAACCCGACTTGTATCTCTTGCCCTGATTCTAAAGCATGAATTATTTTGAAGAACAGCACCACTATCAGTGCCCAAGGCTACTGATCTGAATCTGTTCCAGGCAGAACATTTACAACAGAAATAGCATGTAACTCTGAAATCAACATCCCTGTCCCCCAAAGAGCTTAGGAACACATCCTGCATGGCTTGTACACCTCCTTGGCTTCAGTAAGCTAGTGATATTTATTACTTTAAAACATCCTTAAATATTTGCAAGATGGAGGCCTGAGAGACTTCTTGTCCCTACTGCCATGCTGCGATATTTCATTGCACATTTGCTTTTCAGATCTTACACATTTTCCTCATGGGCATAATCCTAGGACTTTTCATTTCCCAGCAGCATCATTTTTACTATCAGAGCTCAGCAGAGATTTGGTGGTTTGGTGGGTTTTTTTTTTCTTTTTTATCTTGTGACAGTTCAAGATTTAAAATGTCTCAGTCCCCAGCTAAGATAAACCCAACATTTCAAATCTCAGAATCTCTCCTGCTGGACATGGGTTGAATTATGGAGGCCAGGAAAGTGCAGTCCTGGCTAGCTTAGACTTGCAGCTTGGCAGCAATTAAGGGAATAGGATAGCAGCCTGATTGCTCCATGTGAGCTTAGGGGAGCTCTTAAACAAGAGGACAGTCCGTTGACTTCCCGCATAGTTTGGAGTGGCTTTAAGTTTGCTCATTCATTTGAACAAGCTGTCAAAGTTACTCTCTTATTAGAAATCACTATGTGAAGCTCTGGGACGACAATTCCCAGCTTATCACCTATGTCTTCTCCCCTGAGAAACTTATGAGAAATGGTTTTGGTTGTAAAGGTCTGATGCTCCTGATGCTGTGAGATTGATTTAGTCTGGGATGGAAAGTGTCCTGCATTCTTCTTTGTGAAATGTGCACTATCCCAAATATTCAGGCTCAAACTCGAAATGCATCGTGAGCAGCAGCCTGATGAAGTTTGCAGATATCCAGACAGCGCTACACTTGTATAGAGTGTTTATAAACATGAGAAAAATTCAAGTACAATACTGGTTGCTCAGAGCTGCAATTTGAACTTGAGCCAGGACTAATCTGAGAAGTCATCAGTTTGATTAAAGCCTTTTGCACAGCTCGGCTAATCGTGTTGCAGTGCATCAATTTAGCTATTGTAGCCAAAAATATTTTTTGGATAAGCTGATTAAATGTTGCTGGTAACTAGCCGTCAAGTAAATACCAGCATTAATCAAGGTACAGTAAAAAGCAGATAAGTTTTTAGAAGAAAATGGTAATTAACAAGATAATCTAGCAGGATAATCTAGTTGGTGGATATTTTTTAAAAAAGAAGTCAACTATGTCAGTTTTCAGTGTGTTTCTCTGCATCAGACACTTACATGTGTGTGGTGGTCATGCTTGCTCACACCCTGCCAGCTGAGGTAATGGACTCTGGCTCAGGGCAGCAGTTTTGTGCTGTAGCACTTGCCCTTCTGTATTGGGTTTGCATGGCAAGGTTTTGGTAAGTGGAGGGGGGCTACAGGGGTGGCTTCTGTGAGAAGCTGCTGGAAGCTTCCCCATGTCCGATAGAGCCAATGCCAGCCAGCTCCAAGATGGACCTGCCACTGGCCAAGGCCGAGCCCATCAGTGACAATGGTAGTGCCTCTGGGATAACAGATTTAGAGAAGAGGAAAATGTTGCTGCACAACAGAAATGGCAGCCAGAGACAGGAGTGAGAACATGTAAGAGAAACAGCTCTGCAGACCCCCAGGTCAGTGAAGAAGGAGGGGGAGGAGATGCTCCAGGCGCCGGAGCAGAGATTCCCCTGCAGCCTGTGGGGAAGACCCTGGTGAGGCAGGCTGTCCCCCTGCAGCCCAGGGAGGTCCACGGTGGAGCAGATCTCCACCTGCAGCCTGGGGAGGACCCCGCGCTGGAGCAGGTGGGTTCCTGAAGGAGGCTGTGACCCCGTGGGAAGCCCGCACTGGAGCAGGCTCCTGGCAGGACCTGCGGATCTGTGGAGAGAGGAGTCCACGCTGGAGCAGGTTTTCTGGCAGGACTTGGAACCCTGTGGGGGACCCACGCTGGAGCAGTCTGTGCCTGAAGGACTGCATGGCATGGAAGGGACCCATGCTGGAGCAGTTCATGAAGAACTGCAGCCCATGGGAAGGACCCACGTTGGAGAAGTTCATGGAGAACTGTCTCCCGTGGGAGGGACCCCACCCTGGGGCAGGGGAAGAGTGTGAGGAGTCCTCCCCTTGAGGAGGAAGGAGCAGCAAAGACAGGGTGTGATGAACTGACTGCAACACCCATTCCCTGTCCCCCTGTGATGCTGGTGGGGGGCTAGGTAGAGAATTTGGAAGTGAAGCTGTGCCCAGGAAGAAGGGAGGGGTGGGGGAAGGTGTTTTAAGATTTGGTTTTATTTCTCATTATCCTACTCTGGTTTGATTGGCAATAAATTGAGTTAATTTTCCCTAAGTCGAGTCTGGTTTGCCCATGATGGTAATTGGTGAGCGATCTCTCCCTGCCCTTATCTCAACCCACAAGCCTTTTGTTATATTTTCTCTCCCCTGTCCAGCTGAGGAGGGGGAGTGAGAGAGCGGCTTCGGTGGGCACCTGCCGTCCAGCCAGGGTCAACCCACAACACCTCCTCATGCTCCTAGCGAGCTGACAGATTACATCAGGCAACCACATCGCAGTCAGAGCAACGTATGAAGTTACCCAAAGTGTTTCTTGCTCAGTGTATTGGATCCAACTCCACTTTCATCCTGGGTAACCTCTAGCTGTTCCTCCAGGAGTCTAAATCTCTTCAGAGAAATTATTGGAAAACAAATAGGTAAAGCATCCATCTTGGAAATGATGGAGTTGGCAGTGCTGCTTATCACCAGCTTCCTCTAACATCTGAATTCTTGCTTTTGGACCTTAGTGATTTCTTTGTATTGGTTCACTTGCCTCTGAAGAAAAAAATTTCAGTTGGTAATCAGCTTCTTGCAGTCTTGTGGAAATGCAGTTACAAGAGGATCTCTATGAGGCAGTGATAGTCAGAATTAAAAGCTGCTCTCTGAATTTCACCAGATTGACTGAGCTGTAGCAGTGCTGTCAGCTGCTTCTGTTATTACCCATCGCAGTCTGTGTGGCAGTACAGCCCCCTGAGCTTCTATCAAGTCATTTGCCTGGCACAGCCCAGCATGCCACTCCTTTATTGTGATAGCTTGTTATTTTAAACCTCTCCTTTGTTGTTGCCATTTTTCATGTCTGGAAATGCAATCATACAAGCAAGATGATTAAGCTGTCTTTAACTATCTCCGGTAGTTGAGTTGTTTTCATTCTGTAGCGTGTCTTGGTAGGCAGCAAGTGAACTGCTGTATCATGCTATGCTATTAAAATAGGATTTATCTTCCTACTAACAATCTTGTTTGAAAAAGACATTTTTCTTGATTGTTCTTACTGGTGCAAATCATGTATCCTTACAATACTTTAAAAATAGAAAAAGAAATTGCATCTGGTGCTCACATGGCAGAGTGCAATTGATCATGAGTTCAGTGCAGTGTGTGTATTGTAAAGTGCTGCAAGTGAGCTAGGAGATGAGTGCACAGAGTTTAGGATTATAGATGACATGCTAGAAGCAGGTAATAAATCAGAAGTGACGTTTTAACCATTAAATCCTCTTCAGGCTCTGGCAAGTATAAAATATTTATTTGGGCTGCAACTGAAAAGTGCCACTTGAGGAAACTGGGTGAAAGAGGCAAATTAACTGCAGAAAGTACTGGGGCCTGTAGCGGCTATCACATCTGAAACTTTAACTTCCCTCTGCTGTTTTCAGTGTGCATTTAATTCCTTCTTGTAGTTCATAATTCTGTACGTGTAATTCCATAGTTGAACATTGGCCGTGGCTGTTGAGCCAGTAAAGCCTGGGATTATTTTTCTGTTCCCTCAGTGAGGCCAGGATTTCCTCCAAACATGTCACCTTTGGGCTCTGATCCTGCGCTGTTGGAGTCACTGACCTTTACCGTGAGCGTGAATGAGGATGAATTTGGGCTGTGACAGCGCTGGCCCTGGCGTAGGGAGGTGACAGGGCAGCACTGCGGGCGAACGCTCTGCACCACGTTTTCCTCAATGAGAGACACAGCCCTGGGGTCTTGCTGGGACAGCAGAAGAGCAGGAACTGGCCCAGTACGTACGTAATCCAGTTCAGGTTCCAGCAGCAAAGGCAAACGCTAAGCAAGATGATGATGAGAACCGTGACGCAGCAGTTTTTACACATGCCTTTCTGTACTTTTTCACTCTATACTAAATCCTGAAAAGCCGCCTTTCTGTCCTTTGGCCGTTTGTGTTGGTTGGTACAGAGCACAAATCTCCTCTGCTTTCTGTGATGAGTGAAGACTTGGACAGTGGGAGATCACAGTGGACACAGTCCTTGGTTTAAGCAGCTTTGTCTATGGTCAAACCATTCTCTGCCACCTTCTGGATAACTCGGTAGCAATCCCAAAGGATCTGAGGATTACACGTTCATAGCTTTGGCAAGCTCAACTATTCCCTTGCAAGCAGTACGTATTGTGTTTGTAGCAAGTGCCTGCTAATGAACTTGCTCTCTCAGCCGCTGGGAAATGAGGTCGTCCTTTGGGTAGGCTCTGGTGTTGCGCAGTCTCCAAAGGACTAGCCCTAGGGTCTCCCCACGGGACATGGTATGAACTTGCTGCTCTGGCGTAATGCTGGATGCCTGGTGATTGCTGATGGATTTCAGAAGGGAGCAGAGGACCTGGAAGGAAGGTAGGAAATTCAGCATGGTGCCTAGGGGAGAGGGCTGCAACGCGGGGAGCACTCATCCCACCCTAAGGCCTGATCTTGGTCCCTGTGGCCAGCTGTGTCTGGGGTATTCCCTCCGAGATCTGGGATAATGGAGTTGCACGTGAAACGTCTGGGGTTTCAGTTGGTCGTTTCAGAGGAACGGATGCTAATTACAGAGGCAGCGTGGCCGTGGCAGATGTCAGGGCTGAGGGGCATTGCCAGGTGGGCTGCGAGGCAGAGCGGGTAACGCAGCTGAGCTTGTAACCCCTCATGTCCCCTGGACAGACCTGCCCAGTAGGACCTGGAGCAGTGGTGACATCTGCACTTCTGAGCTCGCCCTTGGTATCCCAGGCTTCGACCTCATTAGTCAATGGGATTTCATTATGGTCAGGAGTGTATCAGAATATATACAGTAGTGCAATACCATGACTTCAGCAAATAGCTTTTTTTTTCTGCTTTCGGTAAAAGGTTGGACATGATTGCTCTGCCTTCTTCTTGACTCTCCCATTCGATATCGTCTGTTGGGTGTGGAGCTGCTCATTCATCCCCTAAATTATTCCCTGAAGGACACTATTGCAAATGTAGCTGTTTTGACAGAGGTCAAGGGAGGCTTATCGAAACCACATCTTAAGGATAAAATAGAAAGGAGTCTCTTTTGGGCAACTAGGCCCTTGGTCTGTATCCAAAGCTATGATCAGAGCAGTGCTTTTAAAGACTTGGGTGCAAGGAGTTGTTCTAGCATTGGCATTTGCCCCCATTCATGTGATTAAATGCCTTTTGTTCGTATTCCAGCTTGTATAATTGAAGTCTCTGCAGTGTGCCAGCTTTAAAAAGCCGAGTAATGTTTCCCTGCATGAGGGCAAGGTTATGGTGCCTGCATAAAGCTGAGGGGTTCCCAGCTCTGCCACAGAAGCACCTCCAGAATGGGCACCTAAGGAAAAACATCTATCTGGTGTTCTTAGAAAGCAGCCCATACGCCCAGGCAGCATGAACAGGCTCAGCTAAATCTCCTCCTCCTATTGTCTGTATAGTGTCTGTCTTTCCTAGTAATGTGCAAGTTTGCATGAAAACATTATCTCTTCTTCCTTAAGAATTCATCATTTGTGCCTCTGCTTATTCCCCACATGAAGTCATAATTCTCTATTTACGATATCACAATGGGTTGCTGTGGAAATGATTACTAATATTAATAACCCAAAGAGGATGACATCAGGTAGGGAATTAGCAGAAAGTGCAGTTGAGTGCTGACTTTTCTGTAATGCAGCAACAAAGAAAGGTTAGTGAAATCCAGAGAACAGTTGACAACTTGCCCCTAAAAATAAAAATTAAAAAATGAGACTTTGCTGCTCTCAGCCTTATAGATAGGAAAATCGGTCAATTTAAAAAAAATCTTGTGCACTTTCCTTTAGCTCCTTCTGATTTTCTGTTACTTTATGAAATAGGGGTGTACAGAATCTCAGAGGACTCAGGTCTTCACTGAGTGCCAGATGACCTGCCACTGTAAAAACACAACTAGTTGTGGTTTTCTTTTAAAGTTAGATGTTGTAATAAACATACTGCTTTTAATGGAGTGCCAGTGCTGTTCAGTTCCATATATGCAGAAGAATCTACTCTTTTGGAAGATACAGACTCAACAGTATACGTTTATAGAATAGAGACTGTTGTATTAGTCTACTTTTTTTTTTTTAAAGGGTGAGGAAAGCGTCCCTTTCAATACATATTTGTCGTCACCATTAAGGCTGTCAGCCATGGGATCTGGGTGAGAGGCTGACTGAGATGGCATTTGACTTGCGTAAATGGGGACTCATGTTTCTATTCCTTTGCTGCTTTTTTTTCCTCTGAGTAGTCTCTCCCTGGGTTCCTGTGCCAAAAGACAGGATGTTCATCCTCTCGCCTTCTTGACTGAGAGTAACAACACACGTAAGCTGCTTCCTTTTCCCCTCCTCAGGTCACGGTTTCCCTTTCCAGCAGTCCTTGGGCAGAGCTGGCAGGCAGGTGACAGCGTGACCGTGACGCAGGGTGGTTTGGAGGGGCAGAGGAGCACAGGTGTGCACGTGAATGGCACGTGGTGCCCGTTACATCTGCGGTGATGCAGAAGGTGTCCTGTGCCAGGAAAAGCCGAGGAGCAGGGTGGGAGAGGTTGCTTAAAGAACTCTGCCTTCTGGAAAACATGACTGAGAGGATGCAGCAGGGAGGAGAAGCCCAAAGCCCAGCTGCTGAGAGCATGGGTGGTAGACGGAAATTAAAGTAACACTCTGGCTGTGTATGGGCTAAGGAGTTTGGCGTATTGACCATCGCAGACTGGAGCATTGCTGGTTTCAAACAGATCTTAAAGGCAGTTTGCATCCATAGGGTCTATGCTATCCTATGCTGTATCTCTGGCAGACTTTTCAGTACCTGACAAGAAGCCTTAGATCACTCTACTGTGATTTATGCTGCTCAAAGTGGCTGTCTTCTCCTCCTCCCACTGAGTCTACCCTGCTGTTGTCTCTCCTGCCTGTCTGCATTTCGGGAATGATGCTCCTGATAGATCTCGTCATTCAAGCAAGATCGCTGGCTTTTCCAGCTCTGCTCTTCTGTCTCCTCTGGTCAGCCTGGCCAACTGTCTATGGTCACTGTGGGCACTGCTGCATTTCAAGGAAACTCTGAGAAGCTGTTGAGTAGCGTGGTTTGTATGGCAGGCTGAGTCCCTGCACCCAGGCCTGTAGCACCGGGGCATAGCTCGCCAGCCTTACTCTGTCCTGCACTTTCTTGTGTTGAACCCTAAGGCTGCTGCTTTCTCTCTGCAGTGCCAGTTGTTTCTCCAAATATGAAGAAGCGAGGAAGGAAATTAATAGACAGAGACAGGGCAATAAAACAGTGAATGAAATTCAGTGTAGATAGGTGTAAAGTGATGCGCAGCAGGGACAGGGAGATTAATGATGTGAATATCACATACAAAATAATGTGCTCTGACTGATCATTACCACAGAACTAAGATCCTGGGCTTGTTGAAATTGCCAGCTCAGCTGAAAACCAAATGGAAAACATAATTATGCCACTGATTAAAGCTGTGGTGTGTCTGTATATTGGCTGTTGTGTGTACTTTGCATGCACGATCCCTTTGTTCTGAAAAAGGTAGAGTAGAACTGGAAAGATTCAGAAAAGTGTGATAAGAATGCACCTGGGACAGCTTGTCTAAGGAGGCAAACTAAGCACACTATGAATGTAACCTGAAAAAGAGGCAACTGAGATGGGATCATAGGCGCCTATAAAATCAGGAATGATGTGGAAAAGGCAAATGGGGATCAATTGTTTGCTGTCTCTTCTAGTGCGAGAATCAGGGGAGCTCTAAAGGTAAGGGGCAAGTTCAAAAAAAAAAGGAAAAGAAATGCTTCCTCACACAGTATGTGTCTGAACTCTGAAGCTACCTTGCTACAGGTTCAAAAGCAAACTGGACAGACTCCTGGGGCAGTGCTATAGGTGGTGTTGGTCTGTATGACAGCTGAGTTAAGGTTCCTGGGAACCACACACCAAACCTCAGTCACCTCCAGTCCCTGTCTTAGGATCCAGAAGTGGGATATCGCCATCTCTCACATGGGGCTGGAGACCCCCATCATGCAGCGCTAAAAAAGAAGCTCCTCCAGTTCTTCAAGCATTAAAAAATGGCAGGTTTGGTGATCAGCAGTGTTTTCCAGGTAGCAAGCAATAATTTACCTTTCTCTCTCAGTCCTTCCTCCAGATGGCAATGTACTGGCCAGGTGCCTGCCCTCATCTTTTGCCTTAAGCGTCTAAGGGCATAAGCCTGAAGTTGCTCCCACACAAGGGATCCTTCCTCCAAGCAGAAGAGAAGTGTGCTGTCCTTCCAAACTCCCAGCTAACCTGGGGGGATGTGTCTGCGTATCGCTGAGTTAGTCTTCTCATCAGCGTTAGTTGCCCTGCACCACAAAAATACTTCATTTTCATCGTTGTAGGTAAAATCTTGATGTAGCTTAATCTTTTCTCACAATTTTCAGTCTCTTGGATTAAAATATTCCAGTTTCCTCTGTACCCCAGGCCAAATGCTACTTAAGCGTCAGTGTAAACCAGGCCAAACTTCAATGTTCTTGGAAAGAAGGAAAAGAGATGGGATGGAAAAAATATCTTAAACAGTTTTAAGTAAATAGTTTTCTTTTAAGAATGCTGTGACTTGAACGATTTAGGAAAGGGTAGCTGAAATCTGTTGAGAGAGTGATCCTGTGGGTGTAGGGTTATATGCATTTGACTTGGGCTTAGGTTTGATTTTTCTTTTAATTGTTGGGGCCAGGGGAGCAGGGGCTAATCAAAACAAAAATCAGACCCCAAAAATCTGCACTTCTGCTCCTCTGTGGACGTGACATGGGCATTTTTAAGTGGTGTTCACTGCTGTGTTAGCAAGAGGAACATTCAGTGTATGTTTGGTTTTGCTTGTGGGGTGTTGGAGATACAAAGGCACACTGCAGGTGCAGTGGGTTTGGTCGCTGTCTGTCCCGCAGCAATCTGGGTGCAAGTAGGTCCCGGGTGGCAGCAGGACTCAGACTGCGGCCTTCCTCTTGGAGGGGGAAAATTTGTAATAGGCTTGGCCTGTTTTAAAAGTGCATGTGGTCATCTTAACTCTGTCAGTGATAATAGGCCCTAAACACATATGCATTTTTCCTTCATGCATAATGCTGCTTCATATTTAGGATTATTTAGCTTATCCATTACCTCAGTTGTCTGAGGACACACTGTAAAAAAACTATAGAAAAGGCATTTTAGGCTATGCGAGTGACTTCAACGTAAGGAAAGCATGACTAAGGGCTGAGAGAATGCGCAATGAAAATTACCCTCTTCAGGCTGAAGAAAATTCCCAGAAAAATTAGGCATGTGGGAAATGCCTGGCCCTTAACGTAGCTGGTCATACAATGTTTGTGGGCAGAAAGCCAGCCCTCCGCAAATGCATTGTGCGAGTGCTATAGTCTTTGTAAACTTGTCATTTCAAAAAAAAAATAAATGTTCGGGGTGTGTATCTGATAGAAAATACAACCAAAGGACCTTGCTTTTATCTCTTTCTCTGCCGTGGAGTCCCATCTGGCCAGGCACATGTGCTCAGTGACTTTACATAATACAAGTATGGAAAACCCCACAGGTCTTTAAAATAACCTGATTGCGTCACATTCGTGCATTTCTGTTGCATCTAGAGCCTCCCTATGGGGCAGGTTTGGGGCGTTAGTGCCTGGGCGCTCTCTCAAGAAAGTGGTTTTTGACATTTTACTTCAACATGCAGGCATAGTTGTAACAATGATAAAAGCTTGCAGATATCATTTCCTTCTTATCTTAAGAGCTGAGGAAGAGAGTAATCTTGTATTGTCAAATCTCCAGTTACTAATAAATGTTTTCTTGTGGTGGTGTTCGAGCTAGCTGAGATCCCATTCCCACTGTCACAGCTACTCAAACTCCCATGCTGCTTCACTTCACTTTCCCACTCATTTTTTCTCATTTGTTTCTGAATTAATTCAGCCACCATTTCTGTGCTTTTTAATCTTGAAAACAGTCCTCCTAACATGCCCTCGCCATCATCTCCCAGGCTCCCCAAAAGCTGGTTCCTGAGGCACAACCAGGGCCCTGCCACTTGTTCTCCATTTCTGCTCGCTGCTGCTGTTCTCACTTCAGCATTTTACAGAAGCAAATGAACGGGAGATGTGTCCGTACCCTTCTGCTTAAGAATTCATTCATAATTTCATATGGAAATGTTTCACAGTGATTCACAATATATTTCTGATGAATGAGCTGTTCTTACAGAAACCCTACAATATTGGGATTCTGTTTCTAACAAGGACTGGAGAAAGCACAACTGTTTGGGAGCTGAGTGAAATCCAGGTGTGGTGGCTTTTCCTCTACCAATACATGCATTTTAGTGCAGATTTAATAAATATGTTTCCTTAACTGAGACTTAAAAGATTATGTGGGCAAGAAGAGAGAAGCTGCAGGTAGAGAATGAGTCTGCTGGCTCTGGTTACCAGGGACAAGAGTTGCACTGGGTGCGGGCATGGCACCTGCTGCTAGATGTCTGCAAGCATCAAGAAACATCATTTCAGCAATGAAATACATCTTGGCAACATAACAGAAACAAAAATATAAATAGGAAAGTCAACCATGGTAAGCACAGTAATAAAAATACATCCAGTGAAGTAAACGTGCAAGCATTTTTCCCCAGAAAAACACATTAACCTTTTATGGAGGTAGATGTAACCTTGGAAGCTCAGGAGAGTTTCACAACATCAGAAAGAAAAAGAAATGACAATCTGATAACACTTCCTCAAGAATGCGTGGCATTCTTCATTGTGAATTTCATGTTCTCTGCGGGATGTGGATGACTCAGGCTACAACATGAAAAATGTATCCAGACCTATAAAGGAATTACTGTAGGTGTGTGCTAGCATGAGTTGCTTTGTTGCTTCCCAGTATGTTGTAGATCCTTTTTATAATTCAGTTCCATATAGTATTTTTTTTATGAATGAGAAGTACTACAAATGAATGACCTTGCAAATAATTTAATGATAAACTTAACCGTGCCTGAAATTGAAGTCTGCTCTCTACTATGTGATATAAATCTGTGGGGTTTCCCTGAGGAGGGAATTTAGTTGAAAAATTTTGTTAACAGAGTATCAGTTTATTTTTAAGATAATATTAGTGTATTTTTAAGCTGAAAAAAAGCCTTTTCTTTCTGTTTGCATCTTTGCAATATATGTGGGAACATAGAGGGGCTAGGAGAGAAACTGAAACACTTGCATTTGCTTAGGCTTTCGGTAGGACCAAAGTTTTTGACTTTGAGCTTTGTTCACTTTGTGTTATTCTTGGTCTCTGTCAGGGTGAAGCTGATGTAAAGCTGTAGCAGTACAATGGGGAGTTGGGCGTCTTGTCTCCAGGCTTTTCCCATCTTTATTAAAAAGTTGAGCCTGATCCAAAACATGGGATCTCAGGCTTCTTGTGTGCTGAGAGTCTCTGTCTCTGAAATTCCAACCAGGATCCAAATTTGTGTATGAGCCCTATATTTATAAACCAAACCTCTGAAACCCACTAGCTTTACTGTTCTGAGGAGGTTATTGTGTTGTCCCCTTGGGAACGAGGATTAGCACAGACGTGCCTTCTCGCTCCCTGGCACAGGTGCTTAGTGAAAGAGTAACTGCTTGGAAGGCAGAAAGGAGGTCCCTGAAAAGAATTAAGATTGGGCTGATAGCCAGGCTGGGAACTGTTCCTGTCCTGTTTGTGTTAATTCATGCTCATTTTATAAATATTGAATGATGGCTGCTTTTTTTGAAGGTGCTGAGCACCTATAGTTTCCATCAATGTGAGCAGGGGTTTTGCATACTCAATGCACATTCCTTGAGGAAAAGACCCCACGGAGGATACTTACCGAGTGCCCTGCTTAATCCTGCTGCTTGCAGGAACCATTTCACAAAGGTTTTCTACTGCTCATTTCAGTTAGGGTTAGTTGATTCTTCCTTGAAGGGCAGAGATGAAAAGAGATCTCCTTACTTGCTGAATAGCAAAATGGCCCTTGGCTGACTTGGCAATCACTATTAGATATTTTTTGGAGGCTCTGTTCTCCCATTTGTTAGGGGCTGCTAATGTGTTTGGTCTAAATAGCTGTGCTTTGTGTCTCCTGGCAGACCATGCAACAGATGAGCGACCACCGCTATGACAAGTTGACGGTACCCGACGATGCTGCAGCAAACTGCATTTACTTAAACATTCCCAGCAAAGGCCATGTCCTGCTGCACCGAGCCCCTGAGGAGTACCCAGAGAGTGCAAAGGTGAGCGCCGTGCTGAGGGTGCCTGGGAGACCCCCCGCATCCTGGCCTTGCTGAGAAGTCGGTGGGGATTGAAATAATTCAGGACATGGTTTAGTGGGCATGGTTGATGGTTGGACTCGATGATCTTGAAGGTCTTTTCCAACCTAAACGATTCTACGATTCTACGATCAGGTGCTTTCTAGAATGGGCTGTTGTATCCCTTCAGGGAAGTATCAGATGGCAAAAGGTGGGAGGCCTGGACTTTGTTCTCATCTCCACTACTGATTTAATTACTTTGTCTCTTGTGCCCCTGATGCTTGCTTCTTCTGCATAACTGGACACAGCAACAGTTCCCCTCACTGCAGTTGTGATGTTAGTGTTGATTACAAATGATGAGATGGCTTAGCACCCGCTGATAAATCAATCCATGGCTGTTCCTTCTGTAAATAGTTAGAGAAAAGGGAAAATAGAGAGGCGTAAAGTGTAACAATTCTGTTCCGTTTTCTTTCCTAAACAGGTATTTGAAAAACTGAAGGACCACATGCTGATCCCGATAGCCAACACGGAACTGGATAAAGTAGATGGGTCACTCACCTGTTGCTCTGTGCTTATTAACAAAACTTCAGAATTATGAGTTTACAGAGTCCCTCCCTTGTAACTGGCAATAATGTTACACACAAGGTAGACGAATCTGTATCCACACTTTTATTGTTTTTATTGACAATCTACTGTACCACTGTGCTACTAACCCTTGTTTACAAATTTTTTGCTTTGTGTATTTTTATGTCCTTGCAGATAGTATTTAAAGTGGATGTACGGTTCGTTGGGGGGCACATAACTTGAAGTATGCTAGTCCCGTGGGCTAGCGGAAGACAATTATAATGGCTAACCCCTAGTATTAGTGGTTTAACATATCTATGTGAAAACTTTATGAAAACCAACTAATTCTCAACATTTCAAGCACCTCTGTTGTCTTGACGCTGTTCCCTTCTCCTATCTTTTTTCCCTTGCTTCCTTGCTCTGCATCTTTTTTTCCTTCCTCGGTCCTCTTTCAGTGATGCAAGGTGTCAGGGGGGACTGAAGAAAACTCAGTGGGCTCATGAACTTGGTATCTTGTGTGGTAGGGAAGTTTTCCATACACTAGCTGGAACAGTGGGCAATGGACTCTGCTCACTGTCTCTGCCATATCACGTTGCTGCTGCTGGGCAGAGTTGTGGCTGGAATCGATTTCAGATGCCAGGTAGCAACTTTGGAAAAAGCTTACTCCGACGGGAGCGTTCAAGGGCAATGTCTGCCTGGGAAACTTGAATGACAGAAAAAGAGGGAACAATGCAGCCACACAAGATACATCCTGCAAGTTCAGGTCCCAGTTTGCTGCTAATGCTTTGACTTTCAATTTGGTGAGAATGGAAGAGGAGTTTTTAAAAAGGCCAGATCCCAGGGAGCACCCGGACCACAAAAATGAAAGACTGAGATGCTTTTGGAAAAGTTAAACCTACGAATGTAATCTAAAATATGGGGGGGGTTAATTCTCTTTATTTACTTTTTAAATTTATTTCTGTCTCTCCTTTCTGTTTTCTCCTTTTTTGGAGGCCACTTACTAGCAAAATTCAAAAGGAAAAGGTGATAGAAGGAGTTGAAGGACAGCTATTCCTGGATTATGCTCATGAATAAGGGAAGCTATTTTTTCCTGAAAGATTGGCCTTTGTACTTTATCTGCCTTTGGGGCAGTTTTCCTTGGAACAATAACAATCTTATCTTTTTTTAATTGCATGAATATTTACTGTGGTATTCAGTTAAAACAAATACAATTTTTGTAGCAAATTCCACAACATGTTTACCCACTGAGTCATACTTTTTTTTACCACAGTAGAGTGAAGCATACCCCATTGTATTCACATGCTTCTTGTTAAATCACTTGTAAACTAAGGATGGAGAAATTCCCAAACAGGGGCAGTAGTGGGAACTCTCCAGAGACTGACAAATAGTCTGAACATGTTATCAACTTCCTAGACATCTCCTCCACCTTTCCTGAACCACTTGTGGTGTGTTGCTAAGGTACAGTAGGAAGCGAGCAGGGGGGGCACAGGCAATGTGGTCTGCAGGAAGGCAAACAGTATTAATCAAGCACACACTTGGATATTCTTTGGAAACCTGCATGCTTTTTTGTGCAGTCATAACGGGGGAAACACAAGTACTCGTATCCGTAGGTACTCCTCAGCGTATCTCTCACTTCGTCTCAGTGGCTAAGGAGGTGGAAACCTCCTGGAAGCTACCGGAATACATCTGATGCATTGTAGGCACTCTGTATGTTGTGATGACTTGAGGTATCATGAGGGAGAGAACAATGACGAGCAAATATAACGTATGTAAAAAGAGAGCATGTCCCAAAGGAAGTCTTCAGCCAGCCAAACAGCAAGTGCCGTTTTTTATGGCTGTGTGCTGTCCCAAAGGGTTCTCCTAACGTTTCCCCTTTGTCTCCTCCATTCCCATGCGCCATCATTTAAGCCTGACCCAGATGATCAGGCTCTACGGATGTAAACATTGCAGTGGGGAATCTATTTTTCTACCTTCCCTTGGTGCTTTTAAAATATCTGATAAAGCATCTTGCATTTTAAAATTATTTGGCATTAAGCAAAGATTTTGTGCCAAAAAGTGACCCTGCAGTATTTAACTGTGACCTTCTAGAGGCAAGCTGTACTCTGCTAAAAACCTATGCAGCTGTGGGAGCTGTTGTACAAAGCTGGAACAGAATCCCCCCGACCTGTCTGTGTACCTCCTGGGGCCTGGCCCCCATCCGTGTCCTTCAGTCCCTCTTCCCTCCTCTCATTAGGGAACCAGAGCATCCAACTACACTGGAACAGTGTTAGGCTGTGACATTTCTACTCAATTTATCTCTCAAACTTTGTTGTTTGTTGTTTGTTTTTTTTCTTCCACCCCCTCTCACCTTTCACCTGTCTCGCTCTTTCTCAGACTCTTGTTTTAGTTTATGGAATGATGAGCACTTTTCTTTTTTAACCCCAAGTGGTTTTGCCTTCTGTTGCTTCAGTTCTCCTGCTTGAGTCTTCTTTTTCTCTACTCCTCCCTCTTTGCTGTTCACTCCAAAGTACCCCAACCCACGGTGGACTATCCTAAACTCACTCCCTCCTTAAGTAGATGCCAGCAGGGAAGAGAAACTGAGGGGTCCACTTCGGCTCTAAGCGACTTTCTCTGAGCTGGAAGGATGACTGTCAACAGGAGCTATAGATCCAGAGAGTGACAAGGGTGACTCCTCTTCTTCAGGGTTACTCCAGAAATGAGAAATATTTGTGGTGGACATTGTTGATATCTCACGTCCCTGAAAGCAACAGAATAGGTGACAATTAATTTCCCTGGCTCCCCAAGGGAGGGAGAGGGGGAGTCAGGATCTCAGAGCTGAGAAACCTCTGTGTTGACAGACATGTTGGTCTTTCACCTGTTGCCATTTGGGTTTCCTTGGCTTCAAGGCTGCATTTTGGTATACAGAAAGAGCAAGGGAGTGGCTGAGGGACCTGAATTCCCTCAGGTGATGATTTCAAGTTATATTCAAACTGTCTAACTTCAAGCACAGAATTTAGGTGCTCTAAATCACACCTGTTTTTTCTCTGTTGGTCTCAGTAGGTATCATAGCCTTCTAACATAGACACTCTAAATTACATCTTAGCCTGATGCCAAAAGTTACCTAAGCTGGTTATTGAGATTGCCATCACCTCTCCACTTTTAGCGTTATTCTTTATTCTGGCATTATAAAGCAAAAACATTAAGAGCACTTCAGTTTGTGCATTTGCAGTATGGTACTAAGAACTAAATTAATGCCAAATGCTTCTTGTTCTTAGCATTTTGCTGTTTTCCATTTTTTCTGTTGCCCAAACGAAGAATTCAGTGAGGATATTTCTGCTGTGATACATATGCATGTAATGGGCATCCTGTACATCTTGTCACCAGAACATTTCTCAGATGCCTGATATAAATCATCATCCTTGATTAATATAAATAATAAAATAAAATCCCAAACCAAAAAAGGAGATGAGACACTGAACACTAATAGCTGCCCACATAAAGTACTTGATAACAACTGTCAGGCTATATGACATAGCAGGCCAGTGCAGAAGTTCTTGTGGTTAATAGCTCAGCAATGGGGCTTGAATTACTCATCAAAGGTTTTTTTTTCCTTTGAGCAATCAGTTTAGCTCAGTTCAAATGAGAGCTGCAACGTGCGTTATAGATCTTTCACAGATGTTCTCTTTGCGAAGAGTTTAGGGAGAGCTGTGATATCTGGGTTTCTTTCTTCACCAGAATGTGAATACAGTGTCTTTCTCTGCAATGAAAATGTGAATGCATACTGTACCTTATAAGATAAACTTGAATTCTTCCATTTCTGCATTTTTGTCTTTTCCATGCTAATGTACTCCTTTTCAATCTTAAATAGATGCCACTGTATGAAGCTATGCTCTGATTAATTTGGTGATTTCCATGTGATAGTTAGAGAGCTCATAAGCAACACTACGTCCAGTTTTAAAAACAAAAAGTCAGTGCACAGAATGCTGTTTGTTCACAGCAAATTGGGGATGAAATATGGACAAAAAATGAGCTTTTGATTCCATTCAGCTTCTTATACATTATATCAGTGAAGTTAGAGCCAAATTGCTTTGATAGAAAACATCAATATTCACATGGAACCATTTGAGGAAAATAGTTTACCATTTAAGATTCTTTATTTTTGCTTTTATCAATAAGGAAGCTGAAAAGATAAGACTGCTTAAAGAATGGTATTTGTTAAGTGATTGTGAACAAAGTATCATTGGACCTCATGTATTTTCAGAAAAGTTTTAACTGGATGTATGATGTAACTTGTATAGAGTTGCATGTGAATTGTGTTAGTCACTGTTACACATTGTATTGTTCTGCAGTGCACAAATATGACTACTGAACACAGAAGTGTTACATTTCATTAATTAAAATCTTGTTGCAGTATATAGTTCCCCACTTTTTGTGCCAAAAGCATCAATACATTCCATAATCTGTTCTAATAGAGGTTTGCACTTTCTTTTTTTTTTTTTTTGGTGACTCTTGCAGTTTCAATACTATATATCCCCATCACGAAGGAATAAAATGTGACTTGTACTGTGTACTGTGTAGTTTTTGCCTCTTGGTTTTGAAACTGAATGTATATGCATTTAATTTAATACTGTTTCATGCCATCTTTTTATTTGGAATCTTGTTACCTGCCTAGAAATAAAGCCAATTATAGACACTAATGCTAAACCTTTAAACCTGTTAGAAGAAATCTTGACTCTTGAAAAACAGATCATGATTTCAGATTCTACATTTGAGAATAAGGTATAGAGAGGATATATTGCCTATGTGTTCTAGATACAAGGGTTGTGACTAAATTTTATTATTGTCCAAGATAACTAAACAGATGTTACTGTAGTACAGTATTTTGTCTGTAGTTCTTGTATCTACTCTAAGTTACAAAAGGTGAAACTACAAAGGTTTAGTGGCATGACCGTTATGGTTAAATTATTCACGTAGCTCTCGTGCCTTTTCTACCCCAGGATGTCATGAGAGGTGACTACATTTCAGACATTGCTTTGTGCTAACGTGACAGATGGCCGCATGTTTTATATCTAAATACTACTTCTTGTGTGCTACAAATACTGCATGTGGGGCTAATCTCTGCTTGTACCCTTGTGCTCTAATATCATTAGGTTATGATACTAGGATTAATGATCTCGGGAGACAATGCAGTTACTCCAGGCTTCATGGACGGGTGTCTAAGTGCTCATGGGCCTTCAGTGCCACCTTGTGGCAATCCAAGATTCAATTGTTCAAGGCCTCCATATTGTTGCTTCAACTTTTTAAGAAACCCAACATAAATTAACAGTACCGTCGCAAAAGAATTAAATCACTTCCAAACTGTACAGCTTTGCTAGTACATAATCTAATACGCTTCTTGCTGGAGAGGCAGGGACAAAGAAAGATTTCATGATGGCTGATCTAATGCAGCCTTTGTACTAATTTAACTACACTGGTTAAAAGTATGACTTTTATACTAAATATTTGAATCAATGCTACGTCTAATGTGGATACATCTAGCTTGGTGCAATTAATATAGTAAACTCATGCATTTACATGTATCTTTGTGTACCCATATCTACAGGAAAGAGTTAGTACCAATTTACTTGAATTTGTTTCTAAATGGTAATAATTAAAAATAACAAAAGCTATACAAGCCACTCGCCACATTAAGAAGCTTCTCATAGGATATCAAAACCTTCAAAAGCAAAAGCATAATAGTCATTTAAAAAAGGAGTGCCCTTTGCAAAATTTAGCTGTAGAATATTACTTCAGCAAGTAGAGACTTCTGCACTTGGGTGTATGAATTCACTCTCCGCTGTAAGTACACCCTGCCGAAAAAGCATCAGTCACAGTCCCCTGCATTATAAAGTCCAGACATTCTGATGCTCTCAGCAACCTCACCGCCAAAAATTCATGAGCTGTAGGTTGATTGCTGTTGGTTTGTAGTTGAAAACTTGCCATTGGTAGCTGCAGATATCCATTCAGTTTGGGCAAGGCCTTTGATCTCGATCTGGATCTGTAATCGAAGCAAACTCTCTTTCCCTTCTCTCCGCCTAGCAGCTTTCCTCCTCCTCCCTAGGGAATTGTGGGTGTAGAGCCCTGCCCCTCTCACAGGAGCCCAGGGTAGGGGTGGTCCTGCCAGCTCCAGAAAGGGGTTGTGCTGAGGTAAGGAGCAGGAGGCAGAATGGGATGGGCACACACGAAGCTCCCAGGTAGAGGCCCCTGCTCTGCAGTGAGGACTGCCTGGCGAGGGGTTGATCAATGAGGGCAGACGGGGAAGAAAACCTGGAGCCAGTCACAGCTCTGAAAAGCCAGCCGACCTCTTCTCACAAACTGCGACAGCATTACAACATTTTTTAGGACCAATGTTGTGAAAAATTTGAAGAGGTCTGGGTTATAAGCAGTTTCCAAAACTTACTTGGAAATTTACTCTAGAAATTTATTCTAGATGGACATTACATATGTACATATTCATAAAACCAATGCAGTGTCCAAAATCTTCCCAGCTCCCTTGAAAGAAATTCTCTCTAACTCACTCTTCATTGAGGCTCACTTCTTAATATTGAACTGATGTTAACCTCCTGAAACGAGCTTCATGCCGAGTAGTCTTCTTCCAACTGCCTGGACCATTAAATCCTGTTAGGGGTTATAGGCATCAAGTCTGCTAAAATATATTCTATTCTTGTATTCTCTAACCACGTGTTCTTTTCCTGATTGCTGAAGATAATTCATTTCAGTTTGTCTCATACGTGGCTCAGGAATCCAGAAGCCTAACCCTCCAGACATCACGTGGCTTTGAACTGCACCTCTCACTGAGCAAGGTTATTAACAAATACTCTAAATCCAGAATGCATGATAGCTATTTTTATCAGCAGTATTGTACAGAGCCAGTAAAGTCTACAATATAATTCACCTTGAAGAGGAGGAGCTGGAAGGCATTTGGTTTCATGAACAAGGATGGGAGTCAGGGGCTGGGAAGATGCCTGGCTCTGTCTCAGAAATGCCACAATGAGCTTGCTGGAAGTATCGGAGAATCTGAAATCTTTCCATCTATTTTGGTGCCTGGCACAGATTGGGGGGGGGATCAGCGTAGGCACTTGGGACTTGAAAAATATGGCCTGCGCTGCAGCCCCCTGAGCAGGAAAACAGGAGTTAAAACACATTTACTTTGTATTTCAGATGTTTAATCCAGAGGTACGCAGCCCGCAGCCCGCTTTGAGAAATTCAAAGGTGCTACAGGAAACAAAGGCTTCTTGGGGTGGGAGTAACACCACAGAAGGATTTGGGTTGTGAGCAGAGGTGTGCTGCCAATTACCAGCGATCAGCTCTGCAGGGCTGGATGGTGAGGGCGAGTCTAAAGGAGCTTTCACTGGGGAGAAGCATCCTTCACAGCAGTGGCAGGGAGCAGAGCTGGTTGGGTGTTTACCAGTCTGAGGACTGGCTGCGATTTTAACAGGCAGCTCTACAGAAAGCAGCCCTGTCACCAGGTAAGAACAGTGACTAGTCCTTTATTTTTTTAAATGTTCTGGGCAGAACCTTTGTTATCCACTGCGTTTATTGAAAAGCTGAGAATGCTAGCACTGTAAAATAGGTATCAATCCGGTTAGTATTTGAAGTACAATTGCGTTAACAAGGCACGTCAAGCAAAAGGATTTTGCAAAAAGTACCGTAAAACTGGTAGTTTTGCCTTACTGACAGCAAACCCAAGTATCGATTGCTTCTACTTCTATGCGCTTGCTTGTTTAACTGCTGGAAACGAAGTTTTCAAGACGGCAGCAATAGCCTGAGTTTTACCTTCTGACAGCTGAAAAAAAAATACCGATTAATTAAGTTTTGCCTTCTGTCCTTTAGTTAAGAGCTCGCTCCTGCGTGGGGCGAGGCCGGCAGGCAGCGGCACCGGCTGGTGCCGAGCCCGAGAGCGTGGGGCTGCCCGGCCTCCGTGGGGGGGTGGCGGGTGTCAAATGGGAGCTGCTGACAGCTCCGCTGCGTGCGGCTCGGCTTGTTCTCGGGGCCGCAGCTGCCCTGAAGATCGCCCTTTGCAGCAGCGCGTTTTTGAAAACTGTCAGTCCCCAAAACCTCTTGAAAACCCCCGCGTCCTCCCACCCGCAATCGCGGAACCCGGACCCGCCGTCAACGAGCGTGGCGTCACCCAGACACACCGGCGCCCTGCCGTGCAGCGGCCCCGAGCGCCGCCGGCCCCGGGCGCCGCCGGCCCCCGGCGCCCGCACCGCTCAGCCTTCCCCAACACCTGTTTTAACGGAGGGCGCGTTAAAAGGTCCCCGGGCGGCGGCTGCGAGCCGCAGGCGCGGACGCCCGCCACGGCCTGGTGACAGCTCCGGAGAGGGGCCGCGTTCAAGCCGCGGGGGGAGCCGCTCCCTGCGCCTCAGCAGGGCAGGCGGGAGCCCCGCCGCCAGGCCCGGCCGTCCATCGCTCCCCGCGCCGCCGAAGGCCGCGGGCCCGGGCAGCAGGGAGGGAGGAAGGGAGGAAGGGAGCCAGCCCTTGCCCGGGCCGGCTGCCCGCACGCCTCAGGCGAAGGCGGTGGGGACCGGCGCGGCCCGGCTCCGCTCAGGCTCCCGGCGGAGCGAGACTACCGCGACGCGAGGGCGGTGGGAACGGGGGCGGGGGCGGGGCGGGGGCGGGGACGCGGCCGGGGACGCACCTGCGCGCACGCGCCACTGGGCGGGGCCACGCGGCGGGGAGCGCCGCCGCGGGGGCGGGGTGCCTTCCATGAGAGGCCATTGGTGGGCGGGTGGGCGCGGGGCGGGGCCAGGCGGGCGTAGGCGGGGCCAGGGCCGGAAGCGCTGCCCTGAGCGGTTTTCCCCAGCGGTGGCGGCGGCGGCGGAGGGGTTTCCGTTATGGAAGGCCCGAGCTCGAGCTCGGGGGCTGTGGGGCGGCTGCTAACGGAGGACGAGATGGCCGAGGTGAAGAAGGATGTAAGTGGGGGGCTGGGACGAGAGGCCGGACGGGCCGGGGCCGGGGCGCGGAGCGGATCGCCGGGGTGGGGCCAGGGCCCGGCCGGGGGAAGCGGAAGCCCCGTCAGGGCGGGCGTCCGAGGGGGGAGGCCGGCGCCGGGGCGGGAGGGCCGCCAGCCGCCGCCGGGCCGGGCCCCTGCCGCGCCGCCCGGAATTCCCCGCCGCCTTCCCGGCGGGGGCGGGCAGGTCACCTGCGGTGAGGCGAGGCGGGGGCGGCGGGCCCGGCCCTGGGCTCCGCGGCGCCCGGCTGGGGCGTCCTGCCCGGAGCTCGCCGGGCGCGGCAGCCCGCGCCTCTGGCCTCCGGGGGGCTTCCCGGTGTCGGGCTGCTAGTGGCTGGCAAAAACCTGCCCCTGGGGCCAGGTCTTCGCCGGGCAGTTCCGTTTT
This sequence comes from Astur gentilis, assembly GCF_929443795.1. Taxonomy (NCBI): domain Eukaryota; kingdom Metazoa; phylum Chordata; class Aves; order Accipitriformes; family Accipitridae; genus Astur; species Astur gentilis. Next base: position 17,001,623 of record NC_064887.1, on the reverse strand, counting down.
CCTTTGTTTTCCTCCAGGCGGTCTACGCCTTCGTCGCGCTTTGCGGCCAGAGTAGCGAGGGTTTGGTTCTCGTGGTGCCTCGGTGTACCACGGCGAGGCCTCGGCGGCAGAGTGGAAGTGATGAGTAATTAGCATGGTATCCAAAGGTTAGCTGCAAATGTATGTGCTTCTCTGGGTGTTAACAAGATTCCCTCTTCCACAGCATGAGTGTTTGGATTAAATATTGATAGGATTTTTTAAGGCTTTTTGTTCTATCTTTTTCTGATTATTTTTTTCACCCCACATTTGCTCACTGATGTCTGGAATCTGAGGGAAGGCTCCACCCTGACTCAGTCTGGGTTTACTTGTCTCTTTGGTAGACCGGGAAGCAAGCGATGTGCTAACCAACCTCAACAATGACTGGTTAATTTAAAAAGAAAAATAATTTAAAAATCACAATTTATCAATTATTTATTGACCATCCGCGCTTCTGTTTGTAATTTACAGTGTCTTAGGTTTGACTTAATTGGTTTTTCATGTTCCTTTAAAATACAGTAAAGAATGTTTGGAGTTGGGTTTTGGTTTCTTACTAGCTTTATGCATACATAGTTTTCTTTAAACGCTTTGTCATAGTTTTGAGAGGCATGTTTTGCAAGTTATTACTTGCTTCTGTGGTTCCACAGAAGCAATACCGCAATAGCATCTGGCAGTTAAACAAAAAAAACCCAACACCATCACCCTGCTTAAATCAAATTATATATATAATGTGATATGTATGTTAATCTGTGTCAGTGACTGAATTCACGGCCGCATCTCACAGAAGCCCATGAATGTGTCGCTTCAGCCTATAATCTTATAGGGCCTCCCATAGTAATTGGAGGACTTGATGGAAACCTAATACGTAGAAAGAAATAACATTAGCTTTATCATACAATCCAATAAATCTGACTTCAGATTTTAAACATTACAGCTTCATGATACAAAGTGCTAGTTCAGTGTAAACTCACTTAGCTGTTTCAAAGCTGTTCAAGTATCTTTGATAGGATTGCTTCAAACAGAAGTGCTGCGAGAAACACTGTATTACCAGAAGTTCTGTGTACGTTATGTGACAGCATACCTCAGAATGCTAACTTGCAAGGATGACGTGGTCTGGGTAAACTCGTCTTGAGGAGGAATTATAAAGGTTGGAGTCTTACATTTGAGAGCTGGGAAGGAGGCAGTGAGCCATACGAAATCATCGATACAGAGCAAAGTATATTTAAAGCTTCTCTTCTAATGTGTTCGCTCTTTCTGTCCCTCATAAACTGTTAACCTATGAGGACAGTGCAGAGGGGAATTCAGAACTGATATGCTTCATACAGTGTAAGACTCATTACAGGAAGATGTTAGTCAAAACACAATAGTCTTTCTATTGAATAACAACTCACTCTATTCTTTTAATGTTGAAACATTGACTGACGCGTTTCAGAGTTTGTTGATTGATCCTTCTGGTGGTAGGATGAGATTTCCATGACAACTGAAGAAATCTGTGTGGCCTACTACATTTGTAACTATTCAGGCATGGGCTTGTTGCAGTTGGACACTTGAGATGTATTCCCGAGCTGCCTAAATTGATATAAGCTGTACTGTTGCATTCTTCTGCTCTTATCATAGTTGTTATGCCACCACTAGGGCCAATGTGACTGCACGTTAAACTGGATTGGGTAATTAATCTGGCTGTGGGAGGGGGAAAAAAGCACCGATTCAGTTTCTTGACTGGATCTTCTCATCCAGCAGTACAAGGGAAAGGGTAGGAACACGCGAGTGTTCCTTGAACTTAAATTGGCCGCCGTGGAGCTGCACCCGTATGTTTTTGGTTTTACGTATTCAGTCTGGTGGTGATAGTCCACTGCCAAAAGCCTTCCTTTATCTTCCATGCATGCTCATCTGATGTTTTCTTTAACAACTGTGTAGCCACAGGCTGTTTATTGATAGCTTAGTATTTGTTGGATCCTAAAGAGCAACTAGAAGAACACGTTTATCCTTTGCTATGCTTAATGGAGACATCCAGGAAGTTTTTTCTTTGAGTTACTGGTGCTTTCCCTAGCACCAGTGTGCCAGACACTATTTTGCTGTTTGAAATAATCTGTTTTAAAGTGCATCTTTATATCTGGTTTTTCTTCCACTTCTATTTACTGAGCTAGTAAATGGCTATAAGGCAAATAGGTATTTTAAAAGTTTATTTTTTTAATGCTGCTGTTATGCAATCTAATCTCAAAAAGCAGGAGGATATTTGAAAACTTTCTTCAGGAAAGAAGTTTTGTTTCTTTCCATCTCTTCACATGTCTTGTATGTAAAGGTGCTTTTCATTCTAGCTCTCAAATCTTTTTTTTCTTTTTTTGAATCAAATGAGACTTGGGGGGGCGTTAGTTTTTTCACATCAGTAATATTCACCTAGTGGGTGTCTGACTTGTGTAATTCTGCACAGTGAAAAATGTTGGCAGGAGAAACTGCCAATTTTGTAGTAATACATAAAATAAAAGCTTGTTTTTCAAGTGAGAGCTGTCATTTGTGACTCTCATTTTCATAGAATAGTAGATACTGAAACCAGAGAGTTGTGAACACATGCATTAATTCTGTTTCAATGTTAATATCAAGCAGGCTTGTTCAGGTACAGATTGAAATAAGATTTAATATAATTTATATTTTGGCAATGTTTGTGCTTGTATGTACCCTCTGAACAAGGTGGAGGAAGACTGTTTTTTGTTTTGATAACTGTAAAAATAAATTGGCCAGTACGGGAGAGGACACTTGGTCTTCCAAGGAGGAAATCAAAGTGGTGACATGGCAGTCTTTAGTTCTGATGTTGCTCCTATGTAACTACATCTGAAATAAATTGGTAGTCAGGTTAGAATTGAATATGGTTACAAAAGATAGCATGTTTCCCCAGTGTTGTGGTTTAACCCCAGCCAGCAACTAAACACCACACAGCCACTCGCTCACTCCCTTCTCCCGCGGTGGGATGGGGGAGAGAATCAAAAGGGTAAAAGTGAGAAAACTCGTGGGCTGAGATAAAGTCAGTTTAATAGGGAAAGCAAAAGCTGCGCATGCAAGCAAAGCAAAACAGGGAATTCATTCACCACCTCCCGTTGGCAGGCAGGTGTTCAGCCATCTCCAGGAAAGCAGGGCTCCATCACGTGTGACGGTTACTTGGGCAGACAAACGTCATCACTCCAAATGTCCCCCCTTCCTCCTCCTTCCCCCAGCTGTATATGCTGAGCATGACGTCCTGTGGTCTGGAATACCCCTTGGGTCAGTCGGGGTCGGCTGTCCCAGCTGTGTCCACCCCCAACTTCTTGTGCACCCCCAGCCTCCTCGCTGGTGGGGCGGTGTGAGAAGCAGAAAAGGCCTTGGCTCTGCGCGAGCACTGCTCAGCAGTCACTAAAACATCCCTGGGTTATCCACACTGTTTCCAGCACAAATCCAAAACACAGCCCCATACCAGCTGCTATGAGGAAAATTTACCCCAGCCAAAACCAGCACACCCAGGAAGATGATCTCTGAGAGAATGTGACCTGATACTAGGTGTTACAGTTTGTGAAGATGCAAAGTGGCACTGCTGCTGGAGTGCTCAAGACAAATGTCTCCACTTCATCATACCCGCTTTTAACGGACTGCATGTTGGGGTCTTTAGACAATGGATGGAGTCCCCTCCCATGGGCAGATCGTTCCACCCTTTCTTTTTGCTGGTTGTAGAGAAGACTTAAGCAACCAGCTTACACTTGTAAGCTGAAGCTGTGTTGCAGAGGATAGAGTGATTTTGCTTTTGCCAGAGTCATCAGAGTTGCACTCTTATGGTCTGTACAGCATGTTAGAGATGTGCAAGTTGCTTCAGGTGTTTAATATAAAATCTTAAATGAAAAGACAGCAGTTTGATGAAGACAACCAGCCAGCAAACTTGCTGAGAATACATACATCTGTGGATGAAAGTGCATGTGTTTTGAATGCTAGTAATCTGTTGAACTTGTAAATAGTGGGGTTTATTTAACAAACCTTTTAAACAGTAAGTATATTCGTGCTGTTGCTCTGAGACTGCTTTTACTCAATGTACAGAAAACATCAATAATTGTAATACTTTGGATTTGTGCTTCATGGGTGCAAATAGTATGGGAATGTGTCAGGTAGGCAGTGAGAACGAGTGTTTCTGTAGACAAATGAGTAGGTGCTGTTGTGTTTTGTTGGTGTAAGTTCTTTTCATTCTTACTTGGTAAATGTTCTGGAACATGATAACCACAGACTTGATATAACTAACATTTTCAGTAAGTATTCACCTTATTACTTAACATGTGTTAAAACTCCCAAATTCACTCAAAGAAAACTAATGAAAGGGATAAGTAAATTAGATAACATTTTTTAAAAAATGGGGTGGTTTTTTGCACTGAGAAAAATCTCTGCTAGGTAACACCACAGCAGCTTTAAAAATTGTTTCATTAACCTGTATCAAAATCATATAGGCTTCAAATACAGGCTTCTCAATAAATTGAATAATTGGCTAATAGTAGTTTGTTTTGTTTTTCAGGCTTTAGAAAGGATGCGTCCTTACCTGTGTGATAAAATCATAGCCGAAAGACACTTTGATTACCTACGTTCAAAGAAAATACTCACTAGAGAGGACACAGAAGAAATTTCTTCTCGATCTTCCAGTAGGAAAAAAACTGGGAAATTATTGGACTACTTAGCAGAAAACCCAAAGGGACTAGATGCTTTGATTGAATCTATCAGACGAGAAAGAACACAAAACTTCCTGTTACAAAAGATAACTGATGTAGTGTTGAAAGTCAAAAATGAAAAACTTGAAGCTCTCAAAGGTGAGGAGTTTGTAATAATATTTTGTAAGACATGTGTTTTATTTTGACAGTCTGCAAAAGTAAACTCCAGCAATTCTTTAAACCATGTTTCTTAGTGCAGTTTGGGGTTTTTTGTTTCCTCTAGTGTTTGAGACAACATTCTTGGCAATATCACTGGTTTGGTTTTAAGATCCTAGTGCATGCATCCTGGCTTTGCCTTTTTACTATCTGGAGACATCATAAATAACAAATTGCAAAAACCCCTATCATGTGGTGTTATGATGTATAAGTTTCAGTTTTGCTTTCTGTAAGGTTCTAATTTAGAACTTAAAATACATGTTTATCTTCCACCTTGCATTTCTCTTGAAGCTATTTACTGCAGTGGCAGGATGCTCTGGTTTTGTTAAAATTTGCACCTCAGCAGAAGATAAGCCAGCAAATGCAACCTGAGGGGAATTCTTCTGTATGCTTTCAATGCCAAAACTTAAAATTAGACACTGTAAATGTATGCATGTGTTGCATCATACAGGTAGAGAGGTTTTGTTGACATGCAAAGCTTGAAGTGACTATATGCACTCATATTTTAAGGCAGATAAAGAAAGTATAAGCCTTTTAAACTAAAAGCCTTACTTCCTCTTCAACACCCATCAAAACAGAAATAAAGAAGGAAGAAAGTACATTTTTAACCCCAGAGAGGAAAGGCCTGAAGTTTTCTCTGGCTTCAGGTAATACAGCCTCCAAATGCAGTCTGCTTTGGAGTAGAACTGTGTAGCTGAAGCTTTTAAAAGTTTGAAGAACACAGTGAGAAAAATCTGTCAAAAGATGGGTCAAAGGGCTAAAGTGACTTCCTAAAATGGGACTTCAATTACAGTGCATCTTTGTCAAATAGTAGCTGATACAGAGATATAGTGAAATCATTCACATCAGCCTAGGTAACCTGCCTGTATTTTTTTAATTTGTCATGAATATTGGGATGTCAGAGGTGAGCTGAAGAGGTTAGTCTGTTAAAAATACGGACAGTTGATCTTTGACAATCTTACTGATATTAAATCGGAGCTCAGTTTTAAGAGTGCACCGTATTGTAATTAAATCCAGTCTCTGTTTTTTGTCTTAGGTCTAAGCTGCAGCACCTGTATGACCTCACTGTATGGAGGAACAAACAATCTTTCCAGATCATATTCTGATGAATCCAATTTTTTTGATAAAACAAAAGACAAAGAATCTACCCAGATACATCATCCAGAAGAAGATTACAGCACTGCCGCATTTGTGTCTGCTGTCTCTCTTCATTCAATGAATTTGCCAATTGCGGAGATGGGAAATGCAGAGAGTGCTGTTTTCTCAGCCTCCCTTCCAGGGCCTGGAGACCCCGGTGCACCCCCCCTCCCCCCAGAGCTCCAGTCAGAGCAGCAAGAACCGTGTACTAGTTCAAGTGACAATTGCTTTTTGCCTTTAAGATCACGTTCTCTTCAACCACAGTGAACGTAGTGACTTTTGTCTTTTCATCCAAACGGTACTGAAACTTTGTGTGATGTCTTATAAAGGTTAAAAAAATGTTTTCAAATTGTGAACTAGAAAAATCAGAGGAAACAATCTATGCTATTTACAACTTTTTAAGGAGTAAACTTTTTTGTAATCGGATGACTCTGGAGCTGCTTGATTTTATGTCCTTTAGGGAGCTGTTTTCCAAAGATCATGGTATTACATCAGCAAAGGTTTGGTTTTTAAACCCATATATTTAAGATTTCACATTTATTTGCAGATATTGAAGCTGCCATTATAGAACAAATGGAGTTTTTCTTCCTACAGAAACTAACAGATCTGTTTTTCGTAATGTTTCTGTGACAGGTGAATTGGGGAAAAATGGCTAGGAAAAGTATTGGAAAATAACTTTCTGGACTAAAAGTTCAGGCTTACTTACCAAAAAGCTTAAACTCATTTACCGAATTAAATGTTTCCCTGTAGGATAATTTCTGCCCTCTACGTACGTGTGTGCGGCTCCATTTGCAAAAAAACCCAAGCAACCCAACCCCAAATCTGGCCAAATCTGTAGCTGTGCTTATTTGCAAGAAGTCTCTTAATTGTATGAACTTTGTTCTCTGTCCTACCCGTAAATCAAAAGGCACTCGGTATCGCAGTGATTTGAATTAGCAACTATACTTCCACAAGTCTTAGAATATTATTCTTGTATATTAGAGATTTCTGATTTGAGATGCACTTTAAATATAAATTCTCATTAATACTGGAAAAGGAATGTAAACTGCTGTAACAGCATCATGTGGACTGTAAGAAAATGTTATTGTATAATGCTATTAAGGAGCAAAGCTTGTATGTTTTGTCCCAGTAGGTAAGTAGAGGAAGAGTCCTATAGGAAGAAAATATCCATACCTGAAGGACTCTTGGAAATGTTGCACTTCAGATACCTACTCTTCAAAGCAGATACAGGTTTACATTTCAAATTGTTTGGAGTCAAATGCATTTTAAACTATTTCGACATGGGAAGGTTCTCATTTCTTGACACATCGTAATATGCTGTATTCCTCTCATACTCTATTCTTGAGTTGTAATTTACTTTTTATGAAGTTGGCCTATAATCACTTCAAAATTAGTAGGCAAAGACAAACTCTTACTTGGAAATGTGTACAGTTGTGTTCTGCAGTACTACACTTTAAAGTGATGGGATGTTTTCAGTATATCAAAGGGTAGGTTTGTATTTAAGGCTTTAAATTATTTTGGCTCTCATACAGTGCTATAGCCGTGTAATTCTATTCAAATTCAAAGCCAGCTAATATTCCTAAACTGTGTTCTCCTTTTGTGGAGATGGACCATCTGCAGGACCTCAATATAGTATCTGATTTTTTTTCATGTTTACTCTGGTTTTGGAAGTAGATTAAAATAAACTGCAATGTACAACTACACTCCATACATAGTATATGAATAGCTTACATTTGACAAAGATGTGGGATTCCGTTTACTGTTCATAATAATCCTTGTTTTTCTTGTATATGTGTAAGGTCATAGGCTGTCAGGACGGTGAAAATGCTTTTCAATAAAACTGCTTGGTTCAGAAGGCACTCTGGAAGTTAAGTGCCTAAATCTGCAAGCAAAATTTTGCTCTCTAACATGAAGTTAAGGGTAGGCTTAAATCCCTCTCTTCCATTAACTGGAACTGTAGTTGCACACACTCAGGCTGTCTGAAAATTGATTTGTCTAAAAATTGATGTGTCTAAATACCCACTGCAGCCACTTAAAAGAGCTGTGCTTAGGTTTGGGTCCCTTCTTGGAGTCTTGTAGCTGGATGAGAGTGAGCAGGCTTGCCCTTAACTGAAAAAGAGCATCAGCTCAGGGTGAAGACTGCCTTGCAGATCTAAATCCGAACCTGGGAGGTGTGCTGCCTGCTGCAGCATGCTGCGCAGCCTGCAGGAAGCCTACCTGTGCAGGGATCACTCCTGCAGTGGAGGCTGCGAACCTGAGGTTTTAAATGAATGTACTATCTTACCAAATGTTTATAACATGCATTTTTTTAAAAAAAATGAAATATTTTTATCACAACTTTTGGAATAAACTCATTTGTATAATTGCCTGTTTTCCTGTCTGCCTCTCTCATTTTTAACATGTATAGGTTGTAAGAGAACTTCATGCCGGTATCTGGATGTGTAGTTTTGGTTTTGTGTATGTGGGAGGCTTTTGTTCTCCTTGTCTTGTTAGAGAGGTTTGTTCCTGGTGGAAAGGCTGACTTAATGTGAAACACCTGAGCCTGTAGCACTGCATTCAAGAGCAGTGGACAGGGAAAACATGCATGTGAAATTAAGACCTTGGCTGCTTAACTACACCTTGGGTGGTTCATGACTGGTATTGCTAACCTGATCCTTGCTTTTTTTTCAAATGACTCGGTTGCTTGACTTCTTAAAGATGTGAGAAGTGTTGCTTCCAGCCATGCATGTATTGACTTAATTTAAGAATGAAGATTTTTATTTTTATTAATAGCGGGGGAGAAACAAAACCTTTAAGGTCTGAGGGGTACGACTCAAAAAAGACTTTGCAAGTGTTGCAGGGACCGTGGAGGTTTGCTTCAGTGGTTGTTTTCATCGTGCTTTGTGTGTAGGGTTTCTTTCAAAATAACGATTATGGTATTGATTACAAGGGATTAGCTGGACACGGTTAAGTATCTTTACGGTAAAGGAATTGATCATATTATAACCAAAGCCCCTTCCTTAGGCCTTGTCCTGCCTCCGTGGTCATACAAGTAACCTGATCAGCACTAGTAAATATTTTAGCTGATGCTGTAACAGATAAGAAGAGTCTGGTACAAACTTTTTCCAACAGATTTGACAAATCTGTGTTGGTAAAGATAGCCTACGCGGCTGCTTAAGCTACAGCGGGATAGGCGACGTTCGAAGCTTTATCTGCCCTGGGTTAGCCAGCGCTCGAACACTGAGGAAACCGTGCTTTCTCTCTACTTTGGCCTGCAGCTGTAAAAAAGAAAAGGAGAAACGGAGGTCGTCTCGGTTTCACGTCTGGTTTTCTGCACCCGTCTGTGGTCACCGAGAGGGAGAAGTTCCCTGCGTTACGGGGGGCGAGCCCACCGGTGTACCCCAGGGTGGTGGCGGGAAGGCCGGCTTTCCCCCCCCCCTCCTCCTGCCGGATCCCCTTCGCCTCGTACCGACTGGCCCCCGACCCACGCCACAAGAGCCGCGGGCTTCGCCTCCCGCGGCCCAGCGCGGAGCCCGGCCCCGGGCAGGCGGCGGCAGGCCGGAACCCTCGGCGCGCGCCCGGTTTCCGTGCGGGCCCTGTCGCGGCGGCAGGCCCCGCCATGGCGGCGGAGGGAGAGGACCCGCTGGGCTATTTCGCGGCCTACGGCAGCTCCAGCTCCGACTCGGAGGCCGACGAGCCGCAGCCCGACGAGCGCCAGGCGGGGGGCGGCGCGGCGGCGGGGGGCAGCCCGGGGCGGCGGCCGCGGCTGCCGCCGCCCGACGAGCTCTTCCGTAGGGTGTCGCAGCCGCCCGCCTTCCTCTACAACCCGCTCAACAAGCAGATCGACTGGGAGAGCCGCGTCCTGCGGGCGCCCGAGGAGGTGCGGGGGGCGGTGGGGCGCGGGGGGCAGCCCGAGGCGGCCGCCGGGGCCGGGCCGGGCCTGACCTGACCGCCGCCCTGAGCGCCGAGGCCCGGCGTGACGGGTGCCCTGCTCTCTCCTGCAGCCCCCCAAGGAGTTCAAGGTGTGGAAGAACAACGCCGTGCCCCCGCCGGAGACCTACAGCCCGCCCGAGAAGAAGCCCCCGCCGCCCCCTGCCCTCGACATGGCCATAAAGTGGTCCAACATCTACGAGGACAACGGCGACGACGCGCCCCGGCAGGCCGGCAAGGCCAGCTTTCTGCCGGCTGAGGAGCAGGACCCCCTCGAATCGGGTGAGGGCCTGGCGCACGGCAGCCCTGCGGGTTCCAGATCCGCGCGGGTGGGGAGGCGAGCCGGGTGGGTGCGTTCCGAGAGTGGGGAGCTCCCTGCCCACCGCTCGAGGAGGCTCAGCTGCGGCGGCCGCTGCTGCTGGAGGGCTGCGCAGGGCAGGGCAGGGCAGTCGTTGGCCGCGGGGACGGTTGGGCTGCCCTGCGTGTGCTCTGGTTTTCCTGCGGTTAACTGAGACCCTCCAGCAGTGTCTCCGCGCCCTTAGCAGGAGCGCGGAGCGATTAAAGCGCCTGTCGGACTGTAGTTATGCCAAACGAACGCGTTCCGTCGAGGTACTGTTAAAACAGAAAGCGGTACGAGAGCTGCTGCCTTGACCCTAGGCGTAGACGTAGGTCAGTAAGTTATTTCTACCGTGCTTGCAAAACCTGGGGGCCGAGAGGGGAATTAAATAAAATGTCCATGTGGCAGATTACTGAGGGAAATGATTTACTGTCCTCTTCGCTTTTAATTACGGCGCAAGCTGTAACGGTAAGCTGGGAAGTAAAGAAATATTTGATAGGAGGGAGGAATTATTTTTTTTAAAAAACTGCTGCAGAAAGAGAATAGCCAGTAACAGCCAAGAGAACAAAACCAGAAGAAGAAATTCTGGGCTTTCAGAGCACAGTTTTGGTTCACCAGTAAAGTTATCAGCAACCTTTTCAAATGGAAAGTTCTTTCGCCGTCTTGCTCCTTTTTTTTTGTTCTGGGTGTTCCTTCCCCAGCGGCAGTTTTTCTCTCTCTATCTTGCTCCATTTGTTCTGTATACTTTTTTTTCCTACTACACATTTCTCTTAGTCAGCCTTCATCCAAAGACTAAGAAGTTAAACTGTTAATTGACCTTGACGTTACTTCCTGCTTCTAAAATGTCATTTTCTAGTTTTTTGTCTATTCAGATAATTCTGTCTATTCAGATAATATTTTTTTTTTAGAACAGGTACTGTACAGTAGCCTAACAAGGCCTCTTCTTAGTTATCCTCAATGGTCTGTGGTAGTAATAACAAGTAATCGTTCCTATTCTGTGCACGTGTTGCCCACGTTCCAAAAATGAGGGTGTTGTCAGTTAATACTACTGTCTTTTTTCCAGGCATCTCAGATGGGGTTAAGTCAGTTTTTCTGAGGATGATGTTTAAGACAAAGATACTGGCTTTGCTGACTTTGATTAACTCTGTCCTTTATTTAAAGATGGTGAAAAAGATGATGAACCAGCTTCCGCTAAGAAACGTAAACTAGACTCTGGGGAGCAGACAAAGAAGAAGAAGTTATAAGCAGGGCGTGCTGGATTTAGCCATAATGAGAATTTCAATGAACTTGGATTCCTCTGCTGCCATGGGAAACAAATACGTGTTTACTGAATTTCTCTCGCCTATCGGGTAGGGAATTTTATTTCTGTAGTATGCTTGCCTTTTGGAAAGCACAACATTAAATGGACAGTGTCGTGATAGAAACTCGTCTACTGAACAAAATTTAAACCTGTTTATTTAAAAGAGGTGTTTAGAAGAGGGATCCATTGTGATGGATACTTGTGCTCATGCAGGTTACAGGACTTCATGGTATTTTGTTTATCAAGAAACCTGGTAACGTGAGCTTTTCTGGACTGACTTTTCCATTGTGTCAAAACCTTTTATAAAGGAGTATATACTAAAGATTCTCTAAGTACTGTCCTGTGATATGTTTGCATAATGTTGTTTTGAAATGTATGTAAAGACTGCTGATAGGTCACTGGAATAAAACTACATACGAAAACATCTGCGGTATAAATATTGCGTTGCATGCTTGGTGAATAGGAGGGATGAATTCTGTACTGTATGCATTTCAGTGATGTATTTCTTACGACACAACAGATTCCTCAGGGTTTTCTTTGTAATAAATATACAACTGAAAACTGAAAAAAACATGGACCTAATAATAGAGTTTAATATTTGATAATGAGTTTTGATGTTATGTGATCTGCATCAGTGAAACATGAGACTAACCGATGCAGGAAAAATGAAAGCATTTAACTTATTCTTCCTAAAATTGAAAACAGAATCTAGACATTTTTGTGGAAAAAAAAAATTATGATAAAGCTGTGGTAATCTTTACTGCCAAGTTGTTTTTATTTTATTTCAGCACAAACAGTTGGTAATCTTCTCAAAGTGCTAGTCAGTGTATGTTGCATTTGTGATATGCTGCTGCATGGATTTGGGGGTCTGTATGTGAAAAAGTACCAGCAAAACTGGGTTGGAGGGTGGGTTACTCTAGGTTTATTTTCAGATAAACCTTCTGTGCCTTAGGAAATCTTAAGTGAGATTAGGCCTACTAATAGAAGTTTATGTAATTAAACTATTAATGTAAACATTCATAATTTTTATTTTCCTTCTGTCTTGGACTAGCTTTAATTTTGCAGAACAGGTTCTGTATGATATGTGCTAATATGATGTTAATATTTTTAAAAGATTTTTTTTTTCAAATCTTTTGAACCTCAGTATGTAGAAAAATGTCTTCATTTTTAATGAGTATATGAAGTTAGCAACAAGTTATGCAGTTCTAGCCTTGGCAGTGTGATAGTGCTTTCTGTGGATCCTTCTCTACCTGCAGGCTCCGCAACCGTTCCTTGCCGATTTCACAGGCCATTGGTCTAAATCTGTGATATATTCCACCCCTTCTGTGCTGCAAGTCTGGAAACGATTCAAAAAATGATACTTGTACACAGCTGAGGGTTCCCCATGCCCCAGCTCTCCTAGCACAAACCCAAATATCTGACACTGTTGTAGCAAGCTCCGAGATAGGGGACGGTATTGTCCGCAAAGCCAATGAAGTGCCAGATCTGTGTACGGTTTCTCAAAATGCTCCATCTCAGGTTGCGATGGCCGGGCTAGAGCAGGGACTAGGCTGGCAGGGAGCAGAGCAGAGCTGGCCTCCAGGTTGCAAGGGGAAGCCTCCCGTGCCCTTAATGATAACCCTGCTAAGTTCCAGCTGGGATAAAGACCATTTCGCCGCAGTCGAATACGACTGCTTGCTGAAATGGAGCTTTTACTAGGTGGGCAGCCAGTGTAGCATGACAGTTCAGGAATTGTGGGTATCTGTGTTTTGTTGAGCTGCCAGACTATAAATGCCTGTACTTCGCTTTGTCTAGAATGCTATAATGTAATTTCTCCCTCATTCTAATAATAGCGCGTGGAACTCCCACTGAAAGTTGTCATCTAATTGTATTGGTTTTGTGTGGCAAGGTTTTGGTAGCGGGGGGTGTTACAAGGGTGGCTTCTGTAAGAAGCTGCTGGAAGCTTCCCCTGCGTTCGAGAGAGAGAGAGCCCATACCAGCCGGCTCTAAGACGGACCCGCTGCCGGCCAAGGCCGAGCCAATCAGTGATAGTGGTTAACGCCTCTGGGATAACATTTTTAAGAAGGAAAAAAAAGTTGGGACAGGGAGAAAACAACCACCGGAGTGAGGAATAAGAACATGTAAGAGAAACAAGCCTGTGGACACCAAGGTCAGTGAAGAAGGAGGGGGAGGAGATGCTCCAGGCGCTGGAGCAGAGGTTCCCCTGCAGCCCATGGGGAAGACCACAGTGAGGCAGGCTGTCCCCCTGCAGCCCAGGTAAGTCCGCAGTGGAGCAGATCTCCACCTGCAGCCCAGGGAGGACCCCACGCCGGAGCAGGTGGGTTCCTGAAGGAGGCTGTGACCCTGTGGGAACCCCGCGCTGGAGCAGGTTCCTGGCAGGACCTGCAGATCTGTGGAGAGAGGAGCCCACGGAGCAGGTTTGCTGGCAGGACTTGTGACCCCGTGGGGGACTCATGCTGGAGCAGCGTGCTCCTGAAGGACTGCACGCTGTGGAATGGACCCATGCTGGAGCAGTTCGTGAAGAACTGCAGCCTGTGGGAATGGCCCACGTTGGAGGAGTTCGTGGAGGACTGTCTCCCGTGGGTGGGACCCCACGCTGGAGCAGGGGAAGAGTGTGATGAGCCCTCGTCCTGAGGAGGTGAAGCGGCAGAAAGTAACGTGTGATGACCATAAACCCCATCCCTGTCCCCCTGTGCCGCTGGAGGGGGGGGGGGCTTGGTGGTGAATCCGGGAGTGAAGTTGTGCCCAGGAAGAAGGGAGGGGTGGAGGGAAGGTGTTCTGAGATTTCGTTTTATTTCTCATTACCTTGCTCTGGTTGATTTGTAATAAATTGAGTTAATTTTCCCAAATTGAGTCTGTTTTGCCCATGACGGTAATTAGTGAATGATCTCTCCTGTCCTTATCTTGACCCGCAAGCTTTTTGTTATATTTTTCTCTCCCCTGTCCAGCTGGGGATGGGGGAGTGATAGAACAGCTTTGGTGGGCACCTGGTGTTCAGCCAGGGTCAACCCATCTCACTAATGCAGACCAGTTCTCTTGCAGGAATAGCTGTCTCCATGCAGGTAACGCAGCCTCACGTCGTCCACTTCAGGATGTGGATTGGCACAGGCTACTCAGGTGGCTGGTCTCTAGGTCCTGGTTGTCTGACATTAAATGGTTTCTTTGAGCTTCGCTTACAAAGAAATGAAGGATGTTTTTCTTGAAGTGCTGAATGTGAAGTCTCTGAATGAAAAGGCTCACTGTAATCTGTTTGTTTTCTGTATCTGCTGTCCTAATGTAGCTAGGTTGAAGGTGCTAATCTTCAGAGAATGTGGTAGAAAAAAGGGCTGCTTATGCTCCTTTTTAACAGGAATGTGTTTAGCTGGCGTGGAGAGCTGAGGGTAGGGAATAGCAGCAAGCACCTGTTCGGATATGAAAATCAGATGTTCAGTCAGTTTCCCAAAGGTTTGGTTTGCGTCCAGGCAGTGAGTTGCAGATCATAGTATGTCTCGCAAGACACAGAATTTTTGAGAAATGTGCTTCTGCTATCTTATACGTACAGAATTTATTCCAGGGTTATGTGGGAAGAATGGTACCATTTCTTGAAATTTGGAGGATTTGACATGAAGTACACCGTTCAATGGACTGCCTAATTCTCAAGTCTTACAGTAGTTCTGTTTGCTACTGAAGCGCTCCTTGAAGAGCGTTACAGCTGAAGGTTAATGTCACCAGCTCTGGAAATGGGATGCCTTCCCACGACTGCTGTGACCAAGGAGGCTTTTGTCCTTGTATTGTTTGCTCTGCTATTCAGGGGGGCAGCTCAGGAAGTTACCATGCTAATCACTCCTTTTGTTTTCAGATCATATGATATACGAGGTGTCCAGTTGTCTTGAAGTTAACACCATCTGATACTCAGTTTCCAAGGAGAA
The DNA here is from genome assembly GCF_929443795.1 of Astur gentilis. Taxonomy (NCBI): domain Eukaryota; kingdom Metazoa; phylum Chordata; class Aves; order Accipitriformes; family Accipitridae; genus Astur; species Astur gentilis. The sequence goes on along the minus strand of NC_064887.1, from coordinate 16,986,149 downwards.
AACTAGCGTGGCTAATCTGGGAGAAGAATGATTAATTGTATTATTTACAGGTTGAGGAAATCTTCATTGTAAGCAGTGACCGTGGCAGCTGCCCCATTCAAGAGAAATGGCAAAAGCAACTATGCTTCTTTTTCTTAAGTAAGACATCTGAAACAAGGCTGTGAACTCAGCTTCAGACAGGCTATACCCGGGTGGACTGGTTCTGCTGCTGGAAGTTTTTTTGGTGGAGATGCTTCAGTGCATCATCTTCAGGAGAAGGTGATGAGAGAAGTGCTAGTGCTGCAGCTTCTGAAGCAACTCAGAAGAGTTCTTGACCTACAGGGTATACAAAAAAGCCCAAAGCAGGGAGGGGACTGACTTTTCTGAGTTCAGAGATAACAGCATATGCATTTTACTGTAAGTAAATGAGATGGCATAGAAGAAAGTGACTTGTAATGCAAACAACTACAGAACTCGTCGTAGTGGAAAAAAATGCTAGAGTCCTAACTGTGGTGAGAAAATAGCTGGAAAGGCACAAAATGTTTCCCAGTGATTGACTTTGATAGTATGGTACTTACTAAGCAGTACTTGCTGCTGTGGGGAAAAAACCCACAGGTATCTATTAGCTGGTGCAGAGGCTTTTTGGAAACAGCTGGACTGAGCTAGATGGAATGTAGCTACTACCCATGAGAGGAAGAAAAGGAGAGAAAGCCCATTGATTTTGTCAAGGATCTGTAAGGTCTTATTCAGGTACCACAAAAACCTAAGAAAAATGGGCCATAGGCTAAATTATAAGTGCTCATCTGGAGGTGGGCTTCTAGATCAAGATTACTGATAATGCATCCATGGCATTCATAGCTATGAAGCTGTAAAATTACCAGCCGTTGTTGAAGTTCCTCAGTAAGTCACTAGAGAGAGCATTACTTGGAAAGACGCAGTCACAGTAAGCCTTGCCATTATAGGAGTGCATCCAACAGTCTCCAAAAGGGGATATAAGTCTTCTCCATCCCCTTTTTGCATGATTAGGGGCAGTGACACAGAGGTACAAACCAAGAAGAATTGATAATGATGCGGCGCTTAAAGGAAGCAGATCAGGTAAGTGTGAAGAAATGAGCGATAAGATTTTGTCATTTGTTTTGAAAGTGGAAGAGGGAAAGACTCTCAAGAAGCTGAAGGACAAAGCTTGATGGAACAAGAAACACTTGTAGGTTTTCTTCAGGTTTGGGCAGCCAATAATGAAAAAATTGGCTACTCTGTGCATCACAATCCGTGAAATGTGTGAATGAACACTTACTAAACTTAAAATGATAGCTCAGATGTTCAAAAACATCTGTAACTAGAGAACAGTTTATCCTGGATTGTCTTTCAAGAGGAGATGGTGACAGTGAACATACACCCCCACTGACAAATGAGGAAGATTGGCTCTGAAAATTAGCCCTCTATTAACTCATCCTTGCACTGTTTTTGTGATGAATCAGCTGTGATGACAATCATTCTGTGTAACAGGGAAAAAAAGGCAGTAAAAATGCGTACAAGTTTGATTTGAGAGAGTTCTCTTAAAAATTTGTCAAATTAGAGAAACAGTGTCTGGAAGGCAATTTTCAATAAACGCACTGTGTTGCCTCCAGATGCTGGCACAATAGCAGCTACATTACTTGGATTTCCAAGAAAGGCAGGATGATCTGGAAAAGAAGAATTCACATCAGTGTAGAAGTACAGCTGTTGAGGATAATGGCTTTCACCGTAGGCAGCGCTTCCTCCCAGAAATGCTAATGGAGAGGTTGTTGCAAGGCATCCCTCCCTTAGCCTGCTATTCCTATGCAACAGCTTGATGCATACTAATGCTGTTGAAGAACTGATTCATTTACAAATGGTTTGTGATAAGCTTAAGGCTGCTAATCTGAAAGTGAATCCAGGGAAATGTAGTGTGTTCCACAAAGAGTAATTTATCGTGAACCTGGTATCAGGGCAGAAGGAGGATTTTTATATCAACGGAGAGAAACAAGCTGTGCGGTGCTGGCTGACTCTCTCTGGTGACGGGAAGCTCGTTTGCCAGCTTGCTAATCTTGCAAAATCATAGCAGAATTTGGATGAAAAGATGTAATGCTTTCAGTCACCAGCAGGATACAATTTGGGTTTTCTTTTCAGGCTTGAAAGGCTCTTGTGTCTGTTTCTGTCTTAGCTTGCTGATTTTTTTTCCAAACCCTTTTGACTACTGGTCACAGATGTTTGTGGCTTTGCTTTGGGTGTGGGTTTGATGTGAGAAAAACGCAGGACTGTCTTAAAAGCGTGGAAGCTGATTACAGCTGAAGTGTGCATTCTTCAAGGATAAATGGCTGTACCAGTTGAAAGGGACCCCTGGCAATGGCTACAGCTGTGCAGCATCTGAGAGAAAATGTTTAAGAACACCCACAATTACTCATTAGACTGGAAAAATCTGAAAGGCTGGTTTCCAAATAGCTGGAAAAATCCCAGCACCATCAGGCCTGGGCAGAAGCATGGTTGTGCCCTACAGAGGTGAGCTTGTTGACAGGCTAGTTGCTCAAGCAGCAACAGAGTGGAAATGGCTGCTCAGGCGTGCTCAGGAGGAGTCGCCGACTCCTCTCTCTCTGATTTACAGGGGGGCAAACCCTACAGAGGAAAAAACTGCTCAAAAAGAAGACTAGCATGGGATGTGTTTAGAAAACCCTTGAGCAAATGGAGGCACCTTGCTAAGAAATCTGATTCCATTACTGCCAAAGGCGTTTTCTGGATGCATTGACTAAGGTGAAGTTTAAAGAACATGCAACAGGAGGTGGCGATTAGCTAGGCAGTCTGCAACTGTCTCAGAGTGTCAAGACTGAAACAAAAGCAGGATTTCTGTAGAGTAAAACGTTGGCAAAATACAGAAAATTGCTGAAAGAAATGCAGTGTTTTCATTGCACAGGAGGCTTCCCATGGGACGTGGGAATCTCGGGGAATGGTTCTGTTTTGGAGACAAACGTGTTGGTAGCAGTGGACTGCTTTCTATAAGTTTGTAAGTCGTATAGTTAGGAACCAAGAAATAGTGGGAATTAACAAAGGGACAGAGATTGCAGTGAGCTAGTTCTTCACGTATGGAGTGTCACAAACTGGAGGGAGCAACGTTGCCTTCAGAGGACCCCACAGAATTTGTGTCTGATAGAAATGTGCAAAGATCAGTTGGACCTGGAAGGCAGAGTTGCACCAGAGATTGGAATGGGTTTGTGCTGCTGGTTCCTTTGAACTATTTTCTTCAGGGCACTTCTGAAAAAAGCAGGAATTTTCAGGGAAGCCAGGACCTGTGGAGCTGGATTGACAGAAGAATGCAATGAATTCAATGAATGGAGATAAGCATTTTTGGTCCTTATCAAATAATTTTATCAGTGCTCTTCATTTACAAGATGAAGTGCTCTTCGTCTTTAGAATGCTTTCGTCTCGGTAGCTTCGAAAGATAAATCGCATCTTTGCTTTGCTGTAACTGTGAACAGCAACTCAAGGACTCGGTGTTTTGCTGCCTTCTAACAAGGTGAATTTTTTGGAGCAAACATTGATTTCCCATCCCTTTGCTTAACTTTTCCCACCGTGTTTCTTGCTGTAGATGGACTGATATGAAAACAAATACAGGATTAATAGAGGGTAACGCCAGCAAAACAGGGAGTTAAACCTAAACCACGGGACTTATCAGGAGAGGATTAACGCGCTCTCCTCAAACCAACCCAAACGACACCCCCCATCTCCCCCCCTGCCCTTCATCCAGCAGCAGGCTCCCAGCAAAGTAACTGGGGAACCTTTCTGTTGGGAAGCAGAACGTGGTCCAGTTTTGTTAAACAAGAAACTTCTCTGACACAGAGTGGTAAGGGATACCTTGAGGAACCAGACCAGGTAATGTGAGAGACTAATTGCACTTCTTTTGTAGGAAGGATCGCAGCTACTTAATAAAGACCTAAAGAAGGGTTTTACAGAAAATGTTTCTCTGTTAGGCTTCTGGTCTAGAAAAAGTGTCACTTTCTGTTGTAATTAGAAGATGCTTAAGAAAGGCACAAATCCCTTCCTTAGGACTGATAAAATTGTATTTTGTGAGACTAAAAGCTTATATATTGTGTGAAATGTTTCAGAGAGTTGTGTTACTTAATGTAGTTATAAGGTTGGCAGCGGCAAAGGCTTGTTTGAAAACATACTGTCTTAATAGTTAGGAAAACTGATTTTTATACAAGATCTAAGGTTTTGCTTACCATTAGTGACTTGTTCTCACAGGAACCTTTGTGCATGCCTCTTGAATAGTTGTAAATAAGCTATATCTCTCTGACAGTTTAAATAAGCCGTGACGCCATGATTTTTGACATAGTAATGAAATACTGCTTACATCTTACAAACTTAAATTTTTCAAAGTATCTATATAAAGCAATGCACAGACTTATATAAGACAACACAGAGTTATATGCCAGAAAATCATTACATTATTATAACATTAATAGATTCATTGCATTATTTCCCCACAGAAGCATAACTGACACCTCAAGCTGGCAATATGAAAATAAGTAGAATCTATGTCATTGAGTGATTCCAGTGCTGATGAAATGGGGAGACTTACCTGATACAGACTGTGTATATCTAAATTCAGGGCTCCTTGAATGCTTGAGAGCCAATGGCAAATAAATTCTGGTCTGAGCTTGTGAGGATCCCAGGCGTGTGTCGTCCCCACCCTGCTGCTGGAGATCCCCCATTTTCCTGCCTTTTCTCAGCCTTCTTGGGGCAGCTGTTGAGCCAGTAAAGCATCACGTAGCTAGCAGAAAATTGCAGTGCTTCATCAGCAAAATCATCCAACAGACCACTGGGCAAATGAAACCCTGCAATAATTTAGCTCTTATATTCTACATTGGCTGGCTTTTCAGCAGTGTGACTCCAGTAGAGGGTGCTTTTAACTCCTGCCGTAATGCCTGTCTGAATTTGCAGTACTACCTTAAACTATAGACCCCGATTTTCTTCTAATTTTCTTTCTAATACTTGATTAAGTGTCTCTTGAAGCAGCACACATCTATTTTCATTGCTATCTTGATATCTTACTCTAGATTTTCTTAGTACCACAGAGGCTTTTTGAACAGCTTTTGCACTGTAAATTTCACGTAATTTTTGAATGCTGCCTCGGGAGAGTTACCATAATCTTTTCTCTTTCAAAACTAATTCTTACATTTATGGATCACAATGAAAAAAATTATTTGGCAAACACAGTTTTAGTCCAGTGTGTTTGTTTGCATTAAAGCAGTGAAAACCAGTATGAAAATAATGAATTGCTAAATGTCACACTAAACTTTTATTTCAGACAAACTAATTATTGAGTTTCAGAGTTTCTAATTTAGTAGAGAAAAACCCAAGAACAAGGGTTTTATTATCTTGTGATTGAAAGAATAATGGTTGGTTTAAATTTAAGAACACTCAAAAAAACCCTTATTTCTGCAAAATAAGAAAGTAAGGAAGAATTCGCCTTGAGAAGTTGCATTTATCTAATTTCGCATAGACTCATCAGCTTATTTCATAGAAAGTTACAAAAATAAGGCGGGAACGTGCCTTTCCCAAGGTGATCCAGGCCATTGCCTGCCCCAGGCCAGCCAGCCGGACCCACGCCATTCCTGGCGGACCTCTCAGGTTTAAAATGATGCTCAAAGGGAAGACAGCAATGCAATGAGCACCGCCAGCCTTTCCTCCAGTGTTGGCAACTTAGTGCATTAATGAATCAGTAGAAATCAGCGAAATCATGCAGTTGAACGAGAGAGTTTTAAACTTTCTTCTCCATTTTGGGGAAGCATATAACCCTCTCAGCAGCTCTGTGTTTCGTAGTTTTGTGTTCATACAGAGCAAGGACTCCTGTGTAAGCACGGGTGTAAATGGCTCAGGGTGATGTATTTGGAGTTATAAAATGTGATTTATCTCAGGTTTTGCCTTGGTTCTTTGGTTGTGGCATAGCAAGGGAAAAAACATTTTATGTCATTTTAATAAAATTAACTAATTCTAACCTAAATGACAGAAATATAGCAAAAGACATAATTTCTGAGGGCAGTTTGTCTGGTCATAGAACTTGCTCCAGTGCACTGCATCCAAGTTTCCTTGGAGCAGGCTTCTGATGAGGATTGTGTTGCCACTGTACTGGGGTAACTCCGGACAGGATTTAACAGTCAGGCCCTGCAGTTCACTCAGAAGTTAAATTAGCCCTTAGAAGCAACTTTTTCCTCAAGAGCCTTCAGAAGGAATGAAAAGAAATGACCATTATACTTGAGAGAAGAAATAGGGGTCCTAGAGATGGAACTGACCCACTGTATGTGTTTAGGCTTTTAATTAAAAGACCTCATTTAATTTTTCACAGGATTTTGGCAACATACAAAGCTGAAAGTTAATGGTCTTGTTCACTGTGGCAATACTTAATGTGGTTCGCTTAAAGGGCAAATTTTGCCAGGGGCTGAATATGCCTCATGGTAGGTGGAAACTTCACTTGATGCCTGCTTTGTCTACAGCCAAACAGTAATGCTGGGGGCTACACAGTTGTCTTCACTGATTGCTCTGAAATTCAGAGTTTAGTAAGTAGCGTGAAGAGGCTTAAATGAAGCAGTCATTTTTTGTTGGGAATATTTTGCAGACCCTGTTTTTCATTTTTCATTCTCATTCTGCAAAAGTCCCATAGATTTTAATAGCATTCAGCAGAAATTAACCTGACAAACTATCGCATTTAGTAACAGCACTAATTCCTGGGAAACTCTACAGGATTTTCAATCAGAGCTGTGTTTATATCCCAGATTGTGCATACACACTTGAGCGTTAAGAACCAGAAATAAAAGTGGTTGGGAAATGGGCTCTCCTGGTACTTGGGAAATAATCCATTTCAGAAGGTCAGTTCCATCTGGAACATTTGTTTGTTTTTTCTCAATTACGTTGCTTTTGTTTGTTAAATAAGTAGCTCTTCTGTTTCTATAAGAATAAGCAAGTTTACTGACTCTCCTGGTTACTGCTATAGGGTTGTTAGGAAGCTATATGTGATATGACCCCTTCGGTTCTATTTCTGATATCACGCTAAAGGATGCTCTTTTATGGGTGGCAGCATTTACATTAGGAAGTTATTTGGCACAATAGGAGAGCGCCTGTAATGGGAACTAGTCTGTGCTGTGGGCTAGCTCTGCTTTGCTCCCATAGGCTCAACGCCCAGCAGCAGTCCAAGTGCATTAAATCCACTTCTGGAGTGCACCTTCTGGCTGGAGTTTCATCTGAAAGGAATCCAGCTGGTGCCCTCTGTAAACCGAAGCAGAGTCTGCCAGGCTGATAGGGAGAGTCACTTCAAAAGCAGCCTCCTGATCCAAACCGAAATACTTCTGCAGTCACACCCTGCCTGCGCGAGGAGCACTGCACGTGCAGAAGCCCAGTGTCTCCGGGACACACCTTCATGCCCAAAATACGCCTTGCTGGGAAAAACACAACTGTATTCAAGCTTTGTGCTCTTGGTAGCACGCCAGTATTGCCTTCTAAACTTAGCTTTTTCCTCACCTTAGATTTTATTTATTTATTTATTTATTTATTATTAATTGATTCACTGGTTCTTAACATTAAATACAAGGGGTGGTGGAGAATGAGAGTGGGAGTAAATTGCAGCACTGATCGTTGCTTGTCTGTTGTTCCCAGACCAGTAACATTTCTCCTTAGAGATGCTGCATTCATTCCTGCAAGAATCTATGTATGTGTATGACGCTAAGCTATGTATGAATCCCACTATAGGCAAGGGAAAGTCTGTTGTATATGAAGCTAATCACATATGTGAATTTACGCTGCCAGGGGCCATAGCATTGAGCCTCTGATTCTTGACAGGGGCTGAAGCCTTGTTGTGCACCTAGCAATAGAATAAGGTAAGTGATTGTGGTTTTTTTACTCCTAGAAAGAATGGATCCCTTTCCCTTCCCTAAGCTTTCTTCTCAGGAAAACTTAACTAGCATCTGAATTTAGCAAGCTTACAAAAGCATTTTTTTCATTTCAATATAGTTGTCTTAAAAGATTAATTTCTCCCTGAGGACATTTGGGCAAGGTGGAGAGAGAGATTGATCATTTCCAGATGCTCTTTGCTGACAGGCAAAGAAAAATTCTGCTTCAGGTTAACATTTGTGAACGTATTTAAAAAATACATTTTGTATGCAAATCTGATGGGGAGAGCACAAGCCAATACAACAGACATCTTAAAAGTGCCTGAGATGCATAGATTTGCATTATCATAGCTGTGTTAGTAAGATGGGTCTTGCCCCTGCTGACTGGGCTAAAAGCCTTTGGAGCCTCTCTCTCTCTATCTCCTATGGACATGCAGAGGAGATGGATGTATTTTTCAGGCAGAAACACACAGGCCGCGTTCAGTGTGCTTCGCAGTAGACAATTGACTCAGCAGTGCTTGCTGAGTCAGACATATAAAAATACATCATTCACCTTTTCTTTAATGCTTTGGGTGCATTTCCTAATGGGATTCCTAAACATTGCATGCTAAGTGCTGGCAAGACTTGGCACAGTGAACAAGTAGTTTGACTTTGGGCTGCTGGGGAGTACCCTGAATTAGAGGAGCAGGGAGAGCTGATGTCTTACACGTCTCTTCTGTCAGGTGGCTGGAGATAGGACAGAGGAAATGGCCTCAGGTTGCGCCAGGGGAGGTTTAGGTTGGACATTAGGAAAAATTTCTTTACTGAAACGGTTGCCGGGCATTGGAACAGGCTGCTCAGTGAAGGGGCTGAGTCACCATCCCTGGAGGTGTTCAAAAAGCGCGTAGACAAGGCATTTCGGGACATGGTTTAGTGGGCATGGTTGATGGTTGGACTCGATGATCTTGAAGGTCTTTTCCAACCCAAATGATTCTATGATTCTATGTTATCTGAGGAGAGAGCCAGTCGGAGAGAGCGATTGCGCGTTCGCATTGTGCTCGCCACGCACTCTGTCTCGCCTCCCCACGGAGCACGAGCAGCACTCCAGTACTGGCAGCTGCAGCCACTACTGCTTTTGCCTCTGCACGAGAAATCGATGCTGACTTCGACATCGGCTCTCTTGCCTGGCAGCAGTCTCTAATGACTACAACATGAGGACTTCTTAATGGTGAAAGCCGAGCATCAACCAGTTCCGCAGGGGACCCTGATACCTGGGAAGAGCAGATTCTTCTTCAGTTGGTGTTGATCTCTACGGCAACAGCAGCCGCGGCGCTGAGCACGGGAAGTAACGGGGCTCACGCCCGTCCATGGCAAAGGAAACGCTTCCTTGGGAAGCGGTCCTTCTCAATGTCCATCCATAACAACTGTTGTCCTTCTCAAATGGTATGTGGAACCAGAAACGCCGCTGGAGCCCAGGATGCTTTTGTGAGTCACAAGCTGGTTTTCACTGGGTGGGCAGAGGAGGTGGGGGCAGTCAGTGGGACCAACCGTGCGCATTACCTGCTTGTGCACATTGAATCCTGGAGACATGGGTTTCTGCCAAAATGATCCCTAAACCTGTGTCCATTCAGAGGTTGCTGAGTGTTAAAACTGTTTTAAGTAACCGACTGTCAAAGACTGATAAACACATTTTAGCTATCTAGAGAGGGCTCTGCGCCTGTGGGAGACAAAGCTCAGGGCCCTGGGAGCGTTACGGGCAAAGCCCTTCCAAGGCCTAAGAAAGAGGTGTGTGGGGACGGCAGCGGCTGTGAGGTCTCCAGGTGGTAAAGTCCCACTTCAGGAAATTAATCTCGTATGGAGCTGTGTCATGGCACTTGTCCCAAAACGCTGCAGTAAGCTCGGCGGTGACAGCGTAAGTGAGGGTAAGGAAGTGATGAGGGCAAGAGAGGAGGTATAACCAGGGGCATCATTCTCTGGGGTTGTTCAGGTAAAGCAGGTTAAGTACCTAAGGCTCTTCATTAAACCCATTTGCTGTTTAGAAAGGAAAAAAATGCTGGCTTAGAGCATTAATGCATTTGTGTTTCAGAAGCAGGCAAAGTAGAAGGGGAAGACGACTGAGTCAATTTTTTGAGTGTTTTCTAGGAGAGCAGGATGTTGGTAGAAGGAAGGGGCAGGACTGGGGAAGAAAAAGGAACATTACAGTTTTTGTCTATAACAAAGGAAAACATGCTGTGCAAAAGAGGGCGTTGAATCCTAAGGCAAGGTGTTAATGCTATCTAGGCGTTAAAGCTCTGAGACTTGATACTGTAGTTAACAAAGCATCAGCTTCACTGCATCGGTGGTGTTGCTGAAATGAACTGTCAGATTTGGGGTTGTTTATAGAGCAATGCACGAGGCAGTCTTTGGTATTTGCTTGGAGTTCTTTTTTCCCTGTGAACATGTATGAAGATCTGAAGAAACACTTTCTGTGTGTATGTCGTCCCCCCACCCCCCCCACCCCCCCAAGGTTTTCCTTTTACAGCCTGCAGGGCTTTTTTGACCTGCCACTAGCTGCCCAGCCAGGGTCCTGCGTGTCACATAAGCGCACAGCACTGAGTCACCTCGGAAAGGCTACAAACTTGTGATGGCGTCTTAGCGCATAATTTAGCCTGCGATACCTGATGAACTATATGCATGATTAGAATGTGCTATTTGAGGATACATCTTCCAAAGGGATGCTAAAACTGGCAGCTTTACAATTTGACCTGATTTTTCTTTGTTGCTGGTTTTAAAGATAGAAGCCACTACGTGGTTAAAATCTGTTTTGTTGTGTTTGGTTGGTTGCATTTTATTTTGAGAAGGAAGGGGATAATTTTAGTTCTTCAGAACTAAAAATTAGATCAAATCCTGGCAACTGCTCAAGATAAATGAGCAACCTTGCAATAAAGGGGTTTCTGTCACCTTGGAAACACAGTTTGAAAAAGCCAGTTGGAATAATTTTAGTTTCAGACTTCCCTCTGCCCTTGTCCCTCCCATGCAAATTCTGTTTTTACACTCAGTATATCCGGTTTAGCTGTGTTTCTTTTCTATATACACAACAGGGGAATTTGCCAGACAAAAGTGGAAGAACACTGAAAATGACCTTGTGCACGATGCTTCAGAGCAGAAACCGGTGTTTGGAAACACACAGAGTTAAACTCATCCAAAACCAGATTTTAAAAGATCAGTCATTTTATATCTTACAGCCTAGTGTTAAAAATGCAGAAATGTAACTTTAAATACTTGTACTGTTGAGTCTTTTTATTCTAGAGAAGAATATGGTATTTAGGGAACAAATTTTAGCAATGAGAAGGAGGGTTGGGGGTGTTAAACAAGGAAAAAGCTACTTTGAAAAATGGATTTAATCTAGTCATGGTCTTTCAGAATCCCCACCATTGTGATATCCGTCTGAAATTTGTTGTATTAAAGTGCTGTGGGTCTTTGTTGTGGACGTTACACAGATTATGCTGTGGCATGGCTGGAAATTCAAGTAATTAGAGAACAGATTAGGATAAAGTAGTGCTTCTATCCACTAAAGAATGTAAATATTTTGAATATTTTCAATAGCTCACACTTCTCAATAACAGATCTCACCTGAAGAGTGCCCTTACTGTGAGAGCCCACTAGAGAAAGCACAGAAGCCTTTGCAGCCCTTCCCGGCTACTTGAAATCAGCTGAGATACGTGGACTTTCCACTCCCACTCAGAAAATATTCCAAAGTGAAAAGTAAATTGATTTTCAATTATCTGAAAGATTAAATTGCTTTTAAATAAATATATATTATCATCCAGGTAATATTCCTGCAAACACAGAGGAACCCGTGCAGGACCGGCTGACATTCCGTGTGCTGGCGTCTCGTGTCACCTCTGCCCTTTGGGCTGCTACCAGCTGTGCGGTCCGTGAGGCTGGGTAGGAAGAGATGCCACCCAGGACCGTGTGCCACAGTCTGAGCAGCCACAGAAGACTAGCAGAACATTACGCTAATACACCACATGAGACACGACTAGATAGAATAGCTGACTAACATTTGGGTTAAGTACTTGGAAACGCTTCCTAACCATGTGACTGGTTAGGCTGTTGGGATAGTAGTAGGACCATATAACTTGACATCTTTAAAATGAGATTGGTTGGAATATGAGCAAACAAGGAGATGAGTGATTAAGGGAGCACGAATGAGATTATAAATCTGTTTTTTTTCCCCTCCATTTTCTTGGATTCTGTTGTGTCTCCCAGGGGTGACTGACTGTTATGATGGGCATTAATAATTAAAAGAAGCTTGACCGTGCCACCTTCCCATCGGCTGCTGCACTTTTGTCATTCCTTGTTATCATAGGGGTGAGTGAGTGTTGGGAGCAAGCTGTCAGCAGATGGTAGGCAGCAACCCAGGCAAGTTTGCAAATGAGGGACTTTCCCTGCTGGAGCCAGCAGGATCAAGTACTAGTTTTCTCCTTGCTGCATTGTTCTTTACAAGTCAAGAAAGCTCATCAGGTCAAAACATGTGCTCCATAGCAGCTGGCCTAAGCAGGAAAGCTTTTTTCTCCGGTGAAACACAGTTTTATTCTGTCCTGCTTGATAGGTACACTCCAAGAGATGAAAGAAACCTCCAGCGTTCACTTGTGTGGCTGAACAAGAATGCTCTTCTATTTTTCAGCCACTGTACTGAAGCAGTGTTGTTCAGATTCTGCAGACAAGCTGGGTATGAGCACGCTAATGCATGCACAGACTTCATTGTCATAGTTTCTTACCATTAACTTCTCCGATTGCTCTGTTTGACACACACACAACAGAGAGGAGAGAATATTTCACATGTGACATTCCACAGATCTCTCAGCAGCCTGAGGTGATACGCAGGGTTTCTCTAGCTTTTTTTCCCCCATTTTTTTGGCTTTGTAAAATACAGGATGACTATCGTGAAATGATCATATATGCACACGTATAAAGTTGTTTGAATAATAAAATTATTTAGCTTACATAAAAGAGAAAAACAGACTAGATCCTTTCAACATGTGAAAGTCATTGGCAGATTTTGCCTACAGAAATATCTGTTGCTTATAATTTAAGATTATAAGAACACATCTTTAAGGCATCCTTGTGATTATCTTAAGTACTTTGAGCACAGCACACTACATACAGTACTTAGAAAGGATCAGACTTTCAATGTGAGGACCTTTCCACTTCTCTTTTTAAACACTGCCTTTCCTTTTACAGCATTTAGAAATCCTCTATACTTTGCTCTGCCTGAAACTCAGAGTTTTGAGGCTGATGATTAAAAAAAATATTGCTATTTCTAATGGTAGAAGTGGAAGAAAGGAACTTTATGAAAGTGGATTCCCCTAAGAACGTGTTCATTAAAGGTGCTCCCCCATTCTGGCATTTTGTTGGCTGTTAGTAGGTAATTGGAAGCCATTCAAGATACTCTTCTTACAGTGCTTAAGTTTTGCAGGTTTTTTAAGAAATAAATTTTGCATATGCAGCAGGTTTTAGGACCCTGTGCATAGTGGGATTTATGGCAGATGTACCTTGCAACATCTCCTGGGCTCTGTTGTGTGGCCTGGCAGACCCTTGGCAGCGCTCCAAGGGTCTGTCCGTCGGCACAGCACTCCCCTGCAATATTAACAGGGGCTGCTACAGGACACAGCTCAAAAACCTTACGGCTCCAGCTAGTTAGGGGATGAGGTTCACAAATGTCACCTTTAATCTAAATTTGGATTAATAGCCAAATGTTGTGAGAGACTGAGTGATGGCGGAGGCTTTCTGAAGGCAGGAGGCCGAGGAGAAAGGCGTCGCCCAGGCAGACGAGGGCGAGAGCTCTGCTTCTCCGGGGCAGAAACGGCAGGAGCACAGATATGGTCCTGGCCTAACGAGATAGGACAAAATAGACAGAGACATGCTTATTTAGTGATTTCAGTTCCTTCATAGAGGATCTCCTAATGTTTTGAGCATAAATTTGAATCTGTTTTTCTTTTGCCCAAACATATTGCACTCTTTGCTGGTGTTTCCTTTCACTTCAACCAAGGTGGAGTGTCACCAACCTGCTGGTTTTGTCTCCGTGTTAGGAGAAGGTAATGGTGATGATGGTCATGATACCGGCTATTTTTACTGTAGGGGTTATGCTTTGGCTTCTTTGTATCCAAAATACTTTGGTATTTTTAGCATATCTTCAGTGAGACTGGCATCCTACCATAGCACTGGCATGCTGTAAGTTTGCAGTCAGAGGTGGTAATGGCAGCCCTGAAGTTCAATGACATGTTTTGAAAAGCTCATAGGGATGTTAGCTTGCATTCTTTAAAAAGACAAATACCAACTTAAAAAAATAAGTGCAAGATACTAAAAAGAGCATGAATTACAGTCGTTTTTCTGTTTAAACAAAGCACAGAAGGCAGAGCTGTGAACGCTCCTGGTGCTTCACTTAGCTGATAGCTATGAACACAAGTATTTCCACCACATTGCTCATTTGTATCTAGGTTAACCTTACATGGCTCTTAAAATCCTTTCCTGTTTAATGTTAATTACAGCTTAACAGGACAAGTAGACCATGCCACTGGGAGCAATGGGCTCAGCACTTCACATTACAGGCAGGGTAGCCACCATCCTGATGCTACAAGTCACATTGCCAGAGCCCAGGTGGCCCGTGCCACAGAAGTCAGAGAGGAACTGATAGTGGCAGTGGCTTCTCAGAGGTCCGTTACCTCCTTGTGAGAAGGCACCAAGTTTGGCTGGACATGGCCAAGCAACAGCAATGCAGGTGTAGTGCACTGGGTGTAAGATCTCAACAGTGGTGCCTCTTAAAGCCATTTTGGACTAAGGAGGTTTCTGGCAAGGACGCACTCTAAAAGGGCGTCAGTGGTCTGAGCCAAACACTCGACTGCTCTTGGAGTTTCTAAAATTTGCTTTTAAAAAGTGCAGCCCCATCTGCAAATGGTTCCAGAGACCAGGTTGCAGAGTGTGGAGCCATTTTGGTAATGAACACCTTCCGCTTTGTCCAGCCTGTTGTCTAGCAACCTCCTCAGGTTTAGAATATAAATGTTTTATTCTCCCATTGGTTTGTCTTCCTGAGAAGATAAGCAGCTGTATTTTGGACCCTCTGGGCCTCTGGGGTGCCTCGGCTGGCCAGTTCAAAATAGGGTCTGGGGGTTACAAAGGTATGGATGACTATAGTGGTGTCTGCATCAGAGAGAGATCAGTCGTTTGGCAGGCTGGAGATAATGCACACGGCTACTAGCTGCCTGATAAAGTTTCATGGGACTCTTATTTCAGTCCATTTCTATGTCAGGAAGGCAGACGCTTTCAATAAAAAGAGTGCTCATAGATTTTATTGGGGCATTCAGATGCTTCCAGTTCCCAGCTGTCACCAGCTCCGCTTTAGTCATATAGTTGTCACTTTATCCTCCTGTCTGCAACAGGTCTTTAGAGAAGAAAGATACAGATTTGCTAAGCTTCAATGAAAAGCAGACTCACGTTTCCAGACACTTTTAGTTTTACTCATATGAATGAATTGCACTGAAGTAAAATAAAGGATGTCTTTACACAGTTACATCCCAAATTAATATGCAACTTTTATTTCAGGTACAGGAGCAGGTCTTAGATGCTATGAGGAATGGAATTTTCCAAAATCAGACCAGAGCCGTTCAAAACCAGTCCCTAAGTTTGTACAGAAATGCAGGTCTGTGTACTTAGGAAAGCACAGCTTCTTCACGGTGTCTGCAGAGGCAGAGCTGACCTCTGATACTGTCAGCAAGGCTGTAAAGGTCATTTGTCAGTCTTTTATGAGGAACTATTTATCTGCGTAATTTCACCATTCAGCTATATCGGTGCCCAGACATTGCCACCTTATGTATCAGCTTCTTTCACCAGGGATATCCTTCTCATCAATGCATTTTTTTTTCCAACGCAAGTTTGACTTTTTTGCTTGTGCAGTCATTTACAATTCTCATGTCATCAACTCAGAAGAGATTAAGTAATTGGCAAAATCTCATTCTGTTAATGAAAAAACTTTTTAAAAATATTTGTCTTTGTACCTTCAGAAGAATACTGCTTTCTATTTGTTTAAAGTCACACTATTTAACCGGTCCTAGATATTTGCCAGTTTCCTAATAAGAAGCCTCTTCAAGTCGATGCAAGCTTTAGTCCCATCCTCTTGAAGTAGCTTTTACTTTTTGTAGAAGGCCAAGTAAAGGGACTCACATTCAGCACTGTGTGCTTTGCAGCTCCTGAACAAAACAGGCTGAGCTGAAAACAAAAGCTCAGCTTTGACTCTTACTCCACTGGCTCAAGTTAGTTCCAGCCAGATCCTTAATGTTATTTTATCTGCAGGGTTTTTTTTTTTTTTGTGTGTGTGTGTGTGTGATCAATGCCAACTCTGTTGGGCAAATACAGGATGCATAGGGATTTAAAAAAAATCCAGCTGCCAACAAGAAAAAGTGCTTTGTAACCACAGTTTGGAATGGAAACAATTTTCTAAGATACAGATCAAACTGTGTTTATAGACTCAACTATTGGCAGCTTTTCACCGAGCTATTTCCTGTGTGCCTATTGCATAGAGGAGTAATCTAAATGCTTAAACTAACATTTAAAACCATACAGAACATGAAGAAAGTACTGTGTGAAGCAGCACGGAAAACACAATGGTGTTGAATTTTCTTTTGTTTCCATAGCTAATACTCATGGGAGAAGGCAGTACTGCACACCAAATGTCAGTACTCCAGTTCTTCACAGGATTTGGTCCTTACTTTGGCTAGTACCTACTTTCTACTTATATTGTTTTAATTGCTAAAAGGAAATATCCAAGTAACAAAAATTTCCAAAAATGCCACCTATGTAAGAGGAACTTGCTAAAAGTTACATACAGTTACTTTAAATGCAGTAAGTTGTTATTCATTAGGGAACTCATTCAGATGATCTAAGGCACAGGTGGACAAGAGGATTCTGATTTCCCATTAGAACAGGCGAGAAAGATGCAGGTGTGAAGATGGCAGTCAAGGTAGGCGTAGACTTCTTTTGTTTGCTCAATTTGAAATGGTTGCAGCAACTTTTTCTTGCAGACAATGTCCAGAGTTCATCTGCTAGCTGTTTTGAATCTTTTCAGTGGTTTTTAATGGGGCAGATCCCCTCTTCCAGGCTTCAGATGCATGCCCTTTGCTTCAGGCATACATTTGCTGGTGACACAGGTAACCTCCCAATAGCATCAGAAAGGTCAGTGCAGTCGAGCTGTGGTGCCCATGCAGAATTTTACCGGGGATTTTGTTGCTGGTGTTCTGCTTGGCTGGTCTGCATTCCTTCCATCCAAGCCATGTCTCAGCTAGGGAGGATAGCAGCTCTGGTACGAGGAAAGGTTTAGAGCTGGGAGACTAATTTAGGTTGCACGGGACCTCTGCAGGTCCTCTGGTCAGCCCCAACGCAGAGCAGGAGCCACATAGGTGAGCTTGGCCAGGGCCAGCCAGGTCTTCGGTGTCTCCAGGATGGAGTTCCCACAGACTTGCCAGGCAACCTGTTTTAGCATCCGACTATGAGATGAACAAAAAGAAATGCCCTCAAATATGTTCATACCTTTCTCCTTTGACTGCATCCTTACAGATCAGGACTACAGTTCTGGAAGGTGTAGTAAAAGGTTTTACATACCGATTCCAGCCTGGAAATGAAAGGTTTTGTTGGGAACGAAAGCTTAACCACTCAAGCAGGTAAGTTCAGTTTAGAGGAGGTGGCATTGGGCTTTTCCTTTACTTGGGCCCATAGGTAATGAAGAAAACGTAATTGTAAATTACTCTGCTGGAGACAGATGCGTTAATTGTGCACAATGAGTGCACTGTCAGGAAAGCATGGATAGTGTTCGTTTTATGCATTTCTTGCATGCTACTTTGCCTGAGACACTGTTCCTAAGCCAGCTTGCGGGCGCTGTGACACAGCTGTCAGAGGGGGCAGGATCTGAACCCCACAGGGAGAGAGGCCAGGCAGACCCCTTGGGACTCACAGCTCCTTACCTGCACAGCAGTGAGCATTGGGACCGTCCCAGCCACTGCCCTCTCGTCTGTGATTTTTCCCAACCAAAGGCATTCTGGAATGGTTTTACATCTTGCTCTGAAACTTGTACACAGATATTTCCCAATATGTGTATTTGAAGGAATGCAAATGGTTTCAACGGACAGGATGGCAAAACGGCATTTCAAGTTGTTGCAATGTGACATACGATAACTATCGTGAGATTCATTTTAGATGAAGAGAAATAGTAACTACTCTGTAATGTTGGTTTTTTTACATTGTAGAAACACAGGTATTACTGGGTTACTACTGTTGGCGTCTCATGTACAAAGGTTCAAAATTTTAATCTAATTTTGTTCTTCAGGAAGATTTAGTTTCAGATGATGAAATTATTAAATCCCCCTCAAAATTTGGTAAGCGAGGAAATCTGTGAGTATGTGCGACGTTCATGAGCCGCAGTTGTGTTCTCCAGCACGGAATGAGCCCTTCCTTTGGCCCAGTCTATGGGGGTTTGCTGTGTGCCGAGGCAGTGCTGTGCTTGGCACGCAGAATGTGTGGAACGGCTGCCTGCTCCCGGCTGCCTTCCGTGGGGAGGCGACATCCAACCCACCGCCAACGGGTAGGGCTCGGCGACGGCTCCTCTGCTCTCACCCACCACAGGGTAGGTGTATCGCAGATCGTTAGTAAGAGATGTCATATAAAAAGCTGCAAAATACATTCCTGAAGCTGTTTATAACGAAATGCAGGAGATGTAGGCGCATGTAGATGTTAACCAATGAAAGCTATCTCAGTACTTTATCTTGGTAAAAAATCAATGACATACCATTTCCCAAGATCGGTTTCGAAGGGCTGTGCGCTTGCTAATGGAACTAATGCACGATGCAGCTGAGCAACGCATACACCAAAACCAAATTTTTGCCCGCTTCAGCAGCCACAGTACATCGTTTGCTCTGTCCTAATGCCATTCATCTGCTACCTGTGTGGCAATTCGGCCGGCATACTAAAGGCTACTAACACCGAGGCCAACCCCATCCCCGCTCCGCTGGGTTACTCTGCTGAGGAGGGTGCGAAGGCTTTTTGAGAGAGCGGGCTGCTTTTCCCCCGGTGGCCGGGACTGCAGGGAAACTGTCTAAAAACCTGCCGGGGAGCAAGAACTGCCACATGCACGGCCTGAGCCCAGAAGGGAAAAATAAGTTTGCAGCCTACAGATTTGTTTCTTTGGGAGGAAAAAAAACCAAACAAAAAAGCATCGAGGGGAAAGAACTATTTAAAATATGCTGTGAATCCTTCAGCAAGAAACGCTAGGCACATGGCTGTCGGAGAAGATGCTACTCAGAGCTGTAGTGAGAAACACTCCCGGGACAGCTCCGGGTACTGATGGGGAGTCTGTGCCCGAGCAGGACGGACCCCCGGGGCCGGCCCGCCACCTGCGACAGCCCCAGGAGCCCGGGCTACCTCCGGCAGGCACAGGCGGTCCCCCTCGCCCTGCACCGTAGGGACCGGCTTCCCTCAGGCGGGCCGCGCCGGGGCCGACACCCCTTCCCCGCTCCACGGGCCGGGCCGGGCCGGGCCGGACCGGGCGCGGCCTCGTCCCCCAGCCCCGTGGCGAGCGGCGGGCGCGGCCCCCTGAGGCGAGGCGAGGCGGGGCGGGGCGGGCGGCGCCCCCGTGCGGGCGGGGCGGCGGCGGGCATGCGCGCTGCGGGCGCCCTCTCACCCCGCTCAGCTATGCCAAGTATGTGCGCGGCGGAGCCGGGGCCGGGCGCGCGGAGCCACGCCGCCATGGGGCAGCGCGGCCCAGGGCTGCCGCCGCCGCCGCCGCCGCCGCGCAGGGGGGCTGCCGGCTCCCGCGGGCCGGGGGGCAGCGCCCGCTGAAGGCGGCGGGGAGGCAGCTCCCAGGCATGGCTGACCCGCTCCGCAGGACGCTCTCCAAGCTGCGGGGCAGGAGGTCCCAGCGAGGGGCGGCGGCGGGCGCCGGGCACCGCCACGGCGGGGTCTGCGCCCCGCAGGGTAAGTGTCTGCGCCCGGGACGGGGCTCCGGCCGCCCGCGGCCGCTCCTCTCCTCTCCTCTCCTCTCCTCCTCACCTCACCTCACCTCACCTGCCGGGCGCGGGCGGCGGGGAGCGCCGGGACGGCGGCGGGCGGCCGGTTCCCCGCCGGGTGAGGAGTGCCGTGGGCGCCGGGGATGCGCCGTGCCCGCTCCCCGGAGAGCCGCGGGAGGGGGCCGCCGTGGGTGCCGGTCCTGAATCTGGGTCGTGAATCGATCCTCAACGGCAGCATCTTCGCGTCGGTAGCTACTCGTCTTCTCGGGAGTAAAAATTCCCCGTGAAAGTAAGAGGCTCTTGCGTTTAGACCAGGACTTTGTGTGGATCCCTGCACGTCGTCTTATCATATGACCGTGCGCCGTTCTCTGGCTTTCGTTTGCTCCTTCTTGTTGTTTTTTGGTTTGGGTTTTTGTTGTTGTTGTTGTTGTTTTTGAAGGTGCTCTTGAGAGCTTACAAATCAATTTTTAGTCTTGCTGTTGCTCCATTTAAATACATAATTATTATGTTTTATGGTTTTACTAGGAAACTTAATGAGAGAAAATGCGCTTAAATAGCAACCAGAACTATGAATTGTTTGATCCGTATATGGAGAGGCTGGAAAAAGCTGTTCCCCTCTTCATTACTGTCTGAGAAGCAGTGCGCAGTATCGTGTTGAAATATTTTGTATGCCTTGCTGTGTAGTAAGGCATATGAAACATTAAATACCGTATGGAAGCCTTTGGAGAAGGAACCACTGTCATCTTCTGTATTTGTGTGGCAGCCTGGTCTGGTTTTGAGCGTATATTAAGTATATTAAAGTACTAATAGAGAGTAGGCAGCTCTGAATGAAACTGCTCTAGAACAAAAAGTATGTGCCTGACCTGTATATCTCTGAAAGCTTTGTATTTATTTAGAACTGGCTCGTTACTGTAACAGCTAACGACACTGAAAACTTGCTCTGTGATATTGAACCACTGGTTGTGCAGATACTTGCATGTGAAACAGCTTGTTACTAAAATAAACACAGGCATAAGGGCTTTCAGGATCAGGGCCAAATTTGAATAAAGGGGAAGCAGTGCATGCAAATACTGCTATCAATTGCAAAAACTGCAGTTGGAAGATATATGTGTAAGTGTATCATTTGGATGAGATTCAGTGAACGTTTACAATCAATGACCTCTGGCAGCTTGTCGGCTAATTTGGAGACTGAGAAGGGGTAGGTTTGAATACGTGTGATAGGTGGCATGTCTCTGCAAGCAGTACGGTTATTGGAGGACGCTGGAGGTACTTGATTATTAATGTTTCTGCGGTAAGCTTTTGCAGATGGCTTGTTATTGAGATACCCAGATGGATGTTGAAAACAAAGTTGAGTTTGCCTTCTGCGTTTGCTGATGCCAGATGTGTCACTGGGTGTATATTTAGGCACGCTGTACTTCTTGGGAGCCTGCTGTTTTGGGAATTGTAGGCTGTCTTAACCAGCCTGCATTTCTACAGTGGAGCAGGAAGTAGCAGATATTTTTGTTTGTGGAAATACAGCTCTTGGATGCTCCATCTATTTATGTCACCAAAGCAGGGACCGCTCCTTGGGCTGTCCATGCAGAAGTGGAAGGCTTTGAGGTAGTTGTCGCCAGCGGGAGGATGCCCGCCCAAGAAGTCCCCAATCCAAACTGACTTCTTGGAAATGTAGGCATAGCCCTGTGCTTACTGCAGATTAGTTCCCTGTCCTTTTGGTTAGTTCTTCCTTGAAATAATAGTGAACTTGTGTAGAGGGGAACCTTTACGGTGGTACGCTTACGTTTCCAGGCTATGGGTGGGGGAAGGAATATGACTGCTGCCAAATCACTTTGTCAGAGATCTGTGTCCTCAGCCCTGCTTTCATGTTTTCCTCAGATTCTGTTAATTGACCGACTTAGGCCCCAGTGTAGCAAAGCACTTCAAGGGATGTGTGCCCAGGCTTCAAAATGAGTATGGTTAATTTTGTTGATTCTTTGAACCAAGTTAATTCTTCAGATCACAAGCAGTGTTCATATTGCAGTTCAGCTAAACAAGTAAACCTCTTTTTTTTTTTTTTTTTAAATTCACCAAATGATAAGTCTTTCATCAAATGAAATGGTAGTGTTTCAGATCTTATCAAGGATCTCTTCTGTCATTAATGTACAAACCTAAAGAGGGTCGAAAGGATGGTGTTCAAGTGACAGTCTTCTTCCTGCCTCACTGTCTGCAGTGAACTTAGCTGGGTTTACAGAGCTGCTCCTTGAGTCCTCCTGAGAGGTGTCTGTATTGTAACATCTGTTATTGGTGTGTAAATAATTCTTTTCCGAGAATAATGTTCAGGCAGCATCAAATAGCTGCTCCTATCTGGAATTCCAGTTGCAGAGGGCTTCGCGTGAAAACAAGTTGTCTGTTTTATGAGAACCCAGTTAGCCCCATTTAGTCTTAGTGGCTGAGCAAACCCCATCTGGGTTGTCCTCCTCCACGAAGGAGCATGAGGGTTATCTGACCTCTGTTCCCTGTTTTTAATTTGGATGTATTTGCAGCTTTCCTTCCAGTCCTAGCAAAGGGGCTGATGCTTGCTCGAGGGTGAGGTGTTCTCTCCTTGCGTGGTCCCACCTCCCTGGATGGGACGTGCTGCTGTGGTGCACTGCTGCTGAGTGGGCTGCTGGGATGTTCTCCAACAAGGGACTCAAGTGCAAGTGGCTTTTTTGATATATAATTAAATGTTCAGCTGTTACTTTAAAGAAATTGTGACAAGTTTTGGCAGCAGTCAATGGAATTTGATCGCATGTTGCATGAAATTTTTGTTGTGTGATGAGGTATTTAAAAACTTTGGTACATTTTTTTTCTTCCTCCTTCCTTCCTTTCCTGGGGGTGTGTTTTGTTTTATTCCCTGCAAATCAGGGGATGTTTCTGTCTTAATTATAGGATAAAGCTGGTAAGGACAGTCCTTTCTTGAAGTTTTTGTGCAAGAGATATCCTCACCTTTATTTATATATAAATCTAGAAGTGAATCTATGTGGGTTTTTTGTAGTCATTTAAGCAGTACATTACTCTAAAAGCAGGGGCTATATTTTCATTGGTGTAAGTAAACTGGAGGAATACTACATGGCAACTTTTCAAACCAATTGTACCTGAACTTTGCAGAGAAAAAGCAGCCATTTCTATGTAAGTATGCGTGACCTTTCAGCAGACCTATCTTACTGCCATTTATCTAAATTACATGTTGTTAAAAACACAGCCAAACAAGCCTGACTCTTTATTAATTATGTGCACCTTCTGCTTTGACGGGCTGAGATCTATTTTTATGATCACATCAACTTATTTTTTTGTCCTTTCGGATGAGGTCTAATGCAAGTGTCGCACAGCTTATGTGTTCATTTGTCAAAAGCAAAACAATATTCTAAACGTTTGTCTTTCCCTCTCTTTTTGCCTTTCTTGCTGGGAACAGATTTAATAGAAAACGTTTACGTAGCTTCGAGAAGCAGGAAGGACCCCAGGCCCCCCCAGGCCAGCGAGGTCCCTGAGCACAGGCCGCCGATGAACAGCATTACTGTTTCTAAGAAACGCAGCTGGCTGCAGCAGAGCACGCACCGACGTCCTCCTCCGGAAGAAGAAAACACCTGTAAGGAAACGCAGGGGGCTGTTACGCCGGTACCCAAATCTCCCATCCCGCTGCCTTCCGAACCTGCTGCGCCGCGGGCTCCTTCCACCTCCCCGGTGGGGCGGGAGCGCCCTGCGCGAAGCCGCGCTCCTGCTGGTGCCCTGTCCAGCGCCGCGAGCCCTGCTGCTCCGCGGAGCGCTGCTTCGGACCTGGGTGAGGATGACGACGCAGATGATGAAGGAGAGATATGGTACAACCCCATCCCTGAAGACGATGAGCCCGACTTGCCGAGGGGCCGCCCTTTGGCTGTGAATAGACCTGTTGCTGTGGGGTCCCTGGCGGTTCGGTACAACCCCCCCTCTGGGGGTGACTCTGGGATGGCCGTGGGTCCCCACGAGGGTCCCCTGCGCTCCACGGAGAGCGGTCAGACGGCTCAGCCCAGCGAAGCGAGTCAGGCCGATGCCGCGCATCCCGGGGAACATGTGCAGCAGCACCGGCAGAGATTTGCCTGCAAGGCTCCCGGTGTGCTGGCAGTAGAAGACAATCCTGCCTTTAAGTGCCCTTCAACAGGTAAGAGGGTTCAGGAACACAGAAGAGTTATGTCCTCTATTTTCTTTTAGAGGAATAACAATGCCTTCTTATGTCTTTCTTTTCTCGTTCTCCTCCTTTTATCTTTATCAAGCAAATTTCTGGTGGAAATGCACGTCAGGTCATAAAAAATGACTCAAATTGTGAGACTGATACCTACTAAACGTGGAGCTGCACAGTCGTTTCTCAGTCAGTTTGTTCATGGCATGTCCAGCTGTGGTTGTCCTTTGTGCTCTTTGGCCCCCACCTTGCTGAAGACAAGTGTTTTACAAAGCGAGCTTGCTAAAGGCTGGTAGCGTGAGGACACACTGGGTTTCCTTTGTTAGCTAGTGTCTAACCCTGGCCTTGAATTCCAGCCTTGAAGCCACTTAATGTCTGCAGAAGTTTCTTTAGCTTGCTGTCTGGGACTTTTTATTAAAGACTTCTTGGAAGACCATATAAAAGCTATTCATCATGTCACGTTCTGTAATTACTGTGTTGTTGACTGTCTCAGGCTAATCTAATAGACTGGAGAGGAGTGGTTTTCACTTTCAGAAGCCAACCTCTTTGTTCCTGGTTATCTTTGACTGAGTGTTTGATAGTCTCATTTCCATAATTCCATTAGTGTGTGAATTCAGCATCTTCTTAAAGATTTTTTCCAGTCTATTAAAAAAAAAACAAAACAAAAAAAACCCAAACAAAAATAAAACCACACCAGATAAAGGTAAGGAGAAAAAAACTACCCAACCCTTTCCAAAAAGGTATTACTTTTAATTACTGATGTGTCTTACATTATCTTGACCTTAACTCTAGTATCCTGTTGAGAGTTAGAAACAGCGTAAAGTTTAGGAGACAGGGAATTCCAGGTTCCCATCTTTGGAGAAAGCTCACGCTTTGTTTGCGCTGACATTTAAGAGCCTGCGTTTCTTCCCGGCTCCGCAGAGAGGACCTGACACACTGGCATGGAAGCCCAGGTGTGCATTGCCTTCTGGAGGAGCCCCCCCATCCAGGTTGCCCCCGTCCATCCTCGCCATCCTGGTGGGCTTCTGGCCCCATGTCCCTGCCTGCCGGGAGCTGCTGTGCCCAGATTTCCAGTGCAGAGATAGCTTCTGGGAACGGGGCTTGTTTACAAAGGCACCAAAGCAACTGCTGTAAACAGCAGAAGAAAAAACAACTTGGTCTTCTCTTCTGGGAGCTCACATTTTTTTTTCTTTTTGTGGAAATGCTGCAGATACAAGCGTATTTTTAGTTGCAAAGTGTGTCAAAGTTATTGGGCATTTATTTAGAAATAGCTCACTTGATAGCTGCTTTAAATACTTAGACCAGTTATATTTGCTTGCAAGATAGATGAAATATCATGTTCTTGGGTAGATTTTTCTCATCATTGGAGCTCTAGGGAGGTTGGTAAGCATAGTTGTTTAGGAAAGCTGTCCCCCCTGCAAACGGTTTGACCCCCATTTAGGTGGTTAATCTCTCAATATGTAGGTGACTATTTCTTAAAAAAAAAAATCCCTTTATATAAGAAGAAAAAAGTAAAAATTGTTTTCATACTGAAGAAACATTTATTTCTGAAAGCAAAATCACCCATTTAAAGTGTCTCATGAAAGTGGGAGAAAAGTGTTATGATTTTCCCCTGGTTGGTTTGTTATGCACTGAGTTAATTAAGGTACTTCAAATGCAGCTCTCCTTTTGCATGTATTGAGTAGTGATCACACTGAGTAGATTAATTTATGATGAAGTGGATCCCTGCTGCTCAGTAATTGGCTTTATTATGGAGAAGTGGCTTAGTTCTTCTTTTTAATCCAGTTAAGGTATCTACAGTTACTTTCAGTCAAATTTAAAATGACAGCTCATCTATACAAAATTACTGCATGAAGGGCAATATGGTCAATTTAACTTTATTTGTGTTAGGACCTTGTCTGAATTATAGAACTGCTATGAAATAGATGTCTATATTCTTAGAGATCTGGGTACATTAAACAGTAACTCCTGACAAATGAGCAATTACTGCTTTGGGGAACAGTCTGCTTACCTTACTGATATGATTTTATATATGTCAATGTTGGTTAGCATTAGAGTCTAAAGTACTAGATTTTGAGAAGCATAGAAAAAAGTGTGGCACTATAAAAGCCAACAAAATACATAGTTCATTTTGTCATTAGCTGTTTTCTTCTTTGGATAATGGAATCGATTTTACCTATAAAACTTTAATCATTGCTGCCTTACGTGGGTTTTCAACTTCGTAAGGAGAAAATGGTTGTGGATTTTTTCTTTTTTCTTTTTTTTTTTTTTTTTTTTGAGAGAGAGAGTCTTTATCAGACAGAAGGTTAAGAAAAGATAAATGATAGAGTTCAGTTACTGGGAATCTTTCCAAAGACAGCAGCAAATAGATATTTCCTGTAAATATTATCAATAAAATGGACCATAGTTGTAGAGGTGCTAATTTGCCCCATAGTCTTAATTTACACCATTAGTTCCTGATGTTAATCTGGTTACTTTCTACAGTAAGTGCCATTTATGTTAATAGGATTTGTCAGGTAATTCCTTAGCAAATAATTCTAGCCATGCTGGCTTTTAAAAAGAAACTGATTAGAAGTAAGACACCCCTATAGCAGAGCTTGGGAAAATGATTCCTGTATTTTGTTTATAACAAGTACACAAAAAGTAAGAGTAAGAACATAACTTGGTTCTGAGCTAGTAATGTAGAAACGTAGTGGCAGCTCGCACTCTTAGGTCTGTGGGAGAAGAGTTTAAGTGGAAAGGACCCTGGAGGCCGTTTTTAATTTGATGTCTCCTTGCGCAGGCAAAATGGTTATGGTGGGGAAAATAGGAATATTTTTTGTTATAAATGACATATGAAAAATTATGTATTTTTTTTGCATTTATATAAAATGTTAAATTTTCTTTACAACTGTTTAGGATTGAACTCTAACTCTTACGTTTTTATAGATGCGTGTATCACCTGCAAAATGTTGAAGAAAAACACCACTTTATAATGTTGGCTTCTGTGATAGATTGACATCATGGAGCTCTGAATAGTGCCTTCTGAAGAATTTGTAATATTTTTGCTTTTGGGGAGGAGTGGGATTAGTGTCCATGTAATCAGTGGAATCATCTCACATGTGTCTGTATCTCAGAGACATCCTGGTAGGAATTGCACATCGTAGGTTGCCAGGATCTGGACTGTGCTTTTGCTACTGAAAATGTACGTGTCTTAGCTGGCTGGCTGGCAAATCCTGTTAGGAATCACTGTAAATGGATTTCTTTTCAACATTGTAGGAAGTGAAGGTTGATACCATATTCCCACTTAAACCCAATATGTGCCAACTGGAGCTTGGCTTAAATCACATTACAACTAGAGTGCTTGTTCTCCACTTAGGCCACGACCACTATCTTGGTTTCCAAATACATCTTTTGGGGCCAATGCAGGCAAATACTTTGCATGCTTAGATGTTACAAATAAGCTTCCAGCATTGTACATATTTGCTGGGCAATAAATCCTATCTACCAATTTCCTTTCCCATGTTGCAAATGCTATTTGCATCATTATTTTTTTTTTCCAGATGGAAGATGCTTTGTGATTTAACTGTTTTCCAAGTGCAAGGAGCTTTGGTTTCATGAGGCAGAAAAGCACTCGCGCGAAATATTTGCATAATGCTTGAGATCCCAAAGTGGTTGGGTGTGCGGCAGAAAGATCCCTCTGCTCACTCTTTCTCCTGCAGAGCTGAAGCCAGTTTGTCAGTGGGCTTTTGGGGAGTTTGTGCACATGCTTTTGAAGGTCAAGGGCTTATTCATGCATGTGTCTTTGATCCTTGGGGTGACAATGCCATGAAAACCTGCTGGTGAAAAGAGGCAAAAGCTTGTAGGAGCTGTGGAGTGGAAGCAGTTTATTTAAAGTAACTATTGGCTTTTTCGGTTTCTGATTTGTACTGAGTAACTGTTTATATCCTCTGACTGGGGAAGTAGGGGCAAAGCGGCTTTTCATGCCACGAAAGACACAGTGAGGGGAGGAAATCCTCGTGAGAGCAGCCCAAGTGGACGGTGCTTGGCATCAGCCGCCGTGCTGCCGCTTGCGTCTTGGTGCGATGCCAGCGTCTGAATAGAGCAGACTGGTTTATGTGCATCGCAGAATCATTAATGTTTAAAATATCTGCAACAAACTCGTGCTTGTTTGTAGGTACTGAACTCTTTAAGTCTGGTCCGAGATCTAAAGTGCTGTTACACATGCTTGTTCCTCTTGCTAATGACATACCGCTGTCAAGGATGCTCTGAGGATCGCTGTCACGATGAAGAGCAGACAGTGGTCAGCTCCTTTACCTCTCGGTGTGCATGAGCCTGGGGTGTGTGTGTGTGTTTATGCTGTAATCACTTCCCATTTTAATTAAGGGGCTATTTAAAGCAATTTATTTTATATTTGTTGCTCCTGTAAAGGTAATCCCTGGGTTGATGGGTTTATCACAGCTTGCTTTATATCAGTGTGCATAGTATTTGAAGAAAACAAACTACCTTTATAGAGTTCTTAGAGTTTTTTTCTTTTCTTTTTTTTTTTAAACACTTTTAGTAATTTCTCCATTCCTTGACTCTGAAGCATTATGTGGGATAGAACGCGGAGACTGCATTGGTCAAAGTAGTAATTTTTATAGGGGTAAAAAATACTTCTTTTTCCCCACAGGTTAAAAGAGGAGATTCTTCCATTTAGATGATTAAGATGTTACATAGAAGTAATACAATTCTATCTCAATTTTTAAAAGTTCTTTTTAGGTTTTTTCAATTTTTTTTCCCCCAGTTGCTAATGTGGATAGAGGTGACGCTTTCCTTACATCTTAACTGAAGTTGCTTGAATTTGACATAGCATGAATTCTTCTCTTAACGCCATTTACAGTTCTACTCTGAAGTTTTATATCAGAACAGGTCTGGAACTATCTGAGGATGAAACAACATAATTTGTCTGCACCTGAGTAAGTTAACAGCCTTTGACATCAGTAGAGCTGTGCTGTTTGTGTCAGATCTGTATTTCTTGTGGAATCTTGCACAGAAAAACAGTAGCCCTTTTTCATTCACCCATTGTTTGCTACAAGAACAATTTTGAGATAATTGGGTTTTTCTGTTTTGATTTGCCGCTTTTTCATTTTTAATACACTTTCCCAATAAGTCCTTGTGTTGATTTTAGAAATGATAATGATAAAAAGTATGAAGAATGTGGGCAGAAGGGAGACTTTGGTTTTGAAAGCTGTAACCACTCAAGTGTAAGCTGTGGGTTTTTTCTCCTTTTAAAAGGAAATGGCTTAGATCTTCAACACTAATACTATTATTCTAGAGAGGTGCTCTCAGTGTTAGATGTAGTATACTTATTAAGTACATCTGGAGAATGGCAGGAAAAATTAAATTGCCTATCAGGTTTAGTTTGGTGGGAACGCAGTGTTTCCATTAGCTGTGAGAGTGGCTGTTTGATACTTTAATAGCTTGCTGTAATAAGGAACTGATAGTTGTCTGACTTACTCACTCACCTCAACTTGTTGTCCTGAGAAGAAATTACAGGTTTTCTGAGGAACTTTAAAATAACTCAGAAACCCTACCTTAAGCGATAAGGAATGTTACACATGTATAATAGGGTAATCAAACGTGCCTGTAAAATAGCATGCATTGCTGGCAATGGGTATGACAGTGATACATGTTCCTAAGCACATGTAAACAGTGTTAAGCAGGGTCAGAGAAGCATTTTTACTGTACTAAGTTCCTGCGTATGTCTGTCAGGGGCTGCGTGGTAAGTGCGTAAGATAGCTTGAGTCCTCTCTTCCGTTGGGGCAGGCTTGTGTAGGGGTACGGTCGGTCAGCACCAGCCTGCTCGACCAGACCCAGGGGACAGTAGTGATTGCCCCGTGGGCACCTGGCCAGATGGGGTGGGAGGGGGGGTCTGGGTTCGTGAAGTGCTGTGGGCTGTTTGTGTCTCTTTGGTCACAAAAAGGGCTTTAACCTTTCACACAGCCATATCGCTGAGCAAAGTAAAAAGTGGCTTTACTACTCAAGCTGAACAAATAGCTGATGGAAGCAGTCACTTACAATGTCAAGTCACTTTGACTCGGATAGCATTGTCCTTCAAAAACTAATTTTTTTTTCTCTGTATTGCTCACACTGCTAAAGGTTCCTAAATGTAGTAAAGACAGTATATCATAGAACAGCCTGGGTTGGAAAGGACCTCAGAAGATCATCTGGCCCACCCTTTGGTGGGAAAGGGAGCCTAGATGAGATTACCTAGCACCCTGTCCAGTTGCCTCTTGAAAACCTCCAGTGATGGGATCTCTACCATGTCCCTGGGGACGTTGTTCCAGTGATGAGTGTTCTTGCTGTAAAAAAAAAAAAAAAAAAAAAAAAAAAAAAATATACACACGCGTATATATAAAAATAAGCTGCATACATACAACTGACCATCCCCTTGCTGCCCTGGTAGTCATTTACACAAAAGGTGCCTCTTACGTTTCATCTTGTCCTACTATCCTTCTGTAAGGATATTTTAAAAGTTTTAACTGCTGAGATGGAATGTGTGGTGGCAGAGTGAGGGGGGACAGGGACAGCGAGGAGCCCGTTTGCAGCACAGCCTTGTAACTTAGTAAAAGGGACGAGGTGCAGCTCAGCTCCTCTGGCACCCTTGTGAGAAAGCTGTATCGGATGGGTAGGCTGGGAAGTGAAGTGTTACTGGACTGTGGTACAGCTCCTTTTGCAGCTTGTTCAGAGCTGTGTCATGTACACTCTTAAAAATTGCGTGCATACCTCAGCACATTGCTGGCTTTAGTGGAACAACATGTGGCTCAATGCTGATGGGAATACCATCCTGCATAATACTCGACTGTTAAGTTTCTTCCAGCCACATATTTCATTTTAACTGTTTGGTGCTGAACCCAGCCGAAGTTGGACACATAAAAGTCGGAGTGTTAGGTTGACTCTTCAGTTTTAATGAACTGGGGGGAAGTTTAATTTGCTGGCCTGCTTTTCTAAGCCTGTGCCAGGGGCTTTTGACAGAAAGGGAAGATTAATGTTAGCGGGCTGCAGTATGGCACCGATTGCTGTAGAGCGCTCCAGGCCAGCCCACCAGTGGGACTGTGCTGTGATTTGCAGTACAAGGGAAGGCTTTGTCTGCTTTTATCAAACACCACATTTCTAACTAGCTGCTTGCCAGAAAAGCACAGCAGGCATGCTAGAAATAGTCCTTCCCCTGCAAGGGAACTACTTCCATGAGATGCAGGGCTAAATGAATTTTCCTTTGTTGCTCTGAAAACAGATTCCATGCATTATGCTTCATAACTGAAACTTTATTTTACAAAGATATTATTTTAAGCAACTATCGGCAAAAGTTATTAAAGCCAAATTTCTGTTGGGACTAGAACTAGTCTTCATAGGCTTTTGGAGGGGGACGACGACGACACACAAAACCACAACAAACCACTCTGGTCAAAGACCAAATAGCCTGATTTTTTTAAGCTAAGCAAAGTATAAAAAGTAAGTTATGGTGAAAATTAACGTGGATGAACAGGGGAGTTGTAAAGGTCACTGTGGTGATTTGGACTTGAAGTGATTAGAATTAAAGCAGGAAGCCTTTGAGAAATCTGTAAGAGAAACCTCTGTAACATATGATTTGCTGAGTATTTCGTGAAAACAATGCTGCTTTCTTTCTTTATAGGCTGTAAATAGACTCTCCCTTTCCCTGGCTAGCAAGGAGGGGATGACGGATATAGGTGTTTGAGTCTCTGTGAGCTGCTTGGGCTGACTGCACCACACAGGTTTAGCGTGCTTAGGGGCTCCATAGTACCCTAGCCTGCACAGGCAAGGCTGCATGAGTCCTGTTGGGCGCTGCTAACGTTTGCAAAGTGATGAGTGAATGGGGTGGTTATTGCTAGCAAAAACCACTATTGGTTTCTCAAGGGATAGAAAAGTGACTCTAAGTGAAAGTACTCGTGTAATTTTATCAATACCTGTCATTGTGGCCTTAGTTCCCCTCTTGCATGCTTCATTAACTCATGTAAATTCATTGCCTTTCCTACAGTTATTACTGCCTCATGTTGGTGAAAGTGTGAAAAGCTTGAGCTGTAACTTGGTATTTGGATTTCCTAGAGTATTGGAGCATGAGGTGAAACGCAGGTTCCCGACTGTGTGCAGTACTGGCTTATGTCTGATCACGTTCCTCAGTTAGTTGTCTTTTACTGCTAAATTGAGGGAATATTTTTCTTTTTTCTTTTTCTTTTTTCCTCTTTAGCATCAGTGCCTGCTGTTATGATTTTTTTTTTTTTTTTTTTTTTTTTTTACCTTGAAAGGTGGGTGATTTCCCATGAGGATGTCACTTGGGAACCATATAACTTTAAGCCCTGTCGTGGGATGGTTGTACCAGGAAAGATGGAAGGTTGCTGGCAGGAATGAGGCAGTGCAGGATGCAGCTTTTGAAGGGAATAAATCCTTGTTGTGTTCCTCTTCCTCCATCCTGCGGCAGATAGTAGAAGTTGAGAGAAATGGAAAAAAAGGTGTAACACTGCCTGCATCTACATGGGAGGGATTTAGGGCTCTTTTGGGTAACAGAGGGGCATTCTTCACTAGAAAAAAGTATCTATCCTCTCAACTTGAGGAGTGGGCAATGCTGGTGTGTTGGCTACGTAGCTAACTGTTTCGTAGACAAAGGTGCATTTGTCATATTCCAGTGTTTTCTCATTTAAGACTGGTTTCGTTGCACCTGTGCCCCAAGAATGCAGCCATGTCTGCTTGTATGGCAGATACAGCACAAATGGATTGAGCTGAATGCAGCGTGTGAGCTAGCTCATTTGTTTATATGTAGTTTCTGGCCCTTTCATCTCCATAAAGCAGAACAAATCTGGCTTTTGACTATGAACTGCCAAATTTGGCTGAACAAGTCAGCAGAGCACAGCTTTCTAAATGTTCGTGAACATCTGACTGATGAATGAATGATGGTTGTCTGAATGAATTGCGTTTATCAAGTTATGACAAATCAACATGTTTTCCCCTAGTTCAAGATTTATTTTTTTATTGCTGTGAACTGCAGTTACTGAGTGGTTTGAAAATGATTATTCCTTATCTTTTCTTCTAAAGGGTCTGGAGTTGTACTTGCACACAAGGCTGATATACCCTCAACAGAGGTTTCTCCTCCAAGTCCCAGTCCTCTGAAAAAAAGCGGATCAATCAACTGGCCTTTCCCTGATAGAATTAAATCTCCCAGGACTGTGAGGAAGCTTTCCATGAAAATGAAAAAGCTGCCAGAGCTGAGCAGGAAGCTGAGTGTCAAGGGAACTTCAAGCCATACTAGTTCAGATAATCCTCCTTCCCTGCCAAAGGCTAGCTGCCGGGATACAAGCCATACGGTGTCTTTGCCATCTTCTGGAAACTCAACCACAGCTGCCAGCAGGAACGTGATAAGTCGTTACCATCTTGACAGTAGCGTGTTGTCGCAACACACCTACAAAAAGAAGAGCTCGAGGAGCTCCAAATCCTTCAACAAAGGTGGTTACCTCAGTGATGGTGACTCTCCCGAACTTATAACAAAATCAGGTAAACATGGGCACGAAACCAAGTGTGGGAAAGGAAGGGAGAGCCTTCCAAGTAACAGTGGTAAAACTGAAATAGATATTGATGCTTTCAGACACTACAACTTTTCTGATCAACCCAAGTGCTCTCAGTACATCTCTGGACTCATGAGCATTCACTTCTATGGTGCTGAAGACTTAAAACCACCAAGAATAGACTCAAAAGATGTCTTTTGTGCAATACAGGTTGACTCAGTAAACAAAGCGAGAACAGCTCTGCTTACATGTAGGACGACATTTCTAGATATGGACCACACGTTCAACATAGAAATTGAAAATGCACAGCACTTAAAGCTGGTGGTGTTCAGCTGGGAACCCACTCCGCGGAAAAATCGGGTATGTTGTCATGGAACCGTGGCTCTTCCCACTCTCTTCCGAGTGACAAAGACACATCAGCTGGCTGTCAAACTGGAACCAAGGGGGCTTATTTACGTCAAGCTGTCGCTCATGGAGCAGTGGGAAAACTCTCTCGATGGCCTCGATACAGATCGGGAGCCCGTGATGTTCGGGGTTGATGCTCGAAAAGTTGTAGAGAAGGAAAATGCAGGCTTGATGGTGCCACTTTTGATGCAGAAATGCATTCTGGAGATTGAAAAGAGAGGCTGTCAGGTACTGTGCATATTTTAATCTGTTTTGTTAATATTTCTGTGTTGGGATAGCTGTTGCTGCAGAGTATGAGCAGTGAGTGGGAAAGGGGAAATGAAAAACACCTTTACATGTCAAATTTTTGCTTTGCTGCTCCTGTTTGGTGAGCACTAGTCACTAGGGAAGAATAATGGGACTGCGTGAAATCCGTGCTTTCAACTTGGCCTTTGTAGAGGAGATGTACGCTTGCTCATAGGAGATGCTCACAGTAGTGCTTTAGGACTAGGGATAGTGAAATGAACCTGCAGCCCCCAGCATGTAGAATCGCCCTCAAAAAGCAGAGCTGAGAACTTGAAAATGCTTGATTCCTGAGACATGGATCACTCTGTAAGGACATGGATCTAAATGCAGAAATGAGTGTAATGTTCCCTCCTACCCAAAACCGAAGCATCGTGTGCAGTGACGCAAAGTGATAAGGACAGGTCTTTTGACAAAACTTCACTTAACATGTGTGCAGTCTCAAGCCAACATGCCAAAGACTTGTTTCTGCCATCACTTTGTGCAGAGCATTAAGATGAGGAGGAGACCCTGGGGGGCTGAATTAGTTGTTTCACCGTGCCACTGCTCCTTGCCTTTCTTCAGGTTGTTTTCAGAAATAGGACAGGAGATGAATGCTGTAAAGCAGCAGTGCCCAGTGTCTTCTCTTCATCCTAATACAGTTTATTGGTTGGTGTAACCTAATGGACAAAAATATGTTTGAGAAATGAGGTATGGAAACAAATAGCCAGTTACAGGTGCTAGACAAGAAGTCTGTTAGTAAGGACTCTGCATGGTCCTAAGGTTGGACGTTCCCCATGGCAATTAATTTGAAACTGGTGGGAGGACTCTTGCATGCTGTTCCACAGCATGTGTGAGCCCTTGGTTTCTTTTACACCTGTTCTTGCTCAGGTGAAATTGAGAAGTAATCACACCTACCACTGTTACTATTTTAAATTGCTGACAGATTGGATATAGTTCCAGGTGTTATGAGATTGATGCTGCTATTTATAACCTAGGTCATAAAATATATAGAGAAATGGTATTTCTATGTAATGACTTTGCTGAAAGTCACTACTGATAATGACTGTATGATTCTTATTGTGAATGCTTCTCCTAACATTATGCAAATCAGTGGAAAAGAGAAGTTTTATTCTTTCCAATGTGTGTGTCCCATGGTTTCAGCATTTTATTTTGGGCTTATTAGCACCTAGTCATGCAAATGATATTGGGTAATCAAGGCAACACTGGTAATGAAGCGATTGGGATCTGAATTGTCTGAATGTACCTGGTGCCTTTGAGCATGAAATCTAATTTGGAAGGGAGAACCAAAAATGCAAAATATACCGTTAACTTGTTTTAACCACGTGCTTGTCTGACATTTTTGACTTTCCTATAGACTGCAAAACTGTCATATTGTGTTTTCTCCACCTGAATTTCACATGTGGCACTAGAAAACTTTAAAAGTTTAGGAGAAATTGCCTGCAAATACTAGATCGTATTCAGTCTTGGGAAAGAGGGGAGTACAAATTCAATTCGGTAACTTTTTCCATTTATTTGAACAGGAATTAATATATGGCCAGACGAATATTCTTGTTTGCAAACCTAGATTTGCATGGTCTAAGTCAGGGTTTTTTGTTTTTTCATCTTTTGAGTCCATGGTAGTTTTGGACTAACCATTTACTGCTTAGTACAGCTGCCTATAAAGTTCATTAAAATAAAATGAATATGTTGAAGATTTAGTTCCTTAAGATCATAGGAGTGCTTTGTCTAAATGGTGTTGATGAAAATTAAAAGTAAATAATGATAAAATGCAAAATCTGAGTTCATGAAAGCACATGATTAAACTAGTAATTCAGTCCAACAGTGTTGTGGGTTTCATTCCTATCACCTTGAGCATGTTAAATAACCCCTATTTTGTATAAAACTTTTCATATAATTTGAAGCACATGGAAGTCAACATCTTGTCATCTTAAAAACAGCATATTCTAGGTGTAATGATGGAGTATTCGTAATTTCCTTAACATACATGTCCAAAAAATTGTTCTTGTTGCGTGTCCTGGATGAGGCAACACGTGATGTCAATTGCTAGTCCCCTCTGCAGGAAAATGACTGATATGGGGCTGTTGTTTTTGCTTCCAGGTGGTAGGCCTGTATCGGTTATGTGGCTCGGCAGCAGTTAAGAAGGAGCTTCGGGAGGCCTTTGAGAGGGACAGCAAGGCTGTTACCCTCTGTGAAAGCCAGTACCCAGATATTAATGTCATAACAGGTAATAAATATGTTTACTTGCTTTTCTTTTAATATAGAACCGTGCTGTCTTCCTAACATACCTTTTAAAAGGTGAAGTAGTGCTCTGAAGTAGTTTTCTGTTGTCCTTTAGCAAGCTGCTAGCTGGTGCTTTGTATTGCTGAAGGTTAGCTGAGAATGAGGGCAGTAACTCTGGGGATGTGTGAGTAGGAAGCAGCAGGGATGGGGAGGGAGGAGGGTATGGAGGGAGCTGCTTTCGGAAACTGCTCTACCAGTCACAGAGGGAAGTGGAAGCTGGAAAGGAGCCGAGGTCCCTGAAGCCTGTTAAAGCTCTGTGGATCTTGAAAAACGTGGTTGCGATCAGGCAGATGCGTTGTGCTGGTTGTTCTGCAGCGTGTGATCCAAGGGCCATCTCGGATCAACCCGCTGTCCTCCCTTTATGTTGGAGACTGCAGGACTTTCAGAAACGGATTTTTCATTCTTTTAAAATATAGTTAAATAGCAGCTTTTTCGTGCTCACTGGAGTGGCCCGTTCACTTGCGGTCAGGCAGCAAGCTCCTGGCAAAGTTGAGGAGGGCTGGGAGTACGGGAACAGGAGGTCTTGGGAAACCTGTCTGCATCAGCTCCTTACGGCAGTGTCTTCACAGGAGTGGCACTGCACGGCTGAAGAAAGTTGTTGAGGTTTTTTTGGTTTGCCTAAGAAAACCAAAGAAAGAAGTGGAACAGTTTTATAACTATTGATACTCATTATGTAAGCCAAAGTTGATCTAATTTCAGGCATCACTGAGTAAACTAATTGCTCCAGGAAATTAGCCATGAGCATTCATTTCCTACGTATCCAGGAATGGAAAGATGTAACAACAGTAGTCAGGGTATAAATTTTCTGTGTCAAAGCCCTTTCTGTAACATCTGACATCCAGCTGTATGGGATAGTTCGACCCTGTTTGGTGGTTTATTTCATTTCAGTGTATTGGGAATGAATTTCGTTCATTACACTTCATAGTTATACAAAGTTGTATCAGAAGAGACTACTCGGTGTCATTTATTGGGTTAAATAGACGTTTTCGTTCAGAATGTGCAGCTAGTCAGTTTTACTGGCTTTGGCTGGATTCACTGCTGGGTTCAGTGTTGCTCCCAAGTAGTGGTGTTCCCAGCAGCAGAAACTTGTGTTTCACTGTGATGGGATATACCCTTTAAAAAGAGGAGGTGTACAGTAAAAGTAAACAGTGAAAAGATCTTTCAAACTTTTAAATTTTCTTCTCTTTACAAATAAATTAATGAGGAAAAAGTGGTGATAACTTCCAAGATCAGATTGTTCCATGAAATTATTGAAGTCCTGTTTTCTTCCCAATTTTTGTAAATCAACTCAGAAGGGGGGAAAAAAACCCCCTTCTGTTGCATTCTGCCAAACAGCAGAAACTGTCTGATATTGACTTACAAGCAGACAAATGGCAAACTGCTATTTGGTTAATGTAAACTTTTGACTAATGGAAAACTCTGGGGTTTTCTTTGTTTTTGTTTTTGTTTTTTTAATTTTTTAATAATAAAAATGGCATTGCATTCCCATGCTACAAGTAATCGTTACAATAAAAAAGTATTTACAGAAATGGTTCAGGAGTATCATGGGAGAGGGTATATGAACTTAATTCTCATCCATATACAGAAGAACCTGTAACTTTTTCATAAGCGTTTTGATTTACCTGGGTACATTGTACACTCAGAACCAAGCAGAACTGCCTGAAACGGAAGTCTGAACTGCATGAGTACTTGGTACTGATGCAAAGCTGTGGAAGGGCAGTGGCACAGTCTGACTGATCTTTCCATCACGAGTTTATGATGCAGTGGTTAAATAGAAAAGTGTACTTCAATTTTTCAATATACATTGCTGCAAGCCTCATTGGTGATGATGAACTTTTGGTGACCGTGCAGGTCCTGCTAGACTCTTGGTCCTTTTTCTGGTCATACTAATGAAGGATAATTTTTTACATACGGAATTTGTACTGTGAGACTGAAAAAACTACAGCCTTGGTGTCTTGTCTTACAGAAAGACTACTGGGTATGCTTTTGTATATGTTGTATTAGAAGAGTTAACTTACATGCTGCTTTCCTTACAAGTTAAAAATAGTTTTAAGAAATTATAAAAAAAAAAAAAACAACATTATTTCCTGCGGTACCCCTGCAGCTGTGCTGTATGATTGCCTGTAGTGCCTGTGTTAGTATTGTGTTGAAAGGACTGGGTGCAGGGCTCCTGCATGAGTTGGGGAGAGCAGGGAGGGAAGGGGTGTTTGCACCCATAACTTCCACTGACCACAAAGCAGCCTGCTCTCTAATTGTTTTAAACAGTGTGGTCTGGATTGCAGGGGGAACCTGCAATTTTTGCTGACAGACCTCAGGTACCCACCGTGCTTGCTTAGTGCTAGGAATAAAAGAGCCCACAAAACATCTCTTGCTTATGCTTAGGGAGGTGGGTTGAGGGTGAACGTTTCCCCTGATGTTTTACTGCTGTATTTGCAATGCTGAGAGTGATGCACGTGATTCATACTTTTATCAGCTGAAACGTTTGTTCTGTAAACTGTGAATCCTCAGCATAAATCTTGGTTGATTTGAAGAGAAGTGCCACCTTGTATCCTTTTTGAAATTTGAGTAGCGCTCCTTTTCAAAAAGATTTAAAAGATACTTAGTTTTCACAGCTCTCCAAAGACTAGAGAATGAAGGTTTAATGATTAAATCTTGACTAAGAAATGCTTTTGGGATTGGCACAGGCTTACACACAATTAAGTGTGCTCATGGCTCAAACTGAAGCATGAAGCCAATTTTCAGAACTGACCAGTAGTCATGTTGTTGTATTGTGTCTGTTTGCATCCACGTGAATTCATATCTCTCCAT
Organism: Astur gentilis; assembly: GCF_929443795.1. Lineage (NCBI taxonomy): Eukaryota > Metazoa > Chordata > Aves > Accipitriformes > Accipitridae > Astur > Astur gentilis. The sequence continues at coordinate 16,946,782 of NC_064887.1, read as the reverse complement.
AAAGCATGCAATACTGTTAACAGTTCAGTGGGTCAGAAAAATGAGGACTTAATGAAGTGGATGATGATTTCTGCTCGCTGTCTAAATTTGTTGTATGTGGTTGTGTCAGGGGGAATGTGCTAGTGGGCTGGCAGCAGCGGGAAGCATAGATTCGTGGAAAAAAAATAACAGCAGCCTCTTACAGGGCTAATTTAGCTGAGTGAATAGCAAAAGGATTTAGAAAGGTCAAGGGGCATTCGTGGCTCCCAAACTAGCCTGTTATTCAGGGCTAAACGGGAGAAAGTCCTTTTGGCAGGTGGTAGTCCTATGACTGTGGATGGTATTACAGGAATTCCTACTAAATGATTATTAATAGATGGTTGTGAGTGTTTCAACAGTATAAGCTGATTTGATTACAACATACCATTTCCTACTGTAAGCTGATTCTGATGTCAGCCTCCCCCTCCAAAAAAAGCGCAGCTGAAACAAAGATCCTGATAAAAGTCAGCATATCTTGCTAGTGTTTTGTTTCCGGAAAAAGGAAAATACCCCAAACTGTGTTGTACAGTACCAGCCTCTGCCACGTTTGTCTTGTGAATATTTTAACCGGCTAATCCATGCATGGAACACAGGCCTCTCAACTCTGGGGAAGACACATTGCTCCTGGATGGCATCCTGCTGTGTCCTTTCCAGGGGGCTGCAGTTAGAAGTCTTGAAGTTTTGGGTTTTTTAGTTATTTTTACAATCACTGAAACCCCACTCAAACTGAAGGATCAGCCAGCCTCTAAAGCCAGCTTACAAGAATGCAAATGCTCAGTTCCTTTTTGTTTGTTTACATCTGTGGAAGGAATAGGGGCTAGTGAAGTGGTTGCCTGGTTGTTGCATCCCCTAGAGACAGCCTCTCCTCCAGCATGTCCCCAGCTTCTGCAGCGGCGCAGTATGTCTCTGTAACTGGGAGGGCTCAACGCGTGGGTATCTTAGCCAGTGTCTCCTGTGGATGTGAATTACATTCATCACAGCAGAAGCAAGGGGTGTGCTGGGGGGTACAGAGTACCCGGAGGCAGGGGGGGAGTTGGCATTTCGCTCTTGAGGACGTCTGTTCGGTTTGTGCGTTGGGAGGTGAGAAAACGCTATGTGCTTCACCAAACGCGCCACTGGCACTGGGATGTTTGCTCATAATTTTATAGCTGAAAATAAACTGAACAGCAGAATTAACTACCGGTTGCATATAAAGGAGGAGGTGTCATCAAGCAGAAGACTTTGGTGTTTGTAGGAGCTCCTTTCCTTGGACAGGAGGTGGACTGCTAAGAGCGCTTTCCTTGCCTCTCCCTCGCCCCGGTCAGGAGGGGAACCTGGAGAGACGCTCCCCTTGTTCCCAGCGTACCGGCTCCTGCGCACGCAGCAGCCCCTGCAGGCACCCCTCTTCTCTGGAGGCAGTGCACCTTCCGACCCTGGCTTCACCCCCCCCTTAGTTTGTGACGAGCTGCCTAGTGTGGGCTTGGAGAAGCAACTGGGAGTGTGGGGACGGGGGTGCTGGTACCCCCAGCCTCGCGGGGATGTTGCGGGGAGACCTCCTGCCTCTTAGCTGGCCTTGCGGGGAGCCCTCGTGTACCCGTGGTTCACTGTGCCTTTTTGCTGTCGTCCTTCTCCCATCCCTTGCTGAGAAGTGGAAGGTTCGTCACTGACACGGAGGATTTTCTCATGGGGTGGTTGAAGCTGATGTGCCTTAGTGCTCCCCAGGGTCACTGGAAAGTGCATCTGCAGCTTGTTAAAGGCAGCTGTTCTTGTGTCTCTTGTGAAGGCGTCCTAAAGGATTACCTGCGAGAGCTACCCTCTCCCCTGATAACCAAGCAGCTCTACGAAGCAGTGTTAGATGCCATGATGAAAAACCCCTTGAAAATAACAGCAAATGGTTGTGAGAACGAGCCGAGTGACTCTGAGCACACAGCAGCCCTTCTGGATTGCCTGCCAGATGTTGAGAAGGTGAGCAGTGTTAGCAGGTTCAAGTTAACTGCATGCTTCAGCAAATAAAGGAACATTTTCCACTGGATATAAAATGTGTCAAAATGTGTACACCTGTTTTCTGACTTAATGGTCCACTTGGATTTTTGATGCCTCACGTCTTTGAAAATACTTCCATGCTGTGATTAATTGGAGGGTCTGCATTGCTGGGTTTATTCTAGTTTGCATTTTATATTGTCTCTCTAAAACTGAATGAAAAGCTGTGATCACTACTTTTACACTGTTAGATCAAAGATTATTCCCATGTGGTGTCCCGCTCCATTTCTGTGGAGCTCTCTGATGTGTATATCATAATTACATGGGCAAATGTGTTCCTCTTTCCTAAGCACGTGCAATAAAGCCTTGGCTTTCCATACTGTGCAGTATAATAGCACTGTGTGGCATCACCTGCCCAATTCACCTCTGTAGAAAGCCACAGTTAGCCTATGGGAGAGAGTAAGTGGCCTGCACGGTACCTGGAAGTTACCTGGAAGCTTGTTCTGATCCTGAGGTCATATTGAGGGTTTCTTTGTTTTCTGATGTGCCTGGATCATCTGTACTGCTTCTGCAGCTTCTCTCACCTCCCTGATGACCCCTTTCCACTGTGAGAAAACTCATCTATGTAAAAGCGTGATCAGGTAAGAAACAAGCTGAATTTTACCAGAAAGTCTGTCTTAACTAGTCTGCTCTGTGATAGTCTAATACAGCTTTTCTAATTCAGCACTTGGATGTTCTATTGATGGGTGTTGGTAGAAAAACCATAGCTATCAGCCTTGATCTTATCCCTCTAGAGCAGTGATGGTAGGATGTCAACACCACCTTCGTCTAGTGTTTTGTTTCCTGAGCAGTATTTTGTTCTTTTAGGCTACCCTGAAGATGCTGTTGGATCACCTGAAACTGGTGGCTTCTTACCACGAAGTAAATAAGATGACGTGCCAGAATTTAGCTGTATGTTTTGGGCCCGTGTTACTGAGCCAGAGGCAGGAGACCACGAACCATAACAACAGAGTTTTCACGGACTCAGAAGAGCTTGCTAGTGCCCTGGACTTCAAAAAACACATAGAGGTTCTTCACTATTTACTCCAGCTGTGGCCAGGTATTGTTTCATGAATCTGGTCAAGGGAAAATGTCAAACCATTGCTGTATGTTTTTACTGTGTGACAGTGTACATTAAGTCACAGGATAACTGAGCAGCGTTGGAATTCTTAAAACACAAGGGACTGTGGTGTCACCTGTTAATCTAAAGAAATCATGACAATTTCATAATCTACTCTTTGTATTCAGTTACTTTGTTTAATGGGAAGTTTGTTGCTTTATTGCTTTCTTATTAGATGGCAGAATCTGAGTATGATGTAAGAAATGGCGAAGAGTGCTTTATGTGAGTAAAGACACTAGAAAAAACAAACCTAGTGGCAATAAGGTTTCCACATCTGAATTAGGGGGTTCTGGGATGTGTTGGGTTCTTTGTTTGTTTTTTTGTTGTTGTTTTTTTTTTTCTTTCTGCTCCCCTTCTTTGACCATTCAGGATTATCTGTGTATTGAATTCATTAGTTGTTTGGTTTCTGAGGTAGCCGAAAGGTTACTTTATTTCTGCCCTTGTAATTTGGCCAAGCTGGGAACATCCTTACAGTAAGAGCTGTGGAAATTCTAGTCGTTTTTGCAGAGCTTTGCGTAAGGAAAAATATTTTTAAACCAAATCACCCTAAGTACCTTTTAGCTCCCACTTCCAAACTTAAGAGGTCATATGCTTTCGTACAATTCTTAATAAGAAGGGAGGTAAAATTCTGATCTTCCTAATAAACTACCAAAAGGTAGCGAAGGTAACTATTTCTGCTAAGATCTGCCTTTCAAGTGGGAAATGATTGCACGCTGTTCACATTTCCCCTGGTATTCTGAGAGGCATAAGCCAGTGGAAATAGTCAGGATGACATCTGGAGCCCTGGGTTTCAGTCCGCAGTGAATTCCTGTGCCTTGCTACTGCTGCTGAACCACAGCCTTCTCTTGCGCAAGCACTGCCCGAAGTCAGGAGCAGACAAAGGTGTGGTAGCTTTTCAGTTAAATAGGGAGAGTATGAGGATAATACTGTGAAACAACTTCACGTTCGATCTGACGGGTTTAGTTTTGTTTTCAGATAGTCTTTGGCCAAGCAATTGTTGAAAGCTACCTAACCATGCAGAAGGTGGATCTGTTGTGTGGTGCTGTTGTATATTACTTTTTCACAGTGGTCTGGCTAATGGTGTGGAGAACTGCTCTGTTTGGTAACCTGAATAATTTAATGTCCACTTCTTGAATTCAAGCAGTGCAAACCCTTTAATTCTAGAGGCTAAGAGAAGATTCAGCTTATCTAAACAGTTTCTTAATTGTTCCCTTTTAGAACACAATAATTGCTCTTGGGGAACTGCTGAATTTTTGCACCAATTGAAACATGCAATGGAATTAGTTAACCTAAATGAATAATATATCCGATTGGGTTTGTTTTTAAAATGTGGAGGGTCACAAAGGTCCTGACGTGGCAGTACTGAATTACAGATGCTGTGGCTGCATTTGAGCCACCCAGGTGGACTCTGATGCTCTGTGTTCAGAACACAAAATATTCCCTGACTCATTTAAAGTGTATTTGGGAAAAGGCTTTTTTTTTTTTTTTTTTTTTTTTTTTTTTTTTTTTTGTCACCTGCCCCCCATTGCAAACATTATAAAGAGAAATTGGCATTCCTAGCTAGGTGGTTCTTGAAGCATTTTATTCTGGAGGGCCCAGGAAGGGGTCCTGACATGTAAGCATGAGTTGGCAAAGACCTGTATCTGGCAGATTCTATACAATAATTTTTTTTTTAAAAAAGTGTCTGGATTTGTCATCTATTCCTAGACATGAGGTATAAATGAATGTGTGCTAGCAGACAAAGTGCAGGATAGGCACATGAATGTGTAGTCTTTGTCTTAGTAGTTCATAATCAGACTGTGTAAGATGTATGATCTTGCTGTTAATTAAAGAGGGGTTTATGATTACAAAAAAGTATAGGAATCTACACTGTATTGTTGTTATGCAGGTCATCTTAAACAGTCTTAGCCAGTAATACTTGTTAGGTTCTTACCTAGAGATTTATTTTAAATTTTAAGGTGGGTTTGGGGGGGCGCTCTTTTTTGCTTTGTTTTGTTATTTATTTTAATTATGAGAGACAGAATTTTTGAGGAAAGCTTAATCATTTCTTGGATAAAACTATGACATATCAGGGCAAGTGAAGCAAATGTAAAAGAAGAGAGTTCACTGTAATCTCACTTGATGAGCACAGTGTAATTGCCAGGTTTGTGAATAGCCCGCTGAGGTCTTTCAAGTCCTCAAATGTTTCTTGTGGTATATCAGATACTGATTAGTATAAAGAATATTCTGGGTAAGACAGTGATTTCAGCCACCGTGGGCTAATTCTTCATTGCTCTTACAACAGTTTCCGCCCCGAGGAGTATCGCTAGGCTCCTTCCTACTGCCGCAGACCTTGTTGGCGAGAGCCACCGCGAATCGGGGTGGGTTGCTGCTGTGTGGGCTGTGGCAGCGACAGCAGTCGGCGAGCCCCTGTGCCTGCCTTTATCTCTTAACAATGGGAAAGATGAGTTTGGGGAAAAAAGGTCAATGTAGACAACTAATGTACTGGAGAGAAAAAAAACCTAACAAATATAGTCTCAGTTGTGTCGTCAATTTTTTTCCCCCCACTTAAGTCTGATTTAGAGTAGTTTGCTTGCATTAGACGTTGCTAGCCCCTCTGCCCTGACTTCCAGCTGAGTGGGTGAGTTGCTTTCCAGCAGCTCAGGCGCGGGTGCTGAAAGGATGTCACTGGCTGGGCAGCTTGAAGAGTTGCTTGTGGACGATGCAAATGGCTGTTCTTTGTACATTTTTCCCATATTCTGCTGACTTGATGGTGGCCGTGGCCTGGGGTCACCTTCTGTGACAGCTGACCCTGCGGCTATAACAAGTACATGCTGACCCCATGCTGGGTCAACACTGCTGCAAAGCTGTTGGCTTTGCTTGCTGCAGCCTCACAGAAACCTTCTCTGCCAGAAAATAAGAGCAAGAGGAGAGTTAGTCTGACAAATGGTACAGCTTCATGATGGGCTTGAGGCGATGGAGGACGCTTCTGCTCCTTTGTCAGCTGCTGCTGGGCAGCCCCAAAGCTGCTGACCACCAAAAATGAAAAGAAGCTTTCAGTCAGGTCAGCGAGCCTGCACAGGAGAGGTGGGGAAATGTGGGTGGATTAGCAGGAGCTAATCACGAAGCCTTGGGGATGGCTTATGGGGTGGCTGCTGCGGGAAACAAAAGCAGGTGGATGTAGCTCTGCCTGCAGGAGTGTGCATTGCTGTAAAGGGGGTAGGAGTAGGGTAAGTAGAGTTTTCCTTCACCTTGAAGAGAAGGCTGAATGCTGTCCCTTGGCTCGCAAGAACCACGCGGGACATTGTGCTAAAAGGGAGGTAAAACACGAATGCAGAGATGTGAGCAGGCAAACACCATACAGTGGAAACGGAACAATTGGACCTGACGGAAGGATTGCAGTCTGGTCCCTTACACTTAATCTGCTGTAGATTGGGACAGCTTGATAATCGACATGTTGTGCAATACTTCAATTTCCGTATTTTTCCAACCGAAAACAAATAGTCCTTGTTCGGTTAGACCATGTAATACCGGCAAGTTATTGTTAACCCATGGCCCTTCGTCTTAATGGAGCATAGTCTAAACAGAAGGGCTTTTGTTAAATAGTAAGGGCAGCGGGGGGAAAAGCAGTGATAGTTATTGCATGTTACTGTGCAAGATGTAAAGTAAGACTAAAATCCCCTGGAGAGACCTGTAATGCGGACCCACAAAGAGAAGCATTGGGCACATCTCGGGTCTGAGCCTTTGCGCTTGTGTGAGGAGTCTGACGAGGAGCGGGCAAGACTGTGAACTGCATGGGTTTGTGTGCGCCGTGTTTTCAACGGTGAATGGGAATAGAGAGTCTCCGCTGCTGATTACAAGAGGTAATGGTCTGTATAAAACCAAAAGAAGCTTTGCAGCTCAGGTGCTTAATAGGCACAGGTCAGTAAAAATATTTGTGCTGTTTACTGTAGGAAGCCGGTAACAGTGGAGGAGACTGTTAGTAACTTATGCCGTATAATCGTGAGCTCAGGTAACACTGCCATCAAACCTGTTTGAGTGTACGTCTGACGTGGGGTTGTGGCTGCTTAGAAAAATTAATGCAAATGAGCTTCTTTAATAGTGCAGCACACTAGGGCAAAAGAGAAGCGCAAGAGTTCAACTCTTGGTGTGTCTTTAGCTTCTCTAGGTGTTTCTCAGCGGTGGTATTTTTGTTGTGTTTTAACCTCTTTTGCTGTGCCTGCTTTCTGTTACTCCTTTAGCCTGGACGAAGTGTGTGAGCTGAGCTGTTTGCTTTTCTTTGACCCAGAGCCGGGTGGTGATTTAACTCATGCAGTGAATCTCATCAGTGCTCTGGGAGTTTCTATTTTTAGATAGGCTTCTCCGTTGCAATTTGAATCTGGCATGAATCTTCAAAACTGAGCTTTTACAGTAGTTTTTCTAATTATTTTACATCAAACAGTGGCAGAAAATGTAATAGTGGAATGTGCTGGCTGTAAGCTTGCATGTATTCATGCATGCTCTTAGCGTGTGACATTGAGGGAGGACAGCGGGCATCTGTCACAGACTTCTCTTGTTGCAGCATGGATTCAGTCCTGACTGGTTTAACTTCTCCTCTCTTCTAGTACATCACTCGCCTGCCAAAGAGCCAGCACATCTGAATGCATTTCCCGAGCACCCATCCTCCCTGAATTACCTGAGACCCAAGAGGCAGAGACCTCAGATGCTGAATCTGAGCGGTACCGAGATGTCTGGGGTACTCAGACCAAGGCCAGCAGGTCTAGACAGCCCATCGAGCAACCGCTACGCTGGAGACTGGAGTAGTTGTGGGGAGAACTACTTCTTAAACCCAAAAGACTGCCTGAGCGAAGCAGACTACGATGATGTCCCTTCAGAAGATACAGAGAGCGGGGATGACAGCAGCAAAGCTGAGGAGTTGGATGCCCCGGTAAGATACCCGCAGCCCATCCCCAGAGAGCACACGTTTCAGAGCTATTTGACAATGCAAGCAATAGACTCCGCGGTGGATCACAGAGCAAACCTCAAAGACCTACAGGAAAGTATTGATACTCTGATAGGAAACCTGGAAAGGGAACTCAACAAAAACAAACTAAATATGAGTTATTAAATCCTGTCCCGCACACCGCCACCTCCTTGTGCCTCCATGCCTCTCGTTGGGCTTCCCACAGCCGTGTGAGGAGTGACGGTGCTCCTGAACGCCTTGGGGTGAGGCCACAGCCCACCTTGCATTAGGAAATTTTAAGCCATTCCGTTATGTTTCTGCCTTTTTGTTAGAAGAAGGTGTTGGCCTGATTTGGGTGCTGGAGACGAGCTTGGAGACCATGAGGTGATTCCACGTAGTGGCATTTCTCCCTGAAAAGACTATGCACTTAGGTGGTTTGGGCAGTAGCTGGCAGAAGATAAAGCAACATCTCTGCTGTCAGTGGCAGCAGAACTCCTCGCTCCTGAAATCCTGACTCTGGTACAGATGTTCCTCTTGGAAGAGGATGAAAGCTGCTTGGCCTGAGTTTTGCAGCATGGACTTCAGATAGACTTGTTTTACTATATATGCAATGGCTGCTATGAAAAATGCTTTTTATATACATATATATAAAAAATATTTATATATAAAGTTTTAATTGTACAAATATTAACGTATTCCTGTATTAACCCTTTTCAGTAATTATTTAAAGGAGCAAAAATTAAATATTTTTCTAACCTTGTTTGTATATATCTATGTATAAATGTGCATGTGTCTGTAGCCACCTTTGGAAAAGAGAGGTCTCTCAGAATTATGAAACGGACCCATTTCTAGGAAGATGTGTTCAGTGATGCCAGGATGACGTTACCCCTTGGGTAACACTGCATTTGATTTATGCGCGGAAACATGGCCAGAGAGAAGGCTGGGTGAATGATTAATATAAATGACCTTGTGTATTGCAGGGATGTCAGTTCGCAGGTGTTGACTATTAACTCATTCTCACACCCCACCTACCCCCATCTTTTTTTCTTTCTCTTCCCCCCCCCCCCCCCCCCCCCCCATGTTTTTTCATCTGTAAAGATGGTCTGGATGGTACTTTTAAAAAAATACTTCTGGTTTGTCCTTGTAACTTATTACTTTATTCTTGATGTTTCAATACTTCTTTATTCTCTGGTTTCATGTATTTTTCGTTAAGGTACCTTTAAGGCCTTAAGACCGTTAAGGTCTGGCTGCTGGTAGTTAGATGTGTTTGAGCCCTCTCTGAAGGGCTGTGGCTCTGGCAATGCAAGACTCAAATTCTGCAGAAAGGCAGTTACTTTTTTCTCTGAGTCTTTTAGTTAAATTAATCTCCCAAAAATGGAAACCTAAGTTGTTACCTGGGGTTGAATGGGTTGAGTGATGTTACTCCTGGGGAGTTTGGGTGGGATTGCAGTTCACTGTGACTCTAGTACTAGATTCAGCTATCCTCCATCCTTTTGGATCATCTTTTATCATTAGTAATTTATGGCAAGTAATTAGAAACACATTCTCAGTTTAAAACTCATTACCAAAGCGCATACAGATGTTTTGATAGTCCCTCTAACCAAAAGGAGATACGGCATCATTCCTTGTCCTTCACAGGTCACCCCCAGTGAGGAAGGGGAGGTTGGAGCAGGTGGGGGGCTAGAGGGTTGTGTGTTTTGAGAGGTCAAACACCGAATTGCTGTCAGCTGGCAGGGTAGAACTTAATTCTTTTAATCTTTTTGGTACAATGTTGGCATCCTGCCATGGCTTTCCGTTCACCCTGTGGGTAAGTGCTTTTCTGCTAACCCATACTTCCTTATATTGCTTAATTGAAGAGTTATTTATTTACAGTAGCAAGAAATTAAGAATTGCTATGGCAAACTTCACCCCTCTGTTCTAAGGAATTATTTTAGCATGGTTTCAGATGGTTTATCCAATCTCATTAATTTATTTTTTATAAGTGTTAAAAGATGCAAAACAATTATTGCAATATAATGATAATGTATGAAAATGTAAATTTAACCTGAAGCATTTATCAATAAATCGATGTATTTTTTTAAACTTTTATACCTACAGAATGTGCATACTTTTTAAACTATAAATTTAAATTCTAAATAAAATTTGAATTAAGAACAAAATTTGACTAAGCCTAGTTAGTGATTTAATTCTGTCTAAGCTGATGCCATCCATTTGCACTGACTGCACATGTGAATTAATTCCATAAAGACATTTAGCTTTTCAGAAGATGTTTTGTTCTGTTGTCATTTCTAGATTGACCCAACATTTCAGCTATATAATTAAAGAAAAAAACAAAACAAAAACAAAACACAAAAACCCCACCAAACCACTACTCAAATCCAAAAGGGATAGTATTCTAGGAAGTTGCCAAACCAGTGTTGTGGCAGCATTTCTTCTATTGCAGGATGCTGATGCTTTTGAACATAACCTGGCTTCTGCACTGCATTTGTAGATGTATTGGCACTAGCTGAAAGATGTTTGCATTTAAAGTTATTTGATAAATGATATATTAAGTTTGCATTTTTTATAATAATCTAGATGTTGTAAGTGAGCACCTTTTAAGTAAGTGTAAGCTTATTCTACAGGAGGGCTCTGTAACTCAGTGCAGCCGCTGCACTTTAATATTTTAACCTTACAACAAGGGAAATTAATGACTTGATAAACTGTATTAATGTTACTCTAATAAGCTAATTAAAATATAGTAAAGTATTGGTATTTTTCAAATGAAACATTTACTGTTAATCTAGTTATAACAACGAGAAATCCTCTTTTAATGAGACATTTCCCAAGTGGTATTTTTGTTATATGTTGTCCCTTATATGTACTTACAGATTATTATATTTCATATAATCATTTATATAATCTGGTCAAGTGTATCCTTCTTATGATTGTTACAGATTCTTAAGAGACAGCATTAGCATGGGAATTACCCTAACCTAGAAACACTGAATTGGGAGATTAAAGCAATGTGCTTCTACCAAAGTAGTATTGAATGTTTTTTATACAAAAGAGCAGCCTCGGGCTGTGTGTGGTTTGCAGGGTAGAGCTCCTGTCAAACCCCGTGGGCACAGCCAGGAGCTTCTACCGTACTAACCTTTGTTGTTGTCTGCTTGGTGTTAACTCAGTCTGACATCAGGAGCAGGTCCTGTTCTGCAGGGGCTCTTACTGCTCCCAGCAGAGGTTAAAAGCAGAGGGCAGAGCCTGCAGTTGAGTTCAGTAAGCAGGTGTCCTTGGAGCGTGTGGACTTCCTTCAGGTGTGACCTCCGCTTCCCAGGTAAAGAAAATGGATGCAGATGCTCTTACAGAAACAGTTCCAAGACTTGCACCAAAATCGCATACAGGTTGTTACACCCAAGTCTGGGGCAGTGCTGGCCACTTGCTGGGCTGGGTAGCAACCAAGAATCGTAGTTTGTAGTCCCCAGGGAAAAGCAGAAATGCATTGGTAGGTCTGTGCAACTCTGCTGCCCAGTGTTAAGGCCATGATACGCTTAGGTGGGTTCAGGAATGGACTAGTCCATTCATAGAGTTCTAATCCATTGCTGCTTGTTTAAACAGGATTGTCCAGATGCTGCCTGGGCTGTGTGGAGTAGAGGGATTGGCAGCATGGCCCTGAGCTGGCTTAAGCTGCTGGGAACCTACATCCCCAGAAACTTCAGATCTTTAGATCTGTCTTTTCCAAATGCATAACGTCTGTGTATGTTCATTAACGCACCAGGCAAGAAATGTAGCTGCAGCTATTCAGACATGTTCTAAAAATAGAGGGAAACGTCTCCAACAGAAGTAGATATTCAGGGTTTTTGCAGAATAAATCTATAAATCTGATAAGCTAGAGACACATCTGGTATTTCAGCTGCCAGATCTTAACCCCTTCACCTTCCTCCCTATCCCAAGGTATAGGGTTTTCTTAACAGTAGAAGTGTATTTTGATGTAAGAATTCTTTATCTCAAATTCTGGAGCTAGCAACAGTTCAAAGATGGTTATTTGGGTTGGTGGGAGGACTGGTGTTAGACTTTAGTGTAACTATGATGCATTTGTTTTAAAATGTTATCCTACACAATGAATTAACTGTTCTCATTCTGATTGACTTTTTAAGAGCCAGGCAGGAAACACTATAATTTGTCTTAACAACAAAATTTCCTAGGCAAAATTAACCTGTGGAACAGTCTGCCATGAGGTAATGCAAAGCCGACCCTACAGGTATTTGAATGTCTAGGACTGCATTAGAGAGGATAAAAGAGTATGATGAGATATATAATCTCATGCCTCTGGTGTTATTTGGGAACAGAGTTGAGGAGGAAAATGGCTCTCAGGAAGGCTCTTCCCCTTCCATTGGGGGATTCCTGCAGCTCCCCAGACTACTTTGCTCTGGGGATGTAGGGGGGCTGATCAGCAGAGCCCTGATCCGCTGCCTCCTTGTCCTGTTAGGAAAACCCAGCTGAAATCTGACTGTCTTCTGGAATACGTTCTTAATCAAAACTCTCAAGAGTGCCTCTGTGGTGGGGAACAAGGCTCACGTTGAGGCTCCTGCCTCTTCTGGGCTGTAGTGACAGCGCTACAGTGGAGGGGAGATGGTTGGGCTTTCCAGGTAAGCCATGATCATATGGTTGACTTCAATGTGTTCGTAGTTTGCAGCCCTGTTAATCAAAAATCTGTGGAAGGTAATCTGAGGTGGTGTTCCAACAAAGTCCAGGCCTGATAACAGAGAGCTGAGCTTTTTAATTAGTCAGTTGTGGGATATCTACATTATCTGTGTGGAGCAGGCTGTTAGTTAAATATTGATTTAGCAGAGGAGCTGCGTTCTCTTCCTGTTTGACCTCTGACTGCAAACACTGGGCTGCAGGTGGTAGGGACGTGCTTGTTGAGTTTTCCTTGGTTTTAATTTAGAGGTAGTTTAATATGAGGGGCAAGGAATATTAATATAATATTTAAACTTCAAACTAACAAACAAAAGACTAGTTTTCAAACCAAGTTCTATCTAGTGGTGCCAGACCCCTCTCAAGTCTGACCAAAGTCCAGTCAACGTGGTAAAAGTACGTGATGGGGAGATCCTGGCTGTAGAAAATTGAAGGGGCATCTTTTTAACACTGCCTAAAACCAATTTGCAATGTTTATTTCAGGACACAGGAGGGTCACACTGCTCCTGTTTCGTATTTGGCTACACTTTACTCTGACAAAGCAGAGCACCAGGGCTGGCTATCACTTGTCAGCCGAAGATCCTCTCTGCAAATCCCCCGTGTGTCAGTCGTCTTTTGTGCTTTATTGTCTACTGTGACCATATGGACATTTGTTTGACAGGAGTCTGTGACCCTCAAACAGTTTGGTGAGTCATGGAAAGAGTGAACTCACCCATATAGAGTTTAATCTGTCCTTCTCTAATAGATTTAATTTCTGCTTGACAGGCTCTGCTCAGTTACATGGTGTCTGACCAGGCTATTGAAACCGAGCAACCAGCAGAACACTGCTTAAAGAGTCATCTCTGTGGATGGAGGATGAACATTAATATTCATGAGCTGTTACTTATTTACGCTGGTAAATATTAAAACTTCTGTGTAACACTGTTCAATCTCTCTCAAGAATAGTTGTCTTTTGACAGAAATACACCCACTCAACAGCCACAGTGTGCTTGGTAAAAGCTGTTCTAAGTAATACTGATTTCTTCAACAGAACAATGTATTTTAATGGCTTTAGTTTTCTGTTTGTAAGCATTTGCCAGGCTTAAGTAACAATCATTTTCTAATCTGATGATGGCAAGTAAAAGTGGTTCAGCCTGCGAAGTTTGAAGGGTTTGTGAATAGTGTGGTCAGATCCATGCTTTCGGTTCAGCAGCCCCTGAAATTTGTTTAGTAATTTATATTGTCCTCCCTTAGTGTATCAATGTATGGATTCAGCAGAGGTGCAAGGGGCTCCCCTATCATTTAAGTGTAGTAAGTAATAGATAGAAGACTTTATAGCATGGTGAATATTTGTTGTGGCTGCATTTAAGGGAACAGAACCAGGCTGCTATTGTTGAGGGAGCACTGATGTTGACTACATAAGCAGTAACGTTATATGATGCCTTTTGAGCGTTGCAGCAATCTTCTTGGGATAGATCCTCTTGTAGCAGTGTTGGCCTCCTGTCTTCCCTGCTGTAATCCAGGTGACTGCACATGCTATTTTGGAAGACGGTTGTAGAAGTTGTAGTGGGTAGAGTAAAGCTAGCTAATGAAGAAATCATCTTTAGTGTAAAAAATACCTTTGTTCCTATACTTTATGAGCTGCAGTGGCTCACTGATTTGTAAGAGCAATTCAGGGTCTGGTTTTGATCTTTAAATCCCTTAGGTGAGAGTGAAGCTTTTGCATGAGGAATTGTTCCTTCCATCTCCTGTGTTACTGTGATTGTTGTGGTCATCTGAGGTACCCATGTACCTGCATGCCTCCCCTTCTCCCTTCAACAGCAGTTTGGGGACGTGGGGCTGCACAAGTCTTGGGTGAGTGTTCTCTGCTCTGGAGTGTTTTCTGTCACCATACCTCCAGAACAGGAAATGTTCTGCACATCTCAAAAAACCAAAACGAAAAACCCCAAACCTACTGTTTTCAAGAGGGGTTAATACTTTGGGGATGAGGGACGAGATGCTTGCTGGAGCTGAGTAGCAGAACTTGGATGGCCTATGTGAATCTAACTACTGGAGCAGAATGGCTTCCCCTCTGGTGGGAGCAGGCGGATGTAGATTGGCAGGGTGAATACTGGAACATTGGTTTGACCGGCTGAGTGGCGTTTAAGATTTTTACAGCTTATAGAGTCCTGACAGACACAGAACTTTGAAAACTATTATTTAAACAGATAGAATATTCATTATAACTGTATTAATGAAAGATGGTGGGGGAAGTGTGCCCAAAATAGTTGTTCTCTAACCACATTGTAAGTAAATAAATGTATAAAGTTCATGAAACAATATTCTCTAACTACAAGATGCTTTATTTCTGAAGCTAAACATGTTCTGCTGAAATAGAGGTCCTGAAATAAAAACCTCACTGGTTTTAAAGGTGATAATGGGCTCTAAGCTTCTGATGAGGAAAGTATTTCTTGTCCTTTACTAGTCCTAAATCCATTAGCACCTGCTTCTCCACGTTCAGAAACACAGTATAGTCTGTATTTTCTTGCTCTTCCATCTCTTTGTGCTCCTCTTTCTCTTGTTTTCTGTAGTCATACTCTGAAGGAAAAACACGTATCAGGCAATAATGCACTGTTAAGCTTTGAAACCTGTTTGCGACCCCATTGTTTTCCAGTGGATAGTATCAGTGCTATCACAGATTAATGAAAATAGGCATCATCTAGGCCTACATTAACTGGATTGTCATTTCCTTGGCTGATTAGCTGGTATTATTAAACCATTTACCAAAGAATGGATAGGCAAAATCCTTGTGTGAAAAAAGAATGGAAGGCTGGAGTCTCTCCTTGCTCGAAGGAGCAATGTTTATAGGGAAGTTGCCAAAATGTAACTTTGTGAAGGAGTAACTGATGTAAAAAGAAAAGAAAATTCATAGTTGTTAAATGTCCATAGGCTCTAATGCTTTTGCAGGAGTTTCACTTGACCAAGAGCTGAACTCACATGAACAAGGACTATCTATTCTACTCCTAAGAACTGTAAATATGAAATAAGAATCTGCTAAGATAATCTGATTATGTCCATCCTGATTTTTGAAAATACTATGGGAAACCCTGCCTAGAAAAACAGGTGCATTTTAAAGATCTAAAGAAACGGAGGAAGTTTTCTTAATTCCAAGTGTAACATACCGTTTTCTCCCTCTGTGCCTCCAGCTCCATTTTAGTTCTGTTTTGGCTTGAAACTCTTGATACTCTTGAAACTCTTGTTCACAATACTTGAGATATTTGACTTCTCTTTCCAAATAATCAAGTACATCAGCGTGCTGTTAACACAAGTGACAAACAAGGGTCGTTACATGCCCAAAGACACAGAATTATTGGTGATGATCTGAACGGTATTATTAGTTTATCTATATTGGGAATATAGATATCTCTCTTTATCCAAATAATTTTCAGCAAAACAATATACACATGTGGATTGAAACCAGTTGATTTTGGATACAAATACGCATGGCGTTAATTTTTATTACACTGACTCTGAGTAGGTCATCCTTCAGGAACCTGCACTGAAATAACTAAACCAGTTATTATACCAGTTTCGGTTTTAGGTTAGTGATTTCACTAAATCAGTTCAAATCCTCACTGACCCAACTTTAGGCACAAAAAAACCATAAAATACCATACTTCAGTATTACACTATGCATTTATCTGGGATTCTGTGTTTTAGTTTTCATTAGTCTCTTCAACAACTTAGTATTTTTTCAGTGAATACTTGAGTTAGGATGAACGTAATCTAAGTATTAGTGACTGCTCCTGGGTTAATAATTCTGTGCCCTAAATAGTGTAGTCACAAATCACATGTAATTTGGGTAGAAGCAATGTGTTTACTCATGTTATAGCACTTAGCTCCTACTTTGCTTCAGGGAAGTTCCTTTTACTAAAATGAGACTGCTGACCTGGTGTTATATTGCTACATACTGTAGCTCTGTGCACAGCAAACCATTATGGGATGTTTATAAACTATTTAAGTGCATACATAAACTTAACTTAAAACTGGGATAGGATGGGAAGAATACTTTGTAATGTAAAAATAACAGTCTAGGCAGCAGGTAAGACTGCCAGACTGGATGAGATGAAAACACTAGCTTGATCTTTGGCTGGGAGGTGGGGGAAAAGAAAACTGAGAATGATGTAGAAATAAAGAGAAATTAAAATGGTTTCCATTGTTCCCATGGCCCTTTGGTACAGATAGTCCTGATTTCAAAAAAACAATGAATGAGTGGTAATGTTAGTAACAGTTTGCAAAATGTGCTTTAACTAAGCTAGAACCAGCTACTAAGCTAGAACCAGCTACTAAGCTGTGTAAATCAAAGTACCAAATTTACAGGAAAAATATTGATGCAAATGCAGACAAGAAGGTGTAAAGAAAGAAACTCAGTGTATTTACATTACTATGCACTATATAGCATTGCTTTAATGTGTGAAACCAGGTGTCATTTTATGCATGAGGCAAAAAAAGAACTCTTTACTGTGTTTTCATGTAGCCAGGTTGGAGCAATGGAATTCTGCCAGCTGTCACCCAGGTTTCCTTTAGGTGCCTCCTATCTGAGCTCTGTGCAAAGCTGGCTTTGCACCTCCAAAGTGATCTTTGGAGAATATGGCCATACTGAGCTGAAAATAATTGCCATCCATTTGAAGGCAAGTTTTTCCAGGCAGGCCTGTTTCTGTGTTGGAATTTTCAGGATAGTGTCACAGTGATTAGTAAAAATTCTTACTGACCTCATTCCTCGAAGGGTGACTTAGTGTCTGACAGATTTCCAAAACATGCAGTACTCCAAGATCATCAGAAACAGCTAAAAAATGCTGCTTTGCTGAAAGATATTTGACAAAAAAAATATAAGTAATCTAAATTCCAACAGTAACACATACCTCCACCCAAACAGGAGCTACAGAGTGTTCATTTTTTGTTGTGGTCTTCTTGGTTTATTGCTCACTGCAGCAAAAAGGCAGCCTTACTGTTCTCTTATTTTCTTAACGAATGAAATTCCCCTTAAAGTTCAAACTCTTTTCTTTTCTCTTTAAATTAAATGTTTTCAGTTGCTTTATGCCGTGGTAGTATGCTTAGAACTGATGTATGCATTTGTGTTTATACAGCACAGTGTTAAATCAGTGGAAGTATGTACTTAGAGAAGATCGTCTATAACAAGATTAGTGTGCTTTGGAGTCATGGAGCATTTTGCAAACAGGGTAGCAAAGTGCAATCACCGTCAACATACGTGAGGCAGCCCAGGGGCTGATGAAAGTGATCGTTGATTCAGAGATGTTCTGGAAATGAGATGGCTCATGAGTTTTCTTCAGCAAGTCCCAAATATCTATATTTCCGTCGTCTCTGCCAATGAAGAAAACTCCTGGTCTTGTTAAGGACCAGTGTCCCGCAGTGTTTCTTCCTGCAGAGCAGCGTGACTGAAGGATTGGTCCATTCTTAATTTGTTTGAAAACAAATAACAGGTAGACCCAATAATCAAACAGTACTATCCATTCACTGCTTCAAATCTCCTATCATTTAAGAACATTGACAATTGAAATGATCCTATTACAAAAATAATATCAATGGCAAAATTAGTATAACTTTCTGCAGATAGAGTAGAATTGTGGGGAAGTAAAAAACCTGGTATCTCACTTCCAGTCTATTAAGGTAATCTGTCTATCTGCTGTTAAAACCTGTGGTCTTGAGATTTTGCCAGGTGCAGCTAACCTGGATTCCTACATGAGAGGAACTGTAAAAAAACCCACATTTCTTTGTCTTCCGATGATGAAGAGACTGCATCCTTAATATAAGTTCTTCAGACCTGTTTAGCACACATTGCCTTTATTCTCCAGTTTCCCTAGCAGCAGAAATAATTTTTTGAGAAGCTACAGTGTTTACAAGGTTGGAATTGAAGAAGGTCACTTCATTATTTTTTTTCCTGTAAAAGGCAAGTTTGCAAAGCTATTTCTAAAATAGTTTTCTGATGTGAAGACAAAGGAAAAGCTCTTCTTATACCCAATTTATTTCTAAACTATGAAGCTTTGTGACTTACAAACACTTCTGAAAATACAGATTCTGAGGCTGTTATAGTTCTGTCTCGGATATCTATCAATTATGTTACAGCTGTGTTAAAGTAACTTACTGTAACGCCTTCTTTCCAAATGGCAAAATTCCGGCCTCCAACACTTAGAATGATGTCTTTAAAAAATGGAGATCTCTGGAGAGTGTTGATAGTTTCTGTGTGGATGGTGTCTTTCTGTGTGTGCTTCTGAACTAATGGAATGAAAAAGTCGGTTACTTGTAAATAGTGCATTAGTGATCATCCTCACAATGGGAGTTACACGAAGGGAAACGAGTGCAGGATCCAGTACAGGCTTCAAAGATATAGGCCTCCTTATTTTTGCTCACATGTTATAGGAATCAGAATTGCTGCAAATCTAGTTACTTCCATGATTTGTGCCAATTAGGTGATGTGCCACATAGTGATGCACCTGTGATACTGGAGAGGGTTTTTGCTGTTCTGTCATGACAGCTAAACTGCTTGCACTTTTGAGGGTGTACTGCTAAATCCTAGTGTCATCAGTGAGATAGACTACTATAGCAGATGAGCAAGAACCTTAAAAATGCAGAGTATAGGCGCAAATATTTTAAAGTTAGCGATATATTAAGGTTTAAACAGGTATTGAGAAACTTGAACTTACTAACTGGTTTTGCTGAGTCACTATCAATTTCTATTTTCCAGTCAGAATAAATGATTTCTCCATCCTGCGATGCCAGAAAAATCAAGTAAATGCTAATGTTAGAGCTTGGTGGTTTATATCAAAGTGACTTGTTTTTAAGCTGTGATTGCTTAATTATAACCATAATTAAATATGTTCTGAGTAAATTAAAACCTAAATTTGCAGCCAATGACTGAAAAAAACCACTAAAATTTTGGATCACCATTTTTTAGTTACGTATTGCCAAAACTGCTTTACTGACCATCATGTATGTAGGCAGTCCTTCCTGCAGAATGAGGTGCTTGGTTTTTACAGTTCATGCTTTGCTCCAGTATTTGGGGGAAAGTGTGACTGGAAGCAAAAAGGTGGCTAGAAGCCAAATTTTCATTTCCATATGAACTCAAAACTGGGAAAGATTTTGGAATTTTAGATATATGGGGTAGGTAGAGGGCTATGAATAGGTGGGAATTCCTAAAGTAGAAATAAGTTGTGGGGGAAACAGTAGTATAAACATTTTCACCTGACATTTGTGGCAGCTCTAAAAAAATACTACTCATCTTATGGGTTCTGGAATAAGGAAATACTGTTTGGTTCCTGATAGCAGGTAGTTAAGTTCAACATATTTTGGAAATGTCTTCTAATTCTGCTCTTGAAGTCAGGGTTCATAGTCTATTTTAAGCATGTAGCTAAATGCATTAAGATGGGAATAAAATGTGGCATGTCCAGAAAAATCCTTTTAGTTAACACCTGAAGAAAACATGCAAGTCCATACATTTGTGAAAACTCTTTCATTTAATTGTTCAGTCTTTTGGATATCTTGGATTAACATTTCCATTAGTAATCTATTATTTCCACTTACTTCAGTTCCAACAAAAAAGTCGGTGGAGATATTCTGTAGGACTTTCAGATTTTTGCTTGAAGAAGTACTCATCTTTGTATATGGGCTCTCTTTGGTGGGTACTTCTAGTGTGTTCAGAGATTGCACCTTCTCTGGGAAGCAATATGGATACATCTATTCATTATACACTGGAATTTATCAGACCAAGCAAATCCTTTGTCTTATAAAGGTAGTTCATGGATAAGGGGAATTTCAAGAGGAGACATGAAGAAAGACTGCCAAGTAAAGCAGCAGTTCTGCAGGTTAACTGTTTCCTGGTGGAATCTCCCTGTTGCTGCAGCTGCTCTGAAGTCAGTGCTTCCCATACCCAGACAGCTACTTAGGATAGCACCATTCTGTTCTTCATCAGTTTTACACAGCATCAGTGTCTCCGTGGGAACTGCCCTTACACATCCCCCTTAGCTGCTGCAGCCAGGAGCTAACGTTTCTGCTCCAGGGAACGGCACAACCTGTCTCCTGCAGTCTGTGCTGTGACAGTGTGCACCAGAGCAGCTATGCCACAGCAGCTCAATTGCCTGAAAGGCATTTTCTGGCATGGTTTGCAGTCAGTCTCTCAGGTAGTCCAACTCTTGTGCTACCTGTGTGTCAGCTTGCCAGCTTTACAGAGGGATTAGTAGTGTGTCCCTACCACAAAGTACCATAATAAGAACTGATCTACTATGGAATGTGAAGTGCTAACTTCACGCTCTGTAGTGAAGAGTGACACCATTATCCAAAGCACTACAGAAATACCTACAACATATACTGTTACTCCAAGATTATTTTTCCAGAAATAGTATTCTGTAAGGGCTGAAAAGGACATATTGTTTCAGGGATAAAGAGACTGGGTGGGGGACTTGCATGGGCTATTAAGTGAAACCTGGCAGAGTTACTGTGGATACAGAACTGCTCTTTTTGTATTCAATACATGTACGTATCTTTGTAGTCAATACATGTATGTCACACCTTGAATACCAGTATATTTAAGAAACCTTTTTCCCCAGATGCATTTAGCTATACAACGTTTTGTTGTTCAGCTTTCATTATGTATATACTGAAATATAAGCTTATTAAAAACATTTTCCCCAATAAGGTGTAATAAAAATATTACCTGAGGTTTTGTAATGATAATGCAGTTCCCTTAAACTAATTCTGACGGGTCCATACTCTGTGTTGATATCACTTTCGCACAAGTTTATCTGTTCAGAAAAAATGCATTTGGTAACTCATTTTGTCAGATCTTTAAGGTACAAGACTAAATGACTTTCTACTGCAATGAAACAGGTCTTTTCAGTTTGCAATGTGTTTGTAATACTCCATGAAGAGTATTTGCTGCCTCATGTGCAAGCACAGAGAAAATGCAAACCTGTGGTTTCTCTTGTGTTATCCTTTCCCTGTAAGGATTTTGCCATATTTATAGAAAAAAAAAGCTCTAGTGGTCACGCTTGTTCAACAACTGTACCAGCTACAGCTATTTTGAGCAGCACAGATCAGCAGGTCCAAAATTCCCCCCCCCCCCCCCGATTATTTTCAGCCTCACTTTTTTTACAAACTGCTATGACCATTTTAATCAGACTGACTGCTGGGTTGCCAGTAATTATGGTTCTGCTGACCATGACCATGTTTCACAGTTTGGGACCCCCTGAGATAGCACAGCAGTTGAAAAGGCTGACAGGAACTTACACTATTAATACAACTACTTTTGCACCTACTGCAGTTTTAAAGAGGGAGTCGTGCTGTTTCTTGTGAGTTAGCTTTTCAAAATGCATTTTACTGAAGTTTCAGAGGACTGTTGAAGTCTTTCATTTCAAAGTCAGAACGAAATTCACAGGGAAGTCACAATTTGCTGGAAAAATCAGAGTTGGGAAGCAAAAGAATACATTTCTATGGAGTTCTGGCCTTATCTACAGTTTGGCTTGATCCTTCTGTTATATATTTGTGTACAGTACCTTTACGAGAGGTTTCCAGCAGAGATCTAGATGCTTAAAAGTATCTGGAACATCAGGGGGCATATAAAAAATTTCCCCCTCTCTTACTTTCTCAGATGAAAGTGGTTCAGGAAGTTTGGTGGCTGGAATATTCCAAAATAATACTGAGCTGCAAAATGATTGTATAATGTTATTCCTTGGTTTTGTTTCAAAGTCAGATGCTGTTTTCCCCACACATTTTAAAGTTGCCTTTTTTTAGCCTTTCATCTTCAAACTTTACATAGCAGTAGAGACTCTGAAAATCAGACAAATGCTAAATACTTAATTGCTTCTTTTGTAAATGGTGGCACCATTTCATCAGTTGTTCACTATGCCAAAGCAGCTAGATAGCATTCATACAGCTTGCTTATGGGGAGTTACTGGGTAAAGTTACTGGCACTACCTGGGTGAAATTTCTGGAGGCTGAGAGAACTGGACAGAATTCTGTAGTGGGTGATCTTAGCAATCCAAATAGAACCTCATTCCCAATTCTTGTATGTACCAAATTATTTGCTGACATTCAAGGCAAATTGTCCCACTCACTTGAATCTGTCATCTCATTGGAGTTTTCAGCCCTCTGATTGTTCCTGCTGCTCTACTCTGGACATTCATTCACAGATTTGATAGAGACAATGATAATATACCTCATTGCTGACATCTCTTCCCCTTTTCTAACAGGAGTTGCTCAGGGACCTGTGCTCTTCAAGGATGACATTACAGTGACACTTCCCTGCTCTTACTTTATGTGAATACTTTTAATTTGGAGCCCTGGTGTGCGAGTAGTTTAAATTATTTCTTCCATGTGCATTACTTGCATTATACTGCAAACTTATTAATAACTGTATTTGCAATCATTCTTCTAACGTAATTCTTTGAAGTCTTCTCTATATTTGATTAGGGAAAATGACTTTGTATCACAACAAAATTTTGCTCTTTCCAACCCTCCTTTTGATGTAACTAGCAAATATATGATTGAACCCAGCCATGCAGCCTTGAAGCCTTAAGCCTTTTGCCATCATGAAAGCTAAACACTTATTTCCACTTTTTGCATTCTGCCCCCTTGCCAGTCTTTCACATGGGATATCTGGTCATAACCATCATGACTGTTAAGTCCACAAAACAGGAGATTCACACAGAATAATTTTGCCCAGCTAGTGTACAAGTTTAAGTGTAGTTTAGAGTATTTCTATGGCCTCAAAATCTTTAACAGCTTTTTGTGCAAGTCACATAATCAATGTAAGTGTCGGGGTGTTGTTCTCCAGGCCAATGAATGTGTGATCAACACTCCTCTTAAGGTATACACAGAATATAAATGTATACATATGAGGTTTTTCAGTTAATGAACCCTTAATGCCATTACTGTAAAGGCCTTAACTGGCCAAGAACTTGATGTGCTTGTCTTCTCCATACAGAGTTTCAGCTATTCAGGATAGGCTGATAGGAATCCAGAAGTGTGCTAGTTAAATCATGGAGTATGCTCCATAAAGCTTTCCATAGGAAACTGGAAGATGTCTTGTAGAGTATGTATTGTATATACCAATCAGGGGAGCAGGTTACAAGCTGCACGCGAGTTTCAGCTCTCTTATCAAAAGTAGCAGCCATTTGGTTGTCCTAAAAATAACAGTAATAATAATTACATGGGGAGAAGATAATGAGAGACAAAAATTATACTCTACTAAGTACTTCAACATGTAAAATAGGCTTCTAGAAATTAAGTCACCATTTCTGCTTAGGTAAGGTGTGAAAATCACGACTTATTGTAGTTATAAAGTCAAGCTATTTTAAGATGTACTTCAAGTGAGCTGATACCAGCTTTGCCTTCTAAACACCCAAGATTCTGAATTAAGTCAGCAGGATAAATACTTGCTGGCACCACTGCAAGTCAGGCCCTCCTTAGGTTGCCATGTTTAACTTTTTTTAATCCAGCTTAATCAAAGAGCAAATCATTGAGAAATTTATCTTGAACAGTTAAGTGGAGTGGAAGTGATATCTCTTTGAGAGGTTTACACCATGGGTCATATCTCTGAAATTATCTTGGCTAGACCACACTGTGGGATGGTAGTGGTGCCTTCAAATATTAATTATTAACAGTTTAGTTTGTGTATGGTGGGGTTCTGCAGGTCTTATAGTACTTATCATTTACCAAGCAGTCATTGTTTTATACCAAATTTATTTTAATTTAATCAGAAAAATAAAGGAAAGGTATCGGGGGGGGAGGGGGAACAAGTGATTATAGGCTATGCCCTGATGAAATATAATTTCCAGTATATGCAAAACTTATATACTCTGGCTAAAACTGTACTTATCAACCACATGGCAAAGTTTCAGCTATACTTTTTTAGGCTAAATCCTACTCGTATTTGCATTCATGAGTTACCTACCTGGAGTCAAAATAGTATTCTCAAAACCGTGCAAAGCTTAATTAGGTTCTGGATATAGCTTTGAACACTTTTTCATTGATACGTAATAATAAACTGCTGATTTTAGAAACTGTGCCATAAAAACTGCAATGCTGTGCAACGGCCAACACACATTCCATGTTTATATAATAAAAAGTATGTCCCGGTATGTTGCTAAGTATTGACAAAATGATTCTTTTGTCAGTGTTATTTATCAAGCATGGGTTTCCTGCATCTGTTATCCCAGATGAACATGAAAATAGCTTTCTGAGCCTAAACCTTGGCGAAAAAACCTCACCCAGACAACAAAGGCCAAAACAGCATTCTGCTATCCAATCACTTTCTTCATGTTGGTACGAATTAGTATCCATGGGTATTACTGTAGCATAATTTATTAATGAACAGTTGTATCAGCTTTCTTTTTGTGATACATGTGCACCCTTTTCCTCACTTTTCTGGTAATGTTGCTAAGGACTGCTGTATGTATGAAGTTCCTCATGGGTCGGTAGTGGGACTGGCGCTGTTTAACATCTTTGTCAGCGACATGGACAGTGGGCTTGAGTGCACCTTCAGTAAGTTTGCTAACGACACCAAGCTGTGTGGTGCGGTCGACACGCTGGAGGGAAGGGATGCCATCCAGAGGGACCTTGACAGGCTTGAGAGGTGGGACCATGCGAATGAAGTTCAACAAGGCCAAGTACAAGGTCCTGCACATGGGTCGGGGCAATCCCAAACACAAATACAGGCTGGGTGATGAGTGGATTGAGAGCAGCCCTGTGGAGAAGGACCTGGGGGTATTAGTGGATGAAAACCTGGATATGAGCCAGCAATGTGCACTCGCAGCCCAGAAAGCCAATTGCATTCCAGGTTGCATCAAAAGAAGTGTGGCTAGCAGGTTGAGGGAGGTGATTCTCTTCTACTCTGCTCTTGTGAGACCCCACTTGGAGTACTGTGTTCAGCTCTGGGGCCCCCAGCTTAAAAAGGACATGGAGCGGGTCCAGAGGAGGGCCACAAAAATGATCAGAGGGCTGGAGCACCTCTCCTATGAGGACAGGCTGAGACAGTTGAGGTTGTTTAGCCTTGAGAAGGCTCCAGGGAGACCTTATAGCAGCCTTCCGGTACCTAAAGGGGGCCTACAGAAAAGATGGCAACGGACTCTTTAACAGGGAGTGTAGTGATAGGAAGAGGGGTAATGGTTTTAAACTGAAAGAGGGTAGATTTAGATTAGATATTAGAAAAAAAGTCTCTACTGTGAGGGTGATGAGGCACTAGAACATGTTGCCCAGAGAAGCTGTGGATGCCCCATTCCTGGAAGTGTCCAAGGCCAGGTTGGATGGGGCTTTGAGCAACCTGGTCTAGTGGAAGGTGTCCCTGCCTGTGGCAGGGGGGTTTGGAACTACATAATCTTTAAGGTCCCTTCCAAGCCAAAAGATTCTATGATGCTAAGATTAATTTGCATAAACTCTTTTTTGAGGTTTGTTTTTTTTTTTTTTTCTTCCAAAGAGCTCAGTTTTTCTTCCTCTTGATCTCCATTTGATTTTGCATTTGACTACATTTGCACTTCAAATTAATTTGGGCAACCATCTGTAGTACTTTGATAGTAAATGAGCATCCAATACTCCTGTAATAGTGTTCAATCCTTTAATTGTACTATGTATCCTAAGTACCACAGAGCTTTAAAACCAACACAGAAAATATAAGTTTTGAGTACTCAGGCAGCACCTAGAAGAATTAAGGTAACTACAGTAACACCATTCTTGTGTGCCTAGATATTTAGGTAATTGAAATTATTTCTCTGAATTCTTGGTGGCAGGCTAGATTGCTTGTAGTAGAAATTCAACATATTTTAGATATGGAAGGTTTATTATAATTTTGAATTACAATTTTCAGTAAAGCTACAGAATTTTTATCCAGTGTGAGCAGATTCTTTTCAGATTGAGAGCACAGCACAGTTGTAAAGCACAATGAACAGGATAAGTGGCACCAGATTATCTAATATTTAGAAAATGCAGTGAGAAATAACGAAGGTTATTACAAATAATTGAATCTTTAATATTTTATCTTGAGTTTACACTATGATTTCTGAGGTAATATATTAGGAAAACAATAAAAAGAAGAAAAGTGAATTTTTAAACTCACCTCAAAATAATCTGGCAGCCAATGTATATCTGTTACTGGTTTTTTATGACTATACTGTGTGGAAGAGAGTGCACAGTATCTCACTAGAGTTGGCTCTGTGCTACTCTGGTGGACTTGCATAAGTGATTCCTAGAAATGTTTTAAAAAGAGATATCTTAGTGTATTTCCACAATACAATAGTAGACCTGTCAAAGAAAAAAGGTTACTTTATATACTGTTAATGCTGCTTCACATATTTCAGATCAGTTTATAGAACTTTTTAGGGGTCTAATATCTTCCCTTTAGAAAAAAATGGAAAACATCAAAACAGGCCTTTGGATATGAAGCTCTAAAAAGACATTGTGACATGCCTTTACAGGCGCACACACACATCCACTTACGTTACTAATTCCTCCTTTGTTCTTAGGTCTCTCTTCTGCTTACCCCCTTTATAGTCTCCTTCCACTGAAATCTGCTTCTCATCTTCCAAGCTACCTTTTTCTGTCCCTAAACTTCCAGAATAATTTTCAGTATTACGTTCATCAACAAATGCTACATGTATTTGATAGGCTTCATAACGCAAGAGTTAAGTATATGTTGGTGGCTATTAAAGAACAGTCTTATTGAAGCCTAGGTCTGCACAAAATGCAGTGAAGCTATTAAGCTGGACTAATCAGGTATAAATTATATTGTGATAACAGGTTTATTTCATGAACTCATCAGGTTTCTTATCCTTTCTAGTCTCTCATTACAAAGCTTATTTACTCCTCTGTTTTGCGTCAAGATACCTTCACCCATTTTTCCCCCCAGACATATAGATGTACTGCAATATATTTAGAATGGAAGCATTCACCGTGTTAACAGCTGTTATCTTGATTCCATCAGCAACAGTTTTTGCATTTTGCAGCTTTTCTTCATGTTGAGAAATATCCCACAGTACAACCTACAATAAGAAATGAGTATATTATGAATTATTTCATCCTTTATATTAATACACATTTTTTCAAATACAATTCATGGAAGTTTGAGGGGAAAATAACAAATTCACTCTCTGCATTAGAACTTATGAAGTCTTTAATTGCCTCTTCAGTCTGATGCAATCAGTTGAAAGACTACACTTGTCCCAACAACAAAAAAAAGTTTTTACAGCTTGACCTATTTATCAGTACTACAAAGAAGAATTGTACAGTAATGGCTCAGCTATGGAATAACCAGGCATAACTTCAGTACAGGATCAGAGAATTTCTGAGAATTTCTGAGACTGACATCTGTCTTTTGACCCTGTGTGTTACTATGGATGTTGAGTACATCTCGTCACCCTTATTTTTATACTGTAAGAAAATACAGAAATATCCAATTTTATTCTTAAGCAGAGAATTAACACCTGTCCATTGATGCAGCCACCAGCAATGATACTTGGATCACTTGGACTGAACTGAAAGCAGAAAATGTCTTCAGGACACTCCAACATTAACTAGAAAGAAGAAAAACAATTGAGAAATACAGTCACACTGATTGTTTGTTCTCTTGTTATTTAAACACTTGGCATATTTAAAAGTCTTGATTAAATACCTGAGGATGCATAGAGTCAAAAACACTCCAAAAAAGTATTACTGACTGCTGCAGCAATGATTTATCAGAAAGGTTAACTTGCTCTTTGTAAGAAAGCTGGTCTCTTGCTGACACTGCTATAATCCCTGATTGAGAGAGAGAACGAATTTTCTCAGAAGAGACAATTCAAGTTTCAACATGCTGTTAATTATTCAAAGTCACTTGTGTTTATACTTTCTGAATACAGTGCAAAAAAAGAAAAAAAAAAAAACCCAACCATGTATTTATATTTTTCTTTTTAGATATCAACTTTGAGGAAATTATTTTTGTTACTTAAAATTAAGTTATTTAACAATGACCTGTAGAACCTAAGCATTAGGATAAAATTCAACTTTTTTGCTAGTACTCCTTAATGGTGTAATACTACACCTGAAATGATATGACAGGCATATAGTCCTGGCCACCCATCATGAAATCAAGTCTTTTGTAGCTGAATTAATTTCCTATACAGGCTGCAGTGTTGGCTTTTAGTATGCTGTGCAGCTAGGACATTTATATAGAACTTAATTGTGCCTTTAAGCCTGGCTCTGTAGAGCAATAATCCACGGCAGGGAGCCGGAGGAGACATTTAGTATGCCTCGTGATGCTCCCTGGCATTCAGCAGAGCCAAGTCCCATTGTGGCTGTAACATTCCTCACAAGTATTAGGCATGCTACAAGAACCAGCCTTGGGGAGAAGAACAATGGTATGCAGAGCCACCAGAAGGACCTGGCAGAGTTGCAGCCCCACTTAAATGAGCCTATAAGGGACAAATTACCCTTTCTTATGATCTCTACTTAAAACATTAGTGAGGGACTTCGCATGGCCTGTCTGAACTCTACAAAGAATTTGCCTGTCTCATTTTTCACTATGTCTCAAATCAGCAATTCAGACAGACATACTAAATCAGTTTTGATTTGTTTTTCAATTTAAAAGCTGCTGATTTTATGAAAGATGGATATTTTATAGCTGTCATATTATACATGCCATTCAAGTCTCAAATCAGTATTTTAATAGCATTACCATAAATGGTTGGATGCCAGCAAACGCAGCTAATAGTTCTGTTCTTGAGATACCGCAGATCTGTAAATGATTGGTATGCTTTAAGATAAACATCTGGCTTGCCACCAGAACTGTTTTCATCTTCTGCTAGGGCCTTCCAGTCATCAAAAAAAGCATTCATAATTTCATTTTGCTGCAATGCAATCTCCATTCTGTTTTGTGAAAAGAACAGTTAACACTTTCAATAATCCAGATATGACTGCTCAGCAGTAGAATTACAAATATTTCTGTAAAGAGGCAGCCTTTGTTTTACACAAAATTATGACTGCAGTAGTAAAAAAAAAAAGTATTAATTCCTCAGTCATGCATCACTGTAAGGAAACCCTTTTCCATTTAAATATTAATAACTAATTGTACCAATAATTTAACTGTAGTTCTCTGTGGATCAAGTACAGTGCAATTGTCCAATTCTTGTGCAAAAGATGTCAGTAAGTGAGACTTGTCCCGTGACTAAGGGCTGTAGGACAGCACCTTTGCTTTTCTGCATAAACCTCTGCTTTAGAGAGCAGTGTTTGAAAGATCAGCTTTGCAGCTTGTTCGAAAAGATGTATTGCTATCAACTTTAACAGTTCTAATATCTATTTAAACCAACATTCATGGCATAGACTTCATGCTAATTTTTGTAGAAACAAATATTAATATTATTTGTTAATATTAAAGTAATAAGGAAGAGAAAATCCAAAACTGTTGTGGTTTAACCCCAGCCGGCAACTAAGCACCACACAGCTGGTCGCTCACTCCCTTCTCCAGCAGTGGGATGGGGGAGAGAATCAGAATGGTGAAAGTGAGAAAACTCATGGGTTGAGATAAAGACAGTTTAATAGGGAAAGCAAAAGCTGTGCATGCAAGCAAAGCAAAACAGGGAATTCATTCACCACTTCCCATTGGCAGGCAGGTGTTCAGCCATCCCCAGGAAAGCAGGGCTCCATCACGTGTGACGGTCACTTGGGAAGACAAATGTCCCCCCCTTCCTCCTCCTTCCCCCAGCTGTATATGCTGAGCATGATGTCCTGTGGTCTGGAATATCCCTTTGGTCAGTCGGGGTCGGCTGTCCCAGCTGTGTCCACCCCCAACTTCTTGTGCACCCCCAGCCTCCTCGCTGGTGGGGTGGTGTGAGAAGCAGAAAAGGCCTTGGCTCTGTGCAATCACTGCTCAGCAGTCACTAAAACATCCCTGGGTTATCAACACTGTTTTCAGCACAAACCCAAAATACAGCTCCATACCAGCTGCTGTGAAGGAAATTAACTCTATCCCAGCCAAAACAGCACAAAACCCCAGAAGTATATATAAGCAAACAAAAAAAAATCAGTATTTGACCAGACCAATGGTCCACTCAAACAAGAGTTCTTGTTTGTATTCTATATTATTTCAGGTAGCCTTTGACATGTATTGCTGCAGTAATTTTACCTTAAATGTACTGAGGTAAGAAATTCTTTCAGCTTCTCAGATGACAGGCTCTCTTCTTTTTCTTCATTTGACAACTGTCTAGGAAAATACTGTGTGGCTGCATTTTTTGGATAGGTCCTAACCAATTGGAATAAAATTGAATGTGAGTAAGTATAGAAACAATTTCAAAGACAGAAACCCATGTAATGTGTAAAATTAAAAGCTAAGTATATTTGATTTTTCTAGAAACTCTTAGGAAAAGAGTGCAAGAACAAAGATGCAAACAGAGCATCCAATTCTGTTCTCTTAATCAGTTTGTAACTGAGTAACTCCAGAAGGGTTAATTTACATAACTTTAGCTGAGATCAGAGACAGTGGGTAGCTTAATAAGCTGATAAATATTTTCTCGCACTTACCATTTTGTCTGAGTACTAGCTTCTCTTACTTTTGGAACCATTTGTACGCCCACATCTTTTTCAAGTATTTTAATACTGAAAGTTTTGTCTTGATAGGACGTGCATTCAAAATAACTGTCTTTTACATGTGAAGCATTCTTATCAGTAAATGTAATTGGTGCACCGAACTTCTTGCGTACTCGAGAAATCATATACTTAATCTGGAAAAGAGATATTTCTGTAGTTAGTGGGGAGAAAGTTTTTGGAAAGTTTGTTCTGTAAAATGGCAACACATATAATTGTAGAATTAGTTCTATTGATGATGTCTGCGCTGAGTTTACATATATTTCTACATTTTGAAATTCTGAAGTGCTTATATAAATAACCTACATATGTAATAGAAGATAGATTTGTATTTCTAAGACAAGAAGTTGCCTTTAGGTTAACGGTTTGGATTATTGCTAGTAGGATAAAAGAATTACATTTTCTAATTCATGCAATATCAAAACCGCACCTTCAATTAAAGGATTGAGTTGCAGGAGGTCATACTGCATTGGACTTCCAAGACCTAACTTTTCAGCCCTTCCCTCTTAGTGCAATTCTCAACTTTGGGTGAGGTACTTCATCTTCCCTTGCATGGCCTAGGGAGAGAAAAGTACCCCAAGGAGGATCCACAAAAATTTGTGTGAGGAGTTTCCTTATAGTGAGAACTAGGGAGGAAGAAGGGATGCGGCTTGACTTCTACCCATAAAGAGAGGTAGGCACTTGATTTCAGGCAGTAGAGAGGTATTGCTTTGTCTTGGATTCATAGGCAGGTATGTTTTCCCAGCATCTCCCACAGAACTAGAAAGGAATGTAGGCTGAGAATACTTCTGAGTGGACCTTGCCAGCAAGGTAGAATACAGAATACTTGGACTGCGAATGTGGGTTAAATTTAGTGACTGTGAAATAGCTTTAGAACAATCAGACATCTTTTTAAGTATAAGCAAGATGTCCAGTTGCTGAGAACTATCAAAACTTAGCCAGTCTTCCCTGAACAGGGATTTAGGTATTGAGTAAAAATCACTCATGGACAGTTAAATGCTTGGAGATGCCGCACACATCACAACTTAGGTGACAGCTGTGAGTGGATCTACTTTTTGGATGTATAATTTTCTCAGTATAATTTGTAGGTGTAATTAATCAAATATGCCCTTCTGTAAAGTCAGCTTGTAATACCTGGAGTTGGTAACATTTATTCCGAGGTAGAGAGCCCTTAAAAGTGTTGCATGCTACTTAAATGCCATCCATATAATGAAACAGAGTTCACTGGGCTCCATGTAAACAGAACTAGGTCCATAGAATATAATTACAATGACTCAACTTGCAATCTGGCCAGATAGTAAATTGAGCAAAAAGTGGCAGAGATGCTAATGACCAAAGATGATGAGGACTTTTGAACTTACAGCTTAAAAAGTATGTCCAATGCAATCTTACATACCTTATTTGCAGGATTTAAAAAGAACAGAGTTGTAAAAAAAAAAAAAAGTTTCTGCAGCACTTTCAGTTTTTGTTAAAAGTCAAGCTATTTCTCTCTTTTTTTTTTCTTGAAAGACCCCAAGCAAAACTAGGATTGCAACTTCCAGTTTCCTGACTTTTTTTTTTTTTAAGGAACTTAAAATAAATTTGGGTTTTTTTAATATTTATTTGATTGACTAACATCTGTTGATTCTGACCTTTGTAACAGTGTCTTTAACAGATTCTTCTTCAACTTCCTTTTCACTGCCAAGAGAAACCCAAGGTTTGTGGACAGGAGGCTTATAAGGATGGATTTCCAGAGTTTCCTCTCTATTTTCTTCTTCTTTTTCTCCTTCTTTTTCTTCTGCAGTTTCTGGAGGCTGTGACATCAGTGAGAAATGGTACTTTTTCAAAAATTTGTTACTGAAATGTAAGCATGCACTAGAAACCCAGTTTTCAGTCTTTAGTCATGCATTCTTTACTTTGTCTCAATGCAGTAAGTCTGGCTATACTGTGCCCCTGGGTATGATTGGGTTAGGTCCTGTTCATTCATTTGTGCATTAGAATTTTCCAATAAATGTTACATATTTAATATTTAACTACTAAAGAGAGACTGTTGTCTTGAAAGCAAATCACTGTTATATAAAAGGAATTTATAGTGATTTTCTACATTGGGCCCTCCTGCCTGGAATTGCAATTTGCTTTTCTATTAATTGTTACCTCTCTTGATGCTGGGTGACAACCTGATGTTGAAAAATTATATAATCTACCCATAAACCTTCTCCTATGATGCAATGCACAAGGGGAAATCTTCTATGTATCTAGAGTTATTGAGAACTCAAGAATATTTTAAAGTATGATTTGAAGAATATATGCATACATATAGTGAAAAATAGGTATCATATTTCTTTGAAGATGCCCAATATATTATAAACTTTTATTTTTATGTCTGTCTTAGAAACCTGGGTCATGGCAGAGGAAATTAACGCTTATGATAAAAATGCAGCAATGGGGGTTATACTGGCCCTCTGAAGTAAAATACAAAAATTTAATTCGGTCTTTCTCAGTATAAAAGATATTTTTACAGTGATATGGATATTTTTCCATGGTCAGATTTAGCTTTAGAGAAACACTCTAGCATGCCAAGCGCATCAGATGTTAACGAATACAATACAATTCCTGAAGTATATGTTTGAGACAAGATTCTGAAATATTAATAGATAGAACAATGCTGTGGTATACTTGGATTTTCTTACCTTCAGAAGGTTTTCCTTGGCTTCCTCAGAAGCAACAAAGTAAAAGTTCTGTCCGTACTGGAACTTTGCATCAAAAACTACCAAAAGTTCTTCCCCTGGATATTCCTATTTTAATTAAAACAATTAGTGGAAAACTGAAAGCAAATAACATACAAAACAGACATGAGCCTGTGACTGGCAAAGCTACCACTAGTGTAAATTCAGTATCTGGTTAATCTTGTGGTCTTAACACAGAATTCCATGTGCTAATTGAAAAGAACAGATGGATTTTACTTTGTAATAAAAAT
Source organism: Astur gentilis (assembly GCF_929443795.1). NCBI lineage: Eukaryota > Metazoa > Chordata > Aves > Accipitriformes > Accipitridae > Astur > Astur gentilis. The sequence goes on along the minus strand of NC_064887.1, from coordinate 16,912,519 downwards.
ACGACTGGGACAAAACTAATCTTTTCATACAGAGAATTAAAGAGAAAAGAAGTAGTTTTAGTGATTCTTGATAAATAGGCCATGAATTAGGAGAAGCCAAAATCTGTGAAGCTCTGCCAGTTCACAGAATCAAGACCAATAATGTTTATGTTACTTTTTAGCATATTTTCAATCTAAAGTAGTTAAAAAACCATATGTGCATGGTGAGCCATGAGAAACTTTGAGTTAACAGTGGTCCATGACGTATAGCCGTTGGATATTACAGCATTAATGTATTTACACAGAGTCAAACAAGGACAGACCTTATCATTAAAAGAATGTATACTCTGAGAGCATGAAGTCTGAAAGTGAGAATGAAATAAGCTACATACTAGGACAACTTTTTTGATAGGGTGGAAATCAGAAATAGTAGCTCTTGTTTTCAAGTCCTGAATGATGTCCTCTTTTTTAATAAGTTTGAAACAATTTTCTTCTGTGACATCTTCATCAACTCGGCAATTAAAAATCTCTTGAGTCTTTGTAGTGAAAACTAAAGGAAAGATTTCTGGGTGGCCTATGAAAGAAAGCAAAATTGCTTGATAAACAAATTCAGAGTGTTGTTTAAACATAAAGATATACTGTAATAATTCTGTGTCTTTTCTGTTTCCTAGCAGAATGACTTTGAATCCCTCAGCTTAGTTTTTGGTCTTTTGGAAGGCATGGAATACAAATTATATTACATTTTGTTAATCTTGGAAAAGACTCTAACACTTCCCACTTAATGAATACGTTATTCTTTGTATGAGGGTTTTTTTCCTCTCGATCAACAGGTGATTAAGAGCTTTAGTGAACAGTCATTAATGAGCTGTTTTTAATACATTGAGGACACAAGTGCATAGCTCTGATTTAAGAGACCCCTTGAATAAATACACTCTAGTCCTTCCCTGTAGAGCGGTGCCATGTTAAGCCATGTTTAATCTGGATGAGGCTTCAATACCCTCCCAAATGAGGATGCTTTTCTGATTTTGGACTTTCATCTTCCTCTCATTGAGTTCAGAGTGCAGTTGAGTTTATTTCTCACTAAGCAAGTGAGACTAAAGCAAGGTCACTAAGATTCAAGCCAGATATTTATTTTCAGCTTTGCTGGAGAATATACAGCTGTTGTTTTCTACACACATGACCTCTGTTAGGTTCATTCGTATTAATTTAGAACAAGCTATTTCTTATCCTAATTCCAGCACTGTTATCTTCGCTGGTTTTAGTGAGGCTCGGTGCAGTTAGGTGACCCATCAACTGCGCTTTGCAAACAATCTGAAGATAATATACAGCGCTTCTTGTTAAATGTGTGTCAGCTGCATATACATAACACTGGTCCTTCCCATATCACATGTTCTGCCTTCCAGTTTACCTAACAGCTCTAAGTGACTGAGATCACTATAGGCCCAGCTAGTCGAATCCTGCTGCCTAAGAGACTCTTTTCTTCTTTTGCAATACTGCCATCCTAGGAGACTGCTGCTCAATGTCTCAGCTGCCATAGTAAGCGCATGCTTCATGAAGGCCGCTATACTTTTGTCTGAGAAGGCTAGCAGATGTTCACTTTGAATGTTCATCTTTTTGATAAACTGGAAAGTGTAAGAGATTTGGGGACATGTATACATGGGATTTTTATGAATTTAAATGGACTGCCTTTTGTGATAATAGCTGATACTTTGTATAATCTTTGTTTTATTCTCCTTTTTTAGTTGAGTTATTTAATATTTTATCTTAATTCCCAGCACCTGTGGTATTTTTCTCGTTGTGTATGCCTTAAATGGAAGTTGATATATTTAAAATTATTATATTGACCAGCTGGCTCAGCATGTTTTGAGAAGCCATCTCTAACCTAAGCCAACAAGGACTGACAAAATGATAAATCGTCCTTAATCTCTATCATTCGGGAAGCTAAATCTCTGCATAAGCCTATCACATAATACATAATGTTTGATGAATCTGACATTTACCCTTTAAAATCTTTCAGTGCTGCTCTTCCACTGCATCTGCTCTGCTATAGTCATTCACTAAAATTACTGACATGCATGGTGCTTCTGGGTACACCCTGCACTATACCAAGTATGATTTACTTAGCGTTCACTACTCATTTTGTAGCACGCACAATCTATTTGTGGCATGCACAGTCCATTAGTTCACTTTCTTCACAAGTTGTAGTCAATATGACTACAGTCATAAGGACTTTCCTTTTTGGATATCTCAGAGATTTCCAGGATTTCTGTGTGGATGCTTCCAAAAAATAAAAAGTCGTAGGGATTTTGACTGGGAAAGACCTCTGAAAGTTATCTGGTCCAAACTCACTGTTGGTACCACCAGACCAAGTCAGGTCTTGTTCATCTTTCGCAGTCCCTCTGCTTGCCATTTTGACATCTACTCTCTGTAGCTAATGAGGCCAAGACCTAGATTCTTCTTTTGCTTATCAATTTGGCTATAAGACCAGGCTCAGAAAAAGTGTTATTCTAGGGTGATTTGAAACATTTAATCCTTTTAAGGCACTGCAAAAGTTGGTCTGCAGGACTCCCAGGTCACCCTAGCCAAGGGCATGGTATTGTTAGGAAGCAGACTCAAACCCTAGTACAAACTGCAACACTACAGATATACTTGACATTGCAATATATTGGAGCAAAAAAAAATTAGACCTCCTTTTGCAACTTAAATTTCATAGGATAGAAAGAGGATAGAAACCTAGAGTTGCACACCAAAACAGAATGCAATTTCCATCCTCTGCCGTACACAGCTGGCTCACAGGACAGAATGGACAGGAGAGCAAAGGAACAAGAAATGTGTACATATCTCAGTCCTCAGAGTTGTTTATGTGGCTAGCGCAATTAGGATGGCTAGAACCTACAGAAAATTTATAAATGTCATTTGCTGATTCTTATGTGAAATTTTTTCAGAATATTATTCCCATGGCTCAAATAAATTAAAGTAAACCCGACCAATTAGATTTTTTTTTGATACATCAAAAATCCTAATCAGGAACAACTGTTGTTTATTGAGGAAGCTTGTATGATGTTATTTTTTAAAATGTGGAATCATGCATACAGCCCTGTCCACAAATGCTAATGCTAAAAAAATCATTTCAAAGAGATGTAGGTTTCAGTGTCAAATGAAACAATACAAGCATTCATTAAAGTTAAGCAAAATTACAAGAGACATCACTACGAGAGAGAGCAGAGTAGGACAGATAGTCTAAGTGTATTTTCTTCAATGCTCAATTGCTATAAGTCCAAGTTAAAAACAAAGTAATGATCAGAATTAAAATATGGACATCTTTTAGGCTAAAGGACTAAAATCTTGTAGTATAGAATGCTGTACTGTAACAGATTCTATACTATAGAATCTATATTACAGATTATAGGTTCTATAGTATAACATAAGGAGTTGATACACTATTATGAACATTTTTATTGAATGTTCTTTTCGAGCAAAAAGTATCTAGCATCTAACCAGAGGCTTCACATTTTTTTTCTGATAGTAAATTATATCATTTGTAACAGTCAACACCGCTTAGTGTGATGAGAACTTCACAAAGGACCAAGAAGCTCTAACAGAAGTAAAGAACACTTGCAGGTCTTACGCTAAGGAGGTACCATGCACGGACAGTGTCTGCATATAGTAGCATTATTTTCCTGCTTTTAGCAACAGGTTTCTAGCAATAGTTTCGATATTATGGCTCTAACCTTATTTGCCACTAGGTGGAGGTAAAATTCTCTCTTACTGTCAAAACTAAGTGTCTCCAGGATCACCGAAAATACATCTAAGGGATCACTTACTGTCCATTCTCATTAATTGCAGCTTAGCCATTTCGGTGATGCTAATCGAGTGCAATTTTCACTTCCACCTGTGTGCTCATAGGATTATATAGGAAGACAAGTGATTTATGATTTCTTTAAAAATTACCTAATTTGGATATTCCTACTTCGCCACATTGTTTTAGCTTTTAGCAATAAAAGCCATACTGTTAAAAGCCAATTAAGAAGATAACCTTTTGGGCTGTTCCTGTAAACCGTAGATAAATTTTACATTGAGATCAATTTAAGTTCTATCTGAGGAAGAATTGCACAAATCAGGTCTGAAGAAAAATCCAACCAGAAATGTGAAAAAACATTAAAAATTATTTGATGTTTAAGAAAAAAGAATATATTTCAATTCAATCATTCTGTATTTTAGCTCTTAACTATGGCCACACTTAAAACTGCACTTTCCTTGCACATAAGCCAAAAGAAAAGCTTGATACCTCGTGACTTTTAAATGGCAGATTTTTTTTCCCCTACAAAGCAAAAGATGTTAATCAATGTCTACTGATATCTGTGATTAAAAACCACAAGTGATATGCTAAAATCATCTTCTCACCAGATTTAATAATGATTTGACAAAGATTAAAAACTGATAAAAATATTTCAAGTTTTTCTTTCAATTGCTTAACTACTATTAAATGCAAACATTTTGCACCCTACAATTCTGTTGTGATGCTTTTTATTTCCCCTGATCCCAGGCTTCTCTCAACCCAAGATAAAAACAAACTCATGCCTGTTTCAGCATTCCTTGCTGCCCTGCCTGCTACTCAGAGAGTGGTACTGTAATCACTACTGTAATAGCTGCATCTCTTCATAGTTTCTAATTTTTCTCATTCATAAAAAATATTTCCTTTTCATTCCCTAGCATTAGTAACATTGAAGCTTCAAAATACTTAAAGTATTCCAAAACTGTTACTTTAAAGCCCAGTCGTCATAGCGCTTACCTATAGCAGCCATAGAAAGATCAACTTCGTCTTTTTTACCTGAAATATAATGACATGATGTTATTAGTAATTTTTCCTCCTAGCAAAGTAACTATAAATACACAGTCCTGTCCTTGTTACGGCAATATTTAAAATATCTCTCTATATTTAAAACTAAACTGTGAAGAGGAAACAATAATTTCTATTCAGTTCAAATTTAACACCAGAAATGAGTGAAGCCTTTTAAAATAGATCTGTATCTTAAGGAGATGTTAGCATATTTTGAAACTATGGAGATCTAAACCTCATTTTTATTTTGAGCAGGTGGTCTGCATAAGAGAGAAGCCATACGACATCGGTCAACTTGTGCACACTGCCATTCCCAGGGTTGAAAACTGCACTGCCTGCTATCTGATAGCACCTGCTTGGGGCAGTTACCAGGCAAATCCTGTCGTGTGAAGAGGAGATAAATGGGCAAGGCTCGCTAATGTCAGACAGTAGCAGAACTGGCAGGTGTGCAGGCAGGAGCAGACCTTAGACCCCTCTGACAGTGGTGAGATGGGCAGGCTTGCTCTGGGTGGCAGGGTGCTGCAGGAGCCAGGCTTTCTTCAGCTCCTGAGAGAGGGTCTGCAAACCTCACAATGAGGCAGGGCAGGAACAGATTAGCACTGATGGGCAGAATATGCTCTGCAGCACAACAGCTATTAATCAGCTGGCAGGGAAAAGGTGAAAGCAACTTCAGGAAGGTGGCTGTCATGGCAGAAAAAAATATCTCTCTGAAACAAAACAAATAAAACCCAAGCAAAAGTACATTCCCAGCTTTTCTAAGAATGTGCATGAATCACTGGGAAAAAATATTTGTATATAGCAAAGGCTCATTAGCCTTACCCTTCATTAACTATACTTTAATTATACTTTATAAATGACACAAGTGAGATAGTATCTCAGCACATCTCAGAAAAAATGCAATAAAATGCACTGCAAAATTAAATTGTGAGACTTTGGTACATTTTCAAGCTCTATTACTGTACCTTTACAGTGTGATCCTGAGCACCCGAACTCCTGCTTCTGGGGGCAACTCTCTGCCTGACGCTCTCTCCCTGGGCTGTTAGCTTTTGTGAATCTCCCCACTTAATATATATTAAGCCTCCCAATTTCCCATTCAATAGTGTTATTACAACACCACAAACCATTAAATCAAAACTACCAAGACAAAGCATAAATACTGCAATGTAGCTTTTTCATGTTCCTTATACTGGTTACAAAACCATACTCAGTAATTGTAGATCTCTCATTTATATAAAATAGGATATTCTAATTTATTGCATGTTTACTTAAATGTGTGGGCCCAAAATAATTAAGGTAGCTGTCATGTAAGACCAGATTACTGCTTGTTTCATTGTTCCTGTACCTTACATACCAAGCTGTGTTCGTTTTCCTTTTGAGGATTCTTTAGCTTTGTTTTCACCTTTCTGTTTCTTTGCTGAGGTTTTTGGACCTTTCAAGGAGGTCTTGCCGGATATGAGATTTTCTGACATTTTTTCAGATTTCTCTAGAGAAAAATACATACCATCAATAAACTTTAAACAGACAATGGAATGCACCATCTATGAGTGAAAATTTGGTCCATGATTTTATGTAGTTTATCGTTACAGTATTATTTTCATATGCAGCCAAAGGTGTGTTCCATAATTTTAAATATAAACTGTATTGTGGTATGATATGTAATAGATGGAAATACTTCTTCTGTCCAGGGTGATTAAGTATGGAAACTGATTATCCAAAACAGTGAAAGGTTAAATTAGGAGAGGGGTTTCTCTTACCCTGAGCTACAGTGGGAGGAGCACAGGTGAAAATTCTCCAGTTATAAATATTTGTCCCAATGTCCTTAAGTGTACATCATTACTCAGCTGCACAAAGTATTTCTGTGTTTTTTTCTATTTCCAGTTAATTTTTCAGTGTAGCTCTGTGGGGGACAAACTTGGAAAGAAGATGTATGCATAATTACATATAGCAACCACACAGCTGGAGACGATGCTGTATAGAAGGCTACTCTTGTTTCATTTACTTTTCTTCTTCCCAATATCTAGAATAAGGCTGAGAACAGCAGCGTAGAAAAGGCTCAGTTCCATTGCAAAGAAGGAAATGCAGTACAGCCTGCCCACTGTACAGACCGCACAGCACCATCATGTGGAAGGTACACACATAGCAGCCCATAGAACAACTAAATCGGGATGGTCCACCTTCTATTAGAAAATTGTTTGATGTTATTATTAAACAGCTAGAGGCGTTCAGCTGGGATAAGGACAATGGGACTCTCTGTTTGCGTCCTTCCTTCCTCTTCCATGTTCCCACTTTTTTTTAAGACTGCAAGCTGACTGGGAGAGGAACCATTTTTTAAATGTCTACAAAGCACCTACAGTACTTGGATGGTGTTATAATTTTAACAATAAGAAGAAAGCAGATGCACTTACTGGACAGCAAAAAACGGCACCTTCAAGAACTGTGTCATGACCTAACTGTTTCTGATGAACGCTTACAGCAGCTACAGCCTGTCTGCCTGCACATGCAAACAGTGTGTTTACTGTCAAGAGGCTTAAGATGAAAAGGTGAGTTTATAAAATAAGTGTTCTAACTTGAGACTTTCCCAATGAAAGGCCTAATATAGTGTGAGCATTGAAACAAACATGCTGCGGCCTGTGCATTTGCAATTTCTGTGGTCATCCTGGCTTTGGGATGGTCTTTCATTCCCCAGACCGAGAAACAGTGTTTTTCTGTTTTGTAAAACAGTTCTCAAATACTCCAGAAGCAAGCAATATAATTTTACCTTCCAATCTGAATTCTAGTTTGGGAGGTGGCCACTGATGGCAAGATATAGGTCATGCACTATAGCTTGGGTTTGGGATCTATGTTAACTTCCCATGAATTCCAGGTAAATTTTGTTGTTTACTTTAATGGGAGCAGAATCTGACACTCTTATTACAGTTATGCATTTTTCTTTTTCACTCTAGTCAAAATAGAAGAATATACTCTATAAATCCTCAGGCTCTTTTCCCTATCATACTGGATCTTGCAGGTGACAGGTGACAAGCTGCATCTATGGGATGTTAGTGCATTTCTCCGTTGTTCGATCATTATGGCAAATACAGTCCCCTTCAATAATCCATCTGAAGAACTGTAGTAATTTAATCTTCTGCTTTTTCCAAAAAGTAATGATAATACCAATGCAAAGCAGATTAATGTTGCAGAATTCTGAAACTTTTGCCTTGCAAGGGATGATGTTTTTGGAAGATTAAAAAACCTCCACAAGTCATGTATAAGGAATGTAAGGAGAAAGTTAGGAGTTTTTTCTGCCCTCATTCTCACAGTCTTTTTGTCAAATACAGGACTACAAACATTGACAATATATTTATGTCTAACATTCAATATATTTTCCCATTTATAACCTTTCAAAGGAGCCTCTACACTGAACAATATGCAAAGTTTATAGTTCTGGAACACTTAGGGCTGCCTGACCTAGAGCGCATGTCAATTCAGATGGTGAAAAGAGGCTAATTTTCCCTTATTAAAAAAAAAAAAAAAAAAGGCACAAAGCTGTTTATTATCCATCTCCTTGTATATTTTATGTAAAAAAAAAATTGTCACCCATTTTATAAATTAATTCTGTGACTACTCTAATTTGAAATGAACCCTGATGCCTCTGCATAAAAGAGATAGCCCTCCAGGATAGCAGGAGAGGCCAGCTGCTTTACAAATTAGTTGAAGGACAATACGAACCATCTCATATATATTACAGTCATATTGTCTTACTTCACTGTTTCTTAATTATACACTGAAACAAAGCCAGTTTGGAAGTTTTGAGTTCTTTCTTCTGAGTAACCTAAACCCTAAGTCACATGAGTAGAGGAAACACTGAGAGGGCTGAGATAAGTCACATGCCTATGTTTAGTACAGTAACTTGCAAGGAAAAACATCCCTTTTCTTTTGACTGACTTCAAGTATATTATGTCTTTAAAAACAGTTAAAACTTTTGAAAATTGTCTCCCAGTAATATCGTTCCTCCTCCTTTACTGAAAGAAGCAGGTGTAGAGGTACACACAGCACTATACAGATAAGGGCAGTGCTGGTGAAGGCAGTGTTGGTGGCTGAGTGTATGTATATGCATATGTTAATACAAAAAGTATCCCTGTTTAGAGGTTGCAAATGAATTCAGCAATCAATAGGACTGTTTGTGGGTCCATCTGTGATGCATAGAACCTCACCAGCTCGAAAATGTATAGAAAAGTACAAAGTAGTTACGTCCTTTCACAATATCCCTGATACCGTATCACCTCTGCCCATTTGCCATCCTGTGGGCGTATGGTTGTCAGTGGTTAGGAGACATATAAGGCCTCCAAAGAAAGCAAAGGCAGAACTTCTAAAAACTTATCTGGAAGCATAATCAAGCCCATAGCCATTTACAAAGTATGTATGCAAAGTTTTTTTTTTTTACCCAGGATTATGCTACTAACCCCCAGGTGCTCCCTGCAGGAAACCAATATGCACTGAGAACTTTAAAACAGGTACTGAAGAGCAATCTTTTGCACCCACGTCTTCCAAAAAAGAAAGAAACAAGAATCCTGATGATTCTTAATGTGTAAGATAAAAGCTAGTATTTTCAGAAATTACCTCTTACTTCAGGGTTTTTTTTCCACTCCCTAGGTTTTTTACACAAAGTACCAAATCCTATCAAGAAAACCATGAAAATATTGGTGTTTGTATTAGAGAACTGTCTGAAAATATGACAAAAACAATAATTTCTTTAATCTGTAGTTAATTCCTATCCTCTTAGGGATATTTCTAAAGGACTCTAATATGTGTATTTGTCCAGAAACATGCAAATGTATTATGCCTTTCCATTAATGCTTATATAAATTCATGATTCTATGATTGGGAAGTTGGAAACAACCTTTAAATTAACCTAATTTGAAAAATTTAAGAGTGTAAAACCTACAAAAAAGAATAGCTCTTGAAAATCAATCGTCATAAACATTGCCATATGGTTTACTTTTAAAAAGTAGGTAATTTATGGTATGAAAATTTCATTAAATATATTCAGTCTAATTTTTCAGCAATTTTTAAGTGGAACACAGTGTTACATTATTTAATTGGTAAAGCCCAAGTAAATATTTGACAACTCTGGCATTTCGTAGCCTAGTTGATTTACAGACGGCTGTAATATTTTGCACGTTTGGCTCAAGAGAAAAATAAGATCAGAGTGGTCTCCTAATTGTTTAATGTACTGAAACATTTACAGTTATAAAACAAATCCGTCAAGTTGCTAGGTACTGCAAAAGGGGAAAGTTAATTAGCTGTCAGTACTACAAAAGATGCTGTCTGAATTGAGGACATAGAATGATTTATTTGTTGCCTAATTGAATGACTTAAGGTCAAGCCTGTGTGCAGTACTAATTTAGGACTGTAATTTACTACAATTTGGAATGACATAAGAATTGAGTGCACGTCCATTTAACAAAAGCGCTACAAAGAAATTATCAAAAACATGTGCTACTTGCTTTTGTGTTGTGTTACTATCAAGCTAAAAATCACATTTGTCTGTAAACATTTAGGAACTTGTTAAAAATACCATCTTGAGAATGAACCAATCTCTCCAGAAATTCATATACAATGTTCGCTTTAATTAAATTTATTCTACCTTGCTCTAGACAAAGAGCAAATAATACAAACACCTAAAGTTTGTGTTGTTAATAATGCTTGTGCATATTTGGACACACCGTCATTGCATAAGCTATAGGGAGTAAAGCTGAATTTCTGGCAACTGCCAAATCATTTCAGCATATGAATAGTTCTGTTTGAATGTACCTGATTTCACACATACAACTTCTCCTGAAACTAGGCCTACTGATAGAAACCAATAGAGAGGTAGTTAGAGGCACTGGGATGATAAGTAGAATACATGTAAATTTAGGTTAAGAATTAATAAGAAAGGCATGGAGAACAAAATGGAAAACTTCATTAAAACACTGGATAATACTGTATTCTGTTTCTCTCCTTTCTTCCATTGAAAGAGGAATAGAACAGAATTGGAAAAGGTAAAAAAAAGAGGCTAACATGGATGATTGAAGATATGGAACATGCTTTGTACTAGGAATAAACAAGGACTCTTTTCAGCCTGGGAAAGACAGGACTGACGAGAATATGACAGAAGTCAGTAAAATCATGAGAGGCCTGGAGAAAGTGACCAGGGAATGATTATTCATGGTCTTTCGTAATACAAGATCTAGCTGGCATCACATGAGCTTACCAAGGGACAGACTGAAAACAAACAAAAGGAGTACAGAAGTATTTCATTGCACAATAGGTAGCTGAATTACAGAGCATACTGCCCACGGACAGGATAGCTGCCAAAAGTGCACTATTTCAAAAAGTAACAGGGCAAGTTGACAGACAAAAAATTGAGGATTACCAAAAATGATGATAATACCTCTGGCTATAGAAAGGAAACCGTCAATCCAAGAAAAAAAGGGTGCGAAGAGTGGAAGTATGGCTTTACTATAGTCTTGCCCAGGCCTCTCACTGGCCGAGGCAGAACTTCTGGTGTGAGCCAGTACAGCTGGTCTGCGTTATTAAAATTTATTAACAATTTGGTCAGTACCTCAATAGTTACTAATTATGATATTTAAGTTGTCACAGCATGATTCTGTCAGGAAGCGACCAGTAGCATATGTTGCCTTGTTATGACTTTTGAACCAGAACTGTTATATTGTAAAGATTTACACTAGGTAAGTCTCTAGCCATTTCTTTCCTTTTTTTTAAGCAAAGGCGGGAAAAATAACCATCTCGTCTTTTAAACGCGAGAGCTAGGTTGCCGGGACAAACCCGTGCGCTGAGGCGGGGACGGGGGATGAATGACTGTCCAGGTCCCCTGCAGCAGCAGCAGAGGGGCCCGGCCGGCGGGGCCGGGAAGGAGTCGCTCCGCCGTCAGGGCGGGCTTTGCGGCCGCCCGGCCTCCGCTCGCTAGCGCCCCTCCAGCCTTTGGCACGGCCGCCCACCGGGGCCCGCCGGGCCCTTCCCCTCCCGCAGGCCAGGGGACGACGCGCAGCCCGCCGGCGGGGCGGGCGGCGAAAGAGGCGGCTGAGGCGGCCTCGGCCGCACGGAGCAGGCCGCGGGCTCCGCGCCGCAGGCGCGGCCCGGCCCAGCGCTTATTCCCCGTCGGCTGCTGCCCGTGCTCTCAAGCCTGTGGGTTTTCACCCGTTGCCCCTTGCGCAGCGGGGCCGCTTCCTCGCCTTGCCGGGTCTCCTTCGCCCCCCGCCGCCCCTACCTACCTACCTACCTACCTGCCTGCCCGGCACCGCTGCCCCGGCCCCGCCGCGTCCCTGGCGCCGCGCGGTTGACAGGGCAACGGGGCGGGCCGGGATTGACGCTTCCGACAGGCAATCGGCGCTCCGCTTTTGGAACCCGCCCCCGCCAGGGGGAGCTGCTATTGGGGGTTCCTCGCGGGACCGCTGCCGTGGGGGTAAAACCTACAACTCCCGGCATGCTGTGCGCGGAAGGCACGTCGCCGCCTGGGGCAAGCGGGGAGCAGAGCACGATGGGGTCTGTAGGCGGCCGCCGGTGGCAGCTTCCTCCGCAGACGAGCCACCCACGGTCCCCCCGCCCCAGCACCTCCTCGCCATTAGCTGCCAGGCAGCGCTGGGGGCGTCTCCAGTTCCCAGTGCTGGGAAGGACGGAGGTTTAGGTGATCCGATGCGATTTGGTCACATGAAGATTTGTATGCCGCATCTGTCATATTTCTGATGCATAAAAATAATTCCGTTTGCTTTGCTGCAATGTAAAACACAGCAGCCGCGGAGCGTCTTTCCCTCTGTGTTTGGGGAGCACTCACCCAATGTTGGTCCTTGGTGGCGCTCCAAGGACCATCCACCCTCCTCATGGTAGGCAGGAGGGATCCTCTGCTGTCTTCCACTTCTCTCTCTGCAGCCGGGCAAGTCCCTCTCTTAAACTGCCCGCTAGTCTCCCTGGCTCTGCCTTGCCCTTATTTTACCTTCTCTTCTTACACCAGCGCTCACACGGGTACCTGCAGCACGAGTTAGGCAGCCGGGGACTGGATGCGGTTACCACAACCCGGGCTTTACCCCGCACGCTGCCCGCGTCGGGCGGCAGCGCCAAGGTGATCGCCCCCGCAGTGCGGGGAAACGGGCCAAGACGCGGGGCAGGAGGCCGTTCCTCTGAAGCCCGGTGAGTAACTTCGGTAGCTTAACTGCATGTAAGTGGAAGGACTTAAACGTGTCAGTCGTTCCGCTTAGTCCACTGTCACGCTGTCTGCCCTTCATAACTACAACTCCGTGACCCGAAGGGCTTTTGATCACAGATGGGGCGCAGCTGACGATAACGTAAGCGTTACCTTCCCCCCCGCCCCGGTGCAGAAGCCCAAGTTAACGGCCCCGGAGGCGGCATTCCCACCCCACGGGAAGTACACGCAGCGCAGGGAGCCCTCGGTCCCGTGCGGCGGGGGGCGGGGGGGCGATGTGAAGCAGAAGGCGACGGGCACGGCCCAGCCCCGAGGCTGGGGCGGGCCGGCGGAGGCTGGCGGAACCCCCCAGCCCTGCCCCCTGCGGAGCCCGCCGGGCGGGAGGGGCGGGCCGGCCGGCCGGCAGCGGGCTCCGGGCGCCGCGCTCCCACGGCCGCCGGCGCCAGCGGCCGCCGGCCCCGCTGCCTGCGTGGGCAGGAGGCCAGGGAGCAGCGGGACCTTCGCGGCAGGGACACGACCCGGCCGGCAGGTACGCCGGAGCCTTTTCTTTAAAAGCACGAAGCGGCGCCGGGCCGGTGCGTCCCCGGCCTCCAGGGTTTGGCTTTGGGATGCCGCGGTCGCTCAGCGCCGAGCCCGGGAGGGGCGGGGGGCTGCCGCGCTCCGCCGGGGCCGGGGGTGCGGGCGAGGCACGGCGGCGGCTCCCGGGGAAGGGCCGGTGCCCTGCGGAGGGGGCGAGGCCCGCGCCGGTCCCCTGTGCGACCCGAGGGGCGGTGCAGGTCGCACCTGGCTGCAGGCGCGCTTGTCAGCCGCGTGGGATGGCTCGGAAGCGGGCCGCTCCGCGGCTGGAAGGCCGAAGCGGGCCGGGCCGGGGGCCGCGCCGGGCCGGGCCGGGGCTGTGCCAGCCTCAGCCCTGCAGCCCGTGCGCGCAGGTAAGCGAGAAAAGATTTCCTGTGTGTTACGTTCGTCCGGAACATCTTCTCAAGGCGATCCCGTGAGGCCAAGAAGCGTTTATTTATTTATTTGAAATCAAGCACGTACAATGACAGGAATATTGCCGTATCAGAGTGGGGCTTAACTTAGAAATCATTGATCAGCTGTAAGAAAGATGAGTGGAAACTGTGGCGTACTGTATCCCGCAGGGCAGTGGAGCCCTGATAAAACAGGAGCTGATTTTTTTTTTTTTTTTTTTTTTTAAGCCTATTTATGTGCCTATTCTTAGTGTTAAACTGCTGATTCAAAATTTTTCTCACCCTCTCTGACAACTGCGGAAATGCAAGGTTTTGAATTGTATCTGAAAACAGACTTGTGTTCTGGTGTGTGCAGTGGCTGCTTGAGGAGAGTGGATGCGATCTATGCATTTTTTAAATTTGATCTTGGTGATGATTTTTTGTTTGAGTTATGTAAGAAACTTTTTCTCATGCAAATTAAAAATAATTTGTCTAATATGGCACATCTTTAAATTTATTCACAACCTAGGCTGTCTCCTCTGGTTCTTACTGTCAACATTCTTCTGTCTGAAATAAACACTCCTGGCTACCTCTTAAGTACTTTATAAAGCATTTCTAAAATATTTGGGAGTCAGTGAAGTTAGTAGCAGATTAACATCTAAACATGTTGAATACTATAGAGAGTAACATCTCAAACTGTGTTTATAAAGTTCTCTTCTAATCTTTCCCCTCATCTAAAATGTGAGGCTCTTCAGCTAATCATGATGCTTGAATACAATTACGTTTTTGTCTTTTTGTCTGGTTCATGATCACCGTTGGTTTGTATTCAGTCTTTTATGGCCGAAAAACATATATATAATAAATGACAAGTTAACGCACTCAGGTAATGTATCTGAATTGCAGTTTGGCATGCTGGGTCTCCATTTCCAAGAGTGAATGATGATAATACTAATGTCTAAGAAAAATGCTGTCTGTCTTGAAAATTCCATTTCTTTCAAGTACTGGACAGCAGGCTTGTAGATGTGGGGGGAAATACTAGCTACAGAAGTAGATAAGTTTTCCAGAAGAGTGAACGCTCGTGAGAGGCTTTTGGTACCCTTCTGGACTCAGAAGGAAATGAGTCAGGATTTTTTGCATATATGATGATGTTGGCAAGTGAGAGAGGAAGAAGTTTTCAGCAAGTGACTCCATAATTCCAGAGGGACAGAAATTCTGCTATTAAATAAATGTTCTGACAGCCTATCTGCAAATTTAAGAGCTTTCCCAAACTTTTCTTCAGGTTCT
Source organism: Astur gentilis (assembly GCF_929443795.1). Classification (NCBI taxonomy): domain Eukaryota; kingdom Metazoa; phylum Chordata; class Aves; order Accipitriformes; family Accipitridae; genus Astur; species Astur gentilis. The sequence goes on along the minus strand of NC_064887.1, from coordinate 16,897,287 downwards.
GCAGAACATGTGGAATATTATGAGGAAGGTCTTAAAATCAGTGTAACGTGCAAGTGCCTTTCGCAGAAGATCAACATTTTTGGAATCCAGGTTGTCGGCGCAGACGGAACTGTATTCATGCTTGCATGTGTTCCAACTGACATCGAGTTGTTTTCATTTCAGAAATGGAAAATCCTGAAGTGGCTGTGAGCAGCTGCAGTGCTCACGATGATGAAAATCTTTGCAGCTACACACGACACCTGTCGGTATCACAGGAGGGCCTTTTGGAAGACCAGCTTAGAAGGAAGTTAAAATTCTTCTTCATGAACCCATGTGAGAAATTCTGGGCCCGGGGCAGGAAACCTTGGAAACTTGGGATTCAGCTACTCAAAATAGCAATGGTTACTGTTCAGGTGAGTAACTAGTCAAGCAGGGACTCAGCCCATGGGAGGTCGAATGAGTGCAGGTGACAAATGCTGTACATGGTGTGGTCCAGAGACAGGGAGAGGATAGACTGCAAAACTATCCTAGTTGCACATATGTAGCTTAGATCTCAGATGGCATAATTTTCTCCTAAAACTATTGACTGAAAAAATAGCTTTTCTAAGAGCGGAGATGAAAGGAACAATGTTTAAGGGCTCAACTTGACCTTTTACTTTAATTTTTTTTTTCTCCCCTGCCCCCCCAAGGATGGCATCCTTACATGTCTGTTCCCCCCAATACCTTCTTCGCTCTGAGTGTGTGTTTGAGGGAAGGAACAGTTGCTTGTGTTTCAGTATCATAGTAATGAGAACTGAAAATGGTGGCTTTTTCACGGTTTGCTTGTGTCTTATGTATGGTATACAAACTCTTGTATTGAAAAAACACAGAAATTCTGCCCCATTTTTCCTCTCACCCAGCCTTGCACCATAGATTTCATATAACACATTTGTCTGCTGCCCAAAACACAATTGTTTGTCTCAAAGTTCTGTGGTTATGGAAGAAGAAGGTCTTTCATGAAACCTCTCTAACACCTCAGATGATGATCCTTCAGAGTTGCCTGCATGTGATTCACCTTTATGGTGGTGTCAGTGCTGTGACAATACAAGTATAGAGAAGAATGTTTTCCACAGTTGCATGAATGATGGGACAAACTGCAGAAATAATAGTTCTCCTGATATACATCTGGCAGCATGTTTGTATCCCTTACTTACTGCTTCAGTTTTAAATGTATCATCATCCTCTTATTGTCATCTGTTCCATTTTGCAACTAGAAATAAAACTTGATGGTGGAAGAACCTAAATAAGAAAGAAACTAATGCTGATTTAGTCTTTTCAGAGAAAATCTGCTTGTAGGTAACTCAGTCTCAGCACTGTTGATTTGCTGGTGTATTCCTGGGTGCCTAGCATGCTAAGCTTGTCCACAGAGCATTTTAGTATATCTGTAACTGAGTTATCCTTATCAAAACCTACATATCCAGTTGGCATCATGGCCATAAAACTAATCTGTAGACTACTGATTCAGACTTATCTCTGATGAGTTTCATCACAATACTCCTGACACTAGGTTTGAAACAATAGTCACTGAAGAGAATTGTGAGCTACCACAAGCAATACATCACATTCTTCTAGAAACCTTTTCCAGCCTGGATAGTAGCCTGCAGGATTTTATACTAACTTTTTGTGAACAGTTGCAATACATTTTTTTAACAGCTTCAGAGGTTATCCTGTTACAAGCACAGTTTTGATCAGTTATTCTCAAAGCACCTTTCACCCAAACCTGAGGGAGGGATGCTTGTTTTTCTGAGTTGTCCTCAATTTGCCTTTTGTGCACTGGAGTAAGGACTTCAATCTGGGGTCTAGTTAAGTCCTGTCCTGCCTTTTTAGCTGAGGAGCACTGATACTCCCTAAGGTGAGTCATCTTAATGTCAGGCTGAACTAACAAAGCACGTGTAACAGTATATAGGTAGCTTGTATTTGAGATGGTATCCTTTTCTTTGTAAAAATGCGAGTCCTTGGACAAGATGCTCATAAACATGTTAAAGGAACATTCTTGAAAGCCATTGTTTCCTTAAAATCAAACTTTGTTTTGACCAGCTGTGAAATGGAGTAGCCTGCGTGTAAATGCCGTGTCTACCAGCATGACTAAAGAGTGGCTGTTTGTAGGACAGGATTTGTATGTTAATCCAGAAGCCAACTTTGTCTTCGAACAGGAAATATAAATGTCTTTTTCAGCTGGTGGTTTTTGGATTGAGCAATCAAATGGTGGTTGCCTTCAAAGAAGAGAACACTGTTGCGTTCAAACATCTCTTCTTGAAAGGATACATGGACAGAATGGATGATACCTATGCTGTATATACACAAACAGATGTCTATGACCAGATATTCTTTGCAATAAACCAGGTAAGGATTGTCGTTGCAATGTATACAATATATATGCTCTTTATCTGGGTACCTTTTCCTCCTGCTAGCTTCCCTGATGGTGTCTGAAATGGAACTTCTGTGCCAGTTGCTTGAGACTAGAGTGTCAACTCATTTAGGTTTTCTATCATTGCCAGAGCATTGTACTTGTGGCGACATGACATCCTTAAAGCTAATCAGTATGCTAATTCTGCACTAAATGCAGGCCTTGGATTTGAGCCAGAGTTCTTTGCAAGTAGTGAATTAGGCTTTCTACTAAGGATTGTAGAGAGAAAAAAATAATAAGCAAAAAGGTATTTAGATCCAAATCCCACAGTTACTGTTTTTGTCAATTACCTTAAAGTATTTCAGGACTCAGCTGTAGTGTGCTGTAGGTTTCCAAGTTCTTTAGGTGATGTTTTAAATAAAAAAGATGGGTTATGGCACAAACACTTCTGTTTTGGGTTTGGTTTTGGTGGTTTTTTGTTTGTTTGTTTGTTTTCTCCAGAGACTAACAGTTTTGGTGCCATCTAAGTTGGTTTGTCTGTTCGTTCTGAACTTTAGTACTTACAGCTGCCCAACATCTCTGTTGGAAACCATGCTTATGAGAAGAGGGGAGCAGAAGAAACAGCTCTGGCTGTGTGTCAGCAGTTCTACAAGCGAGGAACTATCTGTCCTGGAAATGACACCTTTGATATAGACCCAGAGATTGTGACTGGTGATGAACCTATCTATTGTATCAGTTCTTTGGGAGGAGGGACCCCAGATTTATGATAAATTCTTAAAAAAACTCCGCAGTACTGTGTAACTAACCTCTAGCCCTCACCTCCAAGGTAACAGTCTTTTATGTCTACTGACACAAAACAAGTGAAGAGCTGTTAGCAATGATGGCCATCTAATACAAGTATTTTGGGGTAATTTCGGGAGTCTTCCCTGTGAATTCATGATGAGTAACTTGGCTGGTGTTCAGGGAAGCCAATGTATCTGTCAGCTAGCTTCCCAAATGACTCCTCACGTGTGCTATCTTGTCTGGTATAGTCAACAGCTCTTTACAGCCTCGGGAGTGGGAAAGGCAGATTACGGTTAAAGAGCGTGATAACCCATGAGATATTGTTGTGAGTACTTATCAATTGCAGACTGCTTGTACATTGAGCCAACGATGCCGTTAGACAACACAACAGTGGGAAAGCACAATTTGAATTTCACTCTGGATTTCCACAGGTGAGGAGGAGTCAGCACCTCCTGTATTAGGGTATTTGTGCATTTTCCCTGTGAAAAGCTAATACAGAGCTCTGTTGCAGACTGGTGACGGTGCAGCTCATGTTCAATCTGAAGGCAATCAACCTCCAGACCGTTCGTCACCACGAGCTCCCTGACTGTTATGATTTCACTCTGACGGTACGTGGAAGCCTGCCACCTGTCTTTCTGTTTAAAACTGTACACAGTCAGTGCAGATGTTTTCTGAAGAGCGTTGGGCACCATTGACTGGTACCCAGTGGTGTCTGGATTACTGTCGTGTCTTAGTGTACCCTGTAAATAACCGCCAGTTGTGACTGTGGGAGGCTAAGCTTTGAGTGCTTGTGATGTGGTCCTGAAGCACTTGCCTGGCTTACAGCCTTTTGTGCTCTAATCCATCTGAAGTACAACGAAAGCATAAACCTCTTCTCTTTAGAGAAATGGTTCTAGGAAAGGTTGTTTTCAGGTCATAGAGGAATGAGGCTGTAGTTTAAAAGAATTTTGCCTTGTATCTAGTTGATCAAGCAATCTGTGGCAAATACATGGTTCACCAGATTTGTTTTTCACTTTGACAGCATTTACTTGAATAAACTGGAATTACCTTAAGCTTAAACAAGTTTTGTAACTTCTCCCATAGGATAATTATTCTGAGTGATTATGCAAGCTTAGCAATACAATGTGCTACAGATGTAATGGTTTAACTTCAAAAAGACATGCCTTTTTTTTTTTTTATGTGTTAATACAGATAGTGTTTGATAATAAAGCACATAGTGGAAGAATTAAAATAAGTCTAGACAACGACATAGCGATCAGGGAATGTAAGGACTGGCACGTTTCTGGATCAAGTAAGTGACATAAACGTGTTCAAATTTTCATGCTAAACTTTTGCCACACTAGCACAATGTTTGTTAACCTTTTTCTTTATTAAAAGATGAGGCACTGTTGACATACATTCTCTAGTGGGTGTGCTCTAAATCCTGATTTTCTAAGGAATTCTTGTTCTTCAACCTCTGATCTGAAATCCTGGGAACGCAGCCACACCATTACTTTCCTTAGCAGTTCTCAAACCTTGCACCATTGATACTGTCAATCCAAAATTTTCCTACGCCTCACTGTGCATCCTTCTAGTTTTGCCTATTGAACTTACACTGATCATTGCTTCAGGCAGGGCTGTGAACTGTTCTTCTAGCACCAGGCAACAGAAGGACACATGATAGTGGTGGAAAGTTGAAACTGATTCACTCTTGTTTCAGGACTTAGCACCAGGAAAGATAAGGAAGCACTGTTGCTAAGGCTTGCTAGAGTGGAATGGCTAGCAAGACTTCTTACTGCTGCTTAAATGTTGTTTGGCATGTATTTGGGTGTAACTGAGATGCACAGTATGGTTAAATAATCTATCTGAAATAGTTTCTCAGAAGAGTACCCTTTGTTGGCAGCTATTGGGTCTGGTCAAAACATTGTCTGAGATCTTTTTTGATTAGAGAAAAATAATCTCTTTGAAAGTCAGAAGCTTTCCAGGACTCTAAATTCCACTTATTTTAGATTTTTTTTCTGAAGTAAGCAATAGGATGAATCAGGTCCATTTTTCTACTTTGCCACTTTCCCCTTTGCTATGCCTATGTTAGGAAATGAAGAGCTGGTAGTGAAAAAAGAAGTTTGGTGGTGTTTTTTTTTTAAAGATCCAGATTGGAAGTAATTTTGGGGAATTCAATGAAATGCATCAGAGAGTACAAAACACACCACTTCTGCAAATGCATATTCTACTAAACGCTCTTTATCCACTAGCATTGCTAGCTGCCGTGTTATAAATGCACACCAGATGGCATGCTACCTCTAACAGATTGCTAGTGCACCAGTACAAGAAAGCTGTGATACCAGGCTTCTCTAACAATCTACACTTGATATGTATGTAGATTGCCCCTACAACTGTTTTCAAAATCATCTCCTGGAGTACCCTGTATTATTTTCTGAAAGCCAAGGAAAAATACAAAGGTAATGATTGCAACTGGACAATAACAAGTTGTTGCTGTTCTGGACTACACTGCAAAACCAACTTAAATGGCAACATGTGTTAGTGACGTTGGTATAATCAAGTAGTAGGTGGGCTTTTTCTGAGTAGTGCAGTTTGTGAAGTCAACTAGAACTTCAGTATCCCTTTTTGGAGAATTGCTGCGTATTCTTGCAAATTTAGCATTAATTTGTTTCAGTTTTTTTCTCAAACAATCACTCTTTTAGCATTAAAAATCTAATCCTTATACTGTCTCATCTAGTTTCAGCTGTATGATAACGATAAAGACCAAAATGAGGTCTAGTGGTAGGTTTGATGCAAAATTTGACCTTAGTTGATCAAGAATGTGAATTTTAGTAACATAAGAGATGGAGAGAACTCCACATCTAGCTCCATGTTGGTCTTGGCTAGCTGAACAGCACTGCAAATTACCTGCACTGGTCTAGGACAGAAGACCTATCTGATAGTCAAATACTGGTCTGGAAGAGAAGATAGATACATACTATAAAGTTCCTGGGATTTTTTTTTTTTTTTTTTTTTTTTTACAAGTTCTGCCACTCCAAAGGCCATTCCAGTGCTTGTACAAGGGACAACTCCTGCCTCTAATTCTGCAGTGCTGTAAGAACCATTCACACTCTGGTATATTTTTGATGTGGTATCAACCTTCCTAAATTAACTGAAGTGGTATCTGTAGTGAAGATGCACTTGTGTCTCTCAGAATATGTCAGATAAACTTTTGTGGGAAAAATGCTAAGATTTTTCTTAATTCAGTTGTATAAACATAGTTAACATCAAAACTTGATTCTTACTTCAATACTCAAAATGGTCAACAAGATGAAATGCATCTGATTGTAAACATGTACATTTTTGTTCTTGCAGTACAGAAGAATACTCATTACATGATGATCTTTGATGCTTTTGTTATATTGACTTGTCTGGCCTCATTGATCCTTTGCACACGATCAGTGATTAAAGGAATTCATCTCCAAAGGGTGGGTATAACTCTTTCCTTGGAAAGTCTTCAGGTCTTGTGTAAGTCTGATTAACTTTTTTTCTTTCCTCTTTTCCCCTAGGAATTTGTAAGCTTTTTCCTATATTATTATAAGAAAGAAGTATCTTTCAGTGATCAAATGGAATTTGTCAACGGATGGTACATCCTGATTATGGTTAGCGATGTCTTAACTATTGTTGGATCAACTCTAAAGATGGAGATACAAGCCAAGGTAAGCTTTTTACACTGTCAGGTGAAAGCAAAACTGTTTGTTTCTGTCCCAGCTAGGTTTAAATCTCTGAGGACTTTAGGCTGGCTATACTCGATTCTGAGTGACATGAAATTTTAAAACTGTTTTCTCCTCTGGCATTATAACTGAGCTGCATTGTTTCCAGTTGCAAGATTTAAAAACTCCAAATATCACTAGATATTATAGTTCTAATTATCTTTGCTCCTTTGTGACTCCAAGGAATAAAATGAACTTAATCTCTGAAAGTTTAAGACTGTTGATTTCCTCTCTTCCCCATTTAGGACCACTTGTCTTTCCTTATTTGATGGATTTTTTGAAATTTAGCATTTAACTTTCTGTTCCCCATTTAACAAGTGTTTAACTAGCAGAGACTTTCTTTAAACATCACTTTACTGCTTTCCCAGCTTCTGGTTTCCAACATGTAGATAACAGTCAGCCACAGCCAGGTTCTAGGCCTTCAATTTCTAAAATAAACTTGATATAGAATAAAAATCTTTTAAAAACATATCCTGTGCAGCCAGAATTAGGGAAGAAAAATTATTACAATATGCTATCCTGAAGCACTTTAATATTCAGATAATGTTCACTGAATCTGTAGCAGCCTTTGAAGTGTGACAATAAACACAACAGACTTTGGACACTAGTGATGAAGGGTTGGGTTTGAAATCCATCTGGTGACAGCCTGGCTATCATAAATGCCCTGTACAAATTGTCCTATCTTACCTTAGGAACTATAAACTCAGTTCTTAGGAGTAGAAAGAAGCTATGAGGAAGTTGGCTAAGAGAACTCCATCCTGCTTTGGGAGAAGCAAAGATGAGAACAAGGTTGGAGTAAGACCTTGCATTTGGGATTACATAAATACATCTATTGATATATGTTTCTTTTCTAAGAGAGTATTTTATTAAAACTCTTCTCTACAGACACATTTCACTTCATTTTGCAAGCCTTGTGGACCATAACAACAAGATCTTGTTCCATGTTACTGTGTGAAAGTTAATGGCTGAGTAACAAGTTCATATTAAAGTAGCCTGTTTGGTTTTTGTCAAGCTGCAAATGAATTACACTATTATAAAAGATTAGTCAACTGTTAGAAGAATAAAACCAGAAAATAGTGAAAACTTCTTATTCAAGTAAGCTGTCATGATCCATTTCAGAGTAGAGCTGCAGTTCAGGGAACAGTGTATACGCGAACTTGGATGAAAAGAGGCCAGTGTGTATAGGTGGAAAAAAAAAGATGAAGTGCCACTAAAATATAAATGAAGCTCCAGTTAGAGTTAATTAGAAGCTAATTAGTCTTCTCCTTGGTAAGTTTTTGCATCTCACAGTTCCCAGCTTCCTAACAAGATCCTCCTTAGTATTTACCTGAGTTCTGCTAACAAGTTATGCTGTTCTTTAAAAACTGCTTTGCCTGTGTCCTGGAAGAACCTTCTTTGCTCTGCAGTTCTAAAGTCACGTCTACACTGTCCATTGGGACGCAGTGGAGAGATTCCCAAGCTGCTCTGAGAAATCTGTCGATGCAGATTCCAGAAGCAGTTGCCGCAGGTCCAGAAGCAGGTTAAAAATGTTTGCAGTGCCACTCTGTGGGTCTTGGTGAGCCAGGTACAGAGGGGGTGTCTCTGCATCTGCAGTGCAGCTGCTCTCTTGGCCTTGCAAATGAAGCTTGTCTTGTCAGAATCTGTTTTACAAACAGCCATATGGAAAGGCATGTGAAATGAGTTACACTTGAAAGTGCCCTTGCTTTTTGGCAGGACTTCTGCCCTCTAATGCATATTGCCCCAAACTAATTTTTAATGGGAGAGATTGCCAAGGAAAACAATGTTTCTTAACAGATCTTTGTAGTAATGAGAATTGCAATTTAGAACTTTTTTTTTTTCTTGTCTTCTTTTTTTTAGAGTCTGACAAGTTATGATGTCTGTAGCATACTCCTAGGAACATCCACTATGCTTGTGTGGCTTGGAGTCATTCGCTACCTAGGTTTCTTTCAGAAGTATAATGTAAGGATCTCCTGGGATCTTCGTGCTGTTGGTATTTATTCTGTTTGTTGCTATAAGAGGACTGGAAGAAATGCCTGGTTGAATTCTAACTTTTCTGCATTGCTTTGTGCAGCTTCTCATCCTAACGCTGCGAGCAGCATTACCCAATGTAATGAGGTTCTGCTGTTGCGCTGCTATGATCTACCTGGGCTATTGCTTCTGTGGATGGATTGTACTGGGACCATACCATGTGAAGGTAATATACTTAACATGGAAAAGAACAACTTCAATAACAGACTGGATTCCAAACAAAAGAGAAACTACTGTTGTCTTCTAAGTTTCCATGTCAAGACTTCCCTTAATATAAAAATAGTGCCTCTTCAACAAGATGCTACTCTGTTTGAGGAGTCTGACTTCCATGACTCAATCAGACTTTCCTCGAGTTATGAAAGCTCTGAGTCAGAAGTGGAAGCTGCCATGACTCCCAATCACATGCTGGTATTTCGAGAAATAATTTTCATCTTGCAGAACATCAGTGTCAGACTAGAGCTTTGGAGACTTTATCCTTATCCCTTTTAAAAGTGAAATTGGAGTATCTGAATTGAATGTGTATGTGTACCGGAGGTGACAAACTTTGGTCATTCCTCAAATGTTTTACTGTCTGCACCTTGTCATAACCTTGGTGTACAAAGAGATCTGAGGCAGCCAGTCATCAGCTGTGTATCTTCTTTGTGTTATGTACAGTCTGTGGATCCAAATAAAGCTGCAACAGATGGCCTTTTCTTCCCTCCTCTCTAGTTTCGCTCTCTGAACATGGTTTCCGAATGCCTTTTTTCATTGATCAATGGAGATGACATGTTTGCCACCTTTGCAAAAATGCAGCAGAAAAGTTACTTGGTTTGGTTATTCAGTAGGATCTACCTCTACTCCTTCATCAGTCTGTTCATCTATATGGTTCTGAGTCTCTTCATTGCACTCATTACAGATACGTATGAAACTGTCAAGGTAAGCATGGACTCTTACTCTTCTTTTGGAATAAAAATGCAAGATTGGTGCTATTGAGACTCATCTCCCTCAATATTTTGACTTGCAGTGCATGCCAATTTAAAGAATAAATATAATGGCTACTTTTCAGGGTGTGGAGTGATGATGAGAGGTTTTTAATCCCTTCCTAGTTCAGTTTTCTTACAAGCCTATCTGATTTCCTGCTCCAATGGAGGCTAAATATCTACTAAAAAGCAGTAATTTCATATTCAATTCTGTGAATCTTCTAATTTCAGACTTGAGCAATGTCTGAAAAGTGGTCTGGGGATGATTCGTGTTATTTTATGTTTTAGCCTTGTTAAAGGTTTAACTAAATACCAATTTTTAGCACTACCAGCAAGATGGCTTTCCGGAAACGGAACTTCAGAGATTTATATCACAGTGCAAAGACTTGCCAAACTCTGGCAGGTACAGATTAGAGGAGGAGACCTCTGCATCTCTCTTCTGTTGTTGTAATGGTATGTACCTATATTAAAATTATACATTAAGGTATATGGAAAAGCAACACACCACAAAATGTCCCTGGTATAATGTTCATGAAGAGTAGTTAAATTTTTTGGGGGTGGAGGGGAAAAAACCCCCCACAAAAATCCCAAACTATTGCTAATGCTCTAGAATGGAACACTTTAGAAAAATGTCTGCAGACAACAAACTCCTTAGGAGAGGTGAGGGAATTTTTTCCTATGTTAAGTGATTCTTAATTTAAAATAGTACAGAAAGTTAGGTAATATATACAGTAACTTGGGAACCCCGTATGTATAGTGTGCAAGCATTAACTTTTCCTGTACTCACTGCAGTAGGCCGGACTTGAGGAACTTATTCAGTGTCTTCGTATCCAATTTTAATGATACCTTGTGCAGTAAGGTGTCCTAGCTTAAATGGTAGCAGGCCTGAAACTTAGGGAGAAAATTGGCTTGCCAAGGTTTTAAGACAGCATGCAGTTTAAGATAGTATCACAGCACTTGGAAAAGCATTGCCTAACTTCCACTATGGAGAGCTTAATGCTTCAGTTATTTGAAGTTCTGTTTCTTCAGGAATACTGATTTCGGGATACGTGGTTTATATTTAACCTGGCTGGCAGCAATGAGTCTTGCTTGCTGAAGGGTCACTTGTTGGGGGAGCCTTAAAATATTTACAGTTTGATTAAAAAGATCAAAGGCATTTTCAGCTCCTTGGTATTGGGCTTTTCTGGTGTGCTATATTGTTATATGCCAGAAGGAATAGATTTATGAGGGGGAGGAGATGGGGACATATTTCAGAGCAGGGAGACAACAAAGCCTGCAGTGAGTCAGTCCAGAACCTTACTGGAGATGAAAGTGTGGGATGAAGCAGAGCAGGGCATCTTGCTCCTGGGTAAAGGGCACGGACATGTTAATATTTCCTTTTCTGCACACACCTCTCAGTTTAACCAGGCAAGAAACCCAATGTGAGGTGGGACAGGGTGGGGATGTAATACTTTTCCTACCAACTGTGAGGGGGGGGTGTGTGGGGGGTGTCAGGACTCTAGAAGAGCATTTGAAAAGGAAAACTTGGTTACTCTGAAGCAACTTTTTTTTCAGGACTATTGGGCAGCCAGCAGCACCCTGGACTCAAACGGAGCTGTAGGCATTTAAGTGACTTGTTTCAGAGCCTTGTTTTCCAACAGATTACCTATGCTTTAATGATCTTACCCTCATGCCGAATGTCTTGATCCATATGCGTGCCTCATACTGTGCACGTTAGTGTTACAGACTGGTTTTTTTTAATCTGGAAATAGTGTATTTTTTTTCCTCTAGAAGCTAGACCAGGGGCTGACTTTGCAGTTGCCTGTAAATACTGGGCATTGCTCCGTTAGCTCTGTACTGTGGCCTTCTGGTTTTATCTTGAAACATGATCTGTAGTAATAAGTAAGTATCTTGAGCAGGATGTTGCGTTATCAGTTCTATGGCTTCCACTCCTTAAATAGTCAAAAGGTCCTACAGCACACACAAAGCTTAATTCTTTCACATGTTCAAAATGTTTTATGGTGGTTCATAGCAGTTGCTCACCAGTGTATGCCAAATTAGTAATTAAATAGTTCAGATGCATTTTTAAGGCTCCTTGTTCAATGAAACTATTATTTTGATGCATGAACCTGACAACTTTTTCCCCCCTCTCCCATACAGGTTGTAGTGAGCATATTTAATGGATTGTGGGAGTGTATCACAGAGGCTTTAAAGCAGCACACATTGCAAGAACTGGACAGAGGAACTGGTGGAAAATCTTATACCTAAAGTCTGAATTTGCTTTTCTTGAAAAAGAGTGTAAGCCTGTGGCAGAAGCTTGTGATAAACTTAGTCTTTTTGATTAGGCATTCTCACTGCTAGTTTAGGGGTTTGGGGGGTTTGTTTTTTTATTAGCTTTGTGCTATTTGTTTCCTCAGTTAAATTGTGCTGGAATGCAAAGAGCATTAAAAAGCTGTCTGTATTCAGAGACTTGGATAGTTTATGCAGGTAGACTAGAAATGCAGTAACTATCAACTATAAGTAGAAATAGTGCTGGACAACTGCAACTTTGAACACCAACCTAGCCCTCAGTACTGCAGGCATTGTGTAGCTATGGCTGACCTGTCACTGAATGAATGAAAGGTCACTCTAGAGCCCTCAGCATTTTTTGTTTATCTGCACTCATGGTAAAAATAAACTAAAACTATGAAGCGTGGTGCAATTTGTTTCTGGAGACATTACAGTGAATTGATGCACAAGCCAGTCAAATATGGCTGAAAACAGAAACTAAGTATTTCTATAAACATAAGCACCACTTGATGTAAGTGGCAGTCTCTTCTCAGAGAGGCCAGGGATATGCCAGGCCAGAACTGAAGTTTGAGGGGTGAGTTGAGTGGAGAAATGTAGATGTTCTCCTATATCCAGCACCGGTAGGATCAGTTACAATCTTCAGCTTCTCAGTGTGCTGACCTTATGTTTTTAAAGGAAAAGTCAGACAAAAGCACTTTAAAAATATCTATTTTTTTATTTGAAATCTTCTTCTGGTACACAAGTCTGTAAACCTGAAGTCTAAACTAAGTTAAATACACAGAAGATATGTCTGAGAGTTGTATCTCTCCATGCTTCAGAAACTGGATGTTTCCTACCAACCTAATAACCTGGTACTGTCAGTGGCTGTCTGAAACATTAGATCTTATAAAAGTTCAGTTTTGACAACTTAGTTTATATACTTTGTTGATTGTGATACCATTTAATGGATGCCTTATTTTCTATCGTCTGTTCACTCTGGGAGCAGAACAGAGGACCAAAGGGAAGCATATTTTACATAACTTGCATTTGTGAGCAACCTTTCTGTAGCTGTGTGTGACAATGTATAACGCTGTGCACAAAGGTGGAGGACACTAAACATGTTTTGTCTGAATGTTTACACATTGTAAATGTGCTACAATAAACACAGCTGTAGTAGCTATTGGGTGTGTCAGTATTTATTTTAAGAGTAAATATGTTGCCAGGTTAATATAGGGGCTTTTTTTTTTTTTTTTTTTAATAGCAATATGCAATTTCTGGCATGAAAGCAGTGTGTGAATTTGCATTTCCTGTAGTCAAGATAGTTCCTGGGGACCCTGGTGAGGACCTGGTCCCAGTTGATCTTGTTTAACAGCATTTCGAAGTTTGCCATAGAAACAAATAAGCACGTATTAAACCTTACACTAAAAATGCTCCCATACATTACATGAAGTTCAAATTCAGCAAAGGCAAAGCAAACACAAGGTGTAGGCAGAACAGATTATTCACAGTATCTGAAAGTTTCCTGTATTGAGGTCCTTGTCTTCCAACAGTCACCTAAGATTGAAGACTTTTGAAGGTATTCAAGGCAACCTTGCCTCAAAAAGCAAATATTAAGCGACCATGTTTTCCGTTGACACATTAAACTCTTTATGAATCTTCGACAACACAGTGTATAATGTGCACATCAGTATTGTATAAAATAGTTTGTGCAAGGAATTCTGGCAAGGATGGCAAGCACTTTAAGATCACTGAAATGCAGAAGGCTGACTTCTGAGCAAGGCTTTTTCATACAGAGTAAAGAGAAAGCTAAGAATAATTTGGTCAAAATGCAGGTAAATTTTGTAAACAGCCATGGAATACTTTGCCAATACAGTTGTAAGGCAAGTAGTAGTCTGATTTAATTTAGAAACAGGGCAGAGCATATGATTTGTCACTGTTAACTTAGAAAATCAGCAACAAATTTCAACATTTGACAGAGCTCTAAAATATCAAATTCTTACAAACTTTTATAGAAGCAGGGAGAAATCATGTTAATAGAAGCCCGCAGTATGAGCATAAGGTGTGGAAAGCTACAATGGGTGACCCCAAAGCAGGAAAAGATATTTTATATATATTCTTTCAATTCCTAATAGGAGAAATCTGCCACTGAAGACTGGTTTCTGTTGCCTGAAGAGCATACTTCAGTGTGAAGCTTGTTTTGCAATGAAATCCCTGTTAGAGTCTGTGTTTGTGCTTGTGCTACAGCTAAAAAGTCAATCAGCCGAGGTAGAAATTCAGTGAAAAACCATGCTCTGTTACTACACAGCTTTTAATTTAGTAGTGCTGGCAGTTGTGTGGGTTTGGGGAGGAAAGAGTTAATGAAAGCCAATTTGCCTTCAAACAGTAATGGGCAGGGTCAGAGTGTGAAGCCAGAGGGGAGGGCTATCTAAAAGTAGGAGAAGAATGTGTAAGCAAAGGATAGGAAGGGGCTGGAGGAAAAGAAGGGACAACGGCTTATGAAGTTAGCAGAGCAGCAATTGCACATTTCTGGCCATGGGTGCAGGATGTTACACGGAGGGGAAAGAAGAACAGTGCCCTGGTTACTGGCTTACACCTGCTCAAAATGTCCAGCTCTGACTGGAAAAATAAATGCTGCTTGTATGACATATCTGATACCTATCCGTATTTTGGTTTTTTTTTAAGAAAGCCAGACACTCAAACGTGTATGGTTCACCTCGGTAGTGCTGCTGGCAATGTATGTGCTTGCTGTCCAGATTTCTGACCCGCTTGATCCTTGGTGTTCAGGATCTTCATCTGCCTATTTGCCTCACCTGAGAAGCAGCCAGTCAATGCTGTGTTTTCTAGCCTACCGGCTGCATTTGAGATGAAGTGCAGCTCTGCCAGATCTGTGGCCGCTGCTGTTGTGCGTGTAGTGGGGCTTTTTAATCTTACTTCATGTCAATATATGATGTGCCGGTTACGGCCTCGTGGAGCCACGAAGTGTGACAGTGATCCTATTCTAAAAAAAACCTCCGCGTGACTTCAACAGTATCAGTGATCTCAGCACTAGCGATGCTAGTAACGCATGTAAAGCTGCATCCTGGAGACACCAGTGTCTTTATACTGATCCAATCAAGCAGGCACAGATATGACTGTAAAATGCAGGTGGGGAGAGCAAAGAAGCAGATAAAGCATCAGATAAACTCATTAAGCTTAAAAATGCCATCCTAAGGAAAGCAGGGCTTTCAGTGCTGTCCAAGAAGGCGTGGAGGGGTAAGAGAGTCCCTTTGTTCTGATCCTCACTGGGTTCTGGAAAGAGTTGCCTGCAAAATACCTATAGTATTTCCTCATGAAAATAAGTTGCAGGGTGCTAAACTTGGGTAACAGCTGTTCTCGTACCAAGGCTCATTTCAATGCCAACGTTTTGCATATGTTCAGGTAGTGGGAACTTCTTGTTTTCAGCAGAGCTCCGATCTCTTTAATGGAATGAGGTTACGCTGAGGGGAAGAGAGAGGTGGGGGCCATACTTGTTTCCAAGTTCCAGTTTCCATGTTGGACTAAAGCATATTTGCAAGGGAAGGTAAACAGTGTGCATGCAAAAGGGGAAGAAATCAAATCCAGATATGCTCATACCTTTCCACTAAAAAAAAAATGTGTGAAGGCGTAATTTACCTCTGGCAGATGAGGGGAAAAACAGACGCTGCTGTGAAAGACCGGACCTGCGATTGCATCTGTCGGGAGCATCTTCCTGCCTGAGGCAGTAGCTAATACCAGAGGCTTCAGAGGACACCTTCAGAAAACTTCCACGCACGAGGGGACACGATGGTCTCGCAGCTAATTTTGCGTAACTGCAGACAGATGTTTGTCCGGGCTTTTGTTCCTTCTTCTCCCTTCAAGAGCGTGACTGTAACCAAACACAGCATCATCCGAGGGCATTATGCAAGACGGAGTCCCGCACTGCCCACCCCCGCCGGGCGGGCAGGTAGGGAGCCTCCTGTAAGTCTGCACCCTGGCTCTTCCCCTTCCCCGTCGTCTCCTCGCCTGCCACACCACCTTCGCCGAGCCTGGAGCACCGGCGACCGCCGTAGGGGGCAGCGGCAGCGGCACCCGGCCGGCCCGCCCGCCCTGCTGCCGGCCCGCCCGGGCGGGCGCCGGGCACGTGGCCGGCGGGGCGCCCTCCTCCCGCCCCGAGCCCCCATAAAGGCGGCGCGGCCGGCGGGGCAGGGCAGGGCGCGGGGCTCGCTGGCGGGACGGGCCTGCGCGGCCCAGGCCGCTCGGGTCGCGGCGCCGGCTCCCCCCGCCTCCCCGCCCCGTCCGCCGCCGCCGCCGCGGGCTGCCGGAGCCCCGCGCCGCCCTGCCCTGCCCTGCCCTGCCCTGCCCTGCCCGGGCAGCGGCCGAGCCCCGCGGGCCCATGGAGATCTCCCTCAAGTACCTGCCCGGCGGCCGGGCCGTCGCCAGCGGGTAAGCGGGGTGGGGCGGGACGCGGCGCTGCCCGCTCGGGTCACGCCGCCCGGCGCGGCGGGGACAGGCGGCCAGGACGGGGGGGATAAGGGCGCTCCTCCGGCAGCGGCTGCGGGAGGGAGCGAAGGGGCGCGGGCCGGGACCCAGCCCCAGCCCGGGGCACGGCGGCCGTGTGGGGCGGCGATAGCGGGCTTGCCCCCTGCGCCAGCTACGGGGGGAGGGCGGGCTGCAGGGCAGGGAACGGAGGGAGGGGAGGGGAGGGGAGCGCTGCTGCTGCCGCCGCCGCCGCCCTCCGGCACCGGAGCAGCGGGCGGGCGGGCGGGCGGAGGTGCTGCTCCAAACGGGTGTTCTAAACCCGCTGCGCAAGGTAGGTGCCCTCCGCCTTTCCTCTGGCGGTGTGCTTTGTCCTGCTGTCCCGCAGCTGCAGGGCTTCCCCGCGTGTCACGTCGGCGGTGTGCCGCGGTCACGAAGAGGAGTTGCGGAGCGTTCTGCCTGTGCCCCGTGCTCTGGCTGCTTTTGGAAGCGTTGCTCGGCGGTTGGTAACGATGGCAGCTCTGGGAAAGGAGGGTTTTTCTCAGTTTCTTGGAGCTCCCTTTCTCGGGAAGTGCCGGGCGATGCCCTCCTCTGGGCGAGCTGTGAACTTAGTAACTGAGATCATGAAGGCGAAGCAGGGGCTGCCCAGTCTGATACCTAGAACCCAACTCGGTGATTCCCCCCCCCCGCCCCCCCTTTCTTTCTTCTCTGCGACCCCCTTCCCCCATCAATCTCGTTGATTCGGGATGTAGAGCTCAAGTAGATAAATGTTCCGGATACGGATCTCTGATGGACAGTGTTAGTGGTGCTCCTGTAGTGAATTACTCATTTAAAAAAAAAAAAAAAAAGTGAATCTGTGCTCTGTAGCTTTTTAGCTACTTGATTTAGTGGTGCTTTTTCTGCTAGGTGGAGAGCTACATATTAAATGCTTATTTCATAGGTAGGTAGCTGTAAATGGTAGTCGTTACTGTTGAAATATCTATCTTAAATAGAACACTGAGCTTTAAAGTGTCTTACTACAAAACACTATCCAAACAACAGATTGTCCTACCAGGTATAGCGTTGTGATGGTGCCTATCCTAATGCAGCTTTTAGAATTGAATCAATAACAATTATTATTTGTGACACACAACACTTAATGACACTTAGATATGCATTTAAACATGCATAGTAGAGTTAGTCTTTATTCACAAAACTTGCTTGTGTCAGTGCTGTACAAAACATACCATGGAAACCTGTTGAGCCGTGTTAGTTACACCACTGTGTCTGAATTGAATTGTTCTGTTACTCTGTCTGGAGCTAGGTGCTTTGTTTGGATTTTTTTAGATTATTTGGCTAATAAAATTTGGTTGAATTAGATGGTTTGTTTTAAAGGTGGTAAGTCACTATTAATCACTTTTAAACTTTTTTTAAATGCTCTGGTTGAAGGTTCTAGTTTGCAGATTTAATGCAGTTTATTTGGATGTTATTTTGAATCTGTTCTAGAAACGAATAGAATAGAAAACAATTGCTGTATTTCACCTATTGCCAAATGAATTAATTCTTGAACATTACACCAGAGAACACCTCTTCTTTATTGGAAGACAAAGCCCAACAGGGATACAGGCTTGAATCTCATCTCTTCCTCTTAAGCTGAAAATGTATGTTGCTTTCCTCAGCTGAATTTCCTGCTCACAATTTCTACGGCTAATTAATAAAGGAAGCTAAAGGCATCAGTGAAAATAATCCCTAGCCAGTGGATTTAAGTGAGGGTTGTGTAAAAGTGGAAGTATTGTTATTGCTCAACATGAAGTTTTTATAATAGCTGTAGGGTCTTGAAAGACAACTTTGGAAAAAACACCATGTCTTCCTTGGTATGTATTTGAATATCAAAGGAAACGGCGTTTCTTACAAGGTTTGCCGTTTGCTTTTGAAGATCTGTCACTTCAGATATGCTTTTACTGGAAGCTTAGGGGAGGATTTTGCTGAAGTTTTGGAGTGGTTTGCGTGTCATGCCTTCATGCTTTGAGTCTTGACCAGCTCCAGCTTAAACCTGCTCTGTTTCCTCTTTCTTTCCCACCTACTCCTGTGACTTTTACTCTGTGTTTGGTCTTGTTCATTGTGTTCTCACACAAATGCTGATGCCCCTTCAAGATAAAGTGGTACAGGAGTAGTGATGTCTTTGGGGGTCAGTGCAAGATTGAAGTACATTTGTACCTGTTTCCTTAGACAATACTCACAGCTATAATTATCATATGCTTTTCTGTCAGATGTGTTTAAATTTTTCAAAGTTTTTGTATCGTAAACATTATTAAAACTGGTCCGGTGTGTTTTTATTACAAATTTAAATAGGGATGTACTGCATAGTTTCTTTTTCTTGAAAACCTTGTGTTTTTCCTGTCTCAAAACCACGATCAGCCTCCTACCATCTTCGTGAATGATTGATTTAAGGCTGTGTAATAAAGATAACCTTTGACCTTCTGATGTAAAAAAAGATTTTTTTTTTTTCTTCACTTCCTCTCAGGAGGAAACACCGCAGTGCCAACTTCGCTGTGTTTTTTAACTCCCATTTCTTTTCTTACGAGATAGCTGGTGCTAGCAAATCAAATGTGCTTTATGGTCTACATTTTGGGCTTAAATACC
Source organism: Astur gentilis (assembly GCF_929443795.1). Classification (NCBI taxonomy): domain Eukaryota; kingdom Metazoa; phylum Chordata; class Aves; order Accipitriformes; family Accipitridae; genus Astur; species Astur gentilis. The sequence goes on along the minus strand of NC_064887.1, from coordinate 16,878,079 downwards.
TGTGCACTTCAGACAGGTGAGGACAAAAGAAGTAAGAATGTATCTGAAAACTAGGAAATTATGCTTTTGGTTTTGACCTTGAGAGAAAATTCAATTATATTATCCAATTATAAAATTTGGAACATGGGGAGTAATTTTTGGGATGGTAAATGGGACTGATAATCAGCTTATGTAGCCAGTTTCAGATATGATTGCTCTACCTTAACACATGCTCAGAGTAAAAAAAAAAAAAAAAATCATAAGTTTGGTTCTGATCTTTGTGTGAAGTAGGGAAGTTCTGACAGTTACGGTACTGGAAAACAGGGCTAGAAAGATTAGGAGAAAGGGAAGGTTTTCAATGTGCTGCTCAGTTGAGAGGGAGAAACTTAGAGCGGTTTAAGACACTGACAACAACAGTCCTCTGTGCTTGTTCCTCTGAATTTTACATGCCTGGATATTTAAATAAATAAATGCCTATGAGTTCAGCCCTTAAAGCTGCATGTTTATAACAGAAGTGTGCTGTGAAGCCTGCTCTGGTTGTTTAGTCTTTAAGACACCTTTTTCTGGTGGTAGAATGTGTTTTTTTTCAGAGAAATGTGTTACAAGTCACCTCTTTTTATTTCAATTATTTAGTTTTAAGAAAGGGATAAATGTAGACTTGCTCTTACTATTACAGATCCTCTTATTTAATCCTGTTCTCTGATAAATAGTTGCGTAAATGTTGGGTTTTGATGATCTAATGTGATTAAATTACTTTTAATGATGTGATCATAGGGAAATATTTCTTGCATTTTGCTGTAAAAAAAAACAAAACAAAAAACAAACAGGAAACTCTTACAGACCTATTATGTCACGTGGTGATCTGAGGTGAAACTGCAATATGAGGAAATTGGCTGCCGAAGTATTCTGTTGGTTTCTAATTAACGTATTATTTCTGGCAGAAATGTGATGGCTCAGTCAGATTTAGATCTAAAAGAGGCGGTTCTGAAAGAAGATTTGAAGTTTTACTTCATGAACCCATGTGAAAAATACAGAGCAAGACGTCAAATACCATGGAAACTGGCTTTGCAGATTTTGAAGATACTTATGGTTACTACGCAGGTAATCCTTCCGCTGTCTTTACTCTTGGAAAGTGTACCGATGATGTGCAGGAGAAGCAGGTCTGTGGTTCTGGGCCTTTGCCATCCCTGGATATTTGTTACTGACTTGAACTTCCTGATTCAGTCCAGAAAGAAAAAAATACCGTGAAAGGTGTGTCGAGGGGGAAGAATAACGTAAACTAAATTACAAAAGCCTTCTGGAGATTTTGGGGCAGTATTTGACCAGGTATTTTGCTGTTTTTAAGATAACACTTTAAAGCAAATTACTCTTCCTGTGAAATCCAACACTGTCTTCAGGCTTGCTGCCACAGTACCGCTCTGTGTCCTGCTTCCTGTTGTGTTCGTAGATCATAGTTTCACTGGGCTGTTTCAAAAGTGGTATTTCTTGAAATCTAGTCAGTAACTTGAAATGTACGCGTTCAGTGTGAAAATGCTGCAGTCTCAGGCGGTGATGGGAACGACTGGGTTACAGGACTCGGGCGCGCCCCTTGCTTCTGTCATCGCACGGTGCATGTCAAACAGTTGGGCACCTAGATAGGTAGAGCCAGAGAGGGGGGGGTGGTTTTTAAACTGCACTGGTATCACCCTGCAGTTGGTTAATTTACAGACTACTAAGAAATGGTGGCTGGAGGTCGAGGGAAGCAAGACGGGACACATGTAAAAGTGGAAGTGATTTTTCTGGACCTTTGAAATGCAGGACTCTGACATCTGACACTGCAAGTACAGCTACATTTACAACTCCTAAAAACATGCCGAGTTGCAGCATTCCAGGTCTGTGTTTGACTTGCCCGCTGGAACGAAGCGTGACCCCTGCTTACGTGCCCCCGTGTTCTATTGACCGCTCTTGCCTCTCATCTCCCCGCTGGGAAGCCGCGGCAGGCTCTCCGGCCCCGCTTGGCAGAGGGTCTGGCTGCCGCCACCGCTGCCGCCGTGCTGCGCTGGGGTCCTGGCAGCGCCCTGCCCGCAGCGGGGCGCGGGGGTCGGTCTGTCGAGGCAAGACGAGCTACAATAAGCTATCTACGCTAGCGCTGGCACGGTTGCGACCCGTAGTGACAGAGCTGCTGAGAACAGGGAGCGTATTGGGGGGGTGGGGGGAGGGCTGGCAGTGCAAGCACGGTGTAAGTGAAGAGGAAGGGGTGTCCCACCTTTCTTTACTGACAGCTGCACCTCAGATGTGGGTTATTGCTCTCTCTTTGGAGGCAGGGCAGTAACCTTTGTGTGCGAGTACTGAGACAAAATACAACTTCATATGGCTCTGAAAAGGTTCGGTACTTCCAACCCAGCCTAACCTACTGACAGATTTCTTGGGGGAATCACTGAACATGTCATTTTTCCATCTGCTGTCCCAGTCTTCTGCTATCCTTTGTGAGCAGAAGGGGTGCTCTGCTGCTTGGCTTTCAAAGGCCACAAGATTTTCTGGGCTGCTGCTTAAGATATTTTTTTGCCAGCCCTGGGTCTTGCTCAGATGCCAGGCAGGTAGTCAACAAGAAAAGGAAAACAGTATCTGAAGGAAAACGTGTTGCTGCTCTGCAGGGAGGTCTCAAATGTGAGCTAATATTAAATGGATGGACAGGTTCAACAAGCATGTCTGTATTTCAGAGTGAGGGCAAGACCCTTGAAGGAAAACCTAGGAATAAGTTAAGCAGCTTTCTAGTTGCTTCTGCCTGATGCCAGCCTGTTAGTCATGACATTTGTGGCTTCTTCGGTGTGGTACAGCGGCTGTGGTATCTCTGCCTGACTGAGAAGCAGAAGAGGCTTCAGTCCCAGTGTGGGGAGTAAGTTTTACTCCAACTCTGTGCTGAAATCCCCTACAAAGTCCCCCAAGGAAACTCTGCTAAATATGTTTTATTCCTCTGTATTGCAGCTGGAAGATCCCTGACTTTTTTTTTTTTTTTTTTGAGGTACTAGTTAGTGTGCTGCAGATTTATTTGTGGCATTCAGTTAGTGATTTTTTTGCAGTCAACTGAAGATATAAATAGTTACTTTAAAACTCAGCTAAAAGTATGAAGATTCAGTTCTTAATCTGAAGACTGTACATACCTGGCAGAGCTGACATCCCCTTTTCTTTGTCCTGGCTGTGACTTTGCTGTACAACCAAAGAGCCTTGCACTAAATAGTCCTGCTGCATGTATTCTTTTAGCCTGGCCCAGATCTAGGCAATTACTTTCTAGGACAAAAGAAGAGGTATTCCAGTGAAGGGGGGAAAAATAGGTGTGCTTTCCAGTTTCTATTGTTTTGAATGAAGGAATTTGGATGTTAGTGGAGCCTACCTGTTTGCTTTGGGGGATTTCTAAGTTCACACTTCTTTTGCTTGCAGTTTCTGACTCTTGCTTCTTCTGTACTTCTGCCAGTTTCTTGTGGGGCTTGGAAACTCCACGCAGTAATGAGACAGTTTCACATTTGCTGTTAGTTAGAGGTTTAAACCTAGGATGAAGGGTTAGCTATTTAGGGCTTGGGATATCCTCCCGCTGCTAAGCCTGTGAAGAAACTCTTGTTGCTTGATTTTTTTTATTTTTTTTTTTTTAATTTTTTTTTTTTTTTTCAGCTTCTAGGCTCCATTTATGTTTTTCTTGGTGGGAATGGGAGCATCCATATCATAGGGCAACACAAATACTGAGTAGTAACTCTACTGTCTGCTGCTTCTTAACATAGACTCCTTAACCAGTACCTGGGTCAGGCAGGGGATGCTTTTTGTTGCTGGGGGGGTCCCCAGTAGGTTTGCTCTAATCCTGTGCCGTGCCAGAGGTAGGAAGAAGGTGTAGGAATTCATCCCACAGCAAAGCAGGACATTTCTGGGGTAGCAGGCTATGCTGTTAGGTTAGCTTTCTGTCATTTGCATCCTCAACAAAAGTTTTGGCAAATTCTAGTTAGAGTTGTTGGTTCAGTGTGTGTGAAAGATGGCAGTTATCAGCTGTCTGTTTAGTTGCTGCACTGTAAGTTTTGGAATCAGTAGGAGACTTAAGATTTCTCTTACCCTGCATGTGGTAACCTTGAATTTAGTGGTTTTATGGCATTAGTTAACAGATTCCTTGCTCCTATTGTAGAAGGGTTACAGCCACAGGCACCTTTCTGTTCTGTATTTATTATAATTCAAAGCTGTTTCCAAAATGTTGCTGCTTGACCACTGTTCAAAATTAAAATTTGTTTTTGTTTTTGTTTTTTTCTTGTCAGCTTATTTTTTTTGGTTTGAGTAACCAGTTGGTGGTCTCATTCAAAGAGGAAAACACTATTGCTTTTAAACACCTATTCCTGAAAGGCTATTCTGGAGTTGATGAAGATGACTACAGCTGCAGTATATATACACAACAGGATGCTTATGATAGCATTTTTTATGTTATTAATCAGGTAAGTGTGTGCGCTTATAATGAACTGTGTTAAAGCTGAAGCTATAGCTATAAACTTCTGCTAAAGTTCTGGTTTTCTGTCTCCATTCTTGGATTTCAGTTTTGATATTTGAGCAAATCAGTGTAGGTGGGGTGTCCTGAAGTTCGTATGTAGATGTCTGCGTTTTTGTCTTGGAGATGAATCTAAACCAAAATTTTATTTGGGTATTGTGTAGTACTGAAATCCAGAACGTTTGAAAATCAGTCATCTTGCGTAAACTGGAACCTTTGTTTAGGTCTTACTTTGAAGAGCTATGGGCCTGAATATACCTATGCATGGTATTCAAAAAATTTGTGCTTACAGCTATACTGAATCGCAGCTTTGTAGTGAGTGCCAGAGGCCTCAAAACGGGGAATACGGTACTTCCAGGAATGTAGCGGCACTCGCCCTGGTTAGGGATGGTATTTTAAAGAACAGTCCCTTTACAATTGTGGGAGGAAGGTGAATAAATCTAGGAAGAAAATTCAGTAAATATTTTTGTATTAATATTAAATACATTCAGAAGTCTTGAGGTGAAGGAGTGTGTGTGTGGAAAATGAAACTGTTCTTGTGTTTGGGGATGATGATAAGCCCAGAAACATTTCGTACTGGATGAATGGAAAGTGGCTTTAAACCACCTTTCATTTTTCCTAAGCTTGGGACATCAGCTCTGAAGCTTAGCTTAAAGCAGTTCTGCTGCTGTCAGTTACGCCCAGCAGGCACCTGGGAGTCGCAGTGGTGTGAAGGCTATATCTCCTTAAACACACACTCACGTGGGGGCTTGCTGCTCCTCTGCCATCTCCCCTAAGCTACAGCAGAGCTGTCAACAGATCAAATATGCGGCCTCTGCTGTGCTGGACAAGGCCAAGACTCTCGCTCTGGGTATGTTTAATGAGTGTTGACACTTTCTCAGTCTTCCTTTGAACTCAATATTGCCAGTATTTCTGCTATAAACTGCCTTTTTTTTTTTCTTCCTTGCTTGCTTTGTCTCACTTTCCTTCTTTTGTAGGCACTAAGGCTGAGGTGAAGTCCAGATAGAAGACAGTAGAGAAATAATAGCTTTATATCCTCAAGGATGAGCCAATGTGTGATGCAGGCATCAGAAAAAGGTCTCTTCATAAAATGTCTATGTTGTGTAAATGTAGACATATCCTTTAAGGAGATCTTAATCTGGGTTCTTTAGTGTCATATGGAGTTGCTGAGGCTTTTTATCACATGTAAGACTTCAAAAAGTGCCTCCAGGTGAACATTATGACTGGTGTTGCTTTTTTTGGTTTCTTTTGGTTGGTTGGTTTTTTTAAAGGATGCCTTCTAGGAAGAGCCAAGCCAGGTGACTCCTAAGCTAAAAGCAAGGCTTTTCTTATTTCGAGATGGGCAGCTAGAAGCCATAGGTTTTGGTGTTTTGTTCAGAGTTTTAATCTAAAATGTGTGGATGGGGTGGGGAGGGAGGTGTTGCAGGGGTGGGGCAAGCAGAAGGATATAATATTACAGAAGATGGTAGTAGTGCACAGTAAAACTGGAGTTGTAAAAACTGAATTTTAGGCTTTGTGTAAGGTACCACTGGGATATTTTCACACTTTGAAAAAGAACCAAAACAAACCAACAACAAAAATACCAAAACCACACTTTTTCCCCTTGGAAGAGTACACAGCTCTTCCTTACTCCTCTCCTGGGTCCAGTGTGGAAGTTTCTATTACGAAGAAGCAGTGCAGAGTTGTTAACGCTTGGAGCCTGCCCTGTGGCAGAGTCTCTAGGACCAGGATGTTCTGCTGGCTGCTCTGTCTGAGGCTGCTTAGAAATGTGTAAACATGAATTTTGCTTTTACTGTTTCATAGCGTTGATTGAAAGTGGTACGGGAGTAACCCAGAGCCACATGTTATGCTGTCAGGAGGGCAGAGCCTGAAAGCACACGTGGACAGAGCAACGGCTGTTAGATGCAGTGATCTGGAGATGTCCTTGGAGGGATGTGGGGTTGTGACTAACTACTGTTTCCACTCACTTGACCTGCCTTAGTCAGACTTGGCTTCCTTAGTTTAATCTGAGTTAAGATAATGTTCTGACAGGGTATGGAGGCTGTGCTTTTCTCCCGGGCTGTCTAAACTTGTTGCAAGCTCAGCTGTGAGGACTCGAAGCGGCACTGCGAGGCAGAGCTTTGGATGGAAATGTGGTAGTTCCTCTCAGAGTTCCTTTTGGACATGGAGCGTGTGGTTGTTAACAACTGCTGGGATTTTTGTACCCCACAAGATGGACTAGTGGCCATAATGCCCATGGGAAGGAGGAAATAGGGCGACACGGAATGATGCATAATAACAAAATCCATGTTTAAGGGGAAAAGGTTCTAATCTGTATCAAAGCCAGCTGAACAGTTTTTTTAAAGGAATGGGAAGTCTTGTCTGACTTCCCACGTTTATTTACTTCAGGCCTCCTGCGAAGCTAAAAGCTTCCTTCAGAGCAGACCAGTGCTGTATGCTGCCCCGAGCTCTTCTGCTAGGTGAGGTAATGATAAAAACTAATGAATTGCTAGATATTTATGCTTTCTTCCTCAAAGAGTTGTGGGTCTGTCTGGCTTCTCTTGGACAATGCTAGCTGGTGCTAAGCTGAGCTGGCAGGCAGCTGTCTTCATGGTTAGTCGTTGATCTCCTCGGCTGTTGAGGAGCGAAGAACCACAGGGGTTTGCGTGGCTTGTGCAGGACTGGAAGGTGTGACTCGAGGAATCGGAGGATATATCTTGCTTCCAGCAGACACTGAGGATTTGTGGAAGACAAGTCAGGAGAGGACTGGCCTTGAATGGAGTTCTTTGGTGGTGCTCAGGGCTGATCCATGCGTGGACAATGCTTGGCTTGGCATAGCTTTATTTGCTACTACTTCTAGTCCTTGCTTTCAAGCCTGTCTTACATATGGAGAGTGCTGTATTTAGAGTAAGTGGAAAAAGAAAGTACTTTCCTCCGCAGGCCTGTTTTCAGTTGCTTCTGTGTTGGTGTAAAGCAGGCAGGTTAAATTACTTTTGGAGACTGCCCAAACTCTGTGTATGTTCCTTGGTTGCTGGTTATTTAGCGAACTTGTGGCTTCCCTTTTCTGTAGTCGCACAGGGAGCAGCTTTGGTTTTGCTCTTGGGGTGGATTTGATGAGAACTGCGACTTGGATTGTACGTAAAGCAATCAAGTTTCAAGTGGTGTGAAAACTAACACCTTCATGAGATGAATATGTAAGATATCCCTGGAGTGTGTGTGATTAGTAGCAATACTGCATTAAAGTAACTGCCAGGCATCTAATTAAAAGCTGTCTGCTGGCTTGCCGTCTGGCATACGGGTAGTCATTTGCAGGCAGCCCAGTAGGTACGGGGCCCTCGGTCACTGTGTCACCAGGATGCCAGTCGCTACTAATTAGTGGCCAGCAGCCCTCAGCTTCCCATGAGATACCTACTCTCAATTTACAGATTTTGTGAAAGTAGAGATTTTTGTTTGTGTTTTTTTTTTTAATGTAAAAAGACATTGATACACATAACTTTGAGACTGCAAGTTACTATCTAATGCAAAAAAGACAACTATCTCTAACTTCTGCTTCTGTTTTGTTTTTAAACTAGTACAGGCAATTAAAGAACATATCCCTGGGGACACTTGGTTATGAACATGAAGGATCAGGTTTAAAAATCTGTAAACAACAGTACAAGAAAGGCACAATGCTTACTTCCAATGATACACTGAACATAGATGTTTCAACTGAAACAGGTATGGTACTGTTGTACTAAAAATGTCTTGTTGTGGAGTACTTACATTCTGATGCTAAATCAGTAAAGCTTAAAACCAATAGCTTTTTGCATGGCAATCACAGGAACATTACCATGCCTTTTGCCTATTTCCCTCTTGGTTTTTAGTACCTACCTAGAAATGACAGCTTTGTAGACTCTAGGAAGCTCTTTTCAACTGCTGTCATTAGTGGGTTGTGTGAGTTGTGCAGGTCTTTGTAGTTGTTGGGTTTTGGGTTTTTTTGGGAGGAGGGTGGGGGAGAGGCTTGTTTTTGGTTTTTTTCCCCTCTCCCTCCCCTCCACGCAGAAGGTTCAAGTACAGACTTCTGGATGCTGGTCAGTCTGTACCTTCAGTGGGTGGGTGTCCTTACTGCCTCTCAGAGCTGAGTCCTGGCTGCTAGCTGCTCAAGAGTTGGGACACAGACCTGCTTCTGATCCCACTAGCTGGGCCTCTGAATGCATAGGTTTGTTCAAAATTAACGTTTTGCCTGATTAGGACTGGCCATTCAACCTGATTTATCTCAGTTTTATGCTGCTTTCTATGTGAAGCTTTTAAGATAACAGCTTTTCCTCTTCTTTTTCCAGAATGTATCTTTTTAAAGCCACAGGAGCTAGCTGGTAAGAATGCTGAACTGAAGCTGAACTCCTCTTTTTTCAGTCTTGAATTTTACAGGTAAAGTGGTGGTGGGGAATTTTTTTGTTGTTGTTTTTACTTCAACTTGTTCTTTCATGTGAATATGGCAAATTCTGACTTGTGCAGTTTGTGTATGTGTGTATTTTTTTTATGTGTATCTAAAGATACTTATACACTTTTTAAAATATCCAGGCTTATACAGGTTGAAATCTCCTTCAAGCTGAAAGGCATTGCTCTACAGACAATCCATGCCCGTGAATTGCCTGACTGCTATGCATTTCAAAATACTGTAAGTGAATATGGGGTTTAGCACTGCCAACACTGTATATATAACAAGAGCTTAAGCTATGGGGTAGGCATCATCCTCATACCTAGATTGCAAGGGAGAAGCAGTTGAGCATGTCCTAGCCCTTACTCCCCCTTCCCAAAGGCTGCTGAAATGGTGTTGCCGTGGGACAATGTTGTTTTGTAACATATTCCAGCTGGTAACTTCATAACCTAAGAAGGAGATAAGTAATTGTTATTCTTGTAAAGGTTAAACTTGAAGTTTGGCTTCTTGGAATACTGCTTTTTATGCAATACATGACATGCTCTCAAATTCTGTTTACACCACCATTTATGGTGACAGCTTGCTTAAAGCTTACCTGACCAGCAAATATTAATGCATACTATGTCAAAGCACTTAGCAGGATTTGTTTTCTGGAATGAAATTTTGCTAGTCTTGTTTCTGATATACTTCTGTGTTTCCAGATAACTTTCAATAATAAAGCCCACAGTGGAAAAATCAAAATCTATTTTGATAGTGACACTGATATTCAAGAATGCAAAGACTGGCACATATTTAGCTCTGGTAAGTATGGTGCATGCGTGTTTGCATGATAGCAGTGTTACGCATCTCCCATCACTTCCCCTGCTCTGTGACACTGTCCAGCAAAACATTCCCCATCCTGTTCAACCCCCTCCTGCCCTTAAAACAAGACAAAAAAAGCCACAAACCCTTGCCTAATGCAACTTATGTCTTTGTAATTAAGAGCTGGGAAATAATTCCTTCCTGTGAGGGTGTTCAGGTGAGATGACATGGGCATCTCTCTATAACTGTGTGTTCAGCAGCAAGATCGATCTGGAAGGAGGATGAATGTTTCTTCTATAGATTTTAATTGTTCTGCTGCTCTGAGATTACTCAAATAATTTAATCTGCTAACAATGGTGAATTCCGAACTCAAACCTCCTACAGCTTTCAAATTTTCTTTTCTGTAATTGAAGCATACTATTTCTGAAAGTAGAGATTTTGGGTTTTTTGCCACTGCTGTTAGATTTAATGATGTGCATGAGCAAAGGGTGGCATCTGCCTTGTATTCCTAGCGTTAAGGCTTGGTCTGACAGCTAAGGAATGTGCACTAAAGGCCCCTTCAGAGGAACAGTAGCTGTGACTGAGCACTGTGCAACTGCTTCTCCCATATGTTGACTTGCTGTAAAGGACTATAGTGGAGTAATAGTTCTCAGTGTGCTATATAGGATCTCAATTAACAAGTATGTCAGATGCCTCCTTTTTGCCTAAGCAAAGCCAGCTTTTCTCTGGTAATACTATGTGGTACTGATATTAAAGTGGCTTCTTATAGTACATTCTGAATAACCACAAAGTGCTTTGGCTTGCATCTATATGCAATAATTTTGTGTGGCTGTCTTTCAACTAGCTGTTCTTGAGTAGTTTATTTTGCATGTAATAACCAGCTGAGGGAGCATTCATAATTCTGTAATGAAGGTGAGCTGAAGTGCTATTGCAACAATTAAAAATTGGTGTTTGCCTGTATTTCATATAGTTAAAATCTATGTTGTGAAAAAGATAGAGACAATTGATATGAGTAAGCAAAGGAAAACACCTGATCTGGGTTCACATGATGGCTTCTGAACCTGTGGATGAAAAGAATATAGTACAGGAAGTCAAACAAGTTTCTGATTGCAAGTCAGAGAATGAGAAATAAGGTAGGATTTTCTGTTTGGTTTTTAGTTTAATGGTGTTGATACAGGCCAAAGTTTGCATTTCTTGTACCCCATGTAGTTGTAACAGTGTTGGAGCACAGATGGACAGGTAAGCTTAGCGGAAAAAGGGGAAGGCTGTATTAATATACCCATTTTTTTGTTTTATTTTGAACAACTTGAATGTGATTTTCATTCTTGTAGCCAAATCTTCATAGCTGTCTTGATGTAATTCTGTGGTCAGTTGTGCTCAAGATGTGCTTGCAGGAAGAATATTTCTTACAACCCATCTATTTATGGGGTGAGAGTGTTTAAATGCAAAATACGTGACATTTTGTAACAATTTGTGCTCAAAGAGAAGGGAAAAGACTAACTCTACTTCCTTTCTTTGACTCTTCACAGTTCTCCAGAAAAACACTCAGTATATTCTAGTCTTTGATGGATTTGTCATTTTAAGTTGCTTTGCTTCTCTCATCCTCTGCACACGATCCATTGTTCTTGCCTTAAGACTACAAAAGGTAAGTACAGTGCTCATAATCACAATGCTTATTTTGTCTCTGTCTTGTTTGCTGCTAGTCTTGTGAAGTGATATGTTTTGAAACATCGAGTAGTAAATCTGCTGCAGGACGTTGCTCTCTTACTGTTATCTCTGTCTCTAGAAAGGATGTGTAGATGTCTGTGGTGAACAGTTGCTAACCGAATGGGTTTTACTTCTGTTTGTATAGCACTGTAATACGAAGTATTTAGTTGTATTTCTCAAGGGCAAAAGAAGGAGACTTTTTTTTTTGTCCGGGACTTAATTTTGTCCAGGGTTTTATGCAAAAAAAGACTTCTGAGTCTTTGTGCTGCTAACAGCTAACACATCTTGCTTCAGAACGTTAATTCTTCCTTCCCTGGCTTCAGAGTAGAATTCCCATAGAGGCCTTGTCATAAATTAATGCTTTAACAAACGCCCCTCAAAGCCAGCTCTAACTGGAGAAAATATGAAGCATAGCATATAGTGTAACTCTGGCTAGGGATTTTGGTCTTTCTGGGGCTGGAACCACCCTTTTTCAGTTCTTCTTTCCTCCTCCCTCCACAATCCCTGATCACTATTTGCTGTCACCTTCTTCCCTGCTCACTCTCCTTTGCAGACTGAGACTAGCCCTGTCCAACTTCATCTCAAGCTGCTTGCAGAGCTTCATGTAAGCAGACTCAGCTCTTCTGGTCCAAATACTGGTGCAGAAACACAAGCTGGGCCCTGAGATGTGCCAGCTTATAACCATTAATTGATACAAACTTTGCAAGCCTGTGGCTTATCAGAGTTGGAAAAAGAGTTCAGGATAGGTAGGATATGAAAGCACAGGTGCTTGTTTATCTTGTTCAATATATCCTTTTTGTAGCTTGTAAACAAGACAAGGGTGAAGAGGATGCAGTTCAGCACAGGCATTGTCAAACTGCTGTCAGGAATAGGGACGTTGGCATTTATTCATGAGCAAAAAGAGCAATTGAAAGCAGATAGGCAGTGTTGGGCGTTGGGAAGTGATATTGCCAGCTCTGTTGGAAATGAGAGCTCTTGCCCTATTGTTGTATTTGAGTTATTAATTCTTTTTTTCACTCTGTTAGTTGGACAGCCTTGCTCTGTTGGAGGTAGATAGAAACTTTTGTGAAGGGGGCTAAAAAGGAGATAACAAGCCATGGTTAGGCTAGTGGGTCTTGGTTATAAAGTCAGCTGTTCTGTGGAAAGTTGGTTTTCACTGGCCTAAACCAATCTTAATTTTTTTTTCCTATTTATTTCTGTTACTATTGAAAAGGAGTTTTAAGCTATTCTTCCAGCAAATACTATAGGAAAAGGGAGTATGTGAAACCTGAGCATTGCTGCACTACTGGGGCATCTGTACATATTTTTCATCTAAGGTGACCTGTAACTAAACATCTAAATGCTTGTCAATAGAGATTTGTGAACTTCTTCTTGGAGAAATATAAGCGTCATGTCTGTCACGCTGATCGCCTGGAGTTCATAAATGGATGGTATGTCCTGGTAATTATCAGTGATGTGATGACAATCATTGGGTCAATCCTAAAAATGGAAATAAAAGCCAAGGTGAGAGTTTAATACTTCAGATTTAAAATACTAGTCTTGTTACAACGATTTGTAATGTGTTTTAACTTGGGGACAAATGAAAGTGAGCTATCATAGTCACTAGTCATCTTGTTTACTTTTCTAGTTCTTATTTCTTCATTTCCTAGTGCTAGTTTGACTAATAACTGGTTTCACTCCCTTTTCCCCAAAGTCTTTCAGTAAGACCACGTAAGCTATTTAAACATCTTATTTCCACAGTGCTAAGACCCCTAAGCCCTGCTATAGGACCTGTAGGTAGGCAGTTCCTAACAGGAAAAAAAACCAACCAAAACCAAAAAACTTGTGGTGTTATTTCTATAAGAAGTAGTAGTACGTATTGTACAGGGAAACCAAGAGTCATCCCCTTGGATAAAACAGGGGTCTTTATGGCTTGTGGGACGGGAAACATGACTGTTACAGCTTGCTTTCCTGGCCTGTCCAAACTACAGGCACAGTGTCACCTGCTAGTCCTTGACCTCCTCGTCTGAGTGTGCTGAAATCAATGTGTTCTGTCCAGCTGGCAGCTCTCCAGGGGGATTTTTTGGTTTGTTTGGTTTTTCTTCAACAGAGCCGTATGTCAACCATTCATGTGTTCACAAAACTTTTGTGTTCTGGGAAAAACAGGGTGCTGTTCCTGCTTCATGTGTACTAAGGCTTAAAGGGCAGATGCCCAGAGTGGCCTTCAGAGGAAGCACTTGAGAACCTCTAGCTGGATGGCAAGGTGGGGGGATGAGGATAGGAAATCTTGAGGTAGATGGATATCTCGTGCTTATTGCAACCGGTTCTAGCCTGCTAAAGTAAAACGCAAGTAGAGTTCGTTATAAACTTCACTGGTACTAAAAATGATGTTCAGGCTCCGAACAGCTGGCAACCTTTTCAGAGATGTAAATGCATGCAGCATGGAAAGGGCTGTAGTCCTGAGGCTCACTTTTTGTTCAAATCATGGCTCATGTTTTTCTAAATAGCAAATGAGAGCTTGTTTGCTTAACAATAGCATATATTAACCTTTTTTTAAATAAAAATCTGGAGGTATTCAATCTAATTTCAAAACTGTGTTGTAACCAAAGTAAGGGCTTTAGTTCTTCCAGACTTCATACAAAACTTCAAGAGTATCAGTGCAGATGTGCTTTTGTTTGCAGCACTATTGCATTTGAGTGATCTCAGTAAATAACTGCAGTTCACTTTGGGCTGATTTTTGTGATGTAGCAACATCCTTTCAATATTGGACTGCCCTGCTTTGTTTGTTTGAACTGCTGGAACTTAAACAGCTGTCCAGCTGACATACCTACTGCTTTGTAACTTGACCACCTGCTCTGTTTGGATTCCTCAGAACCTCACAAGTTACGATGTCTGCAGCATTTTACTTGGAACATCAACTTTGTTTGTCTGGGTTGGAGTCATCAGATACCTGGGATATTTTCAAACCTACAATGTAAGGCAGGAATCAAATATTTAAATATATATATGTATATGGAGATACATTTAGGTCTCTCTAACGTGTGGCTTTTTCCCCCTTCTCCTTTCTTCTACCTTGACTTGTAGGTGCTCATTTTAACTATGCAGGCATCATTGCCCAAAGTGCTAAGGTTTTGTTGTTGTGCTGGGATGATTTATCTTGGTTATACTTTCTGTGGTTGGATTGTCCTGGGACCTTATCATGAAAAGGTATGTCAGAAGTCTAATGATATGTGAATATGTGCGTGTGTGTGTATATAGCTCCTAGTTATAACGACAGAAATGGGTCTTAAATTCATGTTTCTGTTTAAAAGCTGTAACATGAAGAACATGGGAATGTTTCTCCTTCCACGTGTACCTCCTGCCACCTGCTTCTTTTAAAAAAATAACTGTATTCTTGCTTTCACTGTGTGCTTGAACTCAATGTAATCTCCAACACAAGGCTATGTTTGTGATGAGTGGATGGTTTATACAGGCAATGTCTGGCTGGAGACCAGAGGTGCATTGGTCTATATCTCTTTCGCCCTCTTCTGGCAATTCCAGTTCAGTTGGGTTGAAGAGGCACTAAGTAGTTCACCGTTACCATTTCTGGGAATCTCCTTGGCTCTGACTTTGTTTTTCCAAATCTTTCCTGTGCCATGTAACTTCAGCTCCTAAATCTTGACTCATAAAGGGGTGGATGAATGCTTGTCTTGTTTACTTTGCTTCCTGGGTGGGGGTATGTTGTGGGGGTTTTTTGTTTGTTTTTAGTTTTGGGGAGATGTTTTTTTTTTTTTAAGGTTGATATCAAAGTGTGTGCCTGGTATGTTATCTTGTCTGAAACCTTGGTACAGGAGTAAGGCTTTGTATATTCCAAAACACAAGCAAAAACAACTGTAAAGCTTGTTTGTTTGTTTTTTTTTTCTTGGTGGATGCTGTATGTGACAGTTTGAAAAAAAGGCAGATTCCTGTTGTGATAAATTCTAGATGTCCATTAATGAGTAACAAATGTATGATTTATCATTCCTGATATCTCGTTACACACGGTATTTATTGTAACAGCAACACATGCTGCAGTGCTTGCTTCAGCTTCTTGTGCCCCCAGAGCTCCAATTCCTTTAACATGATGTAGTTTTCTCCTTTGAGAAATGTAGATATTCAGCCTGCACATGTTTTAAGTTGGTGACAATACATTTCTCTGTGGGATGCTGGATGCTGTGGGATCCTCTGCCCTACCAGAGGCTCAGCATAAATACTGTTGTAACTTCCCCACAGCAAGTACATTAATTATCTGAGCAAAAGGAAGTGTAGTCAATAAAATGCTTATCTATGAAAACGTTTCCTCTTGCTAAATATCACAGATCGATGTCAAGGAAAGAACTGTAGCTGTGTGGGGGTGCCCTGTTTCTGACAGTTCCCCAGTAACCCGGCGGAAGGCAGTGTGGCACTGCGCAGCGCAGGCAGAGCCCAGGGCTCCGGTGGTGCGTGTAGAAATGGGAAAAGCCTTCCCTGCTGTGCAGGTACACGGGAGAGCCTGGCTTTAAAAATAAAAAAAAACCCCAAACAATAAAAAAGTCAGTCGTAGGTAAAACCAGACCTGCTGTTCCTGTGCAACAGTGTGTTCTCCTTACAAGCATATGCCTCTTGACATCTTGTTTTCAATATAGGACTGCAATTCAAGTGAGTGTGGTCATGTCACTTCATTGATAATAGCTACGTTAAAACATTGTGCATTAATTCATATTGTCCAATAAAGTATAGTTAACAAATCCAGTTATTTGGAGCGGCAGAGCAAAAGAGGGAAGTGTGTTTACCTGGTGGCCCAGTGGAATTTAGCCTCAGGGTATGTTCCAGCCTGGGGAAATGGAGTTGGGAATTCAAGAGAATGTCCTTGAAATGAAACTGTGATTTTGTCCAGGGTGTGCTTCAGTAGCTTCACAATACAGCTATGGCTTGCACCTACAGCTCAGAGGGCTTTCTGAATGACAGATGATGTTATCTCAAGACAAATCTAATTTAGACCATTTGGGCTCTGAAGGCTATATGCTATCTCTAACTCCTTAATACAATATTGATTAATTACCCATATTCCAGCAGTGCTGCACAGCTGGGAAACCAGAGGATGTGGATTCTGTTCCCAGCATACCACCACTGATTTACTGTATAGATTCTGTGAAATAACTTTATCTGTGCTTTGACGAATGGAATGGTATTTTCCTGCAGGTCTAAAATTGCTTAAAATTCAGTAACTTAAACTTTCTGTGGTGGTCAGTTATTGACTCTCTTGCCTGTTGAGCATCACAAATTTATTTCTTGATAATAAATCTTATTTCTGATGTCAATATATAATGCTTAGCCAAGATTATATTTCTACATGGTTCTGTTACTGACATATATGTTTTGGCCTGAATATACAGGAAAGAAAGCGTGGTAGCATTTGTTTGACTGTGTTGGCTTTTTTCTTCTGCTGTGAGTAAAAGTCTAAAAAAAAAAAATTAAAAAATAAAAAAATTTTGTTTCTGTAATACTTTTCACTTTCCCTTTAATCTGGATGATTGATCTTCACATTCTAGAAATAATTTGTACTCCTTATTTTCTAGTTTGAAGATCTGAACACGGTGGCTGAGTGTCTATTTTCTTTGGTCAACGGTGATGATATGTTTGCAACATTTGCTCAAATCCAGCAGAAGAGCACGCTGGTGTGGGTGTTCAGTCGGTTATATCTGTACTCCTTCATTAGTCTGTTTATATACATGATCCTCAGCCTTTTTATTGCACTCATTACCGACTCCTATGACACCATAAAGGTAAAACACTTGTTTTCTGTTACACTTTCTGATCGGTTTTGTATTCGTTCTTGTTAATCACTTAACACCTTACTATCTAGCATTAGTCACGATGACTGGTGAGACTATTAAAATCTTTTAGCCTAGTCTGTTGTGAAATTGGGAGGATGACTGGGCAGTCATCCAAATGACTAAGGAATAATTGGTTTGGAAAATCATCCTTAGTGTGTGTGTCCCTGTTTTGTATCTTCTGCTGCTTCACCTGGCTTCAAAAAGGTAACAGCTAATGGAAACATAAGTGGAAAGAATTATTTTTTAAGTATAATTACACAGAGCCCAGTAAGTCTTGTTTGGAGTGAATGTTTTCTCTCGTGGCACCAGAAGCTGAGGTCAGGAGGGGTTTGCTGACATCTTGGACAATATCCCCTGGCAGGCAGGAGTGTGGCAAGGCCCAAGCAGATAGCAAGCCTGGACACCTAAATGAGTTTAGAGCTTAATGTGCTGCTCGGAAATTTGTGGTTAAAAGGAAATGTCTTCTGAAGGACCCACTACTTCTCGCTCAAGTTAAAATTGCACCATCCATTTCCAGTATAATCTGGCTGAAAGTGAAACGAAGTTTTTGGTAATTACCTTTTGTTCTTGTCCTCTAGTGCTATCTCCCCTTTGTGCTCCAATGCGAAGGCAATGTGGATCATGCTCTTTAGCTCTCGTCCCTTTCTTGTCGTAGTGTCAGATAAACAGGCCAGCAGAATAAGGCTAGTCTGACATGAATCACAGCTTCCAGACGAAGCAAGAGCTCCACTTTCTAAGCATCTGAAAATACAACTTAACTGTCCGTGCTTCTTGAATTTATTGGGTTGTCTGACCTGCGAAACAGTGTTTTACTGTTACTCTTCCTTCTGAGCACTTCATGTGGATCAATGGGGAGCTGTTTCAGAGTCCTGAACTGGTGTTGTGCAGAGCATTTCTTCAGCATGGCAATGCTGAATATCCATGTTGGGGCCTTCCAAATCCAGCATTGGGGTTCCTGGGGAAAACTAGCTTAAGGCACTTGCAGTGAGCACAGCAGCTGATGTGAATAAGGGAGAATCAATGTCAGTATGACTTGAGATCACTTGCTTGGTCTTATGGACAGCAAACAAAATGTAAGAGAATCTGAACAATATGAATTTTGTGTCGCTTACATTGCTTTGTTCCATTAACTACATGTGTGGTGGTTCTAGGATGGCATTCCTTTTTTGTTTTTTTCCTTCCTACAGCAATATGGAACAAATGAACCAAATACTCTGGTTTTGGCTATCACACTCTAGAAGAAATTTTAGAACACTTCAGGCCCAGTAATTTCTCACATGTTTTAAATAAAATGCTTTCTCTTTCAGAAATACCAACAAAGTGGGTTTCCAGTAACAGATCTACATGAATTTCTAAAAGACCATGGCAGTGTTCGTTACGGAAAAGAACAGACTTCCATGCCATTCATCTGCTGCTGTAGGAGGTTAGTAGGGTGTTTTTAATGAGTGTTTTTCTCAGAAGTACAGCAGTTAGCTTCTCATTGCAAGGTGCTGTTTGACAAATGCTGGAGCATCAAGAATTCAGCCTGTGGAGTATTTGGACACTCTTGTTCCTCTTGTGCTTTACTTGGTGTTAGATCTTTAGAATGCTGATGCTGCAGGGATGGCAAATCTGAGCTTAAATCCACAGTTGAAGTGTTTCACTCATGCGAAAACTACCATGCAGAAACATGGAAGTTGATGGGAGGGCTGCAGAGTATAACATGGAGCTGCCAAGAAGTCAGGCGCAAACTAAGTCTTTCCTTCTTAGGGTTTTGCAAGTCTTCTGTTTCTAAAAAGCTTTTCCACTAGGCTGGGAGTAGTAGCAGAAAGCAAAAGGATTCAGCCAGGGACCAGTACTTAATCCCAAAGCTATGATGTGTCTGAGGCAAACTGGTTTGATACCATCTGTCAGAATATTGGAAACATGCTTGTAAATGTCTGGTTGCTGCCAAACTCAAGCCTTTGGAAGTCTTAGCAGCGGTCCTTTTCAAGCTGGTGGTGGTGAGAGATGAACATCTCACCTGGTGCTTGCTGGTCTGGAAGTCAATTCTTTGAACTCTCTTTCCAAGGAAATGTAACACACCTCTGAATCCCTGACTGAGAGAGGAGGGATCTTGTCACTGTCCCTAGGCAGTCTGGAAGAATTCATGCTTGTGCACAGAATGGTTGTGGGCACCATGCAAAGATGCCAGGCTATGGGAGAAGGAATAGAGCTGAATGTGAACACTTAGTCCCAACTAGTATAACAAATCCTATTTTATCAGTAGGATACTTGTCTACTTATATACTGAGGTTTTTGTGAAATGCAACTTTATACTTTTGAGGTACTCTGGCAGAAGGAAACCTCATAGCCAAAAAGGAGCATGTGAGGTGATGATGGGCAAGTATCCCAGCAGCTGCTGTGAACACTTGAAAGCCAGCTAGTTAATAAGAACTCTCGTCAAGTACAGCTTCACGTTTCACATCCAAGTCATTGCGCAGGATAAGAGATTTTTGTCTGCTTGAGCATAGTAAATATGCTTTACTATAATATGCTGCAGACTATTGAATGCACAAGCCAGGTAGCTGGAGTGAAAATCTAGATCTTTTGCTACTATAGCACTTTCTGCTTGATTGTCCTGGTGCAGGTTTTGGAGCTGTAGGCTGAAATGGGAGAGCACAGAACAGAAGGATCAAAACTCAGTTGGTTTTGTATGGATAGATGCTTCCTATTGCATCTCTTGCTGAATGAACAATTGTGGATTTTTTCTTTTGCAGACAACAGAGTGATGACAACTTGATACTTATTAATTGATGATTACAGCTAAAATTCACCACTAATCTATACAAAGAAAGCATAGCTGTATGGAGAAGAAGAATTCTCCAAATTGCAGTGAAACTCACTATCTGGACCTGCCTCATTGTGAACAGACTAATCTTACCTTATTAAGGTGTTGGGGGAAGAAGCGCTGCTAGTGTGATATCAGCTGGCTGACCAGGAGGAGAGCCCAGAAGCTGTGTCTGGAGGAGACCTGTGAAAAACCCTGTATTCTTGCCCCAAGTTCTGTCACATTAAAAAAGGCTGATCCTTGAGTGTTGTCCATGGGAGGTCTGTTTGCTAATCACCTCTAGGAGGAAGGAAAGTGACGCTGAATCAACTGTTGTTAATAAGAAAAAGAATTATATGAAAATAACTTTCAAAAAATAATTCCATGTTAAAAAGGATTAAATAAAAGGTAGTCAAGAAGGGAAGAATTTTTCACTTAAAGTGATGCATTCAGCCTGTAATATCTACTTGGCACAACTCATTTCCTTGAAATAAATTTATTTCAAACTACAAAGCTGCATAAAAGTGCAAAATAATTGCTCTTCTCCCTTTTGTATATTATTTTTAACACAAACCATCTATAGATCATAGTCTTTTCTTTAACAGCTCACTAAAAAGCAGTTTGTTACCTTTTTTTGGCTGTGAGTTTTTATATTATACCCACAATACTTGATGTGCACTGACTGTGTTGCCATAACTTGGAGGACAAATTCAGGCAAGAAACAATGCCATGGAGTTGACTTGCCTAATTACTTCTATTTCAAGCACATGTTAATTGGAAGAAAATGTGTAACAACTGAGTCTGGCAGTGCTCAGGTGATTTTCTAGGTGGTTTTGGGATGGTCATCTGTAAAGGACTGTATTTTTCCCGTTAATCTTTATAAACTTTTTTCAATGAGAACAGAGCACTTTCTGTAGCTCTAAAGCACTTCCAGTATAGTACTGCATAGGTGTTACCAGGTGCTTCTGAAAACTTTCAGTGGTGTTGACTGCCCCTGGAGCGGGTGGACTATTTTATTAGATGCTCCACTTTGTCTGAATGGGGCTGTCTGCTCCCTAAAAAAACTGTCTGTAGCAGATGGTGTTCATTTCAGTCAGAGTGTGTTGG
Organism: Astur gentilis; assembly: GCF_929443795.1. Classification (NCBI taxonomy): domain Eukaryota; kingdom Metazoa; phylum Chordata; class Aves; order Accipitriformes; family Accipitridae; genus Astur; species Astur gentilis. The sequence continues at coordinate 16,856,993 of NC_064887.1, read as the reverse complement.
CTAGGACTTGGTCTTGATATGTGTTCTTAACTACTGATGGTGGACTTCACAAGTTCTGGCTTGTTAATGTTTCAAATGGCAAAGGCAATTTGAAATGCTGCCCTTATGTATGAGTAAGGTGAGCGGCAGCTTTCCTGTTTTGTGTGGTTGGGGGTTTTTTTTGTAGGTTTTTATTATTTTTTTTTTTTGGTTGGTCGTTTAGGTTTTTTTTTTTTCCCCTTCCCTCCGTTCTGAGAAACTGAAGAGTAGGAAAAATCAGTACTGGATTCACACCTTTTTTGGTAGGTTGAGAAACACTTTTTTAACAGGTCTGTCTTCATTCTCTGCCCCTCCTCTGGGATCTTCTTTAAAGAAGAGAGGTTAGTAACTGCAGCTTCTCCAGCAGCATTTCTGGCCATCAGGTAAGAGCAGTGGTGACTGAAGTCTGGAAAGATGTGCTGGTGTTCAAATCTTTCCTGCCTAGTATTTGCCTTCCTGACAATGAGTACTTTTTTTGTTGGAAATTTAATGCCATTTTGTCTTGGTTAGGCTGCAGCTAGATGTCTAGAAGAGATGGCTGTCATGTCAGTATTTCCGTGCATCCAGGCTCTGCAAATTTTAATGCTTCTCTTGCTGAAACGTCTTTGGGACAGAGAATCTTCTCCTCATCCCAGTCTGAGCAATGCCTTGCTGTGGCCTCAGCTGTCACTATGCTTGTGGATAAAAATAAATTGCTACCAATAACCAAGTTTTCACACCGTTAGCAAAGATTTTTCTCTAACTGTTTTTTTTCATCAAACAGATGTTATTTGTCTGATCTAGAACAGAGGATTACTGTCTTCCACTCAGGACAGAAGAGTCAACTTTCTTCCTAGGGTTTGTGTGTGGAACTTGTTGGGGTCAATGTTAGTCTTCTAGTGTATGCTCCGGGGCCCTGGATAATCCAAGTGCTCTTCCGCAGACTGCAAAAGTGATGAGCATTAACTGATTGCTGGCAGAGTTTCTTGGCCCATACAGAGTGCAGTCTTGACTTTGTTATGTGCAAGATGCTAATGTTGTCTGTATTTGCTGCTATTTTACTGGTAGCTTTCTGGAACGGCTCTTTCTAAATCAAACAGTTCCCTAGTAAATGGGACCAAAATCCAGCATGTCTGAAAAAGAACTGTATTTTCCTTACTGCTCTACCTTCTGGCAGTACTTATGTAAATCTTAAGTTAGAGACATGAATCTAGGAAAAGCAGATAATTAATGCTATGTTAGTGGATAATTAGTCATATAATGTGTTCCAATATGTGTTGCCCTGATGGGGCATACAAATATGTTGGGCAGTACATCCTTCCAAGGGCTTTTGTCTGAGAGTGCGAATTCTGCATCTCTTGTGATTGTGAGATGTTGTTATTGCCAGTGGCTGTGAACTGCCAACACCTTACTGCTGCAGGGTGAGTCCTTGGGCTTGGATTTTATTTATTTTTTTTAATCTCTTAATTTTTTTTGCAGTGCTGTCTGAGGTAGGATAGCAAGTTGTGGAAGTACTTTCTGTTTTATGAACAGTATGACAGGCTCATCACCCTCTGAGGTCTAGTGCCTCTGTTCCATAAAGCAAGTGAGGTACATCCTGTACCCCTGGCTGTGTGAGCCACGGTGCAGGACCCCCTAAGCTCTGACGCAAACAGCTTCTTTCCAACTTAGTAGGACATTGAGTATGACCTGCCAAAGCCATCGCTCAGATAAATACTTGTTTGTGAGAGAATCCTCAGAGAATGATGGAAAGTATTGCCAACCAAAGGAATGTAGAAAGTACTTACAATTCTTACTGATTTTAAGACTTAATTTCTATAATGGAATCATAAAGCTTTCTTGTCCAGTATTGATTTTTAAATCATAAGGGCTGCTTGCTAGCTAGAGTACTGCTTCAGCAGGTCACTAATGTATTGTAGAAACCAATTTGTGTCTTCACCATCTGTTTGGTGTTTTTTTTTTCTCTTGGAATAAAGATAAGAGCCACTTGCTGGCGCTTCTCATTGGCTCTCTATTCCACAGAGGTTAAACTTAACAGGAAATCTGGCATATGTTGACTTTTAATTCTGCATTAATACAGATTCGAATACAGTTGCTGAATGATAGGTGGTCCCACTCCAGCTGCGAAGGAGGTGGTGCACAGTAATGGAAGCAGAACTGGAGCATAAGCTTTTGCAAAGCGTTCTGAACATAAGCTGTTGCTTTTCATTGTCTGGTACCTTGGGAATAAGAAGCTTTCACTCACTGCTTAACAAAGGGAGGAGAGAAATGGATGGGAAGGCAGCGAGAAGGTTGCATTAGAAAGAAACAGGCGGGAAGGAGAAGAAAGCTTCCTGAGCCATCTTCAAGGTGAGCATTCAAGTGAGGGGGACAGGGTGGATAAGAGTTTGGGCTCTTATGTTGGGGCCTTCCCTTTATGGATAAAACAGGAGAAAGCTGCTGGAGCAGAGGCTGTTTGGCATTTCATGTATAATGTTCACGTGCAAGGCTCCACCAAGCCTTTAACGCTCTGTCTAGCTTTCATGCTGTAATCATTAGCAGGATTTCTGAGAAGCGGAACATTTCTGCTGGGATTTTCTTTTGTCAGCTCTCCAGCTCTGAGCAGACCCCCGAGTAGCTCTGTACTCCTTGGATACGTGCCTGGTCTCGGTCAATGACTCGGGCAGGTAGCAATGGGTCAGATCCATCTGATGACCATCTTCAGATAAATTTACCACCTCCTACATTTGAGTTTGGCTTGTCCCTCACGGCAAAGCTGTGTGTGCTTGGTCCTGCCCTTTGGAGCGGACGTGGGCCTCAAGGTTTCCGTATCGCCGCCTTGGGTGCGAGGTGGGTCTTGTTTGCTTTTTACAGTATGCCGAAAAGAACAGCGACAAGGGATGCTGGAAGGAAGCGGCGCGTACGCTTGCCCGTACCGTCCTGATCTACTCGGGGAAGCTACCGCTGCTTTATCGGGGCTTTGCTTTTGTTTCCCAAAGCGTGAATGACGGTGGACCTTCTGATGGGGCTTCCCAGGCAGCACGGCCCGTCCGCCTTCCGCAGCCCTCCCTCGCTCGCTCGAAGGCTCTACCCGCGTCTTGGAGGAGCCGGACCCCGCACCTGGGAGAAAGCGAACGCACCGCGGGAAGCCTTCGCCGCCCGCTCCGGCGCAGCGCCGGGGGGCAGGTGGGGAGCGGCCGAGCCGCCGGGCGGCGCCGGGGCCGGGCAGCGCCGGGCGGGTGAAGGCGGCGCGGGGCGGGGAGCGGCCGGCGCGGGGCGGGGAGCGGGCCCGCTCGGCGCGGCGGCGGCGGCGGCGCTGCGGGGGCTGCCGGTGAGTGGGGCCGCGGGCGGACGGGACAGCGGGGCCCGGCACCGACCGCGGGGGCGCCTCCCGGGGCCGGCGGCGGACGAAGGGAACACCTTCGCCGCGGACTTGTTCGGGATCTTCCTACTAGTCGGGCAGAACAAAACTTTCGGCGGCTTCGTTAAACTTTTTTTTTTTTTTTTTTTTTTTTTTTTTCCTCCTTTTCCCCTCTCCTCGCTTACGCCGGAGTCGCGGCCGCCGGCCGCCGCCCCTCGCCGGTGAGCGGGAAGCGGAGCCCCGCGGGGTGCCGGCGGGGGCTGCCCCGCGGCGGCCGGTGCGCTGGCCGCGACTCCGCCGGAGGCAGAGCCCTGGCCGGCGTGGGTGCCGCGGCGCGCCGCATCGTCTGCGCGCCTCCCTGCACATAAGTATGGCATGCGTATGTAAAAGTGCGGGTACCTCCTCCACGTACGCCTGCGAGCTCCTCTCGATTTGACGCTTCGGTTGCCCAGCGCTGGATTTGCGCGTGTGTCGGGTCCCGCCGAGGCACCGGGAGTAAGTGTACGTACCGCCCGGGGGGTGTACAGGTTCTTTCATGAAGCTTTTAGTCAGGTATCGTCTTGATCTACGCAAGACACTGACAAATACAATGACGTTATTTTGCTTTGTATCTTTTGGTTAGGTTTTTCTCCTTAAGGAAAAAAAAAAAAAAAAAACCCCACGGTTTTGTCCTTCTGTGCTTCCAGAGGTCGTGTAAGTAGGTCTGTTCTCCCTTCTATAATACGAACCTAGAAAAAGACATTTCTGGTTACAAATCGGTAAGGTGCATTGCTGTAGCTTTGTTCTTTAAGCGGTGCAGAGTATGTGGTTTCCTGCGTGCTCTCACAGTCTTCGAAGGGGCATAGTAGGAAGTGCAACTCAAATCAAGTCATATGGTGAAAAATCTGATTTCATTAAGTTTATCTGTGGGCTGAAAATGAAATGTGCAATTTTTTTTAAAAAAAATTCAATCAGTAAAGCAGCAGCAGCTCTTATCAGCAAGTAAAGCTCGAAGATATATGTGGCTTTTTGCAGAACGCCAGACCATAGTTCCGGACAAATTGGATTGACTGTATCCTTACCGTCCTGTGCTATTATGACCATTAACCATTTTGGAACATTCTCCAGCATATTCTTTGTGCTATCAGATAATGAAATAAAAGCTCTGAAGTATAAGGTTTGACATCATAGAAAATATATTGCTCTTGGGTATTAGTCTTAAAGATTCACATACCTGGATTCTACTTTTAAGCCACTAGGTCCACTTCCATGTCTCTACCAAATATTTCTTGGAGCCCACCGTTTCTACCAGTTCCACTGAATTGTTTGCTTACAAACCAGGGCTCTGCATCTGTTAATGGATCAGATAGTCAGGTGGCTTGTTTTAATCAGCAGTGGCTGGTTCAGGTTGTCATCAGCTATGTGCTGAAAATAAACAATAAAAGTTCACTTGGTTGTGACTGCTGAAATAGCCTCTATTCGCATTCTGTAGGTTTTGTGAAAGAAAGCTGATTTGTTGAACGGTAAAATGGAGCTGATAGTGATCATTGAGCAGACCTGGAAGTTCTGCAGAAATGGGAAACTTAGTTTAGAAGCAGAACAGGTATTTTCTTCTAGGCATGTTTCACAATGTATGGCCTGTTTGAATGGCTTTTAAATACTTTAAATGCTGTGTCTGTTTCCGCATTATAGGATGACCTGCCAGCTCCTTCCAGAACCACACTTAAAGGAGACTAAATGAAAGCTTTGCAGTGAAGTTTTTAGTTTGAACTCCATATATAGATTTAGTAAACCATAATTTCAGAAAGTCTTAAATTACCAAAGTCTGAAGTCTAAACTTGTGGTAACTAGCGAGTTACTTAGTATTTGTCCCTAACAACTTTCTGCAGTGGATCAGAGCTTTAAAAAGCAATTTAGTGCAGTAGAGCAGCTTTGTACTAAGGGCATTTCAGGAGCTGAAGCCTGAGCTTTGTAATACCTTGGTGTAGGTGCCCCTGTATCTCTGTGCTTCACAGTTCAGCTGCCCGTGCCAGTCTGCAGTGGCTCGTGGAGGAACAGCGCTGTCCCATACATGCACAGGGTGACACTTCTGTGCCCTGAGAGTGATTTTTTTTTTTTTTTTTTTTTTTTTTTAAGCCCCTTATCAGTCTGTGTGTACAGAGCGCTGGGGTCCATGGCTGGTGGTACTATTTTCTCTCTCTGCAACTTAAAAACTTAGCCTTAAGGTTCTACGTTTTTGGTAGGTTTAATACTTTTCTTAAGACCCTTTGTTTGTATCATATAGCCTTGGTATTTTAAGTAGGATATATGATAAATAAAAGAACCTTAGATGTTTCCACCACTGGTATGTAAGAGTTGCCAAAGAATCATCTTGATTCCCTTCACCTCACTCCCTTCCCTTTTCAGTCCAAAAGATGATGCTATTAAAATAGACTATTACTGGAAGTGACCAGAACTGTGGTGGAAGTATAAGCACTGCTGTAGCTTCCATCAAGTTAGCATTATGTAGGTGAAGCAGGCTTGGAGTGGAAATGGATGTGGCACTCTGCTCTGCTTATTCTAAGAGGCATTGAAGACTGCTTGTGTGTGCTTGATTTAAGTTCAGTCAGTTATCTGAGGATACTGGATTATCTGGGGATACTTAAGTTACAAAAAACCCCCAAACAAACCATAGCCAAATACAACCAGAAGTAGATTCTCTTGCTATTGAGTTTTCTGGATTAAAAACTTGCTCCTTGAGCCTTGCGGGTTTTTTTTTTTTTTTAAGAATAACTATTTTTCCAGTTTTTAAAGCTGAATTTAAAAAATGGCTTTTAAAAAGTATTCTCAGTTCCTTGAAGTGGACCATGTAGCATGCGGTTCCAAGTACAGGCAGTGCCCACAGAATTTCCTTAATAAACAAAAAGTAAAATGGTTACTTCTGAGACAATTTGTCTCTGTGAAGCCTTTTAAATGAATGTTGGCTTCCATTGCATCCTTTTAATAGTACCAGATAAAAAAGCCTTAGTTTAGACTGAGGTATTTGGGCATCCCTTCGTGAGCTGTATGTGCTTCCTTCCAGTTTGTTCCTCTAGATTGATTTTTGTTATAATATCAATTAACTATTAAAGACAATTAAAAGCGAACGAGAGTACTTGCCTCACACAACTTCTTACAGTTATATATTAACATTTTTGGCCTCTGCTGTGTTACACACCCTTTTCTGCACTGGTATTTCTTTCTAAGCCGAGGTAACGTGAATGGGTTTCTTGGGTTACTGTGCAATCATTTGGCTGTGTTTTCCCCCGTGGCCATACATGTACGCAGGGTGTGGAGGGGAACAAGGAACCGATTCCCTTTCTGAACTGGTACTACTTGTGTGTATAGCTTGGCTGCCCAAGTGCCCTGGCTTCCTTCTCCTGCCTGCGCCTTCCTCGTGGGAATGAGGCGCGAGAGAGCTTTTCAGTAACAAGGAGAATAACAGCAGCACCAGTGGTTTATCCAGAAGAGGAGGAAGGGGCAGAGGGCGTTTGTGGCTGCCTGTGGCACAGGGTGCGGGCAAGCAAGAGCGTTGCCGCGGGGAGCCCTTGGCAGGGGCCGAGTGGTCTGCTGGCCTCCCGACACTCCTTCCGTGGTGCTGTTATCAAGGGCCCTCTGCTGCTTGTGGGGTCAGTTCGAAAAGCTGAAGCAGTACGTGCAGATAGGCAATTGCTGCTGCGTAATATTTCTCTGCAGTGACAGTCTGAATGCAAAGAGAGTGTTTCGAGTGACTTGCTTCCTTGCTCTGCCACCAATGCCTGTGCTCAGTCAGTACGACGAACTCGGCTTTCCGAAGAGCAACTTTTGTAAAAAGTTTCAAAATATCTTGGAGATCAGTATTTAATACCTCGTCTTTGCTGATGGACGGGGGGAGGCAGGGAAGTGCGGTGCTGTGGCGTAGCCTGGCAGCCTGCCCGCTTCGCAGGCTGAGCCTGAGCACAGCTCGCTCCTCTGTGCCATCCCACGGACCTGCCCGGACCGTACCGGCTTCGCGCTCTCTCCTTCTGTTCCAGAGCGTATCGTTTTGGATGCTGAACCGGCCTGCGTTTCTGCACAGAAATCTCTGTGCCAGCGCGGGAGAACCAGCAGTACCCTGGGGCTGGGGTTCTGCCTGGGCAGACTTCCCTCGCCCCTTACCCAGGCCAACTTTCAGTCCTGCTATAGGACTTCACTGCTATAGTCCTCCCATAGGTTCAGTCCTGTTCTATGGGCTTCCCTGCCCAGCTGCAGACTCGGCTTGAATCCGCTCACAGTAGCTCACTGTGCCAGCCCGTGCTTGTCCGCTCCCTCCCTGTTGCGTTATACAGGAGCGGGGCAGAGGCCATCAAAGTTCCCCAAACTGATGCCAACCCTTCAATAAGGTTGTGGCCAATGTATTGAAACAACTTGGTTTTTAATGGACAGGAAAGAGGCAGGAAACCAATGGGGTGTGCCATGAATCGCATTATGGTTTGCAGGCTAAACTTTGTAATGACCTTCTCGTTAAAATACTATTTGAGTTTTCCTTCAGAAATGTCTGCGTTAATGTGAGTAACTCAACTGAGAGCTGACTTACAGGCCAAATTTTATTTTGAATCCAAGTGACTTATGGTGATTTTAATCACAGTTTCAATCAGCAAAATCCTTGATTTAAATGACAGATATTAGATTTCATTATAAAGATACAGATTTTTAGTAACTTTCTTTAAGTAAACTAGATTCTAATTGAATAACAACTATTAAAGCATGTTAGCTTGCAACTAACTGAAGCTTTTGTTCAAAACATTATCTAGGTGATGTTTTATTTCACGAACTCTTTATTTAGGTAGCTAGTATAATATATTCCTATATACTCATGCAAATTCTTGACTTTTATTTTAAGAATGGTGAAGAACATCCTCTAACTTGATACAAGTCGCACTTACATAGAGGAATTTAAAATCAATTCAAATATACAAGCTGTCTTTAAGACAAACAGAGCTCAAGATGTGCTGGATTGGGAAGAATTCTTAATGCGTGCTTTTGCATTTGAAAGCAGTTTAACTGAATCAAATCCTTTGAGATTCTTGGAACAGATGATTTCTCCCACTCAAAGCTTACGCTTACTCAGAGTGGTAGAGGAAAACACACTTCACAGTCCGTCAGTTTCTGATCTTTGTAGCCTCTACTGCTTGAACTGAAGTAATTAAATAGATTGAAATAAGGAAAAGAACCTTTTTGACAAGGGTATGCTCTTGGCACTTGCAAAGTTTTAATGCATTTGCTTGTGAGTGACTTGTGGCAAGCTAATAGCTCAACCCACCTGTAGAACATGCAATATGTGGTTACTGCTGACAAGCTTCTGGAGGTCTATATGGAGGGCTGTGAAATACCAAGTGCCATAGAAGAGGTGAATGGACATTGTTTGCTGTCCTTTCCCATAAAAAATGAGAAGTATCAAGCTTGTGAGAGCTACTTTCAAAGCAAAAGAAGGCAATTCTTCACAAAGTGAGCAGCAGAACTGGGGAGCTTTGTGCTGCAGACTCTAAGACTCTCTGTTGTCTTCATAAGGCCGGGCTGACCAATTTAGCTGGTTTTCTACCGTTTGAGTTTATTATTTGTAAAACTGTGATGAACAATATTTTGCCTGAATCTTCAAATTCGTGTGTACTTAATAAACAAATCTGAAATATGTAATATTTAAGGGTGTTGTTTTTTTCTTTTTAAGTTTAAGCCTGTCTCTGATTTGGCTGCAGAAGAGAAGACCTGGAAAATAAAGCCCTGCAACGTGTTAAACTGTGATATGCCAGGAAACATGGGATATTCTATCACACATCTGTCGTGCCTGGTGCAGGCTGGGGCAGGACCATTGAGGATACAGCTGCATAGCTCTGTCACAGCTGCACAGCTCCTCTGAGACCAGGCTAGTTCTGCTGGGAGGACTTAAAATAAAATGAAGGTGTGAAATAAACCACTGTCTGGAAGGACCCTGGCGTGACAAGTGCTTTTCCTATACAGGCTGGTACCGACAGCCAAGTGCTACATCTCTGCTCTGAAGGACTGGGATGCAAACTAGCACCGAAGCAGTAGTTGAACTGGAGCAGCTTCCCTTTGGACATCTCCAGAATCTGCCCTGTGACCCTGAGACCTCAGCTGGATGCTTTTCTACTCCCTCCTGCCTTATCTCAACACCTCAAGACATCTCTTTCAAAATCATTTGTTGTTTGAGCTCTGCTGTGTGACAGTGAGTGTTTGTAGTGTGATTATTTTGGTGGAGAGTTATGGATGTGTGATTTATCTTTTTTTTGGGTACTACTTGAAATGAGGATGGGGTCTAAATAAGCTGAAGTATTTACAATAAGTTCATAGTTGATATTTTGGATTTCTTTAAGCTTGCTCTTCAGATGAGATGCAAAAAGTATCTGCGGATCTCTTTACTCTCCTATCACTGCAAGTAAAAGAGATTCATCTGTTGAGATGATTACACAGTAAGATACAACATGTTCAGAAAACCTTCCCTACAATTTTCACAGTTGTGGTTTTTTTTTGCTTTTTTTTTTTTTTTTTTTTGCGTGGGTCCCCCCCCCCCCCCTCCCCCCTCCCCGTTCTTGCCCAAAATGCTGCTTCTGTTTGCAGGCCTTTGGGCTGTTCTATAAAAGCTTCATGTCAAGCTCAGCAAGTCCTTTACTGCCTCGGTGGGTAAGAGCAGAGCCATCTTGTCTGGCAGGGTTCCCAGCACTCAGCTGCTTGAGGAGCTGTTGTCTGCAGCTCCGCAGGGACTTCTTGGTCACTTACAGACTTAACTTGACTTTTGAGTACTTCCTAGGTGGGAATTGGGAATGTACTGACTGCCCAACTCTACCATACTGCCCTGCACAGGGAGCAGTAGGCATTAAATTCTGGTTGACTCCTTACAGTGGATCTGAGTTGCTGAGGCTTTTTTATTTTTAGATGTAGGGATGCTCTGTAATATTTCAGCACAAGGTATGATTTACTTGTTTCCTTCCACTTCTTGTCCTTAAGTAATTGTTCTTAGTTCTGACCATGTACTTGACTTCGATGTTTTAAGTAATATAGTCCTTTATAAAAGAAGTGGTTGCCTAAGGTTCTTGAGGGTGATAAAATGGACAACAATGTCAAGCAGCCTGCTTTCGTGTTGACTACTAGATGTAGGGTGGGAACTAAGAAAAAAAGGCTAAGGAGCTTGTTCAGAAAAATGAAATAATAATAATAAAAAAATTCACTTTGCTGGAAATACTAATCATGGAATAGTGTAAGTTGATTTAAAATTATCCAGTGCAAATATTGCATGAGAGAAATAATGAGTAGCATACTTTAAACAACAGAAGATGAACCTTTTTATCTTAAAACTCGGAAGGAACCTTCAATATAAATGTGGCTTGTTAGCCAGCCTGCTGGGGATTGCTTAGTTTGCTTCCCAGTCTGTGGAGAGACGAGATATAACTGTTAAGTAACCACAGGGTAATAATAGACTAAGTGAATCTGATCTTTATCTGTGATCGATTTTTAGCTGCAGAGGTGAAAAGCTTATCCTTTTTTGTATCTTTCTGCCTGTAACCACTTGCAGGTTTGTTTTCTTTTCAGCTCCGCCTAGCCTATCGCTCACAAGGAGCCTTACAAAAGCTATTGGCGTTGCTGCCTCTCCTGCAGCTCTGTATCCCGATACTTCCTCCTCGCTGGCCTTAGAGTCAGGCGCAGGTTTGCAACTCTGCGTAATACCTAATGTGATTAGGATCTTGCGCCATGGTTGGGTTCCTAGGCTTTGATAAAACTATACAATATCTGTTAGTGAAGTCACTTTTAAAACCCTCATTCGGATACTGACAGCGAACGTGCGGGCTAGCGATGGTCTGACACAAACTCTCCCTACTAGGCTGCGAGACCCTGCACGGGGTCTGGTCAGGACGAGTAATTGCTGTCGGATCTGCCTGTGTAAATTAGTTCGAGTTCAGTTTGGTTCGTAATAAAGGCAGTAAAACTGCCAAGGCAGCTGACATTGACCTCACCGGAGTAGCTGAAGTGTGATGTAATCTGGCACACGGACTCCCCCTTCCATCACGTTTAATAGCCCGGCGTCCAAAATAGTGCTGAGTGGGTATAAGAAAAAGAAGCCCAGCACTACTGCTGTTGCTGGGTCTTGCTTGATCCTGGGGTTGGGTAGGGAACTGTGTTCTGGTTTTGAAGGTAATTGGGCTGTGTACTGCTCACAGGGCTCTGGGTTGACAGCCCAATAAAATAATGTCTGGCTGTAGGGTAGTCAAATATGTAGCATGTATTTTTCCTTCTTCAGCACATTTATTTAAATCCTGTAGCAGTAAATAATAGGCATGTGCTCAGAATATATATGCCTGTAGCATCTTATATACATACATTTTTACATTTATTAATATATAATTGAAAAACCAAAAAATACGTTTCCAGTAACAGGCCTTTTATTGCTTAGTCAGTAAAATGGAGGAGTTTTGATTTATGCTTCCCTGTCCTGACTGGATACACTGAGAAATGGAAATAATGACGGGGCTGTGGCTCAAACATGGGATTTCACAGCAAGCATGGCTTGGCTGTCGCTCAGGTTTTCTTTGTGACCTCCAGAAAGTCACTTTTAACCTCTTAACTTCCACTTTGTTGCCTGTACGGTATGACTGCTAGTGCAAAGGGACTGTTTTGTAAGCAGGTAAGTCTTTTAAAAATTCCTGGTTCATGCGCTGCAGTCCTTCAGTGGACACAGTATCTTCTTCTGCATTAACTCTGTACAATATGAAATGTTTACTTAAGGCCTCCAAATATATACCCTCTCATGACCCTGTCCTATCACTTCCCCGCCCCCCCCCCCCCCCCCAAAAAAAAAAGGCTGTTAAGAATGGTGATTGAAGCAAGGACCAATAGTTGATTTTTAATCCGTCTTTCTTTTTTTCCCCTTCCATCCTTCCTAGGATGCAGGGGCTTTAATCCAGGATGAATGAATGCTACTATGATAAGCGCATGGACTTTTTCTACAACAAGACAAACACTGACACAGTAGATGAGTGGACAGGGCCAAAGCTTATTGTTGTTCTGTGTTTTGGGACATTTTTCTGCCTCTTTATTTTCATTTCAAATTCATTGGTCATAGCAGCTGTGGTCAAGAACAGGAGGTTTCATTTTCCCTTTTACTATCTCCTGGCCAACTTAGCTGCTGCAGACTTTTTTGCTGGAATTGCCTATGTCTTCTTGATGTTCAACACTGGCCCGGTGTCTAAGACTTTAACTGTTAACCGCTGGTTTTTGCGTCAGGGTCTTCTGGACACCAGCCTCACAGCTTCCCTGGTGAATCTTCTCGTCATAGCTGTTGAGCGGCACATGTCGATAATGCGGATGAAGATCCACAGTAATCTCACAAAGAAGAGAGTCACCTTTTTAATTATATCAATTTGGGCCATTGCTATTTTCATGGGAGCTGTTCCCACCCTGGGTTGGAACTGCCTCTGTGACATTACTGCCTGTTCATCCCTGGCACCTATTTACAGCAGAAGTTACCTGGTGTTCTGGAGTGTCTTAAATCTAGTCGTCTTCTTCATTATGGTGGTGGTTTACATAAGAATCTACATGTATGTCCAGAGGAAAACTAATGTCTTGTCATCGCACACCAGTGGGTCCATTAGCCGTAGGAGAACCCCTGTGAAGCTTATGAAGACTGTCATGACTCTATTAGGTAAGAGACTACAAACCATGGCGTGCAAGGCTGGCAGTGCCAATGAGTAGGTTTGTGTGTTGGTTTGGTTTTGCTTGGGTTTTTTTAAACAAAACAAAAAACTTCCAACCCCCTAAACCAAAACAAAAAACATCTCACTGAAATGCAAAGTAGAGGACTGGTCAACATGCAGAAGAAAAGTGTTTCTATTTTGTAGGTAGCTTGTTACAAAACACAAGTTACCTACAGGGGTTTGTTTGGGGGGCAGGGGGAGGAATAAAAAAAAAAATCACTTTGGAGGAAGGCTTGTGAAGATTCACAGCTACCTAGTAGAACATTTTCAAAATAATGTTCTTTAATATCTGCACGAGGCCATGAATCCTATGGCTGGATGTGGATAGTTTTCTTTGCACTTCTTCCTATTGGCTTCCCCCTGGAAACACACCTTCCCTGGGGAAAGGAGGGGATGCCTGGTGGGTCTGTGACTTTGACAGATACTTGCTTTGCAAGGGGAGAATTCACCTTCATTCTGTGAAGATTGCGTAGTACAAAACACTGTCAGATGATGATAGAGTATGGCCTTGCATCTCTAGACCGTGACAGGAGATTGACCTGGATTCTGCCCTAGAGACACTGTTGATATTTGGGCAGCTCGGATTACTTCATCAGCTAGTTGTGATGTAGCTGCTTATTAAATTAGAGATGCACAGAGCAGATGATTAGTCGTATTTTCCCCACGAGGACTTGAATCTGACCAAGGTGTTTTCCAGAAGCCAGGCATCACGGGAGTGTGGCTTGCTGCAGGTGGAACTGGGGGACACACCAGGACACTTGTGAAGCTGGGCGCAGGTGGTGGGGGACTCTAAAACCACAAATATGGCTTTACTGCTCTGACAACTGTTCTGATGTTGTATGAGGCAGCACAGGAAGGCTGGAGCTTTTGGGGAAGCTGGTGTTCATGCATACCTGGGACGCAGCTGTGTTGTACTGCAGCACAGTAGTACTAGAGAGATCTGGGAGAAAAGTGTCACTTTTCATGGAGGTGGGAGTTGCCAGGGTAGGAAGTTCAGGCTGAGGACACTTCCTTCCCCTTGTGGTCTATGGATGCTGTTTGCACCATAGTCTGGTATCTGGTTCTTTTTCTTCTCTTTCTCTACCCTTACCCCCCCCCCCCCCCCCCAAAATAGTGCTGTAGAACACAAAACCTTTGTGTACCAAATGACGTTTTAAAATGCTTTAGAAGCTGAGATCAGTTAAACTTTACAGTGCCTGACCTTGGAAATGAAAGTGAACTGATGGTTCAAGCAAGTACAAGGTTCTCACTTACACTCCTGTGTCTTCTAAGGTGGCTTGTCCACTGCCAGAGCCTTTCCCTTCTAAATCCCTCTCCAGTTGTCTTTCCTTTTTTCCCCTTGATTTTACGGCACCTATAGAGAGACAGTGTGGTGGTTGTTCCTGTCCCCCCTTGACTTGCAGGGGCAAGATTTAAGCCCCACCTGAAGCTCTTGTGCAGTGACACTTGAACCATCCACCTGGAAGGAGAAAATCCCTGCAGGAAAAGCTCTGAACTGCTTCAGATATGATCCTGCCCTAATGCATAAGCATCGGGTAGACTGTAGTTAACTGCTGCATTAGAAAGAGACAAAAAGAAAAGCGCTTCCAAAAAGCATTTCTATGAAGGCAGAATAGCAGGCTGCTTTCTGGGAAGTCACATAAAAATAAATCATCATGCATAGCCTTGTCTAATTTATATTTATATAGTTAATATTGCTTTGGTTTGTGTAAGCCAAAGTTGGAGGGTGCTGAGCGAGTGTTGGAATAACACTAGCTGTCGGTGCCACCCATGCGTGTTTGCAGGTCGGAGCAGAGGTGGTCTGTGCTCTGGGGAGGACAACCAGCCGACTGATGTGGGAGTTGGAAGGACAGCGATGGTGGCTGCCGTTTGTTAATCCCTCACGGTCCTTTAGCCTGTGGCAGGTCTTCTTCAGTGGTCACCACGGCTGTGGTGCTGCGTGGAAATAAACCCTACTCTAAACTTCATTTTCAACTTACTCTTTCTTTTACTAGGGAGAGGGGCCTTGGGACTATGGGTTGATTTAAAGATCAGCATTAGCTTTCTCTTACTCACAGAATATGGTTTTTCAGCCACCAGATTAAACTATAATTCAGGCAAAGTATTTAATGATACTGTATGCTGGGCCAGGCAAATTTAACTTAGAAAGCCTGAGTGCTACTTTAGAGATGATAATTTTGTGTATTTACTTTGTCAGTCAGGAACAAAATCAAAACAGAGCCTTCTTCCAAAGAAGTTGAATTAGCGCATGTGTTGCTGTGTGCAAGATCTACCCCAAACTCCTGTGTCAGAGGAAGTGTATCTTGGCACGTTCCTTCATATCAATTCTCCAAAATTTGACTCTGAGAGGCTTTTTATAAACGTTTCTTTCTAGGAATGAAAATTTGTTTTTTAGAACAGTTTGAAATGTGCATTCCTGGCCCAGGCATTCAAGCACACTGTGCAAAATGTATTGGAAACTGAATAGCATGTTTTATGAGCTCTCCAGTTACCAAAGGCGTCACCAAGTGACCAAAGTACCTACAGCTATACGCAGCGTGTGGATTTTGCCCAAGGCAGTTATTTTTAATGGCTTGTTCCAAAATACCTGAAAATACTTTGGAGTTATGTGCCCGACACGGTCTTAACTAAAAGTAATTCCCAGGTGCTCTGTTGCTGGGTGAAGCATGATGAGAACAAGAGTTCTCGTTAATGTGCCCCGTCGGTTTCGTGGGACGTTTGGGAGAAAATCCTGCTGCCCCGCTGCTGCGTGGAAGGAGGCTGCGTGTAGCTGGGTGCTGCTGGCACGCCGCTGCTCCCGTCTGCTCCACCTCCCTGGTCGGGGAGGCCGGGCGCGGGGCTGGCTGCCCCTCCAGCAGAACATCGCTCTCCTCTCGGGGCGTTCTCCTCCTGCGGCCCGACGGTTAAAGAGTTGGGGGAATCTGGGTTTCAGTGTGGCTTCGTGGATCCGCGGTGATCACGGCTGCAGGTGGCTTTTTGTACCACCCTTTGGGCTTGGATGGCCCCTTCCAGAGGCTGGGACTCAGGTCCCCGCCACCTACCTTTTTCTACCATAACCCTTAAAATGGTCCATCGCGTGTTAGGAGCAAGGCTTTCCTTTGGCATGCTGAACCGTAAGAAGTGATCTGGTTGAAACTGGAAGATGTGAAACCTAGTGTCCTGGTTTCAGCTGGGATAGATAAACTACCTAACTCATGCCTAACTCAAAAACATAGCGCTATACCAGCTACTAGGAAGACAATTAACTCTATCCCAGCTGAAACCAGGACACCTAGCAAAAGGGACTAAAGTTCTCTTAGGCTGACCTTGTGGCATCGTCCTAGCTAAGCCTGTGACTGTAGCTTTGAAGAAGGGCGGCCGCAGGTGTGCAGGTACGTGACTTGCAGGTGGTGTGTATGTGGTAGCTCATCTGAACTTGGCAGTGAGATTCCTGCTGAAATAGCCGCTTTGGGGTGGATGATTTTCAGTTTCAGTGAATTTATAGTTTAATTGGTAACTTGCTGTTTTAACTTGGGTGCACATGTGGCAAAGGCAACTGGAAGCTACTGCCCTCTTTTTTTTTTTTTTTCCATCCTTTTTTTTTTTTTTTTTTTTTCCCCCTCAGCATTGCCATGCTCGGGAACAGCTTTGATGTGCAGTGTTATGACATGATGCTGCCGAAGCATCAGGAGTGCTTCCAGGTACACAGGAATTAATTTTCAAACAGAGATGATGTAATCTACAAGAAAATCCACGTTTAAATCTAATGGAAAATCCTCAAACTAACCTTGAGGCATCGTGACACCTGATCTTCTGTAATCCAGTGGGAAGACTCAGAGCTGTTGTTCTTATCCATGTTGCAGCCAGGCTGTACTTCATGTCACTTCTGTGAATTTTGGAGAGTCCCAGAAATGAAATTCTTTTTGGAGTGTGGCACTTTGTCAGGGAGAGAGGAGCTCCTATGGGATAAAAAGTCTGCAAACAAGAAAATTGCTGAAGGGCCAAGACAAAGGTATATATTTATGCTTAACCATGGTTCCCTCTGAAAGCTCTGTGGTAAAAAATAGCAAAATCCGAGCAAGGCTGCGAGTCTGAGCCATGCCTTGCTTTCATCTCTGTGGCTAAGAGCAGGGTGTGAATCACTTGTTTTGCCTCCATACACAGCAAACTGTATTTTTGATGGAGTCAAAGCAACAGCCCCATGAAAGCACTAGCCAGTAACTTTGACGCTGTCACTGCATTGCCCCCTACCCTTGTCTTCAGTTGTCGGGCAGGGTAAATGTGCAGAGAGATGCCTCAGTTGTCTTCTATCTTCCCTTACTTTTGCCACTGAAACCTTTGCCTGTATAGGTAGACAGGCATACATCCTAGGAGTTCATGGACTAATCTTGCCTGCAATCTTGGGGTTTTGTTTGAAGGAGAGATTTCTGTGTCTTTTGTTAAAACGTGGCTTTGGGGTCTGTTTCCTCTCCTGCTGACTTCATGAAAGCAGGGTTGGACCTTGCATGCTTTGCGGTACAAGTAGTCAAAATGCTTTCAGTGCTTGTTCTAAGGAGGGTTTGTTACCATCTTAATTTCTGCATGGAGCTGGTGTGTTGGCAACTTTGCCAGTGACCCTTGGTGGCTAGCGAAGGCTCTCTGTCCAAATACTTAACTGAGACACTGGCGTAGACACAGTATTGTTGTCTGGGTGGTCTGGTTCCAGTGCTTGTTGAAACGGGTGGGATTTGCTGGTGAACCCCAGGGCAATGAATCAGTACCGTGTTTTCTCCGCTGTAGACCGTAAGAGAGAGTTGGTGTCACAACTGCTTACTCAGCATGCTGGAGCCAAACCTGTGTGTAGTATAGAGACTGACCAGAGAAAACAAGTGTTGTGGTAGCAGCTTGCAGCTCCTGATGCCAGTGGGCAATGGAGGAATGTTACTGATGTTAACCAGTATCTCAAAACTAACACCATGAAATTAGTACTTAGCATCACAAAGATCTTGGTACAGCAGGGTAGAAAATGCAGTTTCTGAAGGAGGTGGTCTCTCGCATTTCTGTTCTGTACAATATTGCCTGTAACATAGTAAATCACTTGAATTGGTTGAATTTTGTCTGGACTCCAGGAGCATAGATTTGCAGCAAGATCTGTGGTACCTTGTCCTGGATACATTTTTCAGCAATCCTAATGCTTACTAGATCACATGAATCCACTTTATATACCATTATGGCCTGCCCATCAGATGAGCACAGTGTCCATTAAAATCCTGGATGGGGATAAGCACCCAGTGCTGCCGAAAGCAGCCCGTGCGCACCGCACAGCCGATGGGATGCCTGAGGTGCTGCCGAGTCCTGGCTCTGGCACTGCCTGGGTCCTGCCGTGAGCCAGGCTGCCCTCCCACTGCTTGCTTGCACAGCTCAGATACGGGGAAACCAGCAGCTTTAAAAAAATGAGCCGGACTTGCTTTCCCTACCAAAATTGTTGGACAGATACCAACACCCCCAGGAGAGCTTTTTAGCATGTAGCTGCTATCATCCTTATTTTCTGATTATTTTTTCGAAGCCCAAAAAAGGGGAAACTCTGCTGTTATAAATGATTGGAAATTCCTCAGTACATTGTTCAAACTGTGACTGCTGTGCAGAGTTGTAATTTTCTATTTCTGTATGTCAGACAGCAATTGTGGCTTGTGCTAGGTTAGTATTATCATGCATATGGCTACTCCTTCCTTGGGCTCAAGGCAAGGGATGACAGGCTGCGGTGCCGGGGAGAGGCAGGAGGGCAGATGGGGCAGTTCAGGACCCCTCCCAAGCTCACGGCCAAGGCCTGCGTTTGGTTGTGATGTTCCCCCTCCCCACCAGTCTGGCCCACACCTCTGCTTTTATGGTGGGGATGCGCAATAACATGGAAAGATGCAAACGCAATATTGAATTTCATTCTAAGCTGTGATTTCTATGCTGTCTTCACTGTAATATCTCTTCTCCCATATTCCCCCTTTAACTTTTTTTTTTTTTTTGGACAGGCTGGTGGGAGAGGAGTGTGTTGTCCTACTTTGCCTCTTTCAGCTTTTATTATCACTTTGTGTCTTACTTCTTCCTCACAGGGGCTGTTGTCATTCCTACCTCCCAGCTGAAACACGAGAATCTTGCTGCTCCTGGTCTTGTCCTGCGGTTTCTTGCTATCTTTTGGGGAAATGCCTCTCTTGCAGAGTTTTCTTGTTCCCCCATCACTGCTCTCATGCTTCCTCATCCTTCTTGTCTTTTTTTGCTTTTTATTCTGTTCTTTGCTTCAGTTCTTCGCCTTGACTGCTACGTTTTTGGTTCGTCTTTGCTAACTCACCTATTCGTTTCTTGCTCTCTTTTTGTTTACAAGTTAATTTGTTTCCTGGATCCCAGTTGTTGGGTCTCAAGTGTCCAGTGTGCACAGCCAGGGAGGGAGCAGTGGAGAGAGGTGGGCTGCTGCTCTGACCGGGCAGCCAGCAGCGCTGGTGCGTCGCAGACAATGGCGTGCATCCTACAGTAGCTGCAGGGTTTCCAGCTGGGGCGTGTTTAAATGATGTGACTCTTGTTTTATGAATTGGGCAGTATGCCCATAGCGTTGCAGAGTCAGCTGTAGTGTGACAGAAGATACGTCTTTCCTTTGGATCATATTGTGGCAGCGGTAGAAGGGGGCCACCTGGTCTCTTCTCCTCCAGCATATGAGAGGTGGAGAGGAAGTCTGCCTCCGAAGCACCAGTCCTCTGCTGGTTAATGCTCCAGAGCTCTTGTTATTTATCAGTGTGGGCAAATCACTGTTGCGATGACCTTTCCCCACTTGTGTTTGAGCTGATGCTGTCAGCAGCTGGATTCTTGCTTCCTGCAGACTTCTGAGAGCTGCCCTGTTCGTGCTTGGGGCTTGGCAGAGAAGCTGTAGTAGATACAATTTTGCTACTGTCATTAGAATTTTGTCCTCTCCTGCTTTTATAATTTTTGTGTAGAATTTTGATAAACCCAATAGTCTTGTCAGATGCAAAAAAAACCCAAACCCCTAGCAGTCTGAAGTCTTTTTTTTTTTTTTTTTTTTTTTTGTCTCCTTTATTTCTAGGTGCTTTTGTTGTATGCTGGACCCCTGGCCTGGTCGTCTTACTGCTCGATGGTCTGAATTGCACCTACTGTGGGATTCAGAATGTTAAAAGGTGGTTTCTTCTCCTGGCCCTGTTGAACTCTGTCATGAATCCAATAATTTATTCATACAAAGATGATGAAATGTGGGGTACCATGAAAAGGATGATTTGCTGCTCTTCTGAGGACAAGAGCCAGGACAGACGCTCATCGCGGATCCCCTCGACAGTTCTCTGCAGGAGCACGGATACTTCGGGGCACTACATTGAAGATGGCATTATTCAAGGGACAATTTGTGGAAAAGGAGATCTTGGTGACAAAGGAAACTCCTGAGCTATTCAAGCGACGGACTTGGCTGGAAAAGGAGAGGGGGAAGGGTGAGGTTTTGTAAGAGAAGATTGACTGGCAAAGCTAGTAAACAATATATCCACTTCGTTCCAGAGCCTAAACTCCAGTGTTAACAAAAGTTCTTATAAATAATTGCCTGGTGGAAAAACACTTTGTAATGAAGAAAACTTTCTGTGCTGCCGTCTTTCTCCTTTTTTTCTTTTAAGTACATGAAATTGTTTTTTCGTATGAATGGAATAAATACATCTCAGAGACTTTTTGCGCATGGAACCAAAATGTAAGCAATGTAGTGAGACCCTCCTTAAGCTCCTACAGAGAGAATAAACCTGCCTTACTGTGCAGGCTTGGCATTCATTGAGTATTTATGCTCTGAACAGTTTCTGTGCATCTTGAGGAGGATTATAGGCGTGGTTGGTCAGAATTGTGACCTGTTTTCTTGGTTTACAAAGTTCATGAAATAGTTCATACTTACCTTCTCTCTTTCTTTGCCTTATCTTGCTTTCAAAATAGGTAGTTTGATGGTTTATTAAAACTATGCCAGAAACCTGGCTGTGATGGGAAGCCCAGAGCAGACACCAGTGTGCATGAGGATGTCCAGCTGTGGATTGTCAGGACCTGCGAGTACCAAAAGCACAAAAGCTGTTATTACTTCCATAGTGGGATGAATGCTGCAAGGAGATACATTGAGCTCTCTGCTGTTGTTGTGTAGGCAGACGTTGAGGGTGGATTAACAGAAGAGCCGTGCGGCTGTGTTCATTATGCTCATTGCTTACTTCCCCAGATAACATCAAATGGGTGTGCTCACCCCTCTGTAATTGCTATGCCACTGAGAGAAATTAAGAGGGTGAGCTTTTAAGGGAAGTTTAAATATACATATATACAGGTTCAATCAAGCTATTTAAAATAGAAATTTATTTACAGGAAACAAGCCTGAAACCAAGCTAAACCCCTACAAGAGTACAGTATGCATTGATTGTCTGTGCTTGTCTGGACCACCTTTAACCTCCAATTTGCAAGCAGATCTTACTGGAAGGTACTTGAGGAAGAGGTGATGAAACAGTAAACAATGAAGGGCTTTTCAGCATTGTTACTAATCGAGTCTAGCGTTGATGCAGCCACAGCCCAAAAAGCTGTAGTTTTGACCTTATGGAGTATGCTCTAATGGAGGATCCAGCAATTTAAAGCTCTAGAGTAAAGTTCTTAAATCTAAACTTTTAAATTAAAAATTGGAATGTAGATTTCCCGCTACTCTAAAACCCCTGCTACCCGTCTTAATTTCAGAGGAGTTACCTTTGTGGTGTCCTAGAGAAAGTCTGATGCCTGGTATTAAAGCAGTTGACCACAACCAGAGGTCACTTTGGAAAGTTTCGGAAGTTTTGACCACTTGGAATTGTCAGAGAACAACACCAGGAGCATATTGTATGAGGCTGAAAGATAAAGATCAGCTGTGGTTTGGGCAAATTCTTCCTTTGGTGCAACTTGCATGTGGATATCTGGACTGTGTTGGTCAAAGCAGAACCAGCACTTGGCTCAAAGGCCAAGTTACAGTTTTGTAGAAGGCACTGGGGCATTTCATAGCAAGCCTTAGCTGGTGAACACAGCAAGCCCTTGTTCAGAGAGGTCTCCCATAACACCAGTTACCTTGTAGGGATATGGCCTAACCTTTCAAGGTAAATGCTGTATTTATGAGTAATGCTGGAAAGGTTTACACGTTTTTTGCCATTAAATGCAATGTTCTTGTGCAAATACTACTTTGTTAGTTTGGTGTTTTGGAAAGTATGATAAGTGGTGCTTTCTAGAGCTGGTGGTGTTGCAAAGGCATAGCATGCAAGCATTCCTGTCCCTAGTTACCTGCAGTGCACGGTTTGTGTTAACTAGGCTGAAGCTCCGTATACAAAACTAACAGAAAATAAAATGTTACTTCAAATAAAATACTTGTTTTGTTTCCTGTTTGGAAAGTGATTGAATATTACCTGGCACTACAGTCAGCAGTAAATGATTGCTGTTACTTTTACTCATTTCCACAGATCCATCCAAGCTAAAACTGAACAAATTGCAGATGAAAATGAAGGTGGGGAAACTTTGTCCCTATTACCACAGGGAGGGAGGTGTGTTGTTTTAATGAAATTTTCATGTTTACTAGCAATACTAGGCAGTGTATTCACTGTATGAAGAGAGGTTGGATGAAGATCTGGAACATCTGCAGCCATGGAGAAAACACTAGGTCCCTCCTGCAGAGCTTGGGCTTTGGGCTGCAAATTAACCACATGTGGATGATTTTTGCAGGTAAGCAGGAAAAAGTGACTCCTGTAAAGGTAAAGGACCGCATTATTTGGAGAGCACCTCATATAGTGGACTCCTGGTCTAGATTAAGATCTGGGAGGTATTATCAATCATTTTGCTACAAGTAAGTGGGAGGATTTGAGGTGTGCACTCTTTTATTCTTTCTGTTGTCTCAAAAAAAAAAAAAAAAAAAAAAAGGCTAACAAAAGAACCCCCAAAACACAAACAAACCAACCCTCAGAAGCCTGCAAACTGGTGCTCTGTGAATGGTATTATTTGCAGTGTCGTGCTCTCTGTTTTGGCACAATGTTTCCCTCAGAGCTGCTACCTCATTGTCTACTACTATAAATTACAACGTGAACATGACTGGAACAGAAAACTGATCTTGCACCAAACTTTCCTACAAACTGCTGCAGAGACTGTATAATGTTTCCTATATCAAAGTGTCTAAACATCCAGCTACTCACGTAGCAGGGAATTTCTTTTTAACCCCATAAACATTTATCAGAATAGTTTGTCTCAAGGAAAACATTAAAGCACTATTTGTACTTGAGTAAAATAAAAAAAAAAGGGGCAAAGGGCAGTCGGTGAAGGCAAGTTCTGCGAGGTTTCCCTGTTGCCTTTTTTTACTAATATCCCAGAATAACAGATAGTGGTATCTGTTGACTTTGCATGTGCCTGCTCCTATTTATGTATGTGCAGCCTACTGTGAGATGAAATTCATTATTTTGGGGAATGCTTTAGGGTGAACACCCATAGAAACTTGAGGACGTTAATGCTTAGGAGGCAGAGGAAGGCAAAGGTAGAGTTACCATTAAGTTGGATAGTTGTAAGGTTTTGTGTGTTCCTGGTGATGCTGGAGCCCTTTCTGTGTCCGAGAACCTTGAGAGTTGCTGTACTGTAGTCAGTAGCAAGCAGATACTTCTAATACAACGTCTTCACAGCAATTATGGTTTGAAAACCTTTGTCTTGTTCTCCTCCTTTTCTTCTTTCCAGCTGCATGTCTCCCAAACCAAAGTTGCACTTCCAGGTGATCAGTGGGTCCAGGAAGAAATGTTCCATGGCTTTTCGCAGGGCAAAGATGTATGGTCTGTCCTCTATGGTTAGCTCTCCCGTAAGGCCTGAGTGGTCACGATCCTTAGAGATGCTTTTCAGAGAATTATTATTAAAATCCAGGAACAATGGGGTTTTATTTTACATGATAGATCTTTTGAATCTTTCTGGATAAGCAGCTAGACTGATCATTGTTTCATAACTGCATGTGTGGGAGAGAAGTTTCTCTGATATCTGTGCTGTCAGTTTGACCTAGGTGGTATGGGTGATGGGTCCCTCTGGGAGAGCAGCCAAATTGCTACAGCTTGAGTGACTCTGAAGCACGGCTTCTCCACTGCTTTGGGGCTGCTTTACCATGACTACTTTTCCCTCAATATAGGTGTTTTTTTTGTTTGTTTGCTTGTTTGTTTTGTTGTTTTTGTTTTTGTTTTGTTTTGATTTTTTTTTTTTTTTTTTTTTTAGTAATTACTGCAGACTGGAGAAATACATCTCTATTTGTGCATATGACAGCTTGTGCACCTATTTGTGAATGGCAATAATTACTGCAGATATGTGACATGATGGTGCCTTTCTCTGTTCAGATCTATATTTTATATGTATTTATACATGTTTGGTTGGTTTTATAACTTAAAACTTTCTTCCAAGTAGCAGTTAACTATAGGAGCAATACTTCTACTATGATTCTTTCATGGTTCTAGTGAACTCCACGTGAAGATTTCTAAACTACTGGTTATTGGAAGCTGATGGAGGAAGGGTCATTTTAAACTTGCCATATTTCTTATACTCTTTCCCTATAGTTCTGGCTATTGCCCACTATCCTAGCAGATGCAGTGCAGGGTCAGCCTTTGGTCTGGGCCAAAGCAACTGCTGCTTCCAAGATTAGAGCCCAAAAGTGAAAATATAGGGAAATATTGAAAAGAAGGAGGCAGGGAAATTGTTATTTGTCCTAGGCTATAATTCTAATGAATGTTTTAAATCACTTCAAAGAAGTGATCCCATTTCCCCCCCTTGCACCCACTCCCTCCTTATGCTGGTGCAGCAATTTGTGAGACCATATGGTGAACTGTAGTGGGTCTGAAAAATAACCCTGGATGATATATGTTGCTAGTAATGAGAAGATTTTCCACCTGTCATGAGCTAGCAGCTGCATTATTTCCTTGGTTTCTTATATAGAGTCAAACAGATTATTTGTTTTCTAGAAATCTTTGTAAAATAGAGTCTTCCTTGAATGCTATACTTTGCAGTGACTAGGCACACTTCTATCAGGGGGGAAAAGAAAAAATCCATCTGGAAACAGGGAATTAGGTTATGATAGTGTTCCCCCCCGCCAAGGTCTTTTGGAAGATAAGGAATTTAGGCACCTTTATGCTTTGAGCTATTCTTTAAGACATCCTACTTATCTTTCAAGCAGTAATTAGTCCCTCAGCTTCTTTTATACATCTTTTTATAATATTGAGGGTGTTTTTTCACTGCAGCAGGCAGAAGCATCTGTTTTCTTCCAACCTACTTAGAAAGGCTATTTTGCAGCCCATAGGTATGCTATTTTGAATATGCATCTTCTCCTCTGTGTGTATTGAAATAAATTAATTTTCAAACTAACCTCTGCTATGTTTACCAGAGACAACTGTGGTAGGAACAGCTTTTTTTCTGAACTAGCCTTTACTAGTATCCCAGTTGTGCACTTAGGACTCTGTACAGCCCTATGAGAAAACCTACATGCAGAATAAGAAAAGCACAAATCATTTATTCATCTATTCTCACCAATAGCTGTATTTTAACTTTAATGTTAACTTCATTGAAACTGTATATGTGGTCTAACTTCTCAAAAAAACCCCAAAGAAAAGACCAAAAATTTCCATTAAAAACCCACGACAAAACAAGCAAAAAAACCTGAAAAAATAATTCTGCTTATCTGTAGGCCAGGAGTAAGGAAGCATACTTATCTTCCCTGACCTTTCATTTACCTGATTTGCTTTGATATATATGAAAATAAGGAAGTTATGTTTCAAAGCACAGTATTTGCTTGGGGTTTCTGTAGGTGTTCTCCTGGGGATGTGCTGCTCATCTGGAGAGGTTCTTTAGCTTTCCTCCTAAAGCTGCTGTGCAAGGAGATGGGATACTGGCCTGGGAGCATTGTTGTTGATCTCACTCAGTATTGCATTTTGTATGTGTAATAGTTAAGAATATATATCTATCGTCTTGACCCTAAACGTTAAGATTCTTTTGCACATGCTAGACTCTCACAGTATACAGGGTTAATTTTATCTCCAGCTTCTGCTTATATTTATGCAAGCAAATGCTTGGTGTGTTGGCTTTAATTAGGCTTCTATTAGGAATATGTTCGGTTAATAATGGATGTCAAAATGCACGGGAGTGAAAAGGCTTGACCTCCAGAGATGGAAATGTTATTAATGCTTAAATGATTCTATTCAAATGCCGGTTAATGCATCAGTTGTTATGAATGTCAGTGTATTTGTTTGTGCAGTGCACTCTGTGATACTGGGCTGGGATTTTCCCACAGGTATAAATGAGTTAATTTAATTAGAAACATAAGGTTTTGTGCCTATAGGGATAAAGGGCCCGTAGACTGTGAACTCACAATTGCTCACCCGCATGCTTAGCTTTAACTTTCTGCACAGTTGCGTTGCTTTCAGTAGAGCCTTTCCTGTGAAAGGAGTCCTGCGTGTGTCAGCGTTTGTGAGATGAAGACATTTAATGTCTCATTTTAGACTGTAAGTTTCTGCTTTATGGGAAACTGTCCCTTTACCAAGAGGCGCAGCTGCAGCAGGCTGGCTTCCTTCACACATCAGCCCCTCACAGACACAGTTGTTGATTTTAAAGAGGAAACATTTGGGCCCATAAGCACAAATTTATGATGTTGGATTATGTCCTGAATTTGACCTACGTTGTTTTGTCCTATTTTCTTCTTTATAATCGCTTTGCACAGTACATGTAACTTTTTTGTGTGTTCTGCTTTGTTCTTCAAAGCATGGATTAAACCACACTTTTCTCTAAACAGATAAATTCCAGCAGTATTGGGTCCTAGAGCAACCCTCCAATTTCACAGACCAGAGAGCCACAAAAAGAAATAAATATGGTTGAGCAGAGATTTTAGTTTTGGGTTTTTGCAAGGTCAAAATACCAATAATTAAAAAAAAAAAGTTACTTTGCATGTATCAGTTAAAAGCGTTGGAGAATAATACTTCGGCAAAAGAAAAGTAGACCCTAAGCTTATGACTGATTTTTGCAATTAAAATTTGATTTGGGAGTCCTAGACTGTTTACCGGTGAGTTTTCTGAATGGCAGAACCAAAAAAATCTGTTTTCTGAGTGACTTCTCCTCTGAACTGGAGCGAAGTTGCCAAGTGCTTTCAGTTCCTTCCCGGCCCAAGGGGATCCAGGCAGGAGGGTGATCTCCTGAACCCCTTCACCTGGCAAAGTTCCAGCCCATGTTTCTATCTCCATGGGCACGAGAAGCTTTGCTGATTCACGGAAATGAAACCAAGCCCAAGGATGCAGGAGCTGCCGCTGAACACAGGGTGAGCTCTGGCTGGAGACCTTCTGGCAAGTGTTTGTACCCCCTTTCCCTGGCTGTGGCTGAGGTTGCACCACAGCCTTTCCTTCTGTGAAGGCAGGAGCAGACTCTCCTCTACCCAACTGCCTATTTTTCCAAAACCTGTTGGTGAGGAAATACCTTTAGATCTCTTCCTCTCAGCCGAGTTTTATTGAAAGTGACTGATGATTTCAGAAATTATGAGGGACTAGTCAGGCGAAAAGAAATACAGCTGCACATGCCTCATTCCATTCAGAAATCAGGATAAAACTCTTTTTCTGGTTCAAGCTATGTATGTAAGTCATAGATGCAATTTTATGCTTGTCTGTGCATAGGTGAGGACTCTCTGGGGGAGGTTAAAGGCAATCCCCAAAGCTGCTTCACAGCAAATTGTCAGCACCCTGATATCCCACCACGACTGTCCCTCTACTCATCTTCCTACCCAGTCAGTGCCAGGAAAATACCAGAATCTGCCATCTTTATCCCATTTTATAGCCAGCAAAACTATTAAGGAATTATTGAGGTGAAGTAGCTTTGACTCCCTCTCTCTGCAGGACTATGAATGTGGCTTGTGGTTCTCCAAAAGGGAGGAGGATGACTTGCAAAGAGCTGTGAGTCCATCTGTAAACACAGTTATAAATGCAGGAAAACCAGGCTCCCATGCTTGCTCAGCTTGTAGATGGTCTGTTCACTTTGTGATGGCTGAGTTTCAGAGGTTTTGCAAAGCAGCTTGAGGATTTGCTTCTGTGTGTGAATCCTGAGACCTTTGTGTCCGGTGGGAGTGGTTCACATGAGCCAGAGATCACAGACTGATTGACATGAGGGAGCCTCAAGGGAGAGCCTGCAGATGGTCATGAGAGATTCCCGGTGCAGCGGGCAACTCCTCTTACTAACTAAACCTGATGCTATTGACTCTTCATTGGGTTGTTCAACTAACAGCTCTGGTTGTAAGCCATTCTTGTCTGGGTGGGAATGGGCCATCCCAGTGGTGCTGTGGGTGTTCACGGCCTCAGCTGCCACGTTCAGTGCCTGGACACAAGGGTAGGGAGCTTACAGGAATAGTAAGAGGTGACACCTCAATATATCAAGGGATTTAAGGCTAAATGACTTGCTGAGGGCTGCCAGGCAGGAGTCTCTGATGGATGACAATTCACTTCTCTCTGTACGCTTGTCTCTTGCCCCCCTCACCCTTTGCAGCAGCAGCGTGAGCTTCACAAAGAGCTTTCAGCGAGCAAAGCCAAATGCTGATTAGAAGAGGTGCCAGGGATGAGATAACACTTGGATTTGGTATGAGCAGTTTGTCCTCCCCTGTGGCAGTCACACTGAGTATTTTGACTTGCTACAATAATTTTCTGTGGGCTGATACCCACTGATTTGATACAAATGGTAGCAACAGGCTCCATCAGGAGCTGCCCTGAAGGGTTGTTGATTGATTTAGTCCCACAGTGAAGATTGAGTGAGCTATTATTTCAAAAGGCAAGCTGGATCCAGCATGTATTTGTATCAACACGCCAAAGATGACACAACTGGTGCCTCACCCAGCCCAGCAAAGTGGGTTTTTGCTAGTGCTTTATTTGGTCTCTGTGTTTGGCTGGGAGACAAGCAATGTCTTATCTTTATGAGCAGTAAACTAAAAACATTCTCTGTGAGGGGGTGGCGCTGCTGTGTTCTGCTCACTTGGTTTCCATGCACCTCTCTTCCGTATGGGGTAAAGTGGGAGACGTTGCTGTGAGGACAAGGACCTTGGGCTTCCTGAGATGCCACAGTGACTGGGACTGCCTGCCCACCAAATGCACCTGGGAGCTCCTTATAATTCCTGCCAGGTTTTGGAAGCGACGAGGAGAGCTGGTGGGTGGCCTCACTGATGGAGGCCTGGTGGTCCTGGTCAGTCAGCATGCAGTGGCCTGTGGGGTCTTTGCAGGTTCTGCACCACTGCTTTTCCTGGGGAGCCCGCAGGCACTAACACATCTTTCCAATTATGGGGTTCAAATTTTTGTCCCTTTAGTTTTTAAGGAACATTTTTGACGTTGTCAAAGTTGAAGCAACTGGAGCTTTCTTTGATCCAGGAGCGAAGTTGACTCAGCTCTGCTTTGCCCAGTTTTATTTAAAGACCATGACTACCACTTCTGAAATGTTACTTGTGAATGTTATTACATTATCTGCTTTTCCATCTGTTAAATGCCATGGTTCCAGCAGCAAAAATACCACTGTCTGACAGTAGCAGCTGTCAAAGGTCTTATTTAGACTTCTTCAAAAAGTAGTAAAACCTGATGCCACTAAAGATAAGCCAAGTTTTGTTACGATAAAACTTCATTTGTGATTTTAGCAATGTTGCTATTTATAGCACCTCTGTTTTTTTACTCCTGCATGGAGGGATGTTGTACACATCTTAAGTACAATTATTTGCTTATTCCTGTTTTCAACAATGTGACATTATTGTTTATAACCCATGTACAATTATATAACCCTCTGTGTAAATCTGGCCTCAGCATACTGCGTGGTTGTTCCCCGACCCTGGGAGACAGCACCTATGACCAGGCTGCTTCCCACAGGATAAAAAAGTGTTGGTTGGGCGAAACCTATCTCCCATCTTCTGTGTAACCCCAAAGACTTCATGACAAATCAAAAGTCAAATTATAAGCATAGCTCATGAAGCAGGAGATGCCCTGAACCAAGCCCTGTGTATCACTTAAAAGTGAAAATTACAATTCTGTAGTGAATAGTGCACTTAAATATGAAAGATAATTGGGACAACAAATTAAATGAAGCATTGTTTATATCAATTGAGTAGTTCTGAAGACTTCTTGAAGTCAGGTGTCCCATTAATAAGCATCACCTAATGGACCGTATTTCCCTGGGGAGCCTCGCAGCCTTGGCCCGGCACGAGGAAACAACCAAAGAGGTTCCGCAACACTGCGGCTCCGTGGTGCGGCACACAGACAAGTTGCCTGTCTGCGGAAGGCTTGGGCACCCCATCCCTGGTCGTGGCTGCTCTTACACCTCTGTCCTTACGGGCTCAGCACCTGCTGGTCTTCAACCCACCTGGAAAATTACTGCAGAGCGCAGTTCTCCCGAGCGCAGCCCGGCAGGGGCGGGGGTGATGCTGCGATGGCCACCAGCTGCTCTCAGGGTTGGGTCTGGCGCCCATGGAGACGCAGAGGTGAGCAGTGCCCTACGGCAGCTCCCGGTCCCGTGAGAGCTGGGAGACACGGCGGCAGCACCCAAGGCTCTCCTGGCATTGCATGGGCATCTCCCTGCTCAGGACCAGGGATGTATGAACAATGCGTTGGAGAAATGCATGTTTTAGGGCTAAAACCAGAGGTGGGAGGGGGTTGTGCTGGGGCCCGGGCTCTTCCCGGTGGCAACAGCTGCAATCCGCCGTCAGGTAAGGCATATTTTTGGTGTGGGGTTCTTTCGTGGTTTGTTTTGTTTTTTTTTTTTTTTTTTTTTTTTTTTTTTTCCAGACGGCGCTAGCACCCTTGCTGCTGCCATGGGGCTGCTGGCGGGAGCTACTCCGGGGGGTGGCACGGCACGTTCCCTGCGTGGTACACGGAGCTCCCAGGGCCCCCCCTCGCCCGGGGCTGGCCAGGGTGGCCCAGCGCCTCGGCGGCATCATTGTTCGGTGCCTGCTGGCCCCGTGTGCCGCCCCGAGGGCTTTCCCATGCAGCGCTGATCCTGCCCAGCCCCTCGAAGCCCCTCACCGGGGTCTGGGCAGGGGGGCGATGGGGTGGTTTAGGGGGAGGGCAGGCAGGGGAGTGGGAAGATGGGGCTGTTGATAAGGCTCCAACCACCAAACCGGTCTGAAACTGTGTGATTTGGCACAGCGTGGGGAGCTGTAGCTAGCAACACAAAAGATGAATAATTGCAGGTCGTGGCATTCATTCTCCCAATTTAAAAATGATTAAGCTCTCGGCGAGGGCAGGCAGCTGCAGGTTTCGGCTGCCTTCGTCCCCCTGGCAATGGCTAACGCAGCAGCGATGTCGGCGCGGCCTGGCCTGGCCGGCGACTGAGCGGGCTCCTCTCTGCCTCCAGCATCGCCCTTCGCCCAGAGCCAGGCTGCCTCCGGGCCTCGATGTGCCCCGCGTTTCGGAGGGGATCGGCGCGCAACGCGACTGCCAAGGGCGGTCCTCCTCCTCCTGCTCATTTCTCCACCCAAATTAGCGGAGGGGGTGTAAAGCTGCGATGTGGGGGTAAGTCACAGCCGCCGCAGGTGCCTGCCTCAGGGAGGTGGGGGGCAGGAAGGGCGAACGTCAAGCACTGGCTCAAAACAGGCCTGCCCAGCCTGGCGCTCTGCTGTCCTGCTGCCTTGGGTTGCTTGCCGGGCTATGGGGCCAGAGCTCTAGAGGGTTTTAGGGGCTAATGGACCTGCCTAAATCAATTTTAGTTCTGTGTTTGAAAATAGCAGGTACATTGAACTAAAATGGAATAGCTAACGGCTGGGAGCAGGGAGTTTCTTATAACGTTCGTGAAGGGGAAAGTAAAAATGAAAGGACTGGTTTCCAATTAGAAAACTGTAATCTATATAAAACTGTATCTTATCAGGATTGTCTTATCTCATTTTACGCTCTCTTTCAGTGCTTGTGAGGTACCACATGGGCCAACAAGTGAACATGTCCTTGAAAAAGAAACAGTAGCTGCTGCAAGTTGCTGCAGAGGGCTCAGGCGGAATAGAAAATCCCGAGGATGCTGCTAGTAAGCGTGGAAACGTCGACTTTGGGACTGCTGGTGTATGTTTTGAGCTAAGGGTGTGCGTTGAGACTTGCCATCAATCTGCAGGGACGATGCTTCGGTACAGTTAATGTGGCATCTCAAAGCCTGAATCCTGTAAGCAGGAGGCTGAAGTTAAACAGGAGGGAATGAAACCACTGGTGTTTGCTAAATGCTCCTTCTGACTGCTGAAGGTCTTTTAGTCACTTCCCCATTGGAATCTAAATGTCTACCGGCTCCTCTCAGAGTTGCAGCATTGCTGGCCTAGGAAAATTAATTATTTTCTTCTGTCTTCCAAATTTTTTCCCACTTCCCTGAGCAACATTTTGCAACTCCCCTCACTGGCTGTATGGCTGCTTTTAATGCCCCTCTGCTGCAAAGCTTGCAGAGGTGCCTCCCCAGCTAATCCTTCACAGCAACAAGTGATGTTGCATAGACCTTCAGCACTGGTTATCTTGGGGAAGAGGTGAAGTCTGGAATGGTAAGCAAGGTGTAAGATTGCTAAGCATGGGGGAGAAAATGCTGCCTAATGGAGCAGCAGTTGCAAGTGAAGCATGAAAGGAGTGCGTTACAGCAGACTGGGAAAGGCTGGTGTTTATCTGTCGCTTCCTTTGTCTGCACGTGGGAGAAGTGGGGGACGCATCAACCAACAGCATCAGAGCAAGTCTACCCATTGCGTAGCACCCTCAAAGGCCGCACAAACTACCCAGGCAGGCAAATTGCCTCCTGTGAAGAGCAACTCCAGATTGTCCTTTAGCGGGGCAGTCCAAGCAGTGCATGGAGGGGCTGTCCAGAGCCAAACAGCAGGTTCAAAATGGCAAAAAAAAAAATTGGTAAAGCCACAAGTTGTTTATTGGAGGCAAGGTACACCATTCCCCTTAGCTCTGCACACAGAGCCTCACAGAGCTGTTCCTTTAGAGTCACCCCACTGCACGTATCTGCACAGGAGGGGATAGCATCTGTAAACAGGCTATCAAAGTGCATTTGACACTGCATAAAACTCATAAGAAAGCTTATTTAAGGTGCTCTGTGACGCACACAAGTCTTGAACTAGCTATGCATTGCTCTTGAGGGTTCCTCCTGTTGTATGAGATTATGGCCACAGCTTCCAAGCACTGCTGCTGTTGAAGACCTCTTTGGCTTTCCCCAGAGAAAGTTGAGTGGAGTTGCCTTTCAGTTTACAGGGAAAATAAGGCCAAAAAAACTCCACAGAAAGAATTTTGAGAAATTTTTGGCCTCTCCAATGTTTATACTGAGTAGCATCTGTCCAGCCTGTTAGCACCCCATCTGCACTGTTAGCTTTCAGCACTCTTCTTAGCCACCAAATATCGCACTGCTTGGGAAATCCCTGCTCCAGAAGGCTATGGGTGCCTGCTAATCCCGAGTCCTGACTTGCACAGGTATCTTTACATTTTACTGTATATACAGAGGTCTTATCTTTGAGCCTTTGCTCTCAGTAATTTTGCTATATTTTCTAGAGAAAATAGCCCTAAAATTTTGTTCTTTTAATAAAGAAAAGCAAGGACCACCAGAGCTTTCATCTAGAACAGTGTTCTCCAGTGGCTTGCAGAGATCAGAGAGGGGCTAAGTTTATGTTTTCAAGGCTGATGGTAAAGCACATTTCCAGGCCATTTTCTATCCTCTCTTTGCAAGAATTAAAATACTGCATACTGAGCTATGATTCACAGCTCTGTCCTGCAGGTTTGAAAAGCATTCAATACATCTTACTGTTAGGACTTGTTCTATTACCCAGGGCAGGTCATACCTAGCTAGCAGCTGTTTATGGGATATAAATATCCATTCAGTTTGGAGTTGATTGATAACAGCTTAAAACTGGAAAAAGTCCTTGTTCTGTAAGACTGGACGTTTCCCTTCTTGCCTGCATTGTTCTCTCAAAGATCGCTGTGTAATTCTTCTACATTATTTTCAGTGTCATTCTCTGTACCTTTTTCTTGTATTCATTTCCTTCTCTTTCTTCTTTCCCATGATATGTTTTTCATTTCTTCTATAGGCTTTCTTTTTCCTTTTCTGATTTCTTTCCATCAGACTCTGCTTTTTCTGTTCCCAGCATCATATTTTCATGCAGCCCTATCCCTCCCTAACACACATCTCTTCGCCTGCCTCAGGCTTCTGCCTGCACTCAGCCACCCTAACGGCTTTGGGCATGTGGTCCAGATGAGGATAATGAAAAGATGAGAAAAGCCCTGCATTTGGAAGAAGAATCAGGTGCAAAAATAGAAAGGGCTATCACAAAAACAAACCAGTGAAAAATATTGGGTCACAAACCCAATATAAACGAACCACTAGTGTTGGGCTGTTGCAAGCAGAGAAAAGAAATGCAAGTCTTGTTCTGAGATACATTAATGGGATGACTCCACCAGCAGTATGGGGGACAGGTATCTTGTTTTGCTTGACAGTGGGGGCCATGTCCAGCACAGTGGGTTGAACTTTCTGGACAAATTGGGAGGTATTCAGAGGACAGCAACACACTTGGCAGTTGTAGAAAATATGACCACTGAGGAAAGGCTGAAGGAATCGAGGTGGGCACTAGACCTGTCTCATTAGCGATGATAAACACCATTACTGAGTGTTTTAAAAAGAGATGAGTGTGTATGTGGGAGCCTCCAG
Organism: Astur gentilis; assembly: GCF_929443795.1. Taxonomy (NCBI): domain Eukaryota; kingdom Metazoa; phylum Chordata; class Aves; order Accipitriformes; family Accipitridae; genus Astur; species Astur gentilis. Next base: position 16,822,307 of record NC_064887.1, on the reverse strand, counting down.
GTATGGTAATATACATCGATTTAGACAGAATAATCTTAGGTTTCTTCCAGTGCTGTGTTCTGAGGCTTTCCTGCATTATTGCAGATACCTGGCTGGGGCTGTAAAACTTCCAGCCGCCTTCTTTTGCAGGGTGAGGTGGGAGGAAGGCAGGCTGGCAGCCACAGCACAAGCCCTTACAACCATTGTACCCAAACGCCACTTCTGGTTCTGCTGCTGGTCCTGAGCAGCGTTATCTGCAGTTAATAAGGTTACAATTTCTGTCCTCCTTGAAAGGGTTAACAGCTAAACTCTTTCCTGAAGCAGGCTGAGGTCTCTGTGTGAGTGGGGCTAAAGATCTGCAAGTAATGTTACCTTGCTGTTAAGAAGGCATGAGGGATAAACTATCCTGGCTCACATATAAATATTTGCAGTTACAAACCAGGAGCAAGAGTAACTGGAGAAAAATGTGAAAGACTCATGATTTTCTGTCATGTTTTAAAGTTTGCTTTCCTGGGATGAAATACCTTTTAAATAATTCTATGGCAACCACAGCACAACAAACCCCACATCCCCTTCCACTCAGTTACTTTGACCAGCACCAAAATGCAGGTTAGTCACTGAGTCTCAATGGCTGCCAGTGTTTTGGCCAAAGCACAAGTCTGCAAAAGCTGGGTCCTGTTTCTTTCTTTGTTCATGTTTAAAAAAAAAAAAAAAAAAAAAAAAAAATTATGGGAATGAATACCAGGCAGTTACAGCAGGGGAGATACAGAAATAACCTATTTTATTATTAAAAGATAGCTCTGAGCACCCAATGAGTGATAGGCCACTCATCAATTAAAAATCACCTCAGGACCATAAAGCAAGCTATGCGCTATACACTCCCATTTCAGGCAGAACAACTATAGAAAACAGCTTAAAACAGATACTAAAAATAGCAGACATCCGGTTAATAACCATCAGGCTTGGGTACATTAGGAAATAAGAGGTTTGCCTGTTTATTTGCATTTTTTTGGCATGAAGAAACAACACAGTTCACAAGCCTCTCCTCTTTGGGGCTAAGCATGCTGCTAGTGTAAGGCTGTGCTGGGAAATCTGCAGAGATTCATGACTGCCAGTAGCAAATCCTATAGAAAAAGCAAAGGCAGAATTGTTAAGGGTTATCTCCTCAGAACCAGGACTGGGAGTGGTGAGCCCCAGAGTGCCCTGCTCTTTCACCAGTACCTCATAGGTGGGGTGAGGTGGGATGGAATGGGATGAAGCTATAAGGAACATCCTGGAAGGAGAGAACACTGGTGCGAGAAACCCCTCCTGCACCCCGGCAGAGCGTGGGGCCTGTAGCTCTGCTGGTGCAGAGCGGTCTCCTTGCTGCTCTCCACAGCCCCGGGTGAGGTGGGTCTGGGTTTGCCCACCAAGGAGAATGCAAGCGCTCTCGGAAATTAAAATGGGCAGAGGGTGCATAGGACCTACGGATCACCGCTGCCTTGGAGGGCAGAACTGTTCCCAGCAGTATATTCCCAAGCACTTTGCTTGGTTTAATTTTAAATGACTCTCTCACTGTGGCTTTCCCTGCTTCCCCCAGGAGGCTTAGTTCGTTAGGTCCATTAGTGCAATTAGGGATTCGACACAGCAGGCCACTTGAAAAACATCAGTCCAAAGGGCGTTTCACTGATGGCTGATGTGGCTTCTCTCTTACTCCATGGGAATAGCTGTGTGCACAAAATATGAATGCCTGAGTGTGGCATTTCCTGGAGAAACTTCCTTCTGCTGTGAAAAAACATGGGTGTTCACGTGGCACTGCAGTGTGATGGCGAAGCAGAGCTTGCGAGGCTCTGTGCTACTGCCAGGCTGTGCGGCAGAGTGTCCGGGGGCCCAAATGCTGTTGTGTCTCCCTGCCACCCCGGGCTCAGCCCTCGCCCCCTGGGGAGACCGTCCATGCCAGAGGAACAAGCGTGGTCCCTTCTCCGGAGGCAGAACGTGAATAACTGGAGGAACAGAGGCACTGCCGATTGCACAGAGGCAGTCAGCATGGCCCTGCATCCCCAAAATGTGCTTGTGGGTCAGTGGCATCACACACAGCTGTCTACTGGAGGTGGAGGATGTCTACCATGAGCTGAATCCTACTGCCGCTGCTCTTGCAGAGCAGGGTGCCTGGGAGCAACTTAGGAGGCAGGTTTCAGCCTCCCTTAAACATCAGTTTTCTTCTCTGCCACCTGGAGGGGAGCTGGTCAGGATGTGGGGCAGCTCTGGCATCGTTTGGACCAAGCTGCAGGCCAGGATTGAACTATTTCTTGCTGCGTGGATTTGGAAGAGGCACGTTCTCCTGGTAATAACCTTCTGCTGAATCAGACAGTCAGTGCAATGAGAGGAAAATCACTTTTCAGGGAAAGATTGATGGCATATGCTAGAGCTGTTATGGGAGGGTTGCCTGGCTTTGGAAAACTAATTTTTGTTTGATAATGTGGGAGATGATCATGATCCGCTTTTAGATTTCAGCATGGAATAATATAAGACAGCACCTCTTGATGTCACTGGGAAATGAGCCTATTTATGCTAGACAGAATTTGGGCATGGCAAACCAGAACATCCATATGCTGCACAGTATTATGCCACCCTCCCCGTGTACTTTTCTAGTTAGTTCCTTATAATTCAATATGCTCAAAGTAGGGGCAGACTGTGCTGTGTTTCTGGCACTTGTGCAAGCAGAAAATCCTGTTAGGAGCATAAAGCTGTCTAACCCATCGAGTGCTTGTTGCATGCTCGGCACCATCAATCACTGCTGTGCCGCGGCAGCTGGGGAAGGTGCGAGTGTGCCAGAAGCATTTTGACAAAGAGCAGTGCCATCAGGGCTCATGGCTGCAGTTCGGATTTGCTGCAGTTCAGGTTTACTGCAGTGGTGTAACTGCAGCCCCCGGGTGACCGCCTTGCCCATGCCATGGACAAATGTCTTTGTGGGAGATGTGGCTAAAGGGGACGTACAGCTCCATCCCAGACGCCATGTTTTAGAGCCTGGTGTGTTAACCTAGACCTTGAAGGGTTTCCACTTGGGTTGATGTGCAGGACTGTGAGCTAGGGCAGCTGTTCGGCTGTAGGAGAAGGGACAGAACAAACCCCTGCAGCAGCCAGGGCTCCAAGGGCCACAGCTACATCCAGCTGCTGTTCAGCCCATAACCAGCGTGTGTGTGCAGAGTGCGTGCCTTTGGAGGGCTGTACTGACTCTTTGATTAGTTGAACACCTACGAGTCTTCCAGAGGTTTGAGTATTTTTCTCAGACAAACTTTATTAAATTGAACAAATACTTCCTTAGACCATCTGACCCATCGCATCCTCGGTCTATTCAAACTACTGTCAGTCACCACATCCCAGTGTATAAACCTGGCCAAAAAACTGCAACTTGCACTGTGTATGCACAGTGTTACATGGGCTGTCGTGCCCTGCCAAAGGCTGGGAGCAAGTCAGAGCTGAGGAGCAAGGAGAAAGCACTTCATTAAAAAAAAAAGAAAAAAATTTAAAAAAAAACCAGACTAAGTTTCTGACTGCAAAGGCTTGTGCTATAATTAAAATGCAGGTATTGGAATTGTCTAGTCAATAAACATTCCTTAAAAAGTCTTCTTTTATGAAATCTTTAAAAACAGAAATTGTACAACAAAAAAAGCCCCACAGCCCATTAATAGGATGTTTATTTCTCTGTTTCATTTAGCTAAAAGCACTGTAGTGGAGACTAGTTTGTAAAAATGTGTGGATTGCCACCGCTGGATTGCCATCAGCCATGCTCGGCACAGGAACCGAACGTCACAGCCTTCTGATGACTTCGTGGATGGCTGCATCTCCTGTTGCCATGGAAATGGACCTGAGCTCACTGAAAGCTGGGTAATGGGCTCTAAAATCATCATTCCTTATATTGAAAAAAAGCTGGGGTGACATTAGGTAGTAGTAGTAATAATAATGTCTCAGCTTGTGGAATATAGTCTTTGTTGGTTTTATTTTATAGCAGTGTTATGTTCATGTTTTTAATTGAATTATCTGGTCAAATATAACCCTTTGTTGTGGTTTAACCCGGCAGGCAGCTAAATACCACGCAGCCGTTCACTCACTCCCCCCCACCCAGTGGGATGGGGGAGAGAATCAGAAAAAAAAGGAGAAGATAAAACTCATGGCTTGAGATAAAAGCAGTTTAATAGGACAGAAAAGGAAGGGAAAATAATAATAGTGGTAAGAGAGTATACAACACAAGTGATGCACAGTGCAGTTGCTCACCACCCGCTGACCGATGCCCAGCCAGTCCCCGAGCAGCGAGCTGCCCCCCCCCGGCCAACTCCCCTCAGTTTTATTGTTCAGCATGATGTCATATGGTATGGAATATCCCTTTGGCCAGTTTGGGTCAGCTGTGTGTCCCCTGCCAGCTTCTTGTGCCCCTCCAGCTTTCTTAATGGCTGGACAGTAAGAGAAGCTGAAAAGTCCTTGACTTAATGTAAGTACTGCTCAGCAACAACTAAAACATCCGTGTGTTATCAACATTAGTCTCATCCTAAATCCAAACCACAGTACTATACCAGCTACTAAGAAGAAAATTAACTCTATCCCAGCTGAAACCAGGGCACCCTCCCTCCCATTTGTATTGTACTTACTGACCACAGCGCTGTAGTGGTTAGATACCACCCAGACCCAGAAACAGGGAGAACATCACCAAAAATATGGATTTGAGGAGGAGGATTGCTTGCTTTAACTAACCAGGCATACGGACACAACTGACCATTTCTTTTATCATGGCTGTCCTGTTGCAAAACCACTTTCCATTAGTCCAGAAGTGTTTGCTTGATGTGTTGCCATTACAATGTATGATAAAGTTCAGTATAATTATGCCCCACATTAACATCCTTTCATTTTTCTGTGTTCAGCAATCTCCAGCTTTGCCCTAGTTTCACAGGGTTCTTTGTTGTACTGAAAATGTTTGCCTCTAGCATCATAGTAACATCTTGCTAATCAAACAATACTGGCAAGGAAAACAATGCTATGCAGATAAACTTGACCGTGAGGATTTAAACTGTAAAAAAAATAAAGCTTTTAGGGAAAAACTGAGGCTGTAGTTACAGGGTGAAATGCTGGACTGCAAACAAGGAAAATAAGAGTTAGAAGCCATCCTCTCAGCCTATGGTTTTGTGGAAAAACCTACACTTACCAAGAGTCCTGCGAAAACAAAGTGCTCATACTCTAATCTTAGCCTTGAGATATTTTAATAGGTTGCTCTTAAATTATTTACCTTTATTGAATTAGCAGAAGAGTAATTTTTTACTCTAATATCAGCTCTTGAGAAACAGTATTGTACACCAGAAACTACTGTGGTTTTTTATTACTGCAGCATATTAAGATAGGATCTTGAAATGCTTTTAAATCTGAGCAGTGAACATATCAACACATTATAGCAAAATGAGATGAATGCTTTTAATCCCTGGAAAAACCTGGCCCTCTTAGAAGATCTGCAAACATCTTTCACTGAAATAATGCTGAAATTAGCAGTGTGAAGGTACTCTCCACCTTAATTTGTATACTTATGGCATGCTTATTTTTATTTACTTATCAGCTGTTTTGTGGGTAGATAAAGGGGTTTTGAAGCTATTTGCTTTCAACATGTCCTTTGTCAATCCTCTGTGAAGTTAAAGTGAAAATTCTGTAACCATTTTAATCTATTTCCCCAAATCTGACTTGCCTTATGGTGCCTAACAGCATTACTTATAATTATTTCCAAGCCTATGCAGAGAAATCCTGCTATATTTGTTTAAAAAGATGCCTAAACTTTGTCCATTATAGTTAGAAGGAGCTCTGTGGCAGAGACTGGGTTTGCACACTCAGAGGGGATGCTGGTAGTGAAGGAAGCTAGTGCTTCTGTAGTAAAAGTCATTAGGCATGCAGCCAAATTCAGATCTTAGTCTTCCTCCAGGCCATGCTTGTAAGACTCAAGGTTATTTTAATTATATTGTTTCTTTCAAGTAGATTTTATAAGAGGAGGATTGCACTGTTTTCCTTCAGTGACTACTTTTTTCAATCTCGGAGGCCAAGGAAAGGATCTCTGATGGTTAATTAATTTCTGCAGAATCTTCTTACACCCAATTTTATATGGGGCTTGTATTTTAGAGTCAGGATTGCAATTTAGGGAGCTGAGCGGCTGCAGACTGCCACTTGCAGAATAGGGTTAAAGTTCTCCAAGCCACTGTCAAATCAGCACAGTCACTTTAGGTACTATTTACAGGCACTGCCAAACTAACACGTGGTCTTTTGATGCTCAGGTGACATTGAGGACTGGAGTGCACAGGGTAAGGGTGATCTCCAGAAGAGACAAGACTTGTCTCTCTTTCAGAATGACCTGAAATCTGCATCCCCTTTTCATCACATTAGCTCCCAGTTTCAGTTCAAATGAAGTCAATGGCAGATCTCCCACTGACTTCAAAGCAGCAAAGTTTTGGCATTTAGAAGAAAACCGCTATGAAGAATAACGATGCAATATAAACACTTCTGTTATAAACGCAGAATGTAAATAACACTCTTTTATAGCATTTATTTAAATCCCCAGGCATTGGTGGAAAATAGGTCTCCAAATAACCTAAATAGTTTGGCACATTAAACTCTCAGCCTTTACAAATATTGGTAGTGTTTCAAAGAATGCATTTTTAAGTGAGCAGTAAAAAGCAATTAGGCATGTAATTGTTGTTTTAGAGGTTTAACCCAATTCCCACTACAGTCAGTGTGAGTCTTTACATTTGCCTCAATGGGGACTGAGTTAGGACTTTACATGTTTGAAGAGAGGGAGGGAAAAAATAAGGGGGGGGGGGCAAACCTGTGCAAAATCAGAATTGGGAATTTCATAAGTCTACCTAAAATGCATAAAACATTTGAGATAGCAGACATCTTTGTTTAGGCAGAAAACATCTACCAACCACAACAGAACAAGACTCCCCCCTCGCCTCCATGCAATGCCTCTTCTGTCACTCAACAGCCATATAATTAAATTAAAAGGTAGTAAACATTCCCGGACTTCTCAGAGAAGTTCACTCAGTTTCTCTCTGTCAGATGTCACAACACATAATTTTAATTCATTGTATTTCTGTGTTTGACAAGTAGCACAAATGTTGTCATTAAGGCAGCGTATAAACCTGTAGCAGGCTAAATCCTATAGAACTTATATTTAAACTTATATTTGGGCCAGACATGAATGGTATCAAAACAGGCAGATGGAAAGCTTTGATGTAAATTTTATTATGTTATTTTGATTGAAAGTAAAAGCTGTATTTAGTTTTTACAGTGGAAATTGGAAAGAGAAACTATTTAGAGCATTCACAATTACTTGTGAGAATCATGGATGGTGTATCAATATCTACACTGCAGAGGTCTGAATCCAGAATTATAGGTATTTAGTTTTCCCCTTGGTTGATGTGCAAATATATAATGACTGTGGAGATGTACAACTCAAAAGCAAGTGCCCTGAATGAATCTTTAAACTTTTAAGTTGTCAGAAGTATATCTGAGGGGAAAAAATATTATGCTTGTTACAAGATTTTAGTGTAATTATATTGCATTTTTTTCCTGAGGTATCGCAGCATCCCATTTACAGCATTTTGTTTCCTGCAGAAATGAGACTGCAGCAGACACTTTTGTCACTACCAAGTCGGGATTAGGTTCATTGCTTTAGCTGAAATCTAAATGGAATAGCAGAAGGTGGATGTAAATGAGCTACTCGGAGGTCTGGTGGAGTAAACACCCCCTCTCTTTTCAGTGCAGGAGGAGAGGTGATGGGCATTAAGATGATCAGCCTGGTGTCAATGGAGCTCTCCATCCACAATTTGAAGGTGAGACTCTAAAACGAAATATGACAAATCATATTCTCCTCTTAAAACTTTCAGTGTAGGAAGAAATGGTATAAAGCTGCACAATGCAATGACATTTTCATAATATAAATGATGGCTAGTAAGGAGACATGATGCAACTCACTTCTGTGACATGGCAAAAATAAGTTTCCAAGGATTTATAGCAACCAAAGTATTACTTCGGGTGATTTATAAAGCTGCACACAGATCTTCCTCTAGACAATCAGAGGAACCAAACAGAACATAGCTGCAACGATGTATTAGTTTGTTTGACCTCATTTGTCACAAGAACAGGGCCTTTAGATCAAACATGTTTCTACCAAGGCGAACTCTGCCCTCCCTACAATTTACTTGCCAACTGCAATAGGACCTCAGAGAATTAACTTTTTAATTATTGGACTTCCGAAAATGCAGTTTACTCTTTCCACTGAGGTGTAAATACACCTCATTTTCGAGCATTATTTCTCACTACCCGAAAACCCCAAACATTCAAGGACAGACTATGAGGTACCCTAGCAGATCACAGTATCCCAGCAAAACCCTGGGGAAGGAGTGCTTTGAATTTTGCTGACTGACCACTGGATGCCACTGTTGTTCCACTGAAATAGTGTAGTGTTGTCATCTTCTGACTGGCTTACTACCCCTGAGGAGGGGAGTTTAAATAGCACCGGTATGCACAATTTTCTGCAGAAAATAAGCGGTTAGATTTAAAATTATTAATGGCTTTTACTGTGTTTAGCCATTTGACATTCCTCCATGCTTAGTGCCCCTTCTCAGTAGGAATCACAGCACCAGTCTCTCCCTTCAAAAGCCCTAGCGGGCTACCCCCATCTATTGACTCAAGAGAAGCAATTTCAAATCCAAAGTCTAGTCATGCAGAATATTTAGGCATTATTCAGGAAAAAAAGGAAAAGATGAATGACCTAACATTGGCCCCCAACAAATCAGACACCCGAACTGTGGAGCTGGTCGGGCAGACTGTTAGTGAGTGGCTCATCCTCCCTCTGCCCCACTGTACCGTGGGCCCCAGCTGACAGAGGCTGCAGTGGAGCTCACAGCCTCTTTCAGTAGAAAGATCAGAGTTGAATGTCTGAGAGACCATAAGACTGGAAGAAAGCAATGTTAAAAAACGCAAAATTTTCTCTAAATGAGTGGTTTTGTGTTATCTTGCTTTTAAAAGCTTCTTACTGTTTTAAGCATTTAAAAATGTATATATGTATTTGAAACCAGAGCAGTTCTGCCTCTGTCTGCAGAATCATGGCATTTGGATTGTCATATTTCTCACCATCTTCAGGTCTGTGTGTGCAGCTCCTCAAGGTCTACAGTCTCTAAAAGCCCACAGGAAAACCCTGCAGCTCTCAGGACAGGGTACAGCGCTGAGGTGTTCCCAGGATCGCAGCATGGCTCTGCAGCCTTCCCCCCAAAAGGGAAGGGCTTTCCTTTCACCTCTGTGATAAGCTACAGGGCGTAGCGCTGCCCCAAAGCCTCCATACGCTTGCATCCCGTGACACTGGATCTGTGTATTATTTCACGCTGGTGCTTTCCGTGATTAAATTCCCACTTGGAGCTGGCACTGAGCCCTGCTCTGGTAATAGAAAGTGTGAGCAACAATAGTGCTTGTGAGCTGCTCTGCTCCCACCTTTTCTTTAGGCGTTCTCCTGTGCAAGCTCTCTGCACACCAAAACTGTTCATCCCTCGCTGTCTGTGCTGGGCAGCCATACTGTGTTTTCTTCCTTTCCAGGAGACAACTCTGTCAGGAAGGAATAGATGTTCCCCTCTTAGCTGGTCTAGTTGATATTCCAGAGGCAGTCACCTCTAGCAAGAGGTGAAGATGACAACTGCAGGTAGTAATGTCTTAAATCCTCTGCTCTAAAACTGTGCTAAATCAGATAATCATGTTACATGCTGGCACCTAACTGTAGAACTAAAAAGAAGTTTTCCCCTTTCCTATAGATAGTATAAAAGGGAAATAGAGGCGCCTTTTTTCTTATGAAACACACATACATTCTTTCTTCTATTTGCAATTACACACACACACAAAATAGCAGATGTTTGAAATTAAAATCAAAAATGCTTTATTCTAGCTGAGGGATCCCTAACCTCATTTTGTAACCGCCTTTCAAAATCCAGCAAGTGTGCTTTAGTCACCAGGGAAAGGTGACTGCCATCTATGTGGATATGGAGACAAAAAAGTCAGTATAATTTATGATCGAACCTAAAACAGCTCTTCTCCATGGCTTGTATTTTTAATTTTGCAATTTTCAGCAGTTGAAGTGATTTCAATATGACAACAAACCTTTTCCACCACACTTCCTGATACTATTTATTTGAAAAAAGACTTTTTTTTTCTTTTTTTTTCTTACTGTGGGTTCCCTTTATGTTCCACTCAGCTGGTTAAAAAGATTACTTTGGCTTCATTTCAAAAGGACACTCTTTAACTACTTGCAAATCCAAGTGTACAATGTAGAAAACCAGTTTTCATTTAAAAGGGACCCGATATAATAATAATGATCTAAGTGTCCTAGTTGCACATTCACAGCCTAGACAGTGACTGAAGAGGTGCATAACATAGTTGTTACCATGCCCACAGCATACAATATTAGACATTGTTTCTACAGACATTCAAAGAAATAACCTAAGCTTATGGAGTGGGACATTCAGGTGTTTGCTGGAACGCAACCCCTGATAACAATTTTACAAAAATTTTTTCACTGAAGGACATTTTTAAAGATCCCTTTGTTGGCCTCAATCTGTTTTTAAAGAAGCTCACTTTATTTCTTCAAGTAACAGAAAACCTTTCTTAAACTATTACCCTAGAGACCAGTAAGAACAAGTTACTCATCGTTGTCTTTCCAGTTCTGGACAGAGAGCTATTATGCTGTATTCGTCATGTTTAAACTGTGTATGTGAGTGAATGAGAAGTTTCTTTGTGCAGGTTTCAAATTAAGAACTAAGGAGAAAACAACTCACATTACCAAGATTTTCTCATTATCTTTAAACATTTAGATTTTAAAATATTTTCTTCTTTTTTGGTTTTGTCTTTGCTTTTCTGTTGCAGGCGCAGCGTACAGGAGGCATGCCAGCTATCTGCAGAGACAGCATGTCTTTGGCAGAGCTGAGAGATACTGCTCACTTCCATATTGTTGCCCTTAAAATTTATTTTAAACAGTAAGTATTTAATTTTATTTTTAAGATATTAACTTAAATATTGCATTTCAGCAAAACAGTTTCCTTTCAGCTAGTAATCTGTCTTGACATTTTTTTTTTCTAACAGTTAATGGTACTTGTGCACATAAAGTTTAAGTTGTACATAGGCACTCGTGCCCAGCACTTCCCAGACTGAGGGGTGATATAGAATCACGTACACAATTGTTTCCTTATGCTTTTACTGACCTAATCCTGAAACAAAAAAGAAAGGATTTTCATTCAAGAGTCTTTAAGCAGTAAAGTCACCCTAGTCCAGACTATACTCCAGTGGCATGACATGAAGCACCTCTCTTGGGAGAGGCATCCTTTGAAACTAGTTGCAGCTGAGGATGTTTAAAACCCAGAGTATCAGCTGTGTTTACCATGGATAACGGTAGTTTAATTGCTCTGCAAGCTAGTCACAGACCAGCTGAGGAAAGACAGGATTGTAATCATTACCTTATGTTGCTTTTCTGACACTTAGTATTACTTTGTTATTATTTGGGCCTCAGACTAAAAGGGCTGTACTGTGGTAAAATATGATTCCAGAAATTTTATTTTCCTAAGTATTTCACCGTATGGTTGATAGTGGCACTGGCTGAAAGCTTTAATTCTTCTTTTCTGATGTGTGTATAATTCTTTTTACAGTCAATAAATGATGCTGCAGTAAATTTTCTCATGGAAAGAGAAGATTTGTACTTGCATGCAGCGTCACTCGTGGTACCTCCAAGGCCCATGCTGCTCCACAGGAGTGCAAAATGGATGGTAAACTCATGTGAGAGTGTCAGGGGCATATTTCTATTGAAATTTAATGGTCTAATGATCTGAAATTGGAGCTAAAAAAATAAATTACAGCCCTTGGTTGTGGAATGGACTTGCCTGAAAACACACTTAATGCTTTGGTGCCTCAGTTCCCACGTGTTTAAAATTATAACACCACTGCCACTCCTTTTTATCTCATAACCCTTCAGAGTTTGGGGTTCTGTGGGTTATTTTGGGGTGCTGAACAATGACACAGACATGTTTATCTGCTGACAAAAAAAAAAAAAAAAGTCTTGTTTTTGTGACTGGGGAGAGAAACTGTTTCTGTGGACACCACACTAATGCTCTTCATTCACCGCTTTCCCCTGAAATACTGTTTTGCTGCTTTTCACAAGCTGTGGGAGCTTCTTCATTTCCCTGATGCAACTTTTTACTCTTCCTCCTTTACAAACACATTACAATTTCAAACACTTCTGAGTGCCTTAGTGTTTGGTAATGACATTTGTCCAACTACCACAGCAGCTGTCCAAATGAAGGAGAGCAGTTAAATGCACAAGATTCAGTGATGGTTAGCCCTGCCTATAGGGATATTTCATGAGTGTGAGATGTTGAACAAATTTTTGTGAAGCTTTTGCAGATGGAGATTGAAGCAGACATGCAAAATACTGCACGTATTCTCTGAAGATGGTATATGTGTAGCATGGGACAGGGTGGGAAGAAGAACAATTGTTTCATGGCATGAGTTGCTATAGCTACTAAGATCAAAATTTTTCATGAAGTATCTGCATCACTGAAACCCTTCAACACAGTTGAATTAAATGGCATTGTCTGCCTCATGGAAGTAGTCCCTTGAACTAGTAATAGTCTGAAAGATTTCGGAAGTGAACCTTAGTTGCTGCAGGCATTGTAGCCGTCTGATATTTTATTCTCCTCCAAAGGTCTTTGGAGTAAATCCAATAAAAGCTTACCTGGTGCCTGCCTCCCAGAATGGAAAGGAAAATTTGGATGCCTATGGTGCCTGTATCATGCGTGGAGAGAGTTAAATGAAGTTAAAGATCTGCTCCCTTCTTTAACCAGAAATAAGGCTGCAGAGACAGAAATGTGAGTGTAGCTCCATAAAAGGGTGATCTAATGACTCATTGACACTAAAATTGGGAAGTCCCATACCTCTCCCTGTTCTTTCGTTTCCCTCTCTCCTCCTCTGGATTGTCTTGTACTGGCTCTAGCATATGAGGAAACCTCTGTGAGCCAATTCACTTGCTAAGCTGTTGGAACACTAGCCCAACAAAAAACCAAATAGAATTAGTGAGCTGAACCGACACAGAGAGAGGAGGGTGCAATAAAAATCAGGGCCCGTGCAACAGCGTAACAGTGTAGAGAAGTTTGGGGAGGAGCAGTGAAACAGTAATAGCCTGTGGTTAGTTGGCATCTTGTCACTCAGCCTGAGGCGCTCTTGTTCCAGTTTTGGCTGTAGTTTCTTTGCTTAGGAGTCGGCATTCTTTTTGTGTTGCTTCGCCTTGGATCCCTGATGCTTAGTTTGCCTTCTGTGGCACTGGTTTGGCACAAAGGCTTGGGTGGGGGATGCTCTGACCAGACAGCAACACCATCTCATCCCAGGGATATTTTTGTGACTGTTGATGTGCTTGGTCAAACCCCTGGGGAAATATAGCCATCTACTATTTGCAGTCTAACAGGGATTAGCCTGAAATCTCACAGTCCAATTGCAAGACCAGAAGGAACTTTCAGACAAAAGTTGAATGTCTTTTAGATACTGAGCCAAGTCACTCTCACATAGTGGGGCTGGGGGAGAGAGGAGGGACTGGATCACACAGGTGGGCTTAAGTATGTAAAGTCCACCTAAATCCTCCTGCAGGTCTCTGCATCTTTGGTGCCTCCAGAGGTACCTGTTAAGATCACTGCAGGACTGGAGCTTCTAATGTGTGAGCTGGAACCGAGAACAGACCTTAAAGCGCTTACCAGCACACAGCACAACCCACAGACTGGCTTATAAGGTTATTTTTATGCATCTCCACAAAGAGATGTGAAAGCCCTATGAGCTGCGCTTTGTTGAGATGGAGTTCTTACATCAAGAGACAATAAAGGAGTCACAGGCTGCCACTGGCCTATTGCATAACAGGATCAGACATTTTAATGAGCTTCTCCTAGTCCATGGTTCATCAGCCCTGCTGATTCGTAATGAAGCAGGACACTGCTATAGAAACCAGTCCAGCAAACAGCATTTTTGAATGTACTTAAGAAGACGAGTTTGAATTGAAATGCAAACAAACTGTGGATCAGTCCATCTCTTTCTGAATTGTAGGAGCCTGTTTGCCCTCCTGTCCATGTTACAGTTTAATCCAGCTTGAATTTAAGTTCTTAGAGGTATTTTAATATCTCATGTCCCAAAGTATCTAGTTTCCTCTGGTTCTTTAATATTTTTCCCATCGTAATTCTTAAGCCCACTTTTAGTGAAGGACTACAAAGAAGAAATGATAAACACATCTTCAAAATTTCTCTAATCACTTATTCTATAAACTAGGTTTATAAAAGAAATGGGACTGAAGTTAATTTTAAGGATAATGGTCTATATCACAGAGACGAATGGCTGTGAAATAACAAAAGTGTTTTTCTAAACTGCTGAATTATAAAGCAAAATAAAATGAGTCTCCAGATAATTCCATCAATTGGATTGAAGCAAACCCAAGTAAAGAAGGAAAAAACTGTTTAAGGAGTTTGACAGTAACCCAAATTTTAAGAGTACAAGACCTGACATCCATTACAGGATATTTATGATGGTACTCAAGAGAGCTCGAGAAATATGTGATGTTATCCTCTACCGTATCCCTTAGGAACCAAAATCTCCAATGACACCGCTCTTTCCCTACACCAGAATCCTACCTATATGCCACCTTGTTATGAACCACTTCAGAAAGGTGTGTTTTAATTCTCACTGTGGTTTATGAAGATTATGTTATAACAAATTGGTGCATTATCAATAAACAACTGTGTTGGGCTACAGATTTTCATAACGTAAAATTTCCTCTGACACTCATGCCTGAACACATCCCACAAAGACCTCTCCTTTCCTGGCCAGCCCTTTAAAAAAACCACATAAACCAAACCCAACCCATGATGCACAGCAAAGTGTTTGGGGAGTTCTCTTTTTGAATAGCATCAACTTCAGGAACAGCTGCTAAGGTCAAGTGGACAAAGGGAATTCAGCACCACCCACCCCATGTATTATCTTTTAAAGCTCCAGGAGCTTAATCCTTCCTGTGAACAAAGTCTGTTGTCCCACTTGCCGTTACCACTTGCATATTATATTCTGTATGAGTCTGCTTCCTCTTAAGAGTGCACCTGCAGCTCTGTGTAGTGTATGCCTACAGTATCAAAGTCCAATGTCTCTGCAATTAACCTGAGCCATAAAATGAAACATTTCTTCTGTACCGTGAGGAATGATTTCCTAAGGCCTAAATAACTCTAAATAAAATGTATTGTTACAAAAAATATTTATGACTGTTATTGCAAAGGTACTAAAAGCCCAAACTATAATCAGTATTTCTGCAAGCTGCCAGAGTGCGCTTCCTACACAGCAAGAACCAGTCAGTTTACTAGTCTTTTTCATCTGCCTGGAGAAGTAATTATGGTCTGCCCATAAATGAGAGAAATAGCTTTACTTCCAATCTTGATGACAGGAGTATATTTCATTCCTGCGAGTTAAATTTTGGTGAGAATTTTGAAAGGCTGATTTTGACCTTATTCAGCATTTTTCCATTCTCAAGCTGACCTTTGAAACCCAGAAATGTTGAATGAAAAAGAATCTGGAAGCAGAGCAAGCAGTGTGTAAGACATATGAGGAGGTTTATCACAGCTATGTCTGTGGCAGCAAAACCTACAAGACGCATTTGCTTTTCTGATTCCATCCCTTGTTGCATGCCAGAGAGCATCGCTCTGTCTACTTGGTGACCCTAAGAGTGAAAATGCTAATGTATGGCCTATATCCTGTATTACCACCTTCTTACACTGAAAATACAGAAAAATAATCAAAATTTGCCAACTTGGGTGAATAACTGAATTCATGAAAGGGTATAACTATATAATCTATTAAAAATAAGTATTTTATATCCCAATTGCTGCTATTTCTCTGTGATGGTGGCTTTCCAGTCATAACAGCCATCCCATCCACTGCATTTTAAACCTCTTTTCTCTCAGTAATTGTTTTGTTATCTTTTGACCTGGACTATAACACCCTAGCTTTTGACAAATTGACAAAAATAATCCTCAATCTCTTCATTTTGCTTGTGTTTAGATGCTTGTGATTATTTGCACTGAGTCCTCCAACAAGATACTCTCCTCAAAGCTAAATGTAAGGAGAATATTGGACCAAGAAATGTAAGTTTACAGAGAATGGAGCTGGATATTCTTTA
Source organism: Astur gentilis (assembly GCF_929443795.1). Classification (NCBI taxonomy): domain Eukaryota; kingdom Metazoa; phylum Chordata; class Aves; order Accipitriformes; family Accipitridae; genus Astur; species Astur gentilis. The sequence continues at coordinate 16,806,097 of NC_064887.1, read as the reverse complement.
AAGACTCATTAGTCACTAGGAATTAAAATGTTTACTGTATTAAAAATGTTATTTTTCTCAGCAGAACCTGTTCTGGTGACCTCATCTTTAAAAACAAAACCAGAATAAGGTTGATAATATTGAAAATTATTGTTTATTAACTTGGAAAGAAATTAGGATCAAAATTTCAAATGATGAAAGGCAACATAAAACCTGACCCCTTCTCCTGTACCAAAATATAAGAATAGAGAGATGTGAGATGTCAACAAACTTACAGCAACATGGCAGGACTGAGAATTAGGTATTGGAGGTGTACATAGGCATGATTGCAGAATTTGATGTACTTGGGTATGAAGGTAGTAGGTAACAAGAAAAATCAATGAAGATGTCACTGAGTCAGTAAAGGCTGCAGTCTTGCAAAGACCAGTAATGAAAGTCATCAGACCCTATGGATCGCGATTACTCAATTAATTTTACTGAGATTTGTTGGGTAATTTTATTAAAAGCCTCACATATTTAGTGAGGTAATGCTAGACAATTGAACTGATGTCCTCTGGGCAGTAAGGCATGTGCCAGACTGGGTGTTCTTGGTGCTCTTCCACCACCGCTGCCAGGCACAGAGAGGGCTGTCAGATATGTGAGGTCTCCCACAGGGACGCATTTTTGTGATATCTGGGCAAAACTTGCTCTTGGCGAGTGCCAGGAATTCCTGGTGTAAGCTAATTGCTCACATCAGCAATACCTTTGTTTCAGACGGCACCGAACAACTCTTGAGATCGACTACAAAGCCGTCATCTTTAAAGTGTATTCTACAGGAACGTGATTTTAGACTAGCTGAATAACAACAGTACACAGAGGGATTCTTACACTCTTGTGTACAGCCGCTGAAATTGCCCGCGGGGAGAAAAAAAGCTGCAACATATAGTCAAACGTAAGGGCTGATATTTAATGACAGATTTTTTCAGACCTTGTGACCACTCTGCCCTCCTTGAAAGGCGATGCCATTCTGGTAAGAAGACATAACCCCATTTACTTGCGGTGCTCCGGTGCAGCCGGGGAGGGCCCAGGCCCCACGGGGACTTCTCCCCGCCAAACTAACACTCCTCCGTCTTCTCTTCCCCTCACGGGCGCCGCACCAGCGAGGCCCGCGCCTCTACTTGCCCCTCCCCGCCCCGTAGGACCTGCCAACAGGTGCCAAACGCGCAGCTACCGTGCTCGGCCTCGCCGGCGGGTCGCGGCCGGTGGCGGAGCAGGTGCCGCCACAGCGCGACCGCGCTGTGGCGGCACCTGCTCCGCCACCGGCCGCGACCCGCCGGCGGGGGTGCAGGCCCTTGTTGAAAGTCTCCTAGCAACTGCTCGGCCAATGGGAGCGGCGCTGGGGCGGGGGTGTGCGGGCGGCGGGGCGGAGGAGGGGGGGGGGGGTAACGCCGCGGGGCCCGGCGAGGGGCCGGAGCGGTGGCGTCGGCAGCTGTGGGGCGCGGAGCGGAGCTCTCTCAGGAGCCGCCTCTCTCCCTCCTCCATCGGCAGCAGCCGCAGCAGGTGGTGCTGCGCGAATGGGTGCGCGGTGCTCCTCCTCCTCCTCCTCCTCCTTCTTCTCACCGGCGGCTCGGGAGGAGGGTTGCGCGGGGGCTGCGTCCCGCCTGTGAGGCGCGGCGGGTAACGGGCGCTCTGCGGCCGTTGGCGAGGCACAGGCTGGGGGGAGGGGGGCGGGTGGCGCGGCCGGGGCCGGTGAGGGAGCGGGAGGGCGCCGCAGCGCGCTGAGGTACCGGGGCTGCGCTGGGCTCTGCCCGCCCGCCGCGCCTGTGGGAGCCCGGAGCGGGGCAGCCGAGGAGAACGGCGTTTCAGCCGTCTGGGCTCGCCCTGGGGCGCTCCCTCGGCCGGGCCGGGCGAGGGCTGCGTGCGGGGGGAGCCTGTCTGGCCGTGGCGGTGCTGTGGATCTTGACCTGTGCCCCTTCTTGTCAGGCTCCGGCTGATCCGCAGGGACGAGGGAGAGCTAGGGGAGCGGCGTGGCTTTGCCGGCCGTCCTCCCCGCTGGAAGGCCCAGCGTTTTGTTGATCTCGGTGGAGCTACAAGCGGCGGATGCTCTAAGAGGTGAGCGCCGTAAAGCTTTCTACTGAGTCAGTGAATTGGGGACTGCTCGGGTTTAGCTGGTAGTTTCACGTGATGGGAGAGTAGAGGTTCCATAAAGGATTTTGGCTTTTTTGTTTTGTTTTTTTGATTTTGTTTAAAAATATTTTTTCTCTATTTGCAGCAAAGCCCATTTCAATTTGAAGATCAAATCATAACGCAAGATCAGTCTGTAGTATTACTGCATCCCCTATTTGTGTAGAACACTGCTGCTTTCTGTGCTGTCAATGAAATAGTTACACGGGGCTCCATATGCTATGAAGGTATGATAGGAATTTCAGGGCAATGACTTAAAATAGGAGGCATGTGAAATAAAATGTGAATGTATTAAGTAAATTTCAATAGCAAACTTAGAAAGGAGACCTAGAGGAATTGTTTGATACCATTGATGGAGCAGGTTATAAGTATTTGGGGGGAAGATTTTCTTTCTGTTTCTTGCGGGGGGAGGGGGGGGAGCTGTGGTACTAGTATCAGTTGTCATTTGGACTGGTGAGAGCATAGAAGAGGGTAGTACTGGGCTCACTGGGGTCGATATCTTGTCTCTGGTAGTGGCTGGTGGCAGATGCTAAGAAAAAGATTGTAAGTATAGGTTGGTTGCACAGCGATACTTTTATCTGTGTATCCTCCCAGTATACTGCAGTCTGGAGCTGAAGGATTTCTGAGCAGAGGTTGTACCTCTCTCTTTAAATTTAATAGCTGCTGGTGGATGTTTTTCAATGAATTGGAGCCGTATATTTAGCATTCACAGCGCCTCATGGTGATGTGAGGCCATAATTTAACTGTGTTTTATATGGAAAAATGCTCTTATTTTCCAGCTTTTGTGCTGAATGTCTCATTTCATTCTGCATAACTGTTGTGTTAAAAGAAGCAACAAATAATTATTTTCTATACATTTGTCCTATTTCTCTAGCTGTTTCCTCTTCTAGCTGAAAAGTCATAGCTTATTAGTTTCTTGTATGAAAGTGTTGATTGACCTTCTTGCACCATTTTCAGGCCTGTTCTCTTTTATACAGGGAAGGTTGTATCTCTGTGTGATATTTAAGCTGGGGGAGCTTAGTGTTCATACAGAGACGTTATTGTGATCTCTTTTCTGTCCTCTGCTCCAACGTTCTGTGAAGTGCCTGTGAGTTATTTCCAGAGGACTAATCATAGTGACCCTGGGATCTCTTCCTGCATAATACCTAACCAGAGGCTGTTGGTTTAAGTACATAGCAGAGTTGTCTTTTTCATTGTGTTAGTTTGCATTTATGATCATGGAATTTCAGCTGCTGATTTTTATCATCCATTTGCTTAGTACAAGGACAACCTTCTGCAGTTTTTCTTTCAATCTGGGTCTTTATTTCTCTGAATAACTCTGTACAGTACATGAGCTTTCTCATTTACCTGCTCATCATCTTTTTAAATTTACTGAACAACAGGTATGCCCGCACTCTAATTTTCGTTTCTTTGGGACTTCCATATGATACACTTTCATATCTTCTCCTCACCCTTTTTTCACTTATTCCTACACTTTGCACTTCCCTATCTATAATTGGTCATTAATAAATCCCCTGACATCTTAGTTTAAGAGCTTTTGGTAGGAAACATTTTGAAAGGTTTTTTTGGAAATCCAGTTATCCTGTCTTGCCCAGGTATGTCGGCTCATTCCTTCTTCCGGAGCACTGTGGCAGACTTGTTAGAGTTCCTTTCTTCCACAGAAGGTATGCTGACATTTCACTAATCCTATTTGTTTGTGGTTACCAAATCTGTTCTATGACACTTCTGTTTTGCTCAACAGAAACCTAGGCTTTACATGAGAACTATTCCTTGAAGTCCCTGGCAATCTTTAGAGAAATTAGTTGCAGTTACCATCTTCCATTCCATGCCTGATTAAACTTACAGGTTATATCCTACTGATACTTGAGAGTTTCATAGGTTCTGGCTCTGCCCAGTAAATGTTACCAATTTTAGGAACTAGTGAGGTGTGGGGGGTTTTGGTTGTTTTGGGTGGGTTTTTTTTTGTGGTTTTTTTGTGTTTTTTTTTTTTTTTTTTTTTTCTTTTTATAAGTTGTCTGCTTGCAGAGACAGCCAAACTATGAAGTTTGGCTAAAGTTGATCTTGGGAAAAGGAGGAGGAACTGCAGAAGACAGTTCCTAAGGTTTTCCTGTTGTGTATCTGTGACATGGGGAGGTTTGGTAGCATAATGTTCTGCTCCAGCTACATGTAGTAAGCCATTTGTGAATGCAAACAGAGGAATACAATTTTGAAGATAAACAAAAATAGTACTATTGTTTGGCAATGGGAAAATGCTAATGTGAAGATCCATAGTGTTAGTTCAAAATGGGGTAGGAATTTGGGAGCCAGATGAAACATTTCCACGTTTCAATTTTTTCAGTGATTGCATTAACAGAATTTCAGTTATCTGTGTATGTAAAAGGTAGAGTTGTATCTTGAGGTAGTAGAAAAGATTTTATTCCTTGTAACAAGTGTTTGAGGCAAAGACCATGACGCAACGAACATCGAATGTTGAATTTTATCAGGTGTGAGGTTATATTCTCATGTGGTTATACATGTTGAGAAGGTCAAATAAACATTTGTTTTCTTAAAACTCTTGATTATTTTTTTTATTTGTTTGTTTTTGAAGTAAAATGGCATGGAGAAATGTAGTTGTGATTTTCTGAGTATGATATGCTCAGAATGAAGTGGAGACTTAATACCTGCAGGCTAGGTGGTTTGACTTGCCTTTTCATGTTACTTTTGACAATACTGAGAAGTTTAGCTGGAAATTTGCCATTACTTAAAGTTCCCATAGAGTGTGGTAAGTGGAGGGATTCCCCCACCCCCATTTTGCAGTTAATAGAATAACGATTAAATTGCCATAGTCTTGTAAATGTGGGGGGAAAGATCTGGGGTCTGCTTTGATTGCAAGACCATCATTAAAATTACAATATTAAATAAAGGTCACTAAAACTGTAATAGATTTTTAGAGGAAGGAATTCTTTCAACTATACAGTTATCACTGGATATGATATGCATATTTTGGTGATAACTGTAAACTGTGTTATTAAAATAGCTGTAGAGAGAGAGTAAGTTTCAAAACTCTAGGGAGGAAATGCATGGACTTTCATGGTGATTACATGAATTAAAACAAGTATGTTTCTTACAACGTTATCAGGGATAGACTTGTAAATCTACAATGTCATAACCAGAGTGTACCCTAAATCTACATAGACTGATGTGTCTTTGTGTCTGTCTGGATAAGAGCCATCTGTGTGGCATCTGTGGATTACTAGACAAATGTAAAAGCTTTAAGCAGATTCACAGCTCCTTTTGGATATAATTTTAGTAGAAGGAATCATATTGCCCTTTAAGTAAATGCTAACTATGCCCCCCTCAATTTTTACAAGTTGAACTATATACATGTCACAACTTGTATTAGTATTTGAAATATATAGAGAAGGAATGTTTGTTTGACAATTTCTGGTTGATACTGACTTTTTAAAACTTTTTTTCCAAGGCATTGTGATATTGGGGACAGGTAGAAACCACCTCTCCAAAAATTGCCTTTCCCCATCCTCTGCCTTAGGGGGGGGGGGAATTTTCTTGGTTACCAGATACTGCATTTCCCATTTGTGTCGCACCCTGTGTTTGTTAGAGATGACCAGATGGTGTAATGTGATCGCAGCACAGTGCTGTGACAAGTGATTATCTTCTGATTGAATGAGTTTTACAAACCCAGTTACAACTACTCTTCTTCAAGTTTAAGCATGATATTAAGAAATTCTAAGTATGCTGAGTTGTGTGAAGCTTATAATCCTAACTTCTTGCTGCTCATGGTCTTTGCATTGCAGTATGATCTGAACTCAGCCTTACTTAATTGGATTTCTGTCTTGAATCTTGGCATATTCATTGTCAATCCCTCCCCTGTCCCCCAAAACAGAACAGTAATTTTAAGAACAGCTACTTTCAGCTCTCTGGGTTTGTGAAATGTACTATTTTTGAAGTTTAATCTAATCTTGTTCTTGAAAAGAAAGATGTATTTGTTAGTGAATCATGTAGGAGTTTGTGGAACTATTCCTGTAGATTTTTGTCAAAAAATTCCCCAGGTGCCTTTCTAAGAATCAAGTTCTCATATGTTATTACCATGACAGCTCTTATTTTTTAAGTTCTTTGGGTTTTTTGTACTTCACTTGTTCCGACAAGCACTTGAATGGCTTGATTGCTGCTTCCTTGGTTGTAAGTTGTCTGTGATTTTAGTGTGTTTTGGGGAGATGTGTGTGTTTGGAGTTTCTTGTTAGTTTGTTTTTTAGATTTCCATTTGCAGTGGGATGGCTGTGCCGTTATGTGCACACATTTGAAATTGGGTTGCAGAGGCTCATTTTTTGACAATCCATCGAAGTCTTATCCACTCCAGGGCTTTCTTGCTTGGGACAGGAAGTGACAATTGGCAGAATTACATCTAGCAAGCACTGGGTCGTTACAGGTTTATGAACCTGTTGGTGAAGTAACTGCAACAAATCCCTGTGTACAGAGAATGGGCACAGAATGAAAATCATTAAGTAGTTACAGAAGTTTGGGCTGTTCAGTGGTTCTTTTTTCTCCCACCCGCAGTCAGTCAGATGTTAGTATGAGATGCTGGGAAACAGCAAAATTTGACTTTTTGCTTCCTATTGCATGTTTTCCCAAGCAGGATTTGAGGAGGGGGAGGAAAAAAAACCCCAAACCAAAACACCCCAAAACCCCACAAAACCTTCTTAACTATTTTTGTTTGGTTAAAGCCTTTCTGTGTTAACTAGGATAGCCTAGGGAGATCCCTAAAGTACTTCGCAATCTTATGTATTTTATTATTCTTCCATAATTACACAAAATACTGCTTCAGAGTTACACACTTTTGTCCTCTACGTGAATATGTTCCCTGGTACATTTTGGTGGTTAAAGAGAGCATTGTAGTGTACTAAAGGTGCAGCATACTAAAGGTGAAGAGTCCCTTCTCAATACACTGTATCTAAACTAATTTTGCATCCATGCTGTCTTCATCAGGAATGCTCATCTTTAGCTCTTGCATACTTCAGTGAGGCTATTTTGAGCCACGTTGCTCCAGAGGAACTGCCTAGACTGGGAAGGAAATGTATCTGATGGGTCTTAATCACCAGATAGCTTTAGAAGTCACGGCTGAGGTCCTGAACTGGCAGTAGAAGCCACGTGGAACTGATGAGATGATCTTAGCATGGGACTAAAGGCTTGTAGCGTTCCCATTTGCAGCTGACACAGGATTGTCTCATTCTGCACATCTGAATTTAATTCTAAATACAGTATGTAAAGATGATTCAAGTAAAAAATGCTGACCACTCCCTGAAATGATTACTGCTTCAAAGCTACTGCACTTGTTTGATGACATGTAGCTATTTAAGATACCTTAGGGTAGTGGTTTAACAGCTGAAGGAAGCATTTGAGTTTGGCGCTTTCCAAAACTTGAAATTGCTGAGGGTGGCTTTTAATCTGATGTATTAAACAGTGTGCAGTGTACTGCAGGTGGTCTTTTCAAGTCTAAAGGCTCTAGAGCCTTCAAGATTGATTAATGTGAGAAGAATATAGTTGCATTATCTGGACTTTATTGTACTGCCTATGTGTTCTTGCTTTTTCTGTCTTCACTAGACATCTTTCTGAGCCTGAGTTTGTGTGTTAATTTTCTTGTGTCCTCTTGGTGTACCTAGAAACAGTGCATCACTAGAGAGTAGTCTTGATAAAGCATCTGCACTGAATGAATCTCTCTCAAATTTAGAGAGTCATTGCATTCCCACATCTGGACTAATTGGGTTTCTGCTTCCAGTCAAACATCGTTTGGAGTGATGGATGCTGTGTCAGAATAGTATTGTCAGTGCAGAGAGACCTGTGGGTTGGTAATACTGTACGTTCACGGAATTTGGATGATAAGATCTCATAATGGGTATGCAGCCTCTTAAAGAATAAAAGCTGGTTTGTTTGAAATTAATGGCATATCTGAAATGTGAGTAGTATTTTTGTGGACTTTGCAACAGTCCTTAATGGAATTTGTGTGTCTTGAGTTTCTTAACAATCTTTTGAAATACCTTATTAGAATGCAGGATTGCAATGCCAGTAATGAAAATATACTTGTAGTTTAATTTGCCTTCTTTTTCCCTTACGTTTGCAGGATTCTCTATCTGATGGATCCAACAGAAACGAAACTAACATGTAAGAAGTGTGTCCTCTTAATCCTTAGTTTGACTTTAAATTCCAGTTTTAAAAGCACAGTTGTTTTGGATGGGTGGAAAAAAAAAAAAAAAGGATTGACTTGCAGATTTCTGCTGTGAAGTGAGTTCTTGTCTTTAGAATCTGAACCTTTGTTCATTTCAAGACATCTTGCTTTTAGAGGGGAAAAAAGTTGAAAAATGTGCATAAATGAATATGGGCAGAGAGAAAGCAGAAAAACCAATTTCTTAAACAAGAACAACCACTAGATTGTTGCATTGATAGTGTTTTTCTTGCTGCCTTACATGTGCTTTCTGATACGTAATGTAGTAGTTTCTGCAAGCTTTCAACTGATCTGAGGAATAACTATTTACATCTTTTCCAACTAAATTTATGAACCTGGAGAAATACTCATCCAGCTGGATATTTTATTTTCTAATGCTGAGCATTCTGTAATACAACTCTACACCAGTAGATCTCTTAAAACTTGGTGTTACTTCAGGCACTGTGTTCTGTGCTTTGAAATGTTGATAAGGATTCTTACACTTTCCCTGTTCTCAAGAGACCTTATGAATAACGGAGCACACTCCCCCCCTCCCCCCCCCCCCTTCCTTTCTCTTTTTCCCCCTAAATGATAACTTTTTCCACAGTGATAAAAATACAGCGGTTTGGTGTCAGAAATTTAGAAGTTGCTTATTCAGAGTGTGTTTATTGGAACATTAGCGGGTGGTTAGGGGAAAACACCCTTGTGCTCTAAAAGTCTACAGAGTCCATGTAAAACTGACTTGAGATTTTGTTCTGAAGTGCTAATTTGAAAAGGTGGAAAGTTTATTTCCCTGAAGTATTATTGTTCGCGTAACAGCTGATGAGTTATGCTGTTCAGCTCTTAAGCATCCAAGCTGGATTTTCAGTTTCTGGCAGTGTGGTAACTAATGGCATTATGTGCCTTCTTACTGTGCAGTGGAGGTAGGGTATGGGGACAATCGGTTTGTTCTTCCTTGTGAGCGTGTGACTTTCCTTTGGTTTGCAGAGGGCTGGTGCTGTACTGAGTGGCTGTGCCAACAGGGTAAGGCTTCTATTTGTTTTCTTCAACAATTTTAGAGATTCTGCAAAGAAGCAAGCAACTTGCCAAGGCAAGGCAATATAACTAAATGTATAGGTTAAGTTAAATGTAAATGGTTAAATACTTATTAGAAGTTCCTTTGCCTTCCCTCTGCTAATATATCTTTTCTAGAGCCTTTATTATCCTTTTCTTTAATAATCTGACTCAGACAGATTTATGTTAAAACTTCACGTAAGTTTATCTTAATAAAATTGCTTTCCGGTTGTATGGCAGGAATATATTCAATATTTGGCTTGCTGTGTTTTCTCTGCTGTATATCAGCAGAAACAACTGAGTTATCTATAGTGTGAATCTTTATTATTTTCATGTATGCATGGCATTTTAGCTTTAGTTAATGGTTTACAAGACTTAGTTAAGTTTAAGGCTTACTAAATATAGATAGGTGCATCATTTTTACAGCATAATATCTGCTGTGCTTACTGTGTTCTAAATGCTGTGTAAAGAAGCAGAAAAACTTCATGTGGCTCAAGTCCAATAGTCACTCTCCTACGCCTGCTTTAACAATAGCGGCTAATACAGCTACAAGATTAATCTAAAATGCTCTTGCTATTTTAGGAGATGCCTACGTAACACACGTTGCCAGCAATTGTACTAAATACTTCACTGCTGAACCAGTTGCTCAGGTACCCTGCCTGTCTTTGTTGCTATGGGAGATTGGAAGACTATTACTGTGCCAGTGCTGTCATCAGGTAAACTGGTAATATTTTGAGTTCAGTAGATTTGCTAACTTTACCAGTGACATTATAGCTGCTAAAGAGAGAGAGATTGGAGTTTTGTGCATGACATACTTGACCAGTTAAGCAGAATGTTAAATAATGTGCAGTATATACAGTGCCTTGTTTTGGATTGAGTCCTTACAGAAATGCTGCTGTAGAATACTGTCCTTTCACACACATATATATATATATATATAAAAAAATGTTCTAAGACTTTTCAGTCACACTTTTTTTTTTAATTGCACCTTTTGGGATATCTTGTGTTTTCAGAGGTTTCTTTACTTGTTCTAAATACTATTACCTTATAAATTGATTATAAATTTATTAAAGGAGTAAATATTTCCTTGCCTGCTTCTACCTAGTGGAAGAGTAAATTATAGCATGCACTTAATATGAATAAGGATATCGTACATTCTGTAAGAATTTTCACTAGGCGCATGGCTTTTGCACCTGTGTGTAAAAAAAAAAAAAAAAAGTGTGGTAGCATGGCAGTTAGAAAGAAAGGTTGGGCAGAGTTTTTTTTTCTTGGTAGAGGTGTAAAATTGAAAGATGCAATACCTTAAAATGTTATTGAGTCTTTAAATTTTCAGTGGAAGTTTATCTGTTTTTTCATTGTGAATTGTTTATGTCATTTTAGATGAAATTCTAAGCTCTAGACTTGTAAATTTCTGTAAATAATAATTTGAGTAGTTGGAGGGTTGATTTTTTTTTTTTGTATGTGATGTGTCCTAAGCTGTTAGCCCTGACTTGTTTCTTAATGTTTTTAACTTTTAGATAGCAAAAATATCTTTCAATATACCTCAGAAAAAAAGATATCTCCCCCAAGCATGAACTCACAAGTGCTACGCTTGCCACTGCCTTCATCCAAAAGCATGCACAGCTTTTTCAGTGCCTTCTGCACAGAAGAGAATATTGAACAGAGTATATCGTATCTCAACAGGGTAAGCCAGATATTGTTTATTGGAGGTTGTGTGAAGGTGACACTAAATCAATTGTGGTAGTAAAGATTCACTGGATTAGGAAGGCTTCTTTCTCAATGCTCAGAAGCCAAGGTTGGTGGGGAATAGGATTCCTGCCCCCCGCCCCCCCCCCAGATTTCATTCAATATTTTTTCTCTCTTTTGGAGAATTGTGAGAGATTGATCCAGTTATTTATTCCCCCCCCCTCCTCCTTGTCTTTTACCAGGAATTGACAACATTGGGCTTTCCTTCTATTTATGCGGAGTCCAAAGGAAAAGAATTAAATTTAATATCTATCATAAATTGCATGAATGAATTGCTTGTACTGCAGCACAAGAACCTTCGAGCTCAGGAAGAAGTAGAAATGCAGCATCTGAAACTGGGTAGTGATATGGATCACTTACAGAACAGCTATGCTAAATTAAAGGTAGAAAATAAGATAATTTCACCGATATTACACAGCATTTATGTTTAACAGATACTGTACATTCTTAACAGTGAGTGCTTTTTTTGTTTTTCTTCCCGGTACTAATCTGCAATTGTATTTTTATTTGCATTTTGGGGTTATTTGAAGTATTTTTCCAGTTGAAAATTCCTTAAAGTTAACAAAATATGAATTAATGAGAGAACAGAAAACTTATTGAGAATTATGGCCCCTTTAATCAAGGAAGAGGGAAAACTGTTTGGATTGGAAGTGTTAATGCATGCTGTGGGTGAAAATGTTAAACACTTCAGTTCATATCATTCAGTAACACTTAAAACGATATGCCCAGCTCTAAAATACAAATTCCCAATATAATTGCAACCAGTAAAGGTGTAGGTATTTCTAGTGTGTGTCACAGGGCTGTTACCAGTCTTTCTCCATATCTGTAGCTTTTTCCATGTTTTTTTTTGTTGTTGTTGTTGGATTCCTTGGATAGCTGACTACAAAGGCTCCTTGCAAGAACTGCTCAGAAGCTGTTGTCAAAACTGAAGTCACTGAGCTTCATTTTATCGCAGGATAAATACATAGACAAGCCAGTCACTGTGGAGTAGCTGATGCATTGGAAGTTCACAGCCTATGCTACTTCATGGGTACTTGTATGGGCAGTCATATTAGTGTCGTATTTCCCTTGATTCTGTCAAGGAAATAAAATTTTTAGAAAGACTTCAGTGCATGATTTGGGGCCTTTTAGGCTTGCTTTTCACTATGGCTAGCTAGCACTGTCCCATTGACAAATACTGGTGTAGATTCTCAAAATCATAGCAGTCCTGCTGAGATGGGTCATCCATGTAGAAGCATTTCAATGTGACATGAACAATCATGTGTAACTGCACTCATTTTTATACAAACACTCTATAATGTTAGGTTCCAGAACACTGCAGTTGCTTTCCCTAGACAAATGGCTTTAAGGTGAGGCAGGGGAAAATTTGTTAGAATTACTTCAATCCCAGGGCATTTAATTTAGCTGTCAGCTTGTAAAGTTTCTCATGCAAATTCTTTCAGATACCCTGCAGTAATCCTCTTGACTTCCACTATTGTGTTACTTATATTCTGATGTGGTTTCCTTAGACGTTCTTGTTCCTTAAATATCTCTACCCATTTGTAGCTCACTACCTGTACAAAGAAAAAGAGCTTGTATATGGTGTTTGGCTCTGTCATTTAAACTGGCAATTTCAGGTTTGTTTGAGTCTCAGATTTGTGGAGGAAGGTTTCTAAAAATGCTAGTTTTGCATAATCTGTTATAATGAGATCATCTGTCTAGCCTTACTCTGTATATGTGAAATGTCCCATTTCCTTTGCTATGGCCACAGTCTGCTGATCTGTGTAATTGTTCCCTTGATTGTTTAACAGAAGTGTTCCAGTAATACTGTAGTCCAAAATTCATACAGGTTGCTTAGTATCTGCCTCACTATCACAGTATAGATATGCTTACAGAATCCTGACTTAATGAAAAAGTAATAACTGTATAAGATAGTATCTGTTAAACACCAAGCTAAATTTTTGTTTCTTGTGAGCAGGAATGTTTCTTGTACTGGAGAATCATCCTTCTTGCTCCAGAAAATACAACTAATTTGTTATTGAGAATGCAAGAGAATCCCCAAAACATCAGAGATCAAATAATTTACTAATTTACTTCAAGTGAGGTGGTTTGGCAGTTTGGTTTGGGTGTTGTGTGTGTTGGGTGGGGTTTTTTTGAATTGCTTGCTATTAATTCTTATTGATACTGAACTATCAACACTTTTTCTAGGAACAGTTGGAATTATCTAAAAGGGAAATAGTTGGACTTCAGGAAAGAGACAGACAACTGCAAAGCAAGAACAGAAATTTGCACCAGTTACTTAAAAATGAAAAGGATGAAGTGAGTTTTGTACATTAACACGAGTCATTACATAAATATTCAATAATGTGGTTTTTTTGCAAGGAGTCTCATAATTGTTCACTTTGAAGGTTTTTTCTGTTGGTAAATGTTGTCTTTCACCAAAGTGAAATTGGCCTGTTGCATATAGATAAATAGATTCTGTAAGGGATAGGTCCAAGATACAACAATGGTAGAGAGTACTGCAGAAATGCACATGTACAGTTTTCTGAGGCTTTCAATACTTTTGAGCATAGCTTTACCTTAGAATGTTTAAAAAGACCAAAATGTAGGAGGGGACAACAGGATTCAGTCACATGCTCAAAGCTATGTGTATAGGAGCTTTTCTTTGTTTGCTTTTGTTTTGTTTGTTTTGGTCATGGTTTGGTTTTTTGGTGTTTTTTTTGTTGTTGTTGTTGTTTTGTTTGTTTGTTTGTTTTAATGTTGTAGAGGAGAGCAGAAGACCAGAAAGAAGGGGAAGTATTGGGGAAACCCAGCCCAAAAGCACAGTCTCATTAAACCTGGGAGTCTTGGAAGAGCTAAGATCAGAAAACACTTTGACATCCAAGACACTGCTTAGCTTGGGATTTGTTTCCAGTGTGCTCCTTTCCCCCCCACTGTACTTTGCATGGCTCCTAAGTTTCTGTGAATACTCTGTGTTCATAAACATATTCATACAGTTAGCAATTACAACACTATTTGTGTCCAGTGAACATCCTAAAGTTCCAGCTTAACATATTGAATGTGCTGTATGTTTGTAAGGTTAAAACTGATGATTCAAAAAAACTCCAACACAACCCAGGCATTGATAGTACAGGCCAAGAATGTGCTTTATGATATGTTTTAATGTTCTTTTAGACCAAATGGAATGGTCTGTCTTCCAGCATCCTGCTGCCCAAAAGAAGAGTTTATTATTTTTTTAGTGTAAACCTGACAAGCCTACTTTTAAACTAGATCCTGAACATTAATTGCTGAAACAAAAAAATGTCTTTCTCTGCTCTGTTCACTAAAGGTGTTAAAGAAGGTTATGTGAATTGCAAGAAGATGAGTTCAGTTGTACTTCAGAGGAGCTATAGTATTATAATATGTTGCTTACAATGTTGGTTTCTGCAGAAAAACTAAATTCCCTGAGATAAGTCTGAGGTCAGAATCCATGGGTTGGGAGAGTTCTCCAGATTAATTTTGTCACTTCCTTTCACCAGAAATACAGTTTAATAGAAGAGTCATTTTGCTTCATGTGTTTTGGTTTTCTGAAGAAATTTATGTACTTATGCTTTAGTTGAAGAAATACAGGTTTTGTGGGGTTGCTTTTAGGTACAGAAGTTACAGAACATAATTTCAAGTCGAGCTACACAGTACAATCATGATATGAAGAGGAAAGAAAGAGAATATAACAAATTAAAGGAACGCTTACATCAATTAGTCATGAACAAAAAGGACAAAAAGATAGGTAAGCAGCTCTGAATTTTACTACAGGAAAATAGCATATTCTGTATGTTAACAATGTTTATATTTGGTTCTGTGTATCTGTAAAGTCAATATGGCTGCCCTCTTGTAGATTTTTTTTTTTTAGATGTTAAAATCTTTTATGTAAGATTTAGTATTTCTTGTCAGCTGACTGTGTAAGGCTAATAAACTTCTGTGTTCCGTAAGATTGTTTACCAAGCGCAAACCAAGATGGAGATATTCACAAAATGAGTTGGTTTTTTTACTAGGGAGAATTACTTGGAATTAATTCCTAAGCTAGAGCTGTGTCTCCTATTTTCTTGCTACTGCTGCCATCACAAGACTTTGGATAGTGTCATAAACACTGTATTATGCCTACCAGTTCCAATCAGGAAGGAACACTGCATGAGCTTTTTTCCCCTTGAGATACTACAGTCTACTTCTGTTAACAGTAAGCGATGAGAAATTAGAGAGGAAGTAACATAAGATAGACATAGCATGTAGTGCTATGTGAAATGAGGAGAAAAGAGATCTCCTTTATCATATAAGTACTTTTAAGTTGTGCTGCCCAAAAATTGTATTCAGGATATTCATCAGTGCTGTTTAGCATGAGTATAGTTTTCTGTGGTGTGTTGCTGAAAATAGGCATCAGTGTTATGTAACAGATAAAACTATCTGCACCTCTTGATTCATATATCTGGCTTTAGAGTATTCTGTATAACTTTTCTTCAGTGTAAGGGAGGTACTGCTCATCCTCTCCTATCCCTCCTGCCACCCCTGAAACCTGCAGCTGTTTGCCAACTGCGGTGCATGTTGTATTTTAGTAAGCTGGTTTAGTTCTCTAAACCAGAAGAAAACTATTTGTGTTTTTGCCAAGTTGGTTTTCTGCTGATTTAGTTTTCTGAAAGTGCTTGTGGGTAAGCCAAACCAGGTTTGGACACTGTAGCAGGAACACCTATTTTGGCTACAGAAAGTCTTTGGGTATCAACTCAGTATAACTCTAGAAGCCTCACCCTGAGATCAGTGAAACTTATTTGTGGCATGTTCTTGACCCCTTAATACTAGCTCACGTATCAGTGAGGTCAAAATAACAGGTTTTTAAACCTAGTTACTGTTTGCTTGATAGCTAACTAGAATTGAGCTTGGACCACTAATCTGTAGTAATGTGTTGGGTTTTTGGGGTTTTTTTTGTTGTTGTGGTTTTTTGTTGTTTTTTTGTTTTCTTTTTCTTCAAATGTTGACAGAAAGTTTTTGTTTTGAGGAACACCTTGTGAAACATCACAAAGTTGCTTACTCTAAACTGGAAATAAAACTGGTATGATTGCCAGAAGAGAGGTTAGAGTTGATACACCATTGCTATAAAGGCTGAAATAGGGATAAAGGTGCCATTAAGAAATGCATTAAAAAGGTAAGACAGGATGAGAATATGTCCCTCTGAGTTTCAAAAATTATCATCTTTCCTTGATTATCTTATTCTTACTTTGTTAAGCAGGGCAATGTGTTTCAATATGGGTCTAAAGATTGAGGGGGATATTTGGGTAACGTGGTCTCTTGGCAATAACTACATGGAAATGCTAATAGGTAAATGCAATGACATCTGAATATTTATATATTTGCATGTTGTTTCATGCTTTGAAATGTCCTTTTCATTTGTAGCTATGGAAGTTCTAAATTATGTTGGTAGAGCTGATGGGAAGAGAGGTGCATGGAGGACTGATAAGACAGAAGCCAGGTAGTTGTCTTAGAACAACATTAAATGAAGTCTATATTATGGCTGTTACGTTGTTACTGTAAGATTGCTTCTTCCAGAAACGAAGAAGAAATGTACAAAGTTCTGTTAAGTGATTATGAACAACGCCAAAACCAGCTTTTAGTGGAAAATGCTGAGCTGAAAAAAGTTCTTCAGCAAATGAAGAAAGAGATTATTTCACTTCTCCCACCTCAGAAACAGAAACCTAAAGAAAGGCCTGAAGATGGGCCAGTAAGTATTCTTCAGTTAAAATTAAATCTGTCTGGTAGTTTGGTATAGTGCTGGAGTAATTTGATCATTAAGGGGGGCCGGGGGGGGAGGGAAGATAAACTTCTTGTGGAACTTGTGGATTGCACATCCTGTGCTGTGCTTGAAATCCATTGGTGTTTATATGTTCTACTCTCTGTGAACAACACCCAGTGTATTCTTCCTAGTCAGTCAATGGAAAGCTTGAAATTATACTTTAAATAAATTTTCAGTGCAGTGGGTACCTGTATGTAATTCTAGATAACAATGCATTTTGGATTTTGTTGGCCTTCCATACTAAGATGTTGATGGTAGCTTTCAAGGTGCTTATGCAAAGACACCAGGCTTCCCATAGAATCCATGGGGGTGGAGGACATGTAATTAGGGTGTGCTATAGGATAGTACATGGATTAGAGCAGCTATTAGTGCCTTTTACAGAGCTTCTGGTGTGTTCAAGGAAAATGTTTGATTTCCAAGAAAAATGGTTTGTGGAGTTTTCTGTTTCTTTTGTTTCCAGGTTTTAAGTCTTTCTTTGTTTACACAGGATACCTTATTTTTATGGAACTGCACATTCATTTATCGAAGAGTTTGTTTATTCCTTTTGCTGATTCCTTGCTAGAAGTTGGAGTTCTGTTTTGATCGCAGAATGGAGTAGGGAATAATCTAGAAGGTTAACTGAGCTTTGTCTTAGCAATAAGAGTATCCCTGGGCATAAGAAAGAGTTGAAATACAGAAAACAGGCATAAAGGCTAGATTCTGGGAATCATTCAAGATTGATAGTGTACTAGTAATAGGATATTAAGAGAATATGGATACGCTACAGAACAAAGGATGAAGTGTTTCTTGTTACAGTAAATAGTATGTGTTGGTACATAAGCATATGTGTAGATGGAGCCTTCCAGAGTGTGCTGTTACTGTGGAATCTAGTGCTTGCCATTTCAGAACGTCCCCCGTCCCTCTCAAGTTGCTTTACTGCTTCCTTTACTACTGAGCCGTCTCGGGTGCATTGTCCAGCCCCAGAATGTGCTATGTAGAAGAGCACTAGACTCTCTTCAGCCACTTCTTTGTAAGATGTGAATAAACTCTTTTAACTTGCTCCCTGTACTGTGTAGAATGGACTCCCGTGTGTATTTAGTGAAGTAATCAGTAATGTGCAGTGTTCTTAACCTTTACCTTAAGAGTTCATGTAGGAAGTCAGTAGATCTAATTATTACTATAGTTTAGCAACACGAAGTTGATCTTCAGTAATGGGTGTTGGGTATACTTTGTAGTATAAAGCATAATTGGGTACCATTTCTGTGAATGATCCTTCTGCTTTTAGGATTTCAGTGAGGCCAGGAGTGTTTGGCACAAACTTGAGTACACTGGTGAAAATCCAGCTGTGGGAATGGGGTCTTTATGAACTTGCTCCTTGAAACAACAAACGAGGAAAAACTGGGACTTAGTGCTCTGAAATTCACTGTTCTTGGGTGATTAGACAAGTATTTGTTAACTATTGTAGCATTAATAGACTACTAAGAAAATACTAAAAGTATTTAGTGCACTGAAACTTCTGATTAGTTCTCTTGTAACAGTACTAATTAACCAAACTAAGCAAAGCAACTACTTCTATACAACAGTAATTTCTGGTAGTACAATAATGATAGAAGTACTTACTAGCTGCAAGTCTCAAGTGGAATTATTTCAGTGGGTTGTAGGGTGGTGTGGGGTTTTTGGTTTGTTGGGGGTTTTTTGTTGTTGGTTTTTTTTCCATTTAACCTATTGTATGCTTTCTCTAATGTCATGCCACTCTAGAATTGGAGATAGCAGTGTCCCTATCATGACAAAAAACTTGGGTTTTTTTACATTTGTCAAATTAATATAAACAGGAAGAATGTTGCCAAAAATGATGGTTTTGCAAAAGTAAATTATTTATTTAAGACTTAATCTATCCCACAATGCCTATTTTACGTGGATTAGCTTTTTGTTTAGAAATACTGGTTTGCTTTGTGAATGTCTGAAAAAAATTTATATTTAAAACATTGGATCTGATAGTTCATGCTTGTTTGTGGCTCTCTTAACATTTTGGTATGAAATCTGAATTCTTATTGAACGCCTTGCAGAACAACAACAAAAAACCACAAAAAAACCCCAACAAACATTGCATTTCTACTTAGAAGTGCTAATTCATATTGATTCTTAGAAGGAAACATACACCTTGAAGTGTGGCAGCTAATGATGTAGTTGCATCATTTATCACTTTGCTTCCCATCACAGAATAACAGCCATGAAACCAGCCAGACTGTCATGTTATCACAGTACTATAGAGACCTATTCCAGATGGGGCTTTCATTGTGTTAGCATATATAAATATAAGAAAAGGAATAAGATGTTGCTTTATGAAGTGACATAAAACTCTTTAACCAACCAACCAAGCTCTGCCTCCCTGTTCCCCCAAAACAACAACAAAAAACCCAAACCAAAATCCTGTGTGTGGGGTTTTTTGTTTTTTTTTTTTATATAGCCGTTTTGCTCCTCAAGACCTCCTGTGATCTGGGTTTGAAAGAAAATGCTTACTGCATTTGTAAATGAGTTACTCTGATGCCTTTGAACCTCCTGGTTTTGTACTTCCCATCCAATTTTTCTTATCTCCTATTAGATAAAGGGAATTGTATAGAATGGTTTAGATGCTTGAGAAGAGTGGATTATTCATGCGAGGTATTCAAACGGCTATAGCTTTTCAGTTTAAATCTACTAAATTGGCCTGGGCTATTCTTCTCTCAGCCATTTAGATTTTTGTCTTAGCTCTTTGAGATAGCATTCATGTTTGATGTTTGAACAGTAGTGTAAAATGGAAGTGGGAGAGGGAGGTGTTAGTTCTGCTCTATCTTTGGTGTGTTGTGGGTATTTTTATCATGGAGAAGAATAAAGCAGGGGCAAATTACTTAATTCTCAACAGGAGAAAATCTTAAATTCTGATCATGCTGCATAGTGAGTTTGAGCACCTATTCTTAAGTTCGGCAGCAGAACTCAGCAGTCTGAACTCTAGCTTGAAGATGCATGAGAGTGAGTGATTCTTGCTAGCTGATACTCTCTGTGGTGGGGTTCTGGGTCCTGCCAGGTCACTTCTGTCTCTTCAGCATTATGCTGTCAGGGAACTGAACTCCCTGACAGGCAAATTTCCTTAAATGGGAAAATCTTACTTGTATATAAAGGTGTTTCTTCTCTTCAGTAAATTAAATCCATGTACATATTTAAATAAGCAAATACATGTATTTGGAGTGGTGGAGTGGTTTGCAGCTTCTTGTTTCTGCTTTTACAGGTGCTGTCAGACCTGGAGGAAGATATTGGAGAGTTAAATAAAGAGAATATGTGGGAACTGTCTTGTGAAACTGTGCGAGAGCAGCTTACCAACAGCATTAGAAAACAATGGAGAATGCTGAAAAATCATGTTGAAAAGTTAGATAACCAAGGTGATGTTTAACTGTATTACATGTACATATAGAATGCTACTGATAATTCCATTTGGTATCATGCTCTTGGGATTTACTGACTTAAGCTAAAAGGAAGCTAAAATGGAAGGAATTGTGACCTGGTAGACTTTCTGAAAGGGCTTGTGATTGGCATTTTTCTGTGTGAGTTTTAACTGTAGGTAGTTAGGGAAGCAGTTGCATACCAAGCCTGTTTTCCTGAGAAAGGACATGATTTAGTTTGACACAGAAAACAGCAACTGTCTGAAGAAATAATTATTTTTCTTTTGAAAGTACATGCCTGTAATAATGCTTGTTGCCTTTCCCTACCTTTTTGAGATGTTAAGTAATGCAGATGTAACAATTTAAAGTAATTGGATGAAAAATATGTAAGTCCTTTTCAAGAGTCTAGGCTTGCCACATCCATACCTCTGAGGCTTTTTGTGGCATTCTAAAGTGAACTGGCTGATGGTATAGTGCTGGACTCTCCTCATTTCCAGCTGTTAAACAGCATTAAAAGATGGCTAAAAATATATAAAATTCTTTCCTAGTATTATTTTCCCATGCAAGCAAATGCTGCTGCTACCACAGGGATGTTTGCAGTCAAGAATAAGACTGAGAAGGTCACACATGCAATTGCAAATAAATGAGCAGATGGTCTTTGGGAATATGTTTATACCATAGAAAGGATTTTAAGAACACTTACTCTGAGTAATACTTGTTTTGGTGTAACTAACTGAAAAAATAGTTGTAAGCATCAGGAAAAATTTTTCATGTATTTGCTGTTTTCTTGGAGTCACATTTTTGTTTTTTGGATTTATAGAGATGACCATAGTCTAGTCCTTTAGGATTCAGTTAATGTTCAAACACTGGCATCAGGGGATCAAAACTTGGCTCATTACAATCACTGTGATAGCTATGCATGAAATTAAATAAAGCAGTATGTAATTATACAAAATACATTTTATTCCTCTCTAATTCATTCCCTTATGGGGATGAAAATATGCACACAATGTTTGTTAGCTCAGTTTCTCCTTCACAGGACTTGAAGGAAAAGGCTTTCTTTTTATATCTGTGATAAATATAGTTACTGTCATATTTTTATGAACACACAAGCCCTTCAAAAAAGGGCTCAGAAGAATAGGCTAACAGCATGTCAGTGAAAAGAAGTGTTCAGTTGTCTTGATTTTTCTTTTAAATAACCGCTGAAACAAGCGGGGGTTTTTGTGGGACACTTACTGCAATGCAGGCACTTGGTTTACCATGGGGAATGTGAAACAGCTATGTTTTCATTGGTACTTTTTTTCTGAACTGGATTTTGTGCATAATTACGTGTGTAGCACCAATTCTGGATCCCTTGTGTCTGATAGAAGTGCTTTTGAATACACTGTGTATCTGTCTTTCAGGATGAAACAAATACAGTCTAAACCCTTTTGCTATTGCTATTGCTATTCCTCCTGATGTGAGGAATTTTTTTGTTGTTTTTGTTTTAAGTAGTGCTTTTTTCCTCCCCTTAGTGTCACGTGTGCATTCAGGAGCTTTGAATGAAAAAGATGTCATTTCAAGAGAAGACCATGAGCTGGAAACTGAAAAGCTAGAGTTAGAGATTCAGCAATGTAAAGAAATGATCAAAACTCAGCAACAGCTCTTACAGGTAGTGGGCTTTAATTTTGCTTATTTTTCTAAACTGAATCTAAGTGTGTGGTTTTGGTTTGTGGTTGGTTTTTTTTTTTGTTTTTTTTTTTTTTTTTTTTTTAATGTGCCTCTCTTCTCACCTCTGGGCCTTTCTCCTTTCTCTTTGATAATGCTTTTTAAATAAAATATCTTAATGGTTGGTCTGAGTATTGGTGCACTAGTGGGTTGGTTAGTAATTTAATGAGCTTGTAGGTAGGAATAATTTGGGGGGATAAACAAAGGTAAGGAAGGCTGATGAGGTCAGCTTCTTGAACAGGGACATTTTGCTTGCCATCTGAAATTCTGCCCCCACCAGCCACCAACTTGATACTACATGGTTTCCATATTAAACTTCAACCATTTTTCTGACAAAACTGAACTTGTGGAAATACTGCACCTCTTAACAGTCACTCCCAAATTAATGTTTGTGTCTCTTGTTGCTTTATATCTGCAGCAGCAGCTTATGTCGCCATGTGACGATGACACCACTCTATTGCTACAGGACTGCTATTTGTTGGAAGAAAGAGAGCGTCTTCAGGAAGAATGGAGACTATTTCGAGAACAAAAAAAGAATTTTGAGAAGGAACGAAGAAGTTTTACAGAAGCTGCTATTAGATTAGGACTTGAGGTATTAGAAAAGGTGAAGGGTAATAGAAAAGGGAACTCCTATGGAAGATGAGTTACGATTGTTAAGTAGTTTTACTGTTATGCACGCTGAAGTGCAGTCATCCAACAATATCTGTTTGCTGATGTCTATATAGAAAGATCATTCCCATACTGTATAACACATATCTTTGGTAATTTTAGGAGATCATTCTGTTAGCATTTAAAAAAAACCAAGTTTTTTGTGTGTATTGGAAAATACAGTTGCTGCAAATGGAATGACCCATTTTTGTTTCAGCTTTTGAAATATCTAAGTACTTCCAAAAATCAGTCCACTTATTCATTAAATGGTTTATTAGGATGCTGCTTAAGTTTGGTTTCTTAAAAAAGCAAGGCCTGTGCAAGTTTCAGTCAGATTTGGCTGCAGGGTCAAATTGTCAAAGCCACTGGATTCCTAAGCTTTTGTGAAACCAGTGACTTGCAGAAACGCAAAGTAATTGCTGCCTTTCCCTTAGTAGGGTCATTATCTGTTCTGTTCTTGTAGTTAAGCTGGCTAGTAAGTACACATACTGGAAGGCAGTCAGGGTAGATATGTTTCAAAGAGCTCTAGCATGTGTGTCCTTTGGTCTAGCCAATAGTTAGGGCCAAGAACATGAAGGGGCTTAGAAGTTCAGCAGGGAAAGGAGGTCATGATGATGTGGTCATGAAACTATGATGGTACAGATATGACAGGAAAAAAAGACATTGAAGGAAGAAAGGAATGGACTTCAGATTTATTGCTTATGGAACTGCTTGCTTTGACACGCAGAGAAGAAAGTTGGAGTGGAATGTGATTAAAACTTGTGGATTCAGTTGGTCAGATGAAGGGAGTACTGTTGTTCACCAAATCTCTCAAGATTAGGGCTCAAGGGAACTCAGAAACTGCTTGAAATTAAGTTTAAAACGTATCCTCAAAAAAGTATGTTTTTATATATTGGGTAGTTGATTTCTGGATTTTGCTGCCACAGGGGATTGTGATGGCAATCAGTACCAGCAGGTTCAAAAAACAGTTGCCTAAGCCCGTGAACAGTACATGCACAGATGGGTACTGAAAGAGGGGGGAACAAAGGGGTGCCTTCCAACATCTCTACTCAAATGACTTTTGGGGCTGGGAACCTCTGAGGGAATGCACTACAGAATGTGGCCAGGTTCATGTGATCTCATAAATGGCATCTCCTGTGGCCATTGTTGGAGACAGAATCCTGAGCTAGATGGACAACTTGTCTGACTCAAAACAGCTTTTCTTTTTTTTTTTTTCTTTTATTCTTATGCTGTAAAATGTATTGTAAAGAACATGAACTTCAGATTTTACTTGCAATACTGGCACAACAGTAGTTCACGTGGTGACTAATATTGACTCAGACCACTACATACATATCTGTATGTATTCTTCAACTTTTATTTAATTTTATCTGCATTTTAATGAGTTTGTGAATTTCATATTGGACCTAGAATCCAGCTTTAAAAGTCTTGAGCAGTAATGACAGATAATTGTTTGTACATAACTGTTTAGGATTACATTGCAGCATAAGCATAACTATCCATGCTTCTGCTTGTTAAAATGCTTAAGTATGAAAAAGAGGAGTAATGCTGTAAGCTTTGTAGGTGTTTGCAAAAGTTTGCATTGGAGTTCAGCTTGCTCTATTTTTTACTGACAGAATAGAAATAATTTTATATAATGAAATTATATAAATTAGAATAAAAATTAAGTTTATATAGATTATAAATATATCACTTTATACAATAATTTTATAGATATTATTTATATAATGTCCTGTTTCACTGATGGTTTTTGGAGATGAAATAGCTTATTGCTTGATTCCACAGCCATTGAATCTCTTCGAGATTGTCTTTCAGCCATTATTTTCCTATTCTATGCTCAGAGAGACTGGAAAATGAAACAACCCCTTTCTTCCCGGCCCGGTTTCAGATGGAAGTAATCAGTGCTGTTTTCAATGTCATTTATTTAGGAGAAGGCTCAGGGTTGAGGTTTAAGCAGTAATCCTTACTGGCAGCTGCCCAGAAATGAGGGCTACCTCTAAGAGGTAGGGCTACACTGAGAGGGAAGGGGAGCATGGGAGGCAGTGGTAGGAGATTGTGTCACTGGAGTGGAGAACAGTAAAATGAAAGGATTAGTCAGACCTCTGTGAAACAAACCATGGGGTCTGGCTTGTAAATAAATACCTCCTCAGCTAATCCTTGTTGGATTCAAAAGCTTGCTTACATGACTGTAATTCTGTGTTAAACTGCTGGCTCTCCTTAATTACATGGACATGTTACAACTTGTGCTTTCTTAGATAGAACAGCATCAATTTAACGTGGACTAAGCTTGTTCCTGTGGTCGTAAGTGTAAACTGTCATTTCTTTTCCTAGAGAAAGGCATTTGAAGAAGATAGAGGAGCATGGCTGAAGCAACAGTTCTTAAGTATGTCTACTGATTACAAGCAGTCTGAAAATGTGACAACTCCAAGTGCCTTCTTAGGAAGCAAGTATTTGGTTCAAATTATGTTCTTGTAATGTGTTTCTTTTTTTCCCCTTTCAACTAGAAGATGCAAATATGAATAAAGCTATTAAAAAACCAAAACTCCCAAGACAAATTTTACCATGTATCTGTATCCCTCTACCTGTCAGGGTAACTGATGGTTCAAAATCCCCTTTTAAAAAGGGAATCATGATAACTCCCTCCCTGATAATTACTTATGTAATGAATTTATATTTGTGAAGCAACCTGGTGAATGGCAAGTACCTGACAGCACAGCCATTAAGAACAGGGAGCTTCTACAATTACTAAATTAAATTAATTTTGATCATATTTATTGCCAAGGCAGTTGAAGAAATCATGACCTATAGAGATCTGTATAGATTAGAAACAAGTTTTGGAAACGAGCATTATAATGTGGGGATGGCAGTATTAATTATTTGAGATGAGGTAATATTAAACGTGTACACAAACATTTTCAGTAAAAAAACCAAATCCTTTTGAAAAAGAAATAGTGAAAAGAGCATAATGATAATGAAAACAAATTTGAGCAATAAATGTTTGCATTTGAAGATTCAAATCTTCATAAAGGAATAATTTCTTCAGAAAAAAACCCAAAAATATGGCAATACGACATATAGGTTGGAATAGTGTTTTTATTGAGAGTATTTTTTACTTCCTTTCTTCTACTTTTTTTTTCTTTTCTTTCAAGTTGGTAAGCTTATTTCCCATCCCCTCGTGCCTGAATATGCATGTGCAGTGTTTTGGCCTTCACCACTGAGCCTTCAATACTTCCTAAGGAGTGTGGAGGGGTGGGGTGAGGCCAAAAAAAAGGGACAGGGGAAGAAAAAGTAACAAAAGTCTCTGTTAAATAGATTCTTGTTGTGGCAGGCAACATTTAAAGATGAATGGGTGACGCACCTGGCAAGTAAAGATAGCTTGAATTTGTATTCTTGTTAAAGTAGCCTTCCTCATGTGTTCTGGGTTCTCCTTGTTTCTCCTCTGTGCAGTTCCCATAGCACTTCTGTAAGTGTGAAATGAAATGATCTTCCACAGTAGGAAAACTTTTAGAAACAGAATTGAGACAGTTTGGCTGTTGCTCATGAAGAATGACTTGATTTAGTGATCTGTGAGAAACTTAAGATCTGTTCATTGTACACTAAAGCTTTTGATTTGTAATTGCCTTTTTCCAAATTCTAGTGTTTCTGGATGTACTTAATGGCATTCTTAAAAAATGGCATTCTTCAATCATATATATCCTAATCTTAAACTACTGGA
The DNA here is from genome assembly GCF_929443795.1 of Astur gentilis. Lineage (NCBI taxonomy): Eukaryota > Metazoa > Chordata > Aves > Accipitriformes > Accipitridae > Astur > Astur gentilis. The sequence goes on along the minus strand of NC_064887.1, from coordinate 16,779,701 downwards.
TAATAGTAATAAAACCAAATATAGGTCTGTCACACAGAGAATCATACTCCATTTGGATGTTACTCCACAGGTTATCATTAGAATTGTTGTTAAATCTTCCTTTTTCACAACACTTGTCCAAAACTTCTTAATTCTGTAGTACTGTGATGAATACTGTAGAATACAGAATCATTCTAATTTTTTTTCCACTTCATATGAAAGCTTTGAAATCTAAATGTGAGGAAGAGTTAGTGGGGATTGATTTGGCTCTGCCAAGTTTGGCCATGTCTTTCCATTGACTTTCATGATGGTTAAGTTCATATAAACACTAAGGCATCTAACTTACCGCTTTTAATTTTTTTTCTATACCCTGACAAGTTTACAAGTTCTTATGTTGGTGGTAATTACTGCATGTGCATGCTGGAGAAGTTTTTACTTAAGGAGTAAAAAAGTGTTATCAATTGGAAAGTGAGAAACTACATTTCTGTGACTTTAAACTTGACATCAGTATGACTACTTGCAGCAGTGGTTGTGTATGTAAATGCTTAATTTTCAAATTTAAAATCCTAATTTTAACATAACTTCATTCAGTAGCATGAAGTGTACTTATAAAACCTTATCACAGATTTATAACAGTAAGTTTTCCACAGATCTATAATAACAAGATTGATTATTATAGACGTGCTGTAAGATGTTTGATGTGTGTAGTTATTTATTTATTTTAAAGCAGAAGACATAAAAGAAACAAGTCATTCAAATGTTTTTGGTTGCACTGTAGCTTAACTGATTATATGTTTCTCTCTTAGGTTCTGACCAAGACAATCAGTTAGTGAAATCTACATCTCAGCAAAGAAAACCTTACTGTACGTTGAGTGGTCCTGTTTCAGCAGAACCCTGGCAGACATCTCGGTATATTACACGTAACAGGTATTTGAAATGATGTTGCAGATGGTTATTTTTATAGTGTTAAACTCTATGTGAAGCACAGAGACTAAGTTGTGATAACTTACAGAAAGCCTAATCTAAGGCTTATGATTGATATATAGCAAAAATATATTAAACATCATATCATAAAAACAGCATCGTGTTTCTACCCAAAGCATAACTTAATTGAGTTTTAACATTCTCTTTTTCCCAGTTCCACTGCTGCATCAACAAAACTCGCTGGAGATAGCAAGCCAAATCAGTGGGTGGAAAGTGACAAAGAAGAAATAGAGTAATGCACAAAGTCATGGAAGACTCCAGAGTTGGCACTCTGCTATGTAGAAACTTGCACATAGAACATCTGCCTTAGACTTCCTAGGGTTGGCTGCTGGGTTTTTTGTTTAGAGGTTTGTTCATAAACTTATCATTCTAAAGTAAAACAGAATGCTGTGAGTTTGATTATTCTTCTAGAGGATTATGTGGTGATCTGAATTGTGGCATGTGTGTGTGTATGTGCGTGGACATGGCTTTTATTTTTTAGACCATTTTTTGCCTCTTCCTTGCAACTCTTGAAAGAAGATAATTTAAAAATATATAAAAGCTTTGATATTTTTCTAGTAACAGAAGCTCTGATTCTGTGAATGAAGCAATGGTCTGAAACTTTGACTGTAATGAAATATTGGATCCTAATGTTACCTTTTATTACAGGCAGAGATAGCACTTTTAGAAATCGTCTAATTATTGGAAACATTCATTTATGTCTCAAGTGTAACTGGCATTAAAACTTCTTTTGCCTCAACTTGAATGTACAGTATACTGTAGATTTTTAACAAAACAGGTTCTATATTTATTGTGTGATTTGAAAATACCTCTTTGATATTTCAGATGACTTAAAGTGCAAAATCTTTATATATTTGTAAATAGACAAAGCGATTATGCTGAGAAACCATGAAGTGAAACACACGCATACATAATATTATTTTACATGGCGTTTTAAATTGTTTTATAGTGATACTCAGTTTACAGATGCATTAGGACTTTCAGTGGTTCAGTCAGGAACCAAATTATTTCAAATGTGAACAATAAATGTGTATTCTATTCTAAGAAATCCTGGTTCTGTGTTTTGTGCGCACTAAACTTTATCATGGTTGTAGGGCTGTACGCTCTGTCAACAAATCTGATGCTGGTTTTGTATTTTGTTATTTTTTCCTTTTAATCGACTCCAGAATCTTTTTTGGTGTAGCCTTTGGGAATTCTGTTTTGTTTATAATGTAATAAAAATAGCCAAGTAGAGGTAGGTTCTTTCAAAGTCTCCTTCACCTGACTCAAAGCTTGCACTTTTCCTTGCCCATTATAAATCTATCTCATCTTTGGTTGGGTTTACATGCATCCGTGAATGCACATGTACAGGCTCTGATCCTAGTGTCATTGACCTTTTGGAAGATAGACAAGAACCTTCTGCCTTTCTCGGGGTCATAGGAAGGAAATTAACTCTGAAGCTTAAAATCCTTCACTGAAAATGCATTGCTGCTCTGCCTGTTATCTTTGAAATTGGATGTAATGGAGTGAGTAGATTTCCTGGAAAAATAACAATAGAATAACATAGGAAAGAGAAGAAACTGGAGTTCTTCAAGAAGCTGAGGCACGAAACTGCAGTTTCTGCTGAATGCTTCAGTACATTCAGTTACAGCTTAAGATGAAGTAGGAGCAGATGCAAACTGCAGAGGGTATTTGTAGTAGTATGGTTCCTGTGTAGCACACTTAAGGAAGCAAAGGTGTATATAGTGATATTCTTGGTCAGCTTTCTGCTGCATTGGTAGTAGGGTTAGAAAGACAATATGAATAACACCATATTTATTTACTTATTCTCCCAGTTCTTCCTCAATAAATGGGTGATCATAGTAGTGTCATCTGCTGAAAGGGTTTAGCAGTGTATAGTTACTGTTCCGTTTACATGTTCCCCACAACGTGTTGGACAGCTCTTGCCTGAATTTTAGTTACGGAAGAATAAGTATACATATTCAAAAAACATATTTAAAGATGTAAAGTGAAAAATTTGATATACTGGAAATTAGGTAGGAGAACAGTACTTTACATGTAGGATTCTTATTTTCAGGCTGGTAGGTTATTCCAGGCCTGCAAGTCCATAGCCGGGGCCCTACTGCTATGCCACTAGGGGCTGCTGCTGTTCTGAAGGAATTGGGGTGTGCTCGCTGGTGCCCGAGTGGGACACTGAAATGCACTCAGTTTAGGTGGACTCTTTTCTTAAACAGTTTTTTTTTCATGACAGTAATTTTTAGGATAATAATGCCTCTGAAGAACAAAATATTTTACTTACCTTTTGTTTGTGCCTACTGGATGATTAGCAATTAATAAACATTTTGTACTAACTTGTTGCTTTAACATTCTGTAATTCATCTTATAGAAGTGGAAATTCATTTGAATGTCTCCATGGAAGAGCCAACTGTGCTAGAAGTGTGTGTGCAGTTGGGGTCCTGAGCTACCTCTTAGACCTGACCTGGAAGTCTGTAGACTGTAGATTCAGTCCTGTCTCTGTACAGACAGAAAACATGCCCAGAGTTTTTGGATTGCTCTACATGCAGTGATCAGGAAGCTTTTAAATGTGAAGCTATGGCTAGAAATGGTATGAATACTGCAGATGGTCTGGTTGGTAGTATGGTGGCATTGTAATACTGTACTCTTGGAAACAACTTCAGGATCTTTCTTACTCGGAGACTGTTGAAGAGCAAAGGGGGAGACTGCTTGCAGGAATGCAGTACAGGTGTGTTGCTCCACACAGGTGCATAACTGAGATAAAGCAAGTGGCCTGCTTAAGAAGGAACAAGAAGTACTGACTGCCAGTGACTGATTAGCATACAGTTATTGTTAGCTACCTATGCTTGATATTGAAAAGATGAGTGGTTCTCTTAAACCGTGGTGTTTTATTTCACAAAATTTTTAAATATAATACGTATTGCTATTTCTTCAGTCTATATGATGAGAGAGTGCTTTTACCATATATATCAGTCCGATTAGGTATGAGAACTTACTTTCCAGGATTAGATTACAGCTGTTAATTTTTTTCCCTTTCATTCCCAGTGGTTGAGGATGATAGAACATAGCTTTTGCAAAACAGACTGTATAGCACAAAATTAATAAATGAAAACTTTGCTTAAGAAAACCTTTTCCCTACAAAACAGCCCTCTTCCTAATTTTAAGAACTGCTTCCACCAGCTTCTGCAGACTTGCTCTATTTCAGTTGCAGCAGGACAAAAATAGTCCCATGTGTATGAAAAAACCCCCAGACCATATTTTAGCTTTTTCTTGGGGATTGTTCTATGTACGCTTCAAGTGGGCCAAGGTAACTAATAAATCCCGAAGATAATACTAATTTAAACAGGTTATTCTTGAAAGGAAAAGAGAAATATTTACAGGGTAATGGCAATGCTGTGTATGTTGAATTAGTTTAGCTACTATTTGTGCTGCTTTTTTTTTCTCCTTTTCTAAAGGAGACTTCTGGCAGTTTATGATACAGTGGGGCCTCTTCAGCATGTGTTACCTCTTCCTCTGGCAACATTCCAAAATCTTTGCCTTCTGGCCAGTCTGTGATCACTTCTATAATTCTTGGGCGACTGGGGTTTCCTATGTGAGCCTGTTGTGTCATCAGTGCAATCCACTGACTCCACGTGGCGTCAGTCGCGTGATGTGTAGAGGAGACCCTCCCCTTGAACATCCAGCCCAGCACTGGCAGTCGGGGTGCTAAGAGGAGCTGTGTCTCAGTACCAACCACTTCTGAGGCGGCTTGAACTCCTTCATACGCTGCCAGTATCTCTTTTTCAGTTAGAGTACAGTGAGCCTCGGATCCTCAATAGCCTTGACTCCAAAACCCCAGGGGTTGGCCTCGGGTCTCCCTAGGTGGTTTCTGCCAGTATAGAGCACATTTTTAACATTTAACAAACTTTTTAATTTGCAGTTACCACAAAGCTTTTGTGTGAAGACATGTAAGACATCTTGCTTTTCCTTTCTTCCCTTCCACCCCCCATCTAATTTGCAAGAGAAGTAGATGACAAGATATGAAAGGTTGATATAGTTGGATCCAAAAACTGATCCCAAAAGAAATGCTCAAGTTATCTGATGACTGATTTATTGCTTTCAGACACTACATCTTAGCTCTAATGTTCACTATGCCCAGCAAAGTTGCACTGTAATTAAAAAACAACACTCTCCCCCCCCGCCCCCAGCCACATCAAACCTAAAAAATCCTTTGGTATCCATTGTGTTGTAGTTGTCACACTGAAACAGTACTCCATGTTCCCTTATTCAAGTTTTGAGTTGTACAAGACACACAACTAACTGGAAGGCTTAACAGGTAAGTTTGTTTTAAAGAAATGTTCAATGATAAAAAAAATTATAATTGTATGGAAGAGCTTGCCAACCTCCTAGTGAAAAGTCTATCACTTGAGGCACAAAACATGCTTGTTGCCTTGAACAGAATAGACTCATAATCATGAAAAAGGAGACATTTCTTACTAATGTCCATTTCCCCCTCCAAATAGGGGTCTTCTGCAGTGAGCTGGATGACAGTTCCCAAAATAGAGGTTGCACGACCCCAGGTGGTTTTACAGCCCAGAAGAAATCTGTTTGAAAGTCAAGACTTGTGGGACTGACATCCCAGGAAGAGCAGTTGTTCATGGGAGACTGCTGGAATAGAAAATAAATGTTCATTTGTGGTTGTTAAAATAGCGTTTGCCATACATCACACTCCTGTGGTTAATCTTACAACCGTGGGTATTGTGGGAGCAGGAATAAAGGGACTGAATAACTAGCATGTTGTAGATGTCAAATTAGAATCGGATTCATGTTTTTTGTGTGACTTAAAGCCCATGGTTTACTGCTTTGACTGAAGTTACCCCTCCAGAAATACCCTCCAACTCAGAAGCCTCTGTATTTTTCTTGCCTTTTTTTGTTGATCCAGTTGCTGCCCAGCTCGCTTTGGAAGACTGTGTAACTTTTCGGGGGGGTTGACCAGAGCTCCCTCTTCCCTTTTTGTGATTATCAATCTGCTACCATGCTCAAAAAGGGCAAGCGTGTTTTGTGTGTCTCCACTTGCCTCCATGCCTGTGACATTTCTAGAACAGAACACTTGTGCAAATGTGTTCCTGGGCTGTCAGTGTAAATCAACGATGAAGCTGGCTACAAGCCTACATCAGTTCAGCTACTTGGCTGTATTTTGTATTTGGCTCCTTAGGAAATGCAAAAGTTCTAGCTGACCTGCACTCCCATTCCCCCTGCTTCACTGCTAAGAGTTTGTGGCTTTTAATTGTTCACATTTACCTTGGAAGATAAAATATTTACAGATTTCTTATGAAATCTTTGTTAATTTAAAAAATATTCGTGGTCAGCGTGACCGGAGCTGAAAGGACACACTGGTCATCTGATTTATTTAATAAATATGTATATCCCATATATACGGGTTTTCAGTAGGATGTTAAATGTGCTTTGGTGCACATCTTAATGTAAGAATAGCAAGGGCTTAAGCTGTCCTTGCCTCCTGTCTACAGGGGTGACTGTAAACCAGTGCTGAGGGAGAAAAAGAATTAACGTGTGTGACACTGACTCTACTTTGTTAATTGGACCACTATCAGTTAGATAACAGTTTGGGTCAGATGCCAGGTCAGCATAACCTGGGCAAAATCAACCTAATCTGTGGCAGGACCAAATACCAGCAGCCAGCCGTGACTCAATCTAGGAAATTAAGTAATGTGTTTATTGTAAATTTATTGTAAACAACCTAGTAAAATAATTTTACTAGGATAAGCAGAAACTTTTAAACAATCCAGCAAAGGGATTATATGAGAAAATCAGTAAGATGCCAAAGTATGACTTGATTTCTGTCATTCCTTCTGAAGAGAAAGTATGATTGCAAAAAGGAAATTGTTTACATAAACTGATAAAAAACTTGAGAATTCAGCAAAACACAGCCACGTGTTCCTGAGCTTTCTTCCATAAAAGTCTCACCATGTCTGGCAGAGCCCCATTCACCTTCGCTATGAGGGGAATCATATTTGCACTAGTGCTCACCCTTGTAGGTAAGCCTACAATATCCCTTCATCTCTCTTTCCCAAAATTTCCTTAAGTTCGGTGGCAACAGCTGGATCTAGACTGGATGTTACTCATGTGGTTTTCCATCTCTTTTTGCAGGTAGCCAGAAGTTTGACATTGGTAAGTAGATTTCCTTCTATAACCTTCTTTTGGTGACTTTGTGATTTTGGTTTATTAGAACATGCTTGCAAGTATTGTGAAAACGGCTATTATTCCCCACAGACCCTGGATTCAGTAGCAGAAAGAGCTACTTGTACAGCTATGAAGGCTGGGTGTTGAATGGGCTTCAAGAAAGAAGTTTAGCCAAAGCCGGCGTGCGCTTGAGCAGCAAACTAGAGATCAGTGGGCTGTCAGAGAACACTTACCTCCTCAAGGTACCATGTCTTCTTCCAAACGTACCATGCAACAGTGAACTATAAATCACAGTCGTAACTGCATCTGGCTAAGCTGTGGTTTAGGAAAACTGTAGGAAACACAACTGGAGACTTAGCGCTGTGGATGTCAGAGAATGATCTGCAAGATACAGTTTCAGAAGTGATGAGTGATTTGGCATCCAGTCACTTACCAGTGTTTGTTGTGGAAATTGTTTGCGGCAGGTGTTCCTCAATATTTTGTGTCAGAAGAAGAGGTGCCAAAATCAGGGGTTCTGTTAGAAAATGGTAATTCAAGGCGCTCAAGCCTGCTCTGAGTTTAAGATTTGACTGTAGTCTCAACACACATTTCCAACTTCTTTGGGAAGCCAGGACTTGGGTATGTAAAATCATTGTCAAGCAGACAATTAATAGACGTAGACATGGAAAGTGATAAAAGCTAAGGATAAAAAGTGATAAGTGATGAAAGAAGGATTGAAAAATGAAAGGCATCAAAAAGGAGCACGTAATAATATTTAGTGTTTGGATAATACAGTAAAAGTTCTGCACGTGTGAAATCATGCCTCTGCCTACATCGAGACAGGACCTGACCCATCTGAAATAAACGTTTCAGAAAAATACTTTTGTCTGTTTAATTTAGATACAAATCAGAGCTTCCTTTTTGGGCACTGAGTTCAGTGACAGAGCTCTCGCTGGCTGTAGTTGAGCTGTAGATCTTCTTTCATTGGTGGGGGCAAGATGTCAAAATTATGGGCTATGGATTGCATTTCACACTATAGTCTTCACCCTGAAATTCTTATATGGCGTGCACCTCTGAGACACCTAAACTGGCAGTAATTTTTGCCAAAGTTATTGCAATTGCTTCTGATTTACATTGTGTCTCAATGGGGGGGGGGGGGGAGGGGGGGAGGAGGGGGAAGGTTTGTAAATACATTGTTCATTATTTTAAAAAAAAAAGAAAAAAAAAAAGGGTTGATTCAAGCAATTTACAAATATGAATCTGTTGTGGTTTCAGCCCAGCTGGTAACAGAATCAAATATAGGAACTAGTACAGTTAAAAAAATTTGGAAGGAGAGGAGTTAAAATGAAACATTTTAAAACTTAATTTTTTTTGCCATTTAGAATGATATAAACTTTTTAAGTGCTAAATTTCACCTAAAGCAGAACATTTATTTTAAGGCTGAAAAAATTGGGAGAATTTTATTTGGATTTTTAAAATTACTTTTTGAATCAGCTTTTCTCCCTATAAAGTTAACGGAAGTAAAATGTTTAAAATGTCCCTGGAAGATAATAGCGATACGTTAACCGCTTCTGTAAGATAAAATAACACTGCTGAGCCCACAGGGTTTGTACTGGTTTTACAATAGTGTATGCAAGAGACAAAAGAATAAACTGCTGTATAAATTTCTAAGCCTACATTTGGAAGGAAAGAGTATATAACTAGTGATTATGTTAATTTCTTCCAATCTGTTTGCATATTTAGAACCAAAGTGATTTTATTCACATAAGTATCTTTTCTTAACTTCCTCCCAGATCCGGTCTCCGCAGTTTGAGGAATACAATGGCATCTGGCCCAGGGACTCATTTACTCGATCTTCCAAAATCACCCAAATGGTTTCTTCATGTTTTACCCGGCCCTTCAAGTTTGAATACAGTAGTGGACGGATTGGAAACATTTATGGCCCAGAAGACTGCCCTGATATGTGTGTTAACATAGTGAGAGGAATACTGAACACGATGCAGATAACCATTAAAAAGTCACAGAATGTGTATGAATTGCAAGAGGTTTGTTTTTTCTGTGCTAAAACTACTGCACCTAAAGGATGTGTTGTCTTTAGGTGCTCTTCCTTCAAGTTTCTACTTTCAAATGTTCATTATCAAAAAAAGACGATTTTCGTTCACACAGAAGAAAATGTGTGCGTGTACATGTTGAAGGAATTACATGGGCTGGATTCCTTTTAAGACATTTGTCTAAGACTTAACAAGCAGTCCTTTGAAGAAAAAAGAATTATTAGCTGTGAATGTATTTGTTATATGGCTTCCCTGATAGAGCTACTCGATCCATTTTATTTGTTCATTGTTGATATTAATTAGTTGATTACTTTTTCATTTTAAACTCCATCACCTGCCTGAGTACTGTTCATGTGTCAATTTTTTAGTTCGATAGGATTCATTGTATGTAGTGTTAACAGGTTTCAAAGCATAATTAAGACTCTTCAGTAGGTCCTTACCCTCACACTGCTCCTTCAGAATCTTTGTTCAGTAAAGCTTCTTCTCAGGCGGTGAAATCCTGATATAATTGGGAAATCTCATTATCTGTATTGACGTGCACAGGCTGGAATTGGAGGTGTTTGCCATACAAGGTATGTCATCCAGGAAGACAGGAAGAACAGCCGAGTCTCTGTTACCAAAACCGTAGACCAAAGTAATTGCCAGGAAAAAGTGATGAAGAGTGTTGGAATGGCTTACATCTATCCTTGTCCTGTTGACATGATGGTACGTGAGATGTGAAAAGACCTTCCTAATTACAAGCATGGCCACTCTGTTCCCGTTCACTCTTGGGGTCTCTCTGTCCTCCTCCAGAAAGGAAGGCTCATAAAAGGGACTGCGGCTTTCTCCTACAAACTGAAGCAGTCCGACAGCGGTACTCTCATCACCGAAGTGCTGTCACAGCAGGTATATCAGATCTCACCACTCAGTGAACCGACCGGTGTTGCTGTCATGGAAGCAAGGTAGGTGGGACATGGGCTTGCTTCCCAAAGTGAGAACAATTATAGATTCTGGCAGTCCCTTTCACTCCCAGTCAAAACGAAGTGAGACTTGAGCTCCCCAGCAGTTGGGCAGAGCTGTGAGTACTCATAGCTGGGGTTTCCACACTCCTAAAAATTCTGTGAACCGTTCTTTTTTTGTACCCTGGTGAACTTGGCGCTACAATTACATGGAAGAAAAGGAGAAAAGCTCTTTTGCTTGCTTATACTGCAAGAATGCAACTTTATTACTCTGTCTGTCCTGAAAAAGGGCTAATTTATAGTGTCAGGAGGAAGATGGTGCACATAGAAATAAGATCATCATTTACACCGACTCGGTAGCTCTCATTCAGGAGATGGCGGTGTAGCTCCTCCTCAGGAAAGATTTCATTGTAGATAGCTCTAAAACTATTTTGTTCCAATTAGAAGGCTTTATCCATTAGCAAAGTAAGACTTTACTATGACAAGAAAAGTTATTAAAGAGTAAAACTCATACCATCGCCATATCACTGAACCAACAAACAGCCAAGGCGGGTGGAGGAAGAGAGATAATTCATTCCTCCTGTGACACCCGTCTCTTGACAGACAACAACTCACCTTGCTTGAAGTGAGAAGCGAACGGGGGAGCGCCCCGGACATTTCCATGCAGAGCTACGGAGGCCTTCGTTACCGCTTCCCATCAGTACTGCCACAGATGCCACTGCAGCTAATCAAGATGAAAAACCCCGAGCAACGGGTACAGTATTTTTAGGTCTTCAGATTGCTTTCCTAATTAAAAAAATTAGTAAAAGAGCAATGATCAAAAATTCCAAAGGATTTAATTATGTATGCCCTCTCTCTCGTGTTTTGTAACAGATAGTAGAAACACTGCAACACATAGTCCTGAATAACCAACAAGATTTCCACGATGATGTTCCGTACAGATTCTTGGAGCTTGTCCAGCTCTGCCGGATAGCAAGCGCTGATAGTCTTGAATCCATCTGGAGACAATTTTCAGATAAACCCCGCTACAGGTATTTCATCGTACCAATTTATAAGAAACTTTTTCATTTTTGGAGAATTGAGATTTTTTTTTTAACCTGCTTGCAGGCGATGGCTTCTGAGTGCAGTTTCTGCGACAGGCACCACAGAAGCACTCAAATTCATTAAGACCAGAATTCGCAATGATGACCTTAGCTACATTCAGACTCTTCTAAGCATTTCTTTTGCCCTCCATTTATTGAAAGCTGATGAACACACTGTTTCAACAGCAGCAGTGAGTAAATCCATGTGAATCTCTCCTATCTGATAACAAAAGGAACGATAATTGATGACAGCCTTTGATTATTAAGTACATTAGAGACTGGATTCTCCTCTCCTGTATACCAGTTTTGTGCAAATGTTGAATCGTTTGTTTCTTTTAGCATTACATGTATGAGAGGAGAGTTCAGTCCTGTGTCTTTGTTTTGCTACAGGGATATAAAAGCCCTTCTCTCCTAACAGCTTCTGAGAATAATTCTCACTCTAGCTTGCTGGGATCACATGTCATGCCTTCTACAGACAAAACTTTGTCCACTTCAGTCTCTTACTTCTGAAACAAATGCCGATGCATGTGTTATGTCATTTGAATAGCTCTTTTAATTGCAAACTATTCCTATGAACTGGAGAGTGCTGCAACTGAAAGTATTACTGTACACATCAATTATTGTAAATAATTAGTGTAAACATCAAATATTTTGATGCTATAATGAATCATTTATTCTGAACAGGATTTTTGCCATCTCTAGTCAATATTCTTCTTAAATAGGAAAAAAAGATATGATGTGAGAATGCATCATAAATAAAATTGAGTTGCACGTTGTTCTAAGGATATTCTATTTATAGACTGATGTTTACCCATAATCTTTGTATTTTCAGTGTTATGCTCAGTTGAGGAAAACCAAAATGGTGCTATGTAAACTTTTATATATTGAAACTAATTGGGAATTAAGCTCCTAAGTGAAGCTTGCAAATAAAATGTTTACAAGCTGATTTAATTTGTTTGGATGTGAACAATAACCATTCTGAAATTGCTCCCCTCAGATAAGCTCTGATTATTTTCCTGCTCTGAAAGCTATGTGAAACACTGTATTAAATACCAAATTAATTGCCCCCCCCCCGCCAGGATTTAGTGACCAGTTCTCGAATCCAGAAAAGTCCCATGCTTCAGCAAGTTGCATACTTGGGATACAGTTCTGTGATCAATAGATACTGTTCTCAGACCTCAGCTTGTCCTAAAGAAGCTCTTCAGGTGGGTGGCTTTTTGTTTAGGTTGTTCTTAATAGCTCAGTAATGTTAATTACATTAGCTTAATTCATTTAAGATACAGTATAAAAATGGCAATTGGACTTGCAAATACACATTTCATAGCTCCTTCAGAACAAAGGCAATGAATCATTTTATTAACGTAGATATCTGCTTCATCACTGAAAACACAGTTTTCACACCGTAAGGTAAAGTCCTGAGAGAAGCCATCACTGAATGATTTTACTAAACCCAGTTGCTTTATTGTGATAGGCTTTTCAGTGGGTAAGGGGAACACTGTGGACAATCTATACATTAGGAGGAGAAGACTGAACTGTGCTTCGTCTATAGCCCGTCCATGACCTGGCAGATGAAGCGATCAGCAGGGGCCGTGAAGACAAAATGAAATTAGCTCTGAAGTGCATTGGCAACATGGGAGAACCAGCCAGCATCAAGCGCATCGTGAAGTTCCTTCCCATATCTTCATCCAGTGCTTCTGATATCCCCATCCACATTCAGATTGATGCCATAATGGCCTTGAGAAAAATAGCTTGGAAGGACCCCAAAACAGTAAGTAGGATCTGTCAGGGATTTCTTTACTTAGTGAATTAGAGAATACATAATGTATGGGTAATGAGCTGCATGGTATCATGTGTGTGGATTCAGCATGTTTAAAAAAAAAAAGGATTATTTTTAAGAACAACACAATACAGTTTCATATTTCAGCTGATGTTTTCCGCTAAGCTGTAATAATTATTAGTCAGTAGGAAGCTTCCAGAAGGATACCAGCAGTATTTCTTTAGTCATCTGTCATGACCAATTAAGTCCTGTGCTAATTATATATAGTGGAAATTTAGCCACCTAAAAGTCAGACATATAATTTAAACTGCCTTGATAAGTCAGGAGGAGAGAGAGACTCACTTTCTATTGACCTCCCAGACAAAATGTCGACATTGCTCTGCCTCTTTTAGACCTTTTCCTTAAGATTGGATGAGTCACCTCTGACCTCCTGCTGAGGTTGCTGGTATGGTAATCGTAGACAAGACTCCTGCCTTTCAGAGGGTGTAGGTACAGGAGCTATATGAGACATCATCCACTCAGACTGTCTTTGGAGAGCTGCTGAAGCTCTACTTTTAAAAGTGGCCTAAAATAGTGAAACATGCTCACCGAGTTAGTGGAGTTACTCCAAAGAATGACTCTTATTATCTACAGTTGTTTCTTCCAATGTTATTCACTGGTCTTTGAATGTCATTAATGCAAAAAGCTATGCTGATGTCTTTTTGATTGTGGTGGGTTGACCCGATACGTTGATAGATGGACATTTATTTCAGATTCAGTCTCAGCCCTTCTCCATGGGGCTGTTCCTCCGTGGCTGCTTCATTTGTCTCAGTAAAATGATGTGGAACCATGCAGTAAAAAAGATCAGGAAACCTTTCTGCAGGCATAATGACCCCCTCTCACATACTTCTTGCGTGTTACGTGTGGATCCAGTCTGTGGAAAAAGTCTCCATTATTGGTAATTCCAGACACTGTTTTTCCTCTGCAGGTGCAGGGATATCTCATCCAGATCCTTGCAGACCAGTCGCTTCCCCCCGAAGTGCGAATGATGGCTTGTGCTGTTATCTTTGAGACAAGGCCTGCCCTTCCTTTAATAACAACGATAGCTAATGTGGCAACGAAGGAGAGCAATTTGCAAGTGGCCAGTTTCGTGTATTCCCACATGAAGGCTTTGTCGAAGAGCAGGTTGCCGTACACGTACAACATGTAAGTAGAGACAGGAACAAAGTGGTCGATCGCCTGCAAGTAATAAGTTCTGTTACATTCTTGTTAGTCAGCACTGCATGTGCTGACAGACTGAATTCAGTTTATATTCTGATGGGGTGCAGCTTATTTCTGGGTATTATTACCTTTCTCATTTTGTTTAGATCTTCAGCTTGCAATATCGCCCTTAAGCTGCTGGCCCCCAAATTGGACAGGCTGAGCTATCGGTATAGCAAGGTCATGCATTTTGGTGATTACTTTGGTGAGTAGAAGCGTTTCAGTGACCAGGAAACTTTCACTTTAGAAATCCATTCTTCAGAGACCTTAAGTTCTTTGGAGAAATATGGCATTCTGCCTTTCAATAAGAAATTGAATTAAATGTGACAGTCACATATTTAAAAGTGCATGAGTAGCCATCTATTAATTTGGGCCGAAACAGTTAAAATTTATGTAATGCTATATCTTAGAGTTGGCAATGGAAAAAGCTGCAGAAATATGATCTTGAATGTTAAGCAGAATGGTTAGAGAAAAGCTGTGTCTTTTGTTTACTTCTGCCATAGATAACTACAAAGTTGGTGCTGCAGGAGATGTCTTTGTTATGAACAGCCCGGGAACCATGTTCCCATCGGCAATAATTTCCAAGCTGATGGCATATTCTGCAGGGTCAGTGGCTGATTTGGTGGAGGTAAATATTTACCTAAATCAATAATAAAGCAATTAAAATTAAAATGGACCACAAAGTTTTGTCTCTGTAAGTACGTTTCAGACTGCTCCTTTGCACCCTGTTTTGGTAGGTTGGTGTCCGCGTGGAAGGCCTCACAGACATCATCATGAAACGCAATATCCCGTTTGCTGAATATCCCACATACAAAAAGATAAAGGAGATTGGAAAAGCTGTAGGTATTTTCAGTAATGCAACGTGTGGGTTATGTGAAGGAATATTTAGTGGGGCTTCTTTTGCTAGTTAAGCCCTGTCTCAGAAGGTAAACTACCCGCCTAGCAGTCAGCTCGAGTATTTCTGTGAAAGAGCGACGTGCAGGGGACATCACTCCTGTGACGGGTGCGATAGCTTCTGCAAATTCTCGCCCTGGCCCTGCCTCCTCCCCAGCTCAGGTATGGCTGCAGGAGGAGCGGGGAGGAGGGCATCGCAGCAGGCGTCTGCCTCGTGCCTGGCAGGCTTCCTCCTCCCTCCCTTCATCTACCTCGCTTAAGTTTACAAGTCTTGTCTTCAAGAGAAAAGGTGATTCGTTGCTGTGCTTTCAGACCGGGTTTAGGGGTGCTAATGGCCCAGACCCTCTGTGTCAATGTTACTGCGTGAGAATACAGAGCGCGGGGCAGGAGGCTATTCGTGGGCACTGCAAGTGACAGGGCGTAAGTCTGAATTAGTGACACTGAGCTACTTACAAAGCAGCAAGGAAACGCAAGCAGCAATGGAAGACTGCAGCTTGGTCAGTGATGGGTTTGATCACCTGGCTGAATTACCATTTGTAAAGTGTTGCATTAAGGAACTTTGCTTGTTTCTTTATCTGTTCCCTAGCTGCTGGGATGGAAGGAGCTGCCAACGGAAACCCCCCTGATATCAGCCTACCTGAAAATATTTGGCCAAGAGCTGGCCTACGTCAACATCAATAAGGAAGTCCTGCATCAGGCTGTGAAGGTACCAGGGACCCCTAATTTTCTTTGCAAGATTTGGCACCGTTGTACTTTTATATCTAAACCTCTCGGACCTCTGTTTTACTGCAGACTGTGCTAGAACCTGCTGACAGGAACACAGTGATGAAGAGAATCATCAGCCAAATCCGCAACGGCATCGCAGGACAGTGGACACAGCCGGTGTGGCTGGGAGAGCTGCGATACATCGTTCCTACCTGCACGGGTCTGCCGCTGGAGTACGGGTCATACACGACCGCTCTGGCACGTGCGGCAGTCAACGGTGGGTTGGGGTGTACGAGATCAGGTGGGCAAGCTCTGAGCAGGGGGTGAGAGGGACAGGCTAAGAGGGGCTGGAGAAGGAAGGGCAAAACCAGGAAGTTAGAAAAAGAACTTATTTTTGTAGTGGAGGGGAGGGAGTGAAGGTGTTTGGAGGGAAGCTGGACACAGC
The DNA here is from genome assembly GCF_929443795.1 of Astur gentilis. Classification (NCBI taxonomy): domain Eukaryota; kingdom Metazoa; phylum Chordata; class Aves; order Accipitriformes; family Accipitridae; genus Astur; species Astur gentilis. The sequence continues at coordinate 16,763,454 of NC_064887.1, read as the reverse complement.
TGATTTCTGCCTCATCTTTGAATGGATTGAAGACAGAGAAGTTGAGGTGAGAATCTGGGAAACCAGAGAGAGAAAGTCATACCATTCAAGGCCAGAAAAAACAAGAGCTGCATGGGGAGCTGACGCAGACATGGGCAGAAGGGGATGGCTCCTGAGAGATGCACGGACAAGCTAAGCACGATTCAGTGGTGATTGAAACAGAGAAGAAAACACACGGCAACCCGAAGATGACTACCAGTAATGTTAGAGAAGGCAGGTAGAGAAGAGCGCTTGTGAAAAGAGACAGAGAGCTCTGCTTTAAAAGAATAAATGCGCGAGTACGAATACTTATCAAGAAGTCAATTCAGTGATCATACTGTTTGTTGTGCAGCAGACTTTTAATTTAGGCAGAAGTGACCCTTCCTTCTGCTCACACCACATAAGGAATGAAGGGAGAAGTACATGTACTTGTGCTCTTTATAGAAGTCTCGCATGTGCCCACTCTTCACTGCTCTTGGTTTTTGGTTTGTTAGTTTGATTTAATAAGATCTTTGAAGCTGTTCCTAGTTTTGTAGGTGTTTTAATTTTTAATTTTTTTTTAAGTGACATCCTTGTAGCCAAGTTGGGGAGGTATGGATTGGGTGGGTGGGCTACAAAGTGAGTGAAGGTTGTCTGGACTGCTGATCTCCAAGAGTAGTCAACAGATGAAAGTCTAATTGGTGGCTTGTTATGAGAAACATTCATCCGTTGTTAGCACTTGTGCATGGTCTCTTTTAACAATCTAAACTTTGGAAAAGAAGGCACCCTTAGCAAACCTGTGTCAGTGATGACATTGAATTGGTGGGAGCAGTCACTGCACTGGGGGGGTCAGGCTGCCACCCCAGGGGACCCTGACAGCCTGGAGGGCATGGCCTGACAGAAGTGCATTGAAATTTGGCAAAGGCAAGGCAAAGTCCCTCACCTGGGATGGAGTAACCCATCCAATGTATAAGCTGTACATCACCCAGACAAAAACCATCTTTGCAGAAAAGGGCCAGGGAGGCCTGGAGGGTAAGCTGGTATAGTGAGTCAGCAGTGTGCTCTTGTGGTGATGAAGGCCAACTGCATCCTTGGCTGCAACAGCAAGAGCAGAGTTAACATGAAAATGATTTTCCCCCTCTATTTAGCACACCTGAGGCTGCATCTGGAGTACAACGTCTAGTTTGGGGTCCACAGTACAAGAAAGATGTTCACACTTGACGTGAGGAAAGATTGGAGAGCAGGGTTTGTTTAGCCTGGTTGCCCACCATTTACTCTGTCTTCTGGCTCCTCGCGTTTCTGAAATTTTAATGTTATACTAACTAACAAGCTTTCAGCTTGGGTTAGCTCTTTATTTTCTTACTATATTTTTATTTCCATTTTCAATATATTGCATCAGAACCTTTGCCTACAGAACAAGCTTTCTGTATATTTTCAGTATTTTTCAGACTTGTGAAAGATCTCATGTACCCCAAAGTCTGTCTTGTTTTCCAGCCATATTTGCTGTATTAACAAAAATATTACATCTTCCTGAAAACTGTGTCTTGCTTAAATTCAAATCCTTTCTTTCACTTTTACCATGTTTAAATGTTGTTTTGTCATTTGCAGTTGATGGAAAGATGACCCCCCCTTTAACTGGAGATTTTAGACCTTCCCAGTTGCTTGAATCCACCATGCGGATTCGGTCTGACATAAACCCAGGGTATGGCAGGTTTCTAAGGCTTTACATATGATGGAGTTTTTTTATGACAAGGCAGAACCACCTGTTCAAAAAGAGCACCTTTCTTACATCTGACCACTTCACTCTGTTTCAGTTTATACGTATATACAGTTGCAACAATGGGTGTCAACACAGAATACTTTCAACATGCTGTTGAAATTCAAGGCAAGGTCCTGACAAGAGCGCCAATGAAGTTTGATGCCAAGATAGACATGAAAGTGAAAAATATTAAGATTGAAACGAATCCATGCCATGAAGAAACTGAGATAGTGGTTGGAAGGTACGGTAGCATTATTTCAGAATATTTCCTGTTGCTGAAACCTTACAAAGTTCACCATTCACTGACCTTCTACAGAGGTTTCTAGGTAGGCAGAGTGACTTTTCAGTGTGTAGCAGAACCTTTGGGATAAAGAGCAAGGAAGGGAAACGGGGGAGTTAAAAGTCACAAGACACCTAAATTATTTAGGAGATTAATTTTTATTTTAATTTGTTTATTATTTTGTGGTTTTAATTTTTATTTGTTTATTATTTTATTGTCTTTTAGGGGTTTTAATTTTTATTTTTAAATGAATGCTTTTCATGTTTTTGAAATTTGTTTAAATTTATCCAGATTTTGAAAATTTCCTGTGATATAAAGAACTGGTGTTTGTCATGAACTCTTTAATAATGTTTATACGTATAGTTGCATATACAAACCCTATGTTCAAACAACATGTCTCTGTGCTGGCACATGATACTGACAGGGATGTATTTCATTTAATTCAAAGACAAGGATTTGGAATAATTCACCATCTTTTGTGCATAACTCAACAGACATAAGGCTTTTGCTGTATCAAGAAATTTAGGAGAACTAGGTGTTGAAAAGAGGACTTCAATTCTCCCAGAAGATGCTTCATCAGATATTGTGGAAGAACCTTTCAAACCGTCAGAGAGAGCTTCCAGTGAAGGTTCCACAATGGTAACCTATTCCTTTTTGCTTATACAGTAATATTTACCCTTTCTGTGATGCACATGTCTGCAGTTTTACTCTTGCCTATGATATGCTCCCAGTGGTATTCATGTACTCATCTCCAATGCAGCAAGGAGCTGACAGCATGCCAAGGAGGCATGCCTATAGCTCTCAAGAGGATCTTCGCTATGGCACAGGAAGAAAAACTCATAAACGAGACATTTGTGTCAAACTGCATCGTCTTGGTTGTCAGCTCTGCTTTTCCAGAAGATCACAAGATGCCAGTTTCCTAAAAAATACATATTTGCACAGATTAATTGGAGAACATGAAGCTAAAATAGTCTTGATACCAGGTACAATACTGAGCACAAGACTTGTCATCTTAGGTTTGTCAGTGCTACTTGAAGCAGTATAACCTTCTAATATGTGCAACTGGTGTGTAGTTCAAACAGATGCTGATATTGACAAAATTCAGCTGGAGATTCAGGCAGGATCCAGGGCAGCTTCGAAAATAATTCATGTGGTAAACTCAGAGTCTGAGGAAGAGGATGAGTCATCTCGATATGAGGACATTCAAGCTAAACTGAAGAAGATTCTAGGCATTGAAAATGTGTTCAAGGTAAGGGCCTTTGAGCATGGGAGGGAGGAATATTCTCCCATAAATGAAGCCAAGAATTTGAAGTTCAGTGTGGAAAGCTGGCATGGAAAAGCAAGGATGGGGCTGCTTTGAAAGGTGCCAGTGCCAGGCCTGTCAGCCAGTGCCACATCTGGAGGGACTGACCCTACGGGGTGCATCCAGCTGGGACTGGTCCTCCATGCTGGGCTAGATTTCAGCTAGGCAGAGTGGATCTAAGGGAGTTCTGCAGCTTCTGCGGTGAGTGAGGTAGGGAAGTTGCTGTCCCTTGAAAGGCTTATATGAGCAGCTTGTCTGACACCCAGAGAAGTTTTACTTTGCAAATACAGAACCAGATGTATCCCCTCTCTTGCACTTCTCTTTGAACTGTTTTTGCAGGTTGCAAATAAAACGCAACACCAGAAGAAGCAACCTTCTAAGAAGGGAAATGCTATGCTAACAGAGCTTGGGACAGACCCCAAAGCAAAAAATCCCTCCAGCTCATCTTCTGCCTCCTCAACTGCCTCTTCTTCCTCATCATCTGCTGCTTCTCCTGATCGTAAAAAGGCCGTGGATGAAGATGAGAATGATCAAGTAAAGCAAACAAGAAATAAAGATGCAAGAAGCAAGAGCAGCAGCCCTAGTAGTAGTGGCATCAGCAGCAAGAGCAGTAGCAGCAGCAGCAAGAGCAGTAGCCGCAGCAGCAGCAGCAAGAGCAGTAGCCACAGCAGCAGCAGCAAGAGCAGTAGCAGCAGCAGCAGCAGCAAGAGCAGCAAGAGCAGTAGCAGCAGCAGCAAGAGCAGTAGCAGCAGTAGCAGCAGCAAGAGCAGTAGCAGCAGCAGCAGTAGCAGCAGTAGCAGTAGCAGTAGCAGCAGCAGCAGTAGCAGCAGCAGCAGTAGCAGCAGCAAGAGTAGCAGTAGCAAAGGTAGCAGTAGTAGGAGCAGTAGCAGCAGCAGTAGGAAGTCATTGAGTCACCATAGCCATGGGCATCACTCAAGTCATCTGAATGACAGCAGTAGCAGCAGCAGCAGTAGCAGGTCATTGAGTCACCATAGCCATGGGCATCATTCAGGACATCTGGAAGGTGGCAGCAGCAGCAGCAGCAGCAGCAGCAGCAGCAGCAGCAGCAGCAATTCCAAAATATGGGTAACTATCACTAAATTTACTGATGTTGCTAATGTTCATGAATCACATTCCTGATGGCAGCTAGATTTGCATCATAAATCATGAAATTATGAGTTGACACAGTAAATTTTAGCAACATAAAATTGCAAAATTTATTCTGCAAACACGCCTGCAATCATTGGCTCAGATGTCTACTTCAAAGCATCTCAAAAGTTTCCACAAGTGTGTTGAAACTTTTGTTATAGGCAGGGAACCATTTTTTGCCAATTTACTACTTTCTGTCAATATATATTGTATGTTTCTGTCTTAATTTTGCAGTAGGAACAAAAAGACTTCAAATCTTGCATTATGTGCTTGTGACAAAGCATACAGAACTATGTATGAATGATAATTGGTAAAATTCTTACTTAATTCCCAGTGCTCAGATTTCAATGTAACTGCAGCATTTCTTTTCTTCTGAGACTTTCCATCTTCTTGTTTTTATCATTTTCAAAGGGAGATCATGAGATTTATCAGTATCGCTTTAGATCAGCGCATAGACAAGAGGTGAGTTTTTATTTCCTCAGTAAATTAAGTATGGAATCTGTCATGAGTCAAATGGAAACATTAAAGGCAACTTGTTGTATTTGTTAAGGGAAATTACAGTACTGATAACATTTAGAAGACCAAATCAACACTGTTGGTTCTGAGATGCATAAAGACTGAGATCTATGTTCTCCTTTGTGTTGCACTCACGATGCCATTTGCGGCTCTTCAAAGTAGATGCAAAGCTCTACTGAAGCAGTGGGGATGCACACTTTGGAGGAGCAAAGATCCTACCGTCAAGAGCTTGGGTCATTTGACTGGCTTTGATCACTTGGTTTCTTGGGTTGGAATCACTGTTGATACACACCGGGATAGCAATGTTGACAAAGATGGGACGATACCTTATTTGATGGTACTTCAGTTCAGCAGAAGATTCTTACTAGGGCATGAGCCAGCCAGGAGGAGTGTACTTGATATTAGTGTTCCTGAAAAAGTAAAAAGTTCGGCTGTGTGTGTCCGTTCAGTTGATCCTCTCTATTCAATTGGTCCATTCAGTGTGTCCTCTAGTTAATCAGGCCCTTCCAGAAGTAAAATGAACCAGTCATGATCTTTTATGTTGAATTAAGATGCTGGTTCAGTTTGACTTGCTCTGGTCCATTGTTTTTTTCACACAGGGAATTCTCATCTAGACGTGTTCCTTATTTGTCTCTTCTGAGGGGTCAGATATATTTGGGTAAACAACATTTTTCAGAGCTAGATCACAGGTACTAAGCAGGACAAAGCATATTGCAAGTCTATGAGCTGCTCAGGGTTGGAATGCAAGTTTACCAACACCAAGTGCCATGACAGAGAGTATTCTGCAGCACTGCCTAGTACAATTTCTTCAAGGATGCTTCTAAGTTACCCTCTTGAGCATAATGTGTTTTCTTTTTGCAGTTCCCAAAAAGGAAACCCTCAGGTGACCCACTTAGCAGCACCTACTCTTCTACCAGATCGAGTCGTGCCTCATCTCGAGCTGCTTCCCGGGTTAGTTGCATCATTTTTAGGGGTTTTTGACAGCTTGGAAGAATGGCAGAGTGGCCGTGACTTTGCAGTAATTGTACAGCTAGGATAATGGGAAGAGAGACATACCAACCTCTCAAGTCTCAGGTATCAATCAAGAGTGAGACACGCACCATAGTTGCCACACACACTTTCCTCTGCAGTGAGGTGAGGATCGTTCTTACTTGCACCGTGACCCTTCCTTCATGGGAATCCCATCCAACAGATGCCTGCAGAGACTGATCTTGTGACCTCTGCAACCAGGAGGGACGTTGAGGTGCTGCAGTGCCAGCGCAAGGATGTTGGTGGTGGAGGCCAAGGCAAAGGGGAGCCTCAGCAGAAGGCATGCTCCAGAGGTGACCTATGGCACCTTGGCTCCTCACCACCACCCAGTCTGATGCGTGCAGGCTTGCTCTCTGGGGCAAGTGATGAAGTGAAGTCTAACGATGGAGTGAAGGAATTGCAGGTCGTAGCATGCTTAAGGCCCTGCTGCTGGGGGGGGAGGTTCCTGATGTTGAAGACAATGTCCTGGATTACATTTTGTGCTAGGGTGCTGTGCAGACACAAAACCCGCCTGCCCCACAGAACTCACAGCTGAAGTGTGAGCTGAAAGCCAGCAGACCAACCAGAGAGAGAAACAGGAGGACATTAGCTGGGGGATGTTATTGTTGTGAGAATGAGTGATGAATACAACTGACAGCTGATGTTGTTAGTCAAATCGAACCACTCCCTTTCATTCACAGGCAAATATATGGGTATTAACAATGAAGCCCAAATCATATAGTCATTACTGTATCCTAATGATGTGAATATTTCCACAGTATCAGCTGTAGCTCACGAAATGGCACAAGTTTTTGGCTCATGTAAAATACAGTGATAAAATCCATCTGCGCATGCAGCGGCACATGCACATTAAAGACACACGCATGAGAGTTTATAGGCATGTATATACGTGCGGTACATATGCTGGTATATATTTGCAGTTCAGTTGCTTACTTTTCATTTATCCATCTAGATCTTGCATCTAAAATGTTCCATGGTAACGCTTTTTTAATTATATTCTCTGCATACTTTCTCCCCCTTCTTCTTAGCCTAAGTTTTTGGGAGATGTTAAAACACCAGTATTAGCTGTTTTTCTTCATGGCATTCGTAATGATAAGAAGATAGGAGGCCTCCAGCTTGTGGTATATGCTGATATTGACTCCATCAGGCCCCGGATGCAGGTATTTGTGTCAAACCTCACAGATTCAAGCAAGTGGAAGCTCTGCGCTGATGCTTCAGTCCTTAATGCTCACAAGGCAGCGGTAAGGCTCAAAAATAGTTATATACAGCTGTATGCATCACAGGAAAACCATGTTCAATGCATTTAAAAATGGTCCATTTATCTCTCCATTATAGGCTTACCTGAAATGGGGCCGGAATTGCCAGGACTACAAGATTTCAACTGAGCTGGTAACTGGGCGGTTTGCTGCCCACCCTGCTGTACAGGTGAAACTGGAGTGGCCTAAAGTTCCTTCAAGTGTCAGATCCATAGCAGAATGGTGAGGTTTTAGTCTTTAGTGCCACTTGTTCACGATATGGGTCAGCTGGGAAAAATCAGCATCCACCCACGAGATTCTAGTGGTTAAAGTACCATCTATTATTTTATTCTCTGATTTGTCCAAGTACTGCCTTCAGACATAAAAGCTGAGTGGGAGATCATAGCCATCCTATTGTAATGTACAATAATTCTTTATACTGGACATAATTACTGAAAACTGAGGAACAGATCATTCCTTTCACTGAACACTTGATGAGTAAAGCAGAGTGTGGTCATGGGGACCTAACCAATGATCCTGAAGACTCTGTATGCTACTTACACACAGACGTGAGACAACCTGATTGGGATGTGTGCTGCTTTTTCTCCTCTATTTCACCAGATCTTTCTGATTTGAATTTTTGAAGGTTTTACAAGTTTGTCCCTGGGGCTGCGTTTATGCTGGGGTTCTCTGAAAAAACAGACAAGAATCCTTCTCGACAAGCCAGGGTGATCGTGGCTCTAACTTCTCCAAGGACATGTGATGTTGTTATCAAGCTTCCTGATGTAATTATGAAATATTATTATCGGTCTCCTATTTTTTTTCCTAGTAGAAAGTAAGACTGTTGCATTTTAATTACAGTGGGACAATTCTGAGAAAGTAAAATTAAGTAAGCATCAGTCTGGGTGCAAATGAGAAAAACAACTTTTGTTTATTTTCAACCTTCTTATATTACATCCAAGAATATTTATTGAGTGATTTTGTTCATGGAAAAAGAGAGTGCCATAGGTACTCATAATGGCGTGTGTTTCCATCTGTAGTAGCTCCCTAAGTGTTCACCTAACCACCTTTGAAGGGGACTAATTCATTCTCTCCCAAATAATATCTGAATGGTGACCCACACCACGAGCAAAAACTGTAAGCAGACGCAAAAAGCTCATGGACAGTGAGTCAGATCAGTTGTGTTCACATAAAGTCTGTGTCAACCAAAGTAGAAGAAATTGAAGTCTAATTCCAAATAGGAGAAAAAGCTGACCTCAGCTGTTTGCTGTGAATACCTGGCACAAGTGTATTTTGAATGTGCTTTTGAATTCCTTTTCAGATGATCTTCTATGAAAAAGCCATGAGGCTTCCCCTGTCACTCCCTGTAGGTCCGAGGATACCAGCTTCAGAGCTGCAGCCTCCCATCTGGAATGTCTTTGCTGAAGCTCCCTCTGCAGTGCTCGAGAATTTGAAAGGTCAGGGTCTAATCAGGCTCAGAAGCATGACACCCTCAGTCTCCCAAATTACTTGAGTACCTTCTGAACTTTTCTGGGATTATTTGTCTCCAGTTAATTAGGAAATGTGCTGTAATAATGCAAGGATGGTTCAACTGGGAGATAGTATTGTGCATATAGTAAAGAAAGCATCAGCATTTCAGGGATCAAGATACCAATTATCTGAATTGATAAGATTTAAACTTTCTGGCAATTATATTTTGTTAGATAGAGGAGTATATTTTCCATGCCTTTTTTTAGAATTTATGGGTGCTTAGTAGGCAAGAGCCATACAAAAATGTCACCTAGTAGAAAAAAATATAAAGCTAAAATAATATAGCACTAAAAAAAAATATGCCATTTAATGACTTTCTTTTACGGAAGAGCAAACACTTACTGGCATTTTATTTAACCAGCTCACTGCTCCGTTTCCCACAACAAGATCACAACCTTTAACGAAGTTCAGTTTAACTACACAATGCCAGCAAACTGCTACCACATCTTGGCTCAGGATTGCAGCTCTGACCTTAAGTTCCTGGTGATGATGAGGAAGGCTGAAGAAGCTATGAACCTGAAAGCAATCAACATCAAGCTTGGCAGTCAGTAAGTAACTCCTGCCAGATGCTGGGAGTGTGACGGACTATATTGACCACATTTAACACGAGAGGAGCTTAGATCTGAGCTTTACTGCAATGGTTAGCAGCCCATAGGATTTCAGCATTTCCCTCATTTACTTTCCATGCATATTGAATGTGATGCTGCTGATGGTATCCTGCATCTTAGGTGACAAGAATACCCTTGATGTAATTTAAGTAGCTGAAATGAGCTTATGCTGTGACCAGTGATATTTAGTGAGCAGGAAAACGCCTTTGTCGCTGTATGCATGTGAACCTGATACAAGCAGGGTATGACCGCTCTTCTCCTTAACAGGGAAATTGATATGCGTCCTGTGAAAGGGCAGGTGAAACTGCTGGTAGATGGGGTTGAAAGCCCCACGACGAATGTTTCATACATATCTGCTGGTAAGTGATGCAGCAACAGTTGTTTCATTTTCACATATTTGTTAGGAGAAAGAAAGAAAGAAAAAAAAAACCTATCAAAGAGATTCCATCAGTTTGTATCCAGTAAATATTTCTACCTTTGGTTGTAAGTTTCTATTTAAGAATATGTATTTTACTCACTTGCATAGGAACATTTAGAAAGACTGATTAGAGTGTGAAGCTCTTGAAGTGGCCAATCTAAGCAAGATATAACTGACATGAAGGTCCCTCCTTTTCATACATTGCTGCAGCTCCTGCTGGAGTTCCAAATTTGAGAAGTGTTTCAGTTATACTGAAAAATCTTGCCTGATTAAAACTTTCCAAATTAGAGTTTTTCTAAAATTCACCACACTTGTATACCAACGTTTTTCCTAATTTGAGTTGTAGGTATAAATCTGGTTAGCGTTCTGAAACCTGCTAGGAATAAATATGAAGAGCTGTTAAAATAACCTGCTTGCTTCTCTCAGAGCAGGAACGGTTTTTTTCTGTGAAAGGTACAGCAGGGCCTTGTTTCATTCTGTGCTATGCAGTCAGGGGCTATATACAAGGCAGGTATTTCCTGACTGTAGAGCTGTAGTATGTGAATCAGGCTAAATCTTGCTGAAACTGGGTTAGCACCTGTCAGTGCTGAGCTCTGTCCTATTTCTTACATACCTGGCAAGTGATAATTGTGCTAGAAGTGGCTTCAGTGACAGTGGTCTTTGTCTTTCCTTACCGCGATAGTGTACTCAGGGCCTTGCATATCTGCACAGCTATACAGATACTATAGACAGCTCTGTAATAATTTCTAAAAATAAATATGAATATGTTAATAACCCAAAGAAAAATGAATAAATCTGTGATCATTAAAATTGTTTTCCAACTTTTTACAAACACCTATTTTCTATATATACACATTTCTACATTGTTTTGCTGTATGTTCTTTTTCTTGAACAGAACAATTGAGGAATATCAAGGAAAAGAACACTTTAGAAACATTACAGTTGCTTTTTTCTTTCTTAAAGAAGCTAGGTCGGGTCTGTTTTGGTTTTGGTTTTCCTTTGTTTTATTTTGTTTTTTTTCTAGGTGCTCCTCTGTGGATCCACAGTGAAAAGCAAGGGCTTGTACTTGTTGCTCCAGCCTATGGCATCGATAAATTGTACTTTGATGGATACACATTCAGGGTATCATTCTTCCTCTTCATAAGCTTGAGTGTTGAGAAATTTCCATAGGATTCCCTTAAATTTATATGTATGAGTGCAAGAGTATACATTGGCAAAGCCAAATGTGTGCAGGACCCAAAAAACCCCAAAGGGAAGATGACACTACAGGATTGCACAGTCCTGCTATTTATTTCTGAGGGGGAGAAGTGAGAATCTTTCACCAACAAAAATACCTTATTCCTGCAGTGCAGGTATGTGTTGGGAAATGGGCCCGTAAGTGTACACACACTGAGCCAGCAGTGCATTCGCAAGAAAAATGAGGTTTCAGCTCCTGTCCACTGTTCTTACAGCTGTATAATTCTTCAAATCAGCAAAAATGCAGCCATTCTTTTAATATGAATAAATGCTTTAAAGGCTGCACTAATGTGAAATGGGAATGTAAGAAATCATGCAAACCATACTGTATCTATCACCTATACTATGAAAACATCCATCAGAAAAAAGCCTCAGCATGTTAACAGTCTAGACTACTAATAACATACTACACTAGCACAGAGGATTTAAAAGGCTGTAACAGTTAAAGATGCTGCAGCACAACAGGAGTTTGGCATCTGACTGTCAGACCCTTTTGAATTCTTACTAAAGAGATTTTAAACATTTGTGCATTAACTTATACTGGAAGGGACCTGCATAGCAAAAATCTGCTCCACAGGTATTACTTTTTTTAAACTTGAAATGGTTTTGACTTTTTTTCTCAAAGATTCAAGTTGCTTTATGGATGGCAGGGAAAACGTGTGGAATATGTGGAAAATATGATGCAGAATGTGAACAGGAATACCGGATGCCCAACGGATATCTAGCTAAAGATGCAGTGAGCTTTGGGCATTCTTGGATTTTGGAAGAAAAGCCTTGCACAGGAGGTATGCAAGCTCTAATAAATTTAACATAATATTACTGCAGTTTAGAAAATGTAGAATCTGTTTAGAAAATTTAAAATCTGTAAACATTCTGGAAATAAAAAGCATTTTAAAAGGAAACATCATTAACGTACATATTAAGTATTAAAATTATTTGCCAGTTTAGAAAGAAATAAGAAATTACAAGTTAAACTAACAAGCCAAAATACACAAGTCAGATGAAATTAAATAACCAAGTTGAAACAAAATCTTTGTTTCAGTTTTGAAGTGTTTTAGAAGAAGATCAGAAAAAAAATGTAAGAGGATAAATTCACATGGAATGCTTTGATTTAAGCACAACAGTATTTTCCAGACATCGGTTTTCAGCATTTGACCCATCAAAAAATCAGATGGGGATTAGTAATTATTACCACGGCTGACCACCTGGTTTTTGAACCAGTGCGACCTGTCAAGCAAAGCATTCAAGTGTATGAGCAGTTCCAGGGACTTAATTACATGGTTGAAATTAAAAGCTGTATTTTAAGTGTTCCAGTAGATTAGGATCTTATGGTGTGCTGATGCTCTCAGCTGAGGTTATGATGCAACAGCGTACCATAGTGCTGTGAGGAGAACAGGCACGTTGCCTTTCTAAAGAAGACTTGTCCTGGTGGGAAGGACTTCCTCGGTCCCTGGAGATGACTTCTACATGTTTAGCTGTGCATTAACTGTTATTCTTCTATGTCTTTGTCAAGAATACTGGGCATCAAACTTGCTTTAGAGGGATGCGGAGTCCACATGCATGTACACAATAATATTCCCACGGTTGGTAGTTACCACATATTGTGGTTCCATTTAACATATGGCGGAAATGGCTGGAATTTTAGAGAATAAAGCTTATAGTCAGGAATAAACTGTGGTCCATTTAGCTTCTCACATACTTCTAACTGCTAGTGCTGGGAATCCAAAATGAGATCAGTATTACTGGCTGGCAGCAATGACTTTTGGTCTTTCTCTACAGCAATTCTGTGTCTGAATGACAGTGGTAATAGTGTAATTCGTCAGTGATTATTTTTATTTGGTCAGAAATCCCCCCTTTATTTCCACTGCTGAGTATTCAACACTTTCGAATGTGGTTTTGTAGCTATTCAGTAAGCCAGTTTACTTTGAAAAATGTTTATTAGAAAGTACATCAGACTATGTTTCTACATGCTAACCTAGAAATAAACCAGTTGCATTTGAAATTAACTTCCAGTAGCTCTATATCTAATAAGCTGATTTGAAAAGCTTATCAGTCAGTGACGCTGCTTCACTTCTGACGGAAATATAGTTTTCATAGAGGAAAGTTGTTTGCAAATTGGCAGTGTTGGCAGATGGGTCCTTCTGGGGGCATCTTAAGCTTTTGTGTCATTCTAAATAGGCACTGGTTAATAATTTTGACATGTAAGAGTAGTGAGTGTGTGTTGGATATATGTATGTCTTCTTAGGCATTTTCCTTTTTGGTCTTAATTGTCTCATTTTTGAACTAACTTAGAACAAAAAGGCTTGAAGAGCTTAAAATCAGAAGTGTCCTTATCTGTAAAGAAAAAGCTGACCTTTTTTTAATCTACCATTAATTGCAATGAAAGTAATTGTTACAAAGAAAAGCATTTCTATGAAACTAGAAATGCACATGAAAGCACATAAACTATCACCAATTATTATGTTACAGCCTGCAAACTGCGACGCTCATTTGTGAAGCTCGAGAAGACAGTTCAGCTTGTGGGTGTAGAGTCCAAGTGCTATTCTACAGAGCCTGTCCTGCGCTGTATGAAAGGATGCTCTGCCACCAAGACTACTCCAGTCACTGTTGGTTTCCACTGTCTCCCAGCTGGTAAGTCAACAGAAATCCTACTGAATAGGAGCTGCACAAAAGTCTAAATAAATGGTGCCTTGACTCAGTTACCCCCTTGAAACATATGAATGATCTAACATCCACAGGTAGGGATGGACTTACTGTGGTATTGACCAAAGATGTCTCCCTGTTTTCATTAATATGTAAAACTTCCTTTAGTGAGAGAGATGGTTTTCTGTCATAATTTTACTATGGTTTTCATTACACCGGAATTTAAAAACTAAACTGAACTTCCCTTCATGGTGCTTTGAGCTAACAAGGTAAGGGCAGGGTAACAGCACAGTCAACATTGTGATTCAACTGAAAAATTGTGTATTGCAGCCTGTGAGGACTCAGCCACATCTGATCATGTGCAGCAGAGATCCTTGCCTTGTATTTTTTATATAGAGCTGCCTTTGGGCGTGATCCAATTTCACCAAGCCGATTTAGGCAATAGAAGGGCAGGTGTGGATGAGATTCCTGCACACAGGTGCAGTGATATAGGAGGATATATTTTTTATAGGTATATTGTAGATGATAAGAGATCATATAAAGTAGATATAGATTATATAGATGACAGGTTCATGTCTGTTTTCCAAGTTTGTTTTTCCTTTAAGACCATAATATCCTTTCCTAAATGTGTTATTAATAAAATTCTACATGGAAATAGGTAGAACTGGCTTATTAATTAAATGAGTTTCCTGGAACATCTCTGCGTGACTTAGACAAACATAAATATGTAAGGCAGTGAGGAGAAGCCAAGCCCACTGTAATTAATGACTGGTGCATGGTAAGTGCTGTACCTTGCAGAACTGCTTCAGAAGTATGCTGTTTACTTTTCATTTCTTGTTCCCCATCAGATTCGGCTACCAGCCTGACGGACAAACAGACTAAGTTCGACCAGAAGTCAGAGGATATACAGGACACTGTTGATGCACACATAGCATGTTCTTGTGAGAACGAAGACTGCAGTGCATGAAGCTGTACATTGCAGCACAGGAGAAAACAGAAACACTTTAATATTTTTATGTTGTAGTATAAGAAAACTCATCTTAAGGAATAATAGAGATACTAAATGAAGTGTTTAAAGACATGTGGAATCTTCCCAAGTAATTTAAAGTATTAAACTTTATTATTGTAGAAACTGGTACGATTGCCCTTAAATGTCTGATTTCGTAATAAATCCACGCATGGTAAAAATTATGAAGGCTTCCTAATTTCACTGGTTATGGAAAGAAGAGGTCTCTGTTGCTTCTCCTCACCCCCCCTTTTCGTAGACTTCTTGAGTCTGTGACCATCTTCTGTGCACCAGACACGTGTCCGTGTCAGGCCCCATCGGGGATATGGGTTGGGTAGCTGCGGTACCAGGCACCTGCTTGTTTCCCCTGGTGCTTTCTTCCCTGGTGCTGAGATCGTGTGCACCCGGAGCAGGAACCGCTCACCTCTGTGCGATGCAGCACCCTCTGCGGCAGCAACGCAGCCGTGGTGCTCTGCAATAACTACGCGACATGCCGGTGCTGCCATAGGGAACAGCAAGATCAGGGAATAAGCCTGAATCTCCTACCACTGGACAAGGCTGCTCTGAGGGAGTCAAGAACATGTTTATGTTCCTGATGCACCACATGCAGAAGCTAGTGCGAATCGGGGTCTTTGAACAGGACGCGGTGGAGTTAACCAAGTATACTGCCTGCCACAGGGTCCGAAGCAGAGCCGGACCTTTGCACTGTGGGTGGGATGCCCCAGCCTCTGTGCTCAGCGTGAGCCCTCGCTGTGGCCACCACCAGCCGGTGGGCTCTGCCTCCTGCCAAGTGCTGCGGGTCTGGGTGGGCACGGTGAGGGACGTGCTCGTCCGCTGTGAGCTCTGGAGCCCAAAGGACTCCAGCGCATCCGGAAGATGTTTTCTGCTTACCCCTAAGGCCGTGCTTGCAGGCTGAGTATGCATGCAGGGTGAATTTGTTTCTCAGAGAATAGCCTGAGGAGATGGTGTAGACATAACCATCGACGTCAAGGAGATTGTTGGCAGCTTAAGCCATCAGGAGTTTTGCGCAAATTTCAGCAGAAATGCTATTGTACTTTCTTAAGTTTATCTGCCTTAATTCATCAGCATTCTCCCAATTAACACACACACACACGTCCAGCCATTTTTATTACTGACTGAAAACACATTCATTTTTTATATTGAAGTTTCTTAATGCAAAGAAGAATGTGATCCTACTGAATTGTTAAAAATGTAGATCTTCAGTAAATTAATTAAAAGAGAAGCAAGTTATTTGGTTCTTAAAATCAGTAGAAACCAACAAAGAAAGATGACACTTACCTATGACCATGTGGGGTGGAGAGGTAATCACTGGCTAGTTTTTGGAAACACTTGAGAACGCTCTGTAAAAATTGTGTTGTTTTGCTTTCCCCAGCAGCTGTGGTACCTGCCATGGATGCACGTATGTGAGGTTTTTTTATTGTTCGCGTGTAAGTTCCATAGTTTGGAAAGGTAATGTCCTTAGTACCAAAGGAAATATGTTTGGAAGACAGGCATGAATATACAGTTATATAGAGTTTAAATGCCGCCATGGTACCTTGCGCTGCAAAGTGGTGGGGAGCTGACAGCGGGCAGTGTTTGGGCACTGCCGGGCAGCAGCAGCAAAGCAGTGGGCTGGTGGGTTTGCTGCTTGCCTGAAGTCACACGGAGCAGTGATGGGAAGCGCAGCCTTCCCGGGGAGCCCCTGAGGCTGAAGCAGGGGCTTGGCATGACCCCCAGAGCTGGGCCCCACGGGGGGCTCTGGCATGAGCTCCCAGCTCCGGTGGGGCCAGCCCACGGGGCTCCTCTCTGCCCAGCCTGCCGAGGCAGGAACACGGTTTTGGGGGGAATCTCGTCTTCCAAGCCCCGTGCTCAGGTGGGAGGGGTGCGATAAGCTCAGCAGTAACGCCCAGGCAGGAGACCTGCGGGTGAGCATCACCCGACCACCGTGGCAGCCGGAGCACCCGTGGGACGGCGGGGCGACGTGGGCTGTGGGTGGCCACCTCGCGAAGGGCTGCGGGGAGGCCTCGGCCACCCTCTGCCCCTCTCCCCTGCCGCTGTGGAGGGAGCCGAGCACAGCTGGAAGGAGACGCTGTCCAGGGCACGTCCTGGGCACAGCAACGTTGGTCGTCACCCTCGCCGTTTTCTTGGAATTTTTTTATTTTTCCCTTTCTCTTTTTAATTGAGGTTACAGCCTTTGGAGAAATATGAAGCGTGACAGAGCTGTGAGCGTTTGTGGGGACAGGCTGGGATTTGAAATCGTTGTTGACATACTGGGGAAATGATCTAGAAAATATGAGGGTTTGGTTCTATAAAGAAACCCCCAAAGGCGAAGCCCTCCCCAACAAACAGGTTTTGCAGAAAGCATAGATGATCCCGCCCCGCGGCAGCAGCACGGCCGGGGTGACCGGGGATGTAGCGTTTGCTGCCCAAAGCGGGGCGTGGGGTGGGGACGAGACCCTGAAAGCCCTGGGCTGGGGGGTCTGGGGAGACCCTGCCCTTGCAGCTGGGCACAGCCCATACAGCCCGCAGGGAGGACCCTTATTTCGAAGAGTGTTACGGTTCATGGTGTCACTGTTATAGTGTGGTGTTTTAGGGATATTGAGTTATAAGTTTGAGACACTAAATACAAGTGTTGCTGCATTTAATCTGCCATCACAGCAGCGCTCTTCTGCCTGCTCTAGCACTGATCTCAAGTCCTCGCTGCCAGCAAGGTGGTTTTTTTTTAAAAAAACCCTGTGCAGCTGCATACAGTTATGCCATAATATATTAGCTTTTGAGCCTCAATTACCAGTCACCAGTAGCTGTATACTCAAATCCTTCAGCTACACTTATCATTTACCAAATCTCCAAAGACATGACACAACCCAGTAGTGAATGGCTTGGCTTCTCTATCACGTGCCACCAGTTTTACAAGGGAAGGGGTTAAAACAAATGGGACCGGAATATAGTGCCAGTAAAAACACGGCAAAGTATTTGCCATGCTTCAAAACTGTATTTTTTTTATACCCTATGGATGCAATCTTTGATCTAGGAACAAAATCCACAGTTTGTCAGACATTATAAATTATATCCCAACTGACAATTATAAAAAAAATCAGCTGAAGAGCATTATGAAAACCAAGCTGTCTTGGGTAGGAGCCACAGATGTGTTGATGAGAAACGGAATCCAGTCCCTTCCCGCCGTCAGCTGGGCAGCAGCTTCGGTTCCCCACCAACGGAGGAGAAGGTGGGTGAGCAAACGGTGGTTGCGTGGCACCAACGTGAACCCCTCAGCGCCAGGGCTGCCGTGACCCTCCTCGTGCAGGTTCCTGACGGGAGCGGTGCGGGTGGCTCCGTCTGCTCCGGCTGAGCCCAGCTCCGTGCCCCAGCTGCGGGGCACCGGGGGACCCAGGGCCCAGGCCAAACCCTGGGGCCAGGAGCAGCCCGGGAGACCTGTGGGGCTGCCTCCAAAGGGACAGGGAAAACTTCCGAGGGGAGAAGGTGGCTCCGCCGTGGGGTGAAGGTGCCGCCCCTTGTTGCGTGATGTGAAAGGCGTTTGGGTGAACCGCGCTTCGTATGCCTTTGTAAACCAAGAGGTTTGTGTCTGTAACACCCGTCAGCCTCGCCTGTTCCACCTCGCGGGGCAACCCTCGCCGGCAGTCCTCTACGGCTAATGGCACCAGCGAAAGGGGCTGACGTGTTAGCCCTGTAAGAGAAGGCAGGCGAGGGAAGCATGAACGTCAGTGGTGTGACAATGACGGCAGGTTTGTGTTACTGGGTGAAGTCCCCGTCCCCAGAGCGCAGCACTGTGGGTGACAGCCTGTCCCGCTTGCAGCAGGGTGGGTATCGGCATGGTGCCACAGGAGGGCTGCCCGGGGATTTTGCACAATCCTGCTGGGGCACTATCAGTTAGATAAGCTGTGTGCCTTATGGTCAGGTCAGGATAACCTGGGCAAAGTCAGCACAGGCTGCAATAGCATTGGGTGCTTCCAGCGAATTAGGATAATTAGTGGTTTTTCTTATACAATAAATATTTTGGCTTTAACTCTATTTTAATACTTTTAAGCACTCGTTTCAGAAGTCACTTTCAGTGCATTCAGTTGGTGAAGTGAGAACAAAAGTGCTTGTGATGGTTTTGGCTCAGCAATAACAGACGGTGCCTTGTCCCTCACCCCCTCTCCCTCAAAGGATGTGAGCGGTTGATAAAAAGTTGATAACTCAACAAAATTCACTGTGCCTGTTAATAATTCTTCTATAAAAGCCGCACACTTTCCCCTGCAGTCTTCAGTCGCTTTTAGCATGAAGGGACTCATCTTGGCCCTGGTGCTCGCCCTCGTGGGTAAGTCGAAGCTTCACCAGCACTGCCGAGCCGTGATGTCCACTGTGGTCCTGAGCAAACTGCATGTCCTCAGGGCCTTTCAGGGTTATTTACAGCTTAATTTGCTGAAGCCCTTTTATGACTTCGGCCGAAAACTATTAGATTTCTGTGCCTAGGCTTAGCGGCAGGGGAAAAGGCGAGCAAGCAGTAGCTAGCAAGCGGGGCTGGCGTGGGCTTGCTGTCCCCGCAGTGTGGGGTGTACCCTGGGAGCCCATTACTGGTTGTTTGCTGACCACTAGCACAATGAGTAAATGACTGATAAGTGAAAGGATCCACAGAGATGGGGGGTTTCTCACGCATCCTTCTCTTTCCTCCCACACAGGGGGCCAGAAGCAGGACCTCGGTAAGTGTGCTTCCACCGCCAGCACGCAGCTCCCACGCTGCCCTCCCCTACAGCTGTGCCTTGCCCGCCCCTTGCACCTATTTTGCAGCAGTAGCAGCCTCACCCTTCTTTGCTGGGATGGTTCCTGCGAGTAACATCGCAACAGACATAGCGAAGGAGGTGTTTCTGTTATATTTTTCTTTCTGTAGAGCCTGTTTTTCATACCGGCAAGACCTACCTGTATGGCTACGAGAGCTTCATCCTGCACGGGCTGCCCAGCAGAGGCCTGGCGATGGCAGGGGTGAGGCTGACCTGCAAGCTGGAGATCAGCTATGTGTCTCACAGCGACCACCTTCTCCAGGTAAATCCCGACGGGCAGTGATGATTTCCCTACTGTGGGCAGAGGTGTGGACATGGGCACTGAGCTTTGCACCGTGCTGGGGGAGAGCCGAGGGCACCGCTGGAGTGTCTGCAGCTGTAGCCAAACTGCTTTGGGTTACTGGTAGTGACCTACAGGCAGTGCCGCAGGCTTCCTCGCAGCCCGCATCTCTGTGGGAGGGAGCCAGAGCTTCTCCAGCTCTGCTGCCATCAGTACCTGAGCCCCCTCGACTAAAGCTGCCTTAGGTTCATCTCCATGTGGAAATATGGCAGGCAGCTGCTTTAAAGAAATGTCCTTAAGGTAGTTTTACTAACTATCTTACTACTAACTAACTAGTACTGCTAACTTACTAACTAAGGTAACACTAAGCTTAAGAATGAAAATGAGAATTCAAGCATGAAATATCCATGTTTTTCAACCTGGTCTATAGCCTCAGAAAAGCTTGGTGCTGGAATTCAGAAATCACATGAGAAAGTCCCATCTGTCTCCATTATCTTCCTTTTGATATTCTTCACATAGGTATTAATTCAAATGCGAAGAATTCTAGTGGTAACAATTGTCCTTGGCATAACGATATCAGATCTGGAAGCGCTGTTACTCATTGAAAAGATTAAACGAAACAGCTTAAAATACTGGCTTGGAATGAAAGACCACGGAAAAGGGATCTAGAAGACACTACGTGGGGAGAAAGCTGTAAGAGGGCACTTAGCGTTTATCCTAGGAGTTTGCTCAGTCTGTAATCCTCTGCATATGTTATTGAAACAGCGTGAAGGAATACCTATTACCAAACCTTACACACTGCATCAATTGCAGGCTCTGTGTAACCTCGCTAGAGTTGCTATAACTTTAGCAATTGCAGACAATAGTCTTGAGAAGGATTTAATTTGAGAAAATGTGACAAGAGGCAAGCCACCCTTGCATCATTGATTATAAATGCCTAAAATGAAACAGAGCACTAAGCCCACACCATTTCCCTCTATGCAGGAACGTGTACTTCTGTGTTCAAGGGTGAGAGGTGTGCACCTATGTGTATGCGACTAGATACATATGTGCATGCAGGCACTCACTTCCCACTAGGTAGCAGTCAAGGACTTGTGCGCAAGCTTTACAGCTTGATAAGCTCAAAATGATGACAGTCACTTCCAAAGAAAGAGATGTCATCTTCCCCTGGGCCCTGTCCCATGTGAGGTCCTGCGGTCATCTCTGCTTCCCTATCAGCTGTGCCACGGCTGATGCCATGGCACTCTGGGACGTGCTGGACCTGGAGCGGCAGACAAAATAGTCCCCATGTGTTTAGGCAGGGAGCTTGAGCGGTGGCTTGGCTGCCTTGCAGGCTGAAGGGAGATCTCACTGGACATCTGGGGATAACGGGCGAGTATCCTTTCCATCCAGATTGCTGGCAAGTGGTGTTTCAATCACCCAGCAAGCCTCACCAGACTTGCTGAAGTTTTGAATGCTGCTTGCACAATCCTATTTTTCTGGCAGAAATCCTGCATGGAAATTGCATTTTCAGGGACACTTCCTAGGCCCAGCACAGAGGCCCAAGGAGGAAAAAGGTTTCCTGTGGTGTTGGACAAGTGGCTTGTGTCTGGCCGTGGAATGGAAGTGCCCAGTTTCCCTGTTGTTGCACTGTTTCAAACTGATGGTGAACAGGATGAAAGTTTTCCTAATTTTGTTCACAGATTCAATCACCAAAGCTGGAGGAATACAATGGCTTCTGGCCCACGGACCCCTTCACTGCATCTTCGAGGCTCACAGAGACCATTGCTGCATGCTTCAGCCAAGCCTTTAAGTTTGAATACACTGATGGAAGGGTTGGAAGTATATTTGCCCCTGAGGACTGTCCCATCCTGTGCACTAACCTAGTGAGAGGGATTCTGAACATGATGCAGATAACCATCAAAAAGTCACAAAATGTGTATGAACTACAGGAGGTTTGTTTTTTTCATTCTGATTTTACTTTTATTCTCATTTTACTGTTATATAGTAATTTGCCTGTACATACACTTCCCACGCAATTTTCTTTGACCTATTTATTGCTGTTTCAAGTGGAAAGTTCACTGTGTTTAATCAATACTCACAGGCTGGGATTGAAGGCATCTGCCAAACCAGATATGTTATCCAGGACGACAGCAAGAATAACCGTGCCATCATTTCCAAAAGCAAGGACCTGATGGACTGCCAGGAGAAAGCGGTGAAGAACATGGGAATGGCATACATCCGCCCCTGCCCCACCTGCCCCCTGGTATGAGCAGCACGGAGCCCTGCTGCCATGCTCAGGCATAAGCCACTGCCAAACTCTTGTGCGTCTCACTGACGCTAGTAGGGAGTTTGACTTGTCTGTGCTAATTAACTACTGCCTGTTCATATTTCTGAGTAGGTCTCTTTGCACTTCCAGAAAGTCAGAAATGTTAAGGGCACGGTGATGTTCACTTACAAGATGAAGTATGATGGCAGCGGGGCCTTGATGACGTCTGCTATGTCTGAGCAGGTGTACCAGATCTCTCCCTTCAATGAACCCAACGGGGCAGCCGTCATGGAGGCAAGGTAGGCACCGTGCATGTCCTTAGCGTAGCTGTGATTATCAGAGCCAGGAGGAGATGCCTAAAACATATTCACTGTTGATGTGTGAGTTAACAAGAAGCATCTGGCCTGTGGGATGTATGGGCACCATACATCCCTCAGGATGCCCCGCCGGGTCCTGTGTCCTGCTGTTTGGGCGTTTTGCTGGGGCACCTGAAACATTTGTTCAACCTCTCGGAGACTTTGGTCAACTCTAACGAAAGCTCTCGCCAGCCCTATGACATTTCCAGATAATCCTGAGCAAGGCACAGAGAAGTGCACGATCTGTTTGTGGTCAATGCAATGGTCCTGCTGGACACTCTGCTCCAACCGTGGTACGTGTCCTCCATGCACACAATGTGGTTAAAGGCTACTGATGCATTTCCTTCTTTCCCTTGAAGACAAGAACTGTCTTTGGTCGACATTAAAAGGACTCCCATCAGTGCACCAAAAACTCAGCTGCAAAACCAGGGGAGTCTTCGTTATCATTTCTCAGGAGAGCTACTCCAGATGCCAATTCCTCTAATAAGGATTAAAAATACAGATTTACAGGTATTAGAGGCTTACTTTTCATACTCTTTCATTCTTTATAAGGTTAACAGGTCATCACATAATTATTTTAGACATGGATCCTTCCAACTGTCTGTTTTTTCCCATAGTTAACAGAAACGCTGCTGCAATTAGTTCAGAATAACGAGGAAGGAGCCACTAAAGAAGCTTCAGCCAAGTTCTTACAAATGGTCCAGCTTTTTCGTATAGTGACCCTTGATCAAATTGAGTCTTTGTGGATGCAGTTTGCCAATGACCTTCCTTACAGGTAACTGTACTGCCTTCAGACAGGATTTCAGATCAGAGGCTGTTGTGGTTTAACCCCAGCTGGCAACTAAGCCCCACACAGCCGCTCACTCACTCACTCCCCATTGTGGGATGGGGGAGAGAATAAAAAGGGTAAAAGTGAGAAAACTCATGGACTGAGATAAAGTCAGTTTAATAGGGAAAACAAAAGCTGTGCATGCAAGCAAAGCAAAACAGGGAATTCATTCACCACTTCCCACTGGCAGGCAGGTGTTCAGCCATCCCCAGGAAAGCAGGGCTCCATCACGTGTGACGGTCACTTGGGAAGACAAATGTCCCCCCCTTCCTCCTCCTTCCCCCAGCTGTATATGCTGAGCATGACGTCCTGTGGTCTGGAATACCCCTTGGGTCAGCCGGGGTCGGCTGTCCCAGCTGTGTCCACCCCCAACTTCTTGTGCACCCCCAGCCTCCTCGCTGGTGGGGCGGTGTGAGAAGCAGAAAAGGCCTTGGCTCTGCGCGAGCACTGCTCAGCAGAAACTGAAACATCCCTGTACTATCTACACTGTTTCCAGCACAAATCCAAACCACAGCCCCATACCAGCTACTATGAGGAAAATTAACTCTACCCCAGACAAAACCAGCACAGAGGAATACTGGGCAATGGGGGTAATGAATCCTCCTCTCCCTGGCAGGCACTGGTTCCTGAGTGCCATCTGTGCTGCTGGAGCTACAGACACATTCAGATTCCTGAAGCAAAAAATTCATGATGAGAAGCTGAACATCTGGGAAGCAGCTGCGACTCTCCCTCTCGCCTTCCATTTTGTTACACCCAACAAGCAAACTCTAGAAGTTGCCTCAGTGAGTACAGATCTGTCGTGGTTTAACCCCAGCCGGCAACTAAGCCCCACTCAGCCGCTTGCTCACTCCCTATTGTGGGACGGGGGAGAGAATCAGAACGGTAAAAGTGAGAAAACTTGTGGGCTGAGATAAAGTCAGTTTAATAGGGAAAGCAAAAGCCGTGCACACAAGCAAAGCAAAACAGGGAATTCATTCACCCCTTCCCATCGGCAGGCAGGTGCTCAGCCATCTCCAGGAAAGCAGGGCTCCATCACGACATGTAACGGTTCCTTGGGCAGACAAACGCCATCACTCCAAACATCCCCCCCTTCCTCCTCCTTCCCCCAGCTGTATATGCTGAGCATGACGTCCTGTGGTCTGGAATATCCATTTGGTCAGTCGGGGTTGGCTGTCCCAGCTGTGTCCCCTCCCAACTTCTTGTGCACCTTCTTTCTGTGTGCCTCTCACTCCTTTTTAAAGGTGAATTCGCAGGATTGTAAGTGAAAGATGCAACATATTTCCTTCTAAATTTGTAAAATGCAAGGCGTTAAGAAAAATGGGAAATGTTTTAGAAAATTTTTCCAGACTCTTGTTGCCAAAATTTTTTAATGGCTTTGGTATTTGATGCTAAAACCCACAAGTACTAAGAAAATTTCTATTGATTTCTTTTTTCCCCAAGTTTTTTTTTTTTTGTAATAGACAAACGCAAGAAGGTAATATCATTTAACCAAAGTCTAAAGTACATACAGTATAAATGGAGCAACTCTATTTACTTTTATTGTAGCTGAATGACTAGCATTTGATTTAACTTCTGAAAATATTTATGAAAAATCCAAAGCAATTTTATCTATTTATTTCTCAAATGTAATTTTCACTAAATACCAGCTCTAATTACTAGAAACATTAAAGAGTGCTACTTCTTTCTTCTGCAGACTTTTTTGACCTGTCCCCAAATCCAGAAAGCACCAATGCATCGAGTAATTGTTTACCTGGGATATGGTAGCATGGTAAATAAATACTGTGCTCAGACTTCACTTTGTCCATATGAACTTCTTCAGGTAGGTGACTCCCATTTCTTATTCATAAGGGGTGAAGAAATTTTTAAAATGCCTCTAATTTAGCTCTCACAATGCTGGCAATTACGTAACTTGCTGTTTACATGCCTCACTCTTAGCTGCGATTGCCTGCAAAATTGCAAAGACAGAATGAAACACCAAGCTGACGCCTTTGACAAATCTGGTCTTAACAGTTCAGAATTTCAAATGTAAGTGGTAGAAGCTCGTGGGGATAATGGATCCTGTAAACAACCCGAAACTGAGTTTTGCTATGACAAATTTAAGATTAAAGCGAAATAATTATGATTCTTCTCTCTAATTTTACATTGGGTAGAGTGTACTTAAAAAAATGTATTTAAAAGGCACTAAAGTGTGAATATAAGCAAAGCTCTAGATTAGATATGTTATAGGTTAGGGCTTCCAAAGAGGCCCTGCTACATAGTTGTATATCACTGTCAGAAATATTCAGGACATTGTCCTCGGACTATGCAGCTCTGGCTCCTCGCTCAGAAGGACCACAGCACTGAGATGGCCTGTTGGTGTCTGACATATTTAATCTTCCAAAAAAGACTGAAACAAAGCCAAGCCACCAGAAGGGTAATTTGTCTTCTCAGAACAGCAAAACTGTTTAAGTAAACTTGCTATCGCTATAGGAAGTGAAAAATATGCAAGCGTAATCCCGCAGCTGCACAGACCCTGGGCGCTGCAGGCTGACAGCGCTGGTGGAGGTGCCCCAGGGGACAACGACTGAACCCGGCACCAGCTCAGCGCTGCTCTTGAACTTGCAACAGACTCTCTGGTGCAGGTATCTACGCAGGATTAACTCCTACACTCAGGCTTAGGCGCAATTTAAAATCAGTTACAACACTGGCTAAGGAGAAATCCAAGTTTGCTTGTATGTTCCACATTTGGCTTCCCGATATTGATGGTGAGATATTTCCTGGGAGAAAAATCCGAACAGCTTTATTCTGGGCTTTGCACCAGCATTTGTTTTGCTTGCTATGGCAATGCATATTGTTATGCATTATTGCAAGATAAGATTAACACAGTCTGCTCTGTTTTCAGCCACTCCACAACCTTGCTACTGAAGCCACCAGCAAAGGTGATGCCAAAGGCATGGCTTTGGCCCTGAAAGCCATTGGCAATGCAGGAGAGCCGGCCAGTATCAAACGCATCCTGAAGTTTTTGCCAACGTTTTCCCCAGCTGCAGCTTCTTTACCAAACAGAATTCATGCTAATGCCATGTTGGCCTTGAGGAAAATTGCCAGAAAAGACCCTGTAAAGGTAACTGAAATTATTATTTAAACAAATGTATTAGAGGGTATGATTTGGGTTGACTTAGTGATTCAGGAATAATAAAGCCATCAGGTAATGTTAGCAACTCTGGGCAGATTTCTCAGTTGCTGGTCTTCCTCTTGCCCATCCTGCAAATTCCTGACATCATGCCATCCTTGCTGATATCCTGGGAAAGAAGTTGCTTTAGTTGCTGTAACGCTGGGCCCATTACTAATGGCTGTTTCTCCCAGCCATTCGTGCTGAATGTGACTCTGCAGTGAACTCTCTGTTCACTGTGCACGCAGCAATATCTTCATTTTCAGTGACAAGTCCCATGCTCAAGTCTCTGTTTAGGGTTTTTTTCTCCATTCACTGCAGATCATACATGCATGGTTTAGGAACCACTTCTCACTGAGAAGTTATAAGGTACTCACAGATTGTATCTTCCTCCTGTAGGTAAGGGAGATCGCCCTCCAGGTCTTTATGGACAACACACTTGCTCCTAATGTCCGAATGGTGGCTTGTGTTGTCCTCTTCGAAACGAAGCCTGGTCTTCCAACTGTAACAGCTATGGCCATCTCACTGCTGACAGAGCCCAGCTTACAAGTAGCCAGTTTCACATATTCACACATGAAGGCTTTGGCAGTAGGCAGGATCCCACAGCTCTATAATCTGTAAGTAGAGGAAGAAGCACATTTTTTAGTAGCAAATGGTGATTTTTTTCTGGCAGTTTTCTAAAGTTTTCATCACAGTCAACTTCTTCATATGATTTTATCTCTTTATTACTCAGATCTGCTGCTTGCAACATTGCCATCAAACTACTGAGCCCCAGACTTGACAGGCTGAGCTATCGTTACAGCAAGGTCATCCATGTCGGCGATTATTCCTGTGAGTACCAGGTGCCCTGTTCACTGCTTCAGCTTATGTAGCCAAATTCTTCTATTGTATTCTGTGATTTTCATCCAAAATCCAATCACAGGCTGTGAGTTTAGTGTGCTCTTGAAATAAAAAAAGCACAAGAGCCTCCTAACATGCAAAATCCCCTGAGGGTGTTCTGCTACTCTCTGGGTATCTTCTGGGGAAAGTGGTGCTTGCACGTGGATTTAGGCCTCCTTCTTCTGTCACTGTGGTTGTGTTGACTCTGCCCTAGAACAAAGTTCTCCTCTTAAGGTTGCAAAATTGAGGACCAGTGGGACTGAATCCTGACAGAACCCCTTGTGATGTACTATAGCGTGTACCCTGCATTGGCTTACATACATGAGACACCTCAGAGACCCTAACCAAAATCTCTGCTGCTTTTTATTCCTGTGATAGTTGAATATCAGGCTGGTGCCATTTGGAGGGTCTATCTAATGAACAGTCCCAGCACCATGTTTCCATCCGATATAATCACAAAAGTAAGAGGATATTATGCAAATACTGCAACGGATATTATTGAGGTAAGTATTTCATTAAAACAGCCAGCTAGATGCAAGCCAGCTACAGACAATATTACTTGTTGAGCCATTTGGACTGTGATGTAGTCTTTAACTCCATCTCTGGCTGTGAGGGCGGATGTGGAAGAGAAAATTTAGATAGTAATTATGATTTTACTTAGGCTTCTTCTTTTATTTGGGCTTCTTGACACGTACATTCATCAATGAACACATTCAGTATAGTCATGAAAATCTAGGAGAGCAGAGGAAAGCTTACGCAGCAGAACATTCATCTGCCCACATAAAGTCACATGGCATCTAGGGTGTTTTGCATAAGTACAGGGAAATAGCACCTGAAATTAAATTTCAGCCAGCAGTGGAGCCAGAGCAGCATGAAGCTCCATGTAACAGCGTGCAGGTATTTACTCAGCTGCTTGGGCAAGCTTTGCAGCCTGGGCTGAGCTCTGCACTGCCCTAAAATTATTCCTGCTGACTGATTCAAAGCTGGCTCAGCACTTCCTCAGCATCTGCAACCATAGCTTGTAGTCATTTGCCAGGTTGACATAGCCTTATAAGTGCAATGGCTTCATGAAGTATGTATTTAGACTGGCCTTGGTGAGTGTAATACTAGGCACAAAGGTTTTCCTGGGCTCTCTTGTCCTTGGGCTGTGACGCCTGACTCTGTTTCCTACAGGTGGCTCTCCAATCGCAAGGCCTAACTAAGCTTATCAGGAAGCAGAATATTCCCTTTGCTGAGTATGATACATACAGGACACTGAAGGAACTTGGTAAAACGGTATGTCTCCACGCACCCTTCTGTTTGCAATACACAGTTACTGCCAGCGCTGGGATGGCATCACCCACCCACCCACCCACCGAGCCATCCCTTTGATGTTTCAGTGCAAAAGGAGTCAGTCATCCTGTTTGGTCATGATAAGATGAACTTACATTGTACTTAGGCTGTCAACAGATGCCACCTTTTCACTCAACATATGTCAGCCCTTAATGTACAGTACAAAAGATGATGATGCTGGTAGCCAAAATGTATGTGTTTTAAAGTGTATGATAAACACAGTAAGTGGTTGCTCTTCTCTTTTAAAATGATTACTGAACAAGATTTTTGTTCATCAGTCCTCAGGTCTCACCTACTACTTACAGAAGCAGAAATTACCAAGTCCTTGCTTCATTCTTACATGGGAAAAATCCCACTGAAGTCAATTATGCAACATAAAATAGGCCACATTGTTTCAGACCTGTAAGATGTCTATTAGTTTTTTGGCTAAGGAACCACAGTTAGCATCCTTCAGATAGGATCTACTCTTTGCTAATACATTACTGTATTTTAAGTGACATTATCTGCTCCTACCCTTTCTCTCAATCTCTCCTTAACACCACAGCTGCTGGGATGGAAAGAACTTCCTCCTGAAGACCCTCTGGTGTCCGCTTATGTCAAAGTATTGGGCCAAGAGATCGCCTCTGTTGACATTGATAAAGACGCCATTCAGCAGATCATGATGGTACTGATAAGGCTGTTGTCTTTTTTGTCTGCGATACTGAGTAATTTCCCTTTCCTGTGTCTTCTTACCTACTTACCTAACCTATTTCTCTGTTTTCAGAGTCTAAGTGGATCATCAAACTGGCAGCCAGTGGTGAAAAAAGTGGTGGAAGAGGTCCAGCGAGGTATTTCAGGCCGATGGACC
Source organism: Astur gentilis (assembly GCF_929443795.1). Taxonomy (NCBI): domain Eukaryota; kingdom Metazoa; phylum Chordata; class Aves; order Accipitriformes; family Accipitridae; genus Astur; species Astur gentilis. The sequence goes on along the minus strand of NC_064887.1, from coordinate 16,734,048 downwards.
CTGCCGGCAATGGTGGGTGAGCTGCGGCACATTGTCCCCACGGTGGTTGGTGTGCCGCTGGAGCTCAGTCTGTACGGTGTTGCGCTGGCCCAGGCTGCGGCTGACGGTGAGCTTGGGATGCCAATCTGAGCAGTTTCCCCACAATAATTGTGGGTCCAATCCCTCCACTGAAATTAAATCCCTCTATAATCTTGAAAAATATTCTTGTAATATGGAAACTTTAGTGTTCAGCTACCTCCAAAAGGTTTGAGAGGTAATTAGCATGTTTCACCTTGGACATATTGGTATAACTCTGGTTTGGAGTAGCCATCTTTAAATAATCCCGTAAAGTATTTCAAAATGTTAAAGCACTGCCCATGAGTTAACTACTATGTTTATTGAAAACATTGTATCATCTCCAGCGTTAATTGTTTCTCTGTTCATATAATTCCTGTCTGTCTTTTTCCAGTGGATATACAGATATCACCACCTTTATCTGACAATTTTAGACCTTCACAGTTGCTGGAAACCAAGATGGATATTCATGCTGACATCAAGCCGAAGTAAAAATGATGTATCTCTTCACATACACACATAAGCCTTTATATTTATATTTGAAACAGATATGTGATAGCATGTTGTTATATAGGAGTCTTACTTGTCCCAAATTTGGGATGGCTGTGCTAGTCCAGAGCAGTGAAATTGTGAGAAAGCAACACAGTCAGCTGATGCTTTACAACCCTGCAAATGTAGCAATGTGCACTGTATCCCACAGGATGCTGTACAGTTCTGCCATTGCTAAAAATGCTCACATTTGTACCTCTTCAGTGACTAAAGATACTAAGCTATGAAGATATATTTGCTTACATATGAACAGGTTTTACAAGTTCCACATAGAATCGCATCACCATCTGGCACAAGCTGGGGGAATTTCAGGGGGAAAAGGGAAATGCTTCTGGATCTGCAAAAGCAAATGCAAAAGCAACAGTACTAATATCTATAATAGTAATAATAATGATGATAATAATAATAATAGTCATGATAATAATAATAAACTAGGCACAACCTGAAGCTAGGAGAGTCTGGTGTTAGCTCTTCCTCAAGCAATGTATCAGTGACAAAGCAGTGAAAGGGTCCATGTTAGCTTTGTTCATCAGATAAATCCCTTCACCTTTTCCAGTGGCACTTCAGCCTTTTTTGATCTTGTTACGATACTTCTTCATCCATCAGTAATAGCTCTTACAATAAACAGAACAGTGTGAAAATGCAATTTTGCATTTCAAAGTTAAATATGTGCATATTAATCTGTAATTATGCATGTTTCTATTTCCACTCCTTCAGGGCATATTTTCATATGATTGCAATGATGGGGATTAATACACAATACTTTCAGAGTGGTCTTGAATTTCATGCAGAGTTCAGTGCCAACACTACAATGAAATTTGATGCCAAGATAAATACGAAAGAGAAAAATTTGAAGATTGAAACCCCTCCCTGCAATCAGGAGGTTGAGCTTGCTGCTGTGAGGTACGGAAAAACTTGTTGCATTTTGGTTGTTATGTGTTACTGATTGCGAGCTCTTTGTTAAAAAATCGTGAACATACAGTTCCTTGTTAGGCCCTGCCATACCTTGGCAGCCACATAAAGCTTAGTATTGTATTTTTTGCACCAGCAAAGACGGGTAAGCAAAATTAGATGTTACTTGTGTGCCATTTATCACCTCCACAGGAGTGAAGTTTATGCTATTTCAAGGAACATGGAAGAAATAGATTACGAAAAGAAATCCCAGCTTCTCCCCAAAGGAGAAGTACCAAATATCTCCGATGAGCCATTTCAGCCATCAGAAAGTTCTTCAAGACCTGGCAGCTGGAAGGTAAGGAGGCCTTTCACCATCAGTAGTGCACAGGTATAGAACAGACAGCTCCTCAGAGGGGCTGAGCACCTCCCAACACAGCAGCTGGCTAACCAGCTCACAAACACGGAAACTGTGAGACTCAGCAGGTGCCTGACATATCCCAAACCAAGCCTAACGTAAGTCCCAACGGGTTCAAGACATGATCGTTCACAGTCTGCTCACTCTCATCATCTCACGCAGGTAGAGTTTGCTTTGACAGCATGTCTTTCTATTTCTTTACAGTCATGGGGAGGGTGTGTGAAATTCATATCCTTTGTACAATACCCGGGGTTTTCCAAGCCAGAGCAATGTGGGACAGATGGCTCTTCGGCAGGATATCTATTTTTCTTCCCCAATCCTGAGGTAGTCCCTGCAGTGGATTGGATTGCAGAAGCCCATTCTCTTATGTGCTCTTCAGCTTCTGAGGCTGGAGTGGGAAGGATAGGTTGACTTGCAACAGTAGCCCAACACTGATGCAGAGAAGTAGCCCCTCCAAAGAGCCCTGCAGGTTCTCATTGGGAAGCATGCTTGTGAAAGGCTGCCTGGGAAAGGCTGGGCAGAAGACCTGTCCTCTTCCACAGAGCACTTTGGAGGAAACCCCGCTGCTTCCAGTGCTTGGATCTCTAATTTTAAGCAATGCTTCCTTACTTAGGCAGGACTGCCATCATTCTCTTCATTAATAGGAGGAAAGACTTTAGGAGCCGTGACAATTTTTTTGTGGAAAATATCTTTGTTTGTCATATTTTTGTTTAATGCAGCAAAGCAATATTCCTAGTGTGATATCCAAGCAAAGTTCAGAAGAAGCACATCACAACAGCAAAGGAGGAAGATTTTATGCACGCAACTTCTGTAGAAAATTTGAGAGTTTGGGATGTTCTGCTTGTCTCAGCCTAAAGTCACAAAATTCTGCTTTCTTAAGAAATACCTATCTGCACAAATTAATTGGAGAACTTGAGGCCAAAATACTTTTGAAGCCAGGTACAGTCATGACAACAAGCTTTTCTGTCAATCTCTGTGAATGCTGCTCAAGCAGCACAACCCTGCAATGTAAGTGTCTTGACTTTAGTTCTCACAGATGCTGATATTGACAAAATACAGCTGGAGATTCAGGCAGGATCCAAAGCAGCTTCCAAAGTAATTGATGTAGCAAGCTCAGGGCCTAAGGAAGAAGATGAGACATCTCTGTACGAGGACATTCAAGCTAAACTGAAGAAGATTCTAGGCATTGAAAATGTGTTCCAGGTAAGAGCCTATGAGCATTGGAGAGGGAAATATTTTCCTATAAATGAAGCCAAGGGTTTCCAGCGTGGAAAACTGGCGTGAGAAAGCAAAGATTTTGGCTGGGAGGAATGGGTCTAGCTGAGTTCTGGTGTAGCTTCTGCAATGTGCAGAGCCAGGAAGTTGTATTTCCTTGAAAGCCTGTGGTGAGCAGCTTGTCTGACACCCAGAGGAACGTTACAGAACAAGCTATAAATTCATAACACTTTGAACTGTTTTTGGAGGTTGCAAATAAAACACGGCGCCGTAAGAAACGGATTCACAGTAAAGAAAAGATTGCAGTTATGGACCTCTGGGCAAAACCCAGTGCAAGCCCCCTCTCCAGTTCATCCTCTTCTTCCACTGCTTCCTCTGCTGATGGTAAAGAGCCTGGAAATGAATACAAGAAAGATGAAATAAGGCAATCTGGGAAGAAGCGTGGCAGCAGCAGCAAGAGCAGCAGCAGGAGCAGCAGTGGCAGGAGAAGCAGCAGCAGTAGTGTCAGCACTACTAGCAGCAAAATCTGCAGCAGCAGCAAAGACCACTCTGGAGATAGGCACTGCAGTGAGAACACTGAAAATTCCAACCAACAGGTAATTCACCCAGGCTAGAACTTTTTCTATATCTTGTAGTGAATACTTTTGTACATCAGGAAATTGTGCCTATAACAGCATGGACCAAAGAAAGAGAAAACAGACTGTTGAGGGTGACTGACCTGTTGAGGTAACCACCTAGTAGAGCTTTTTCCCCTTTTTAACCTCTCTGGTTCTCTGAAGCATTTCAGCTCAGAAGTTTCACATTCCAGAAGATTTCAGTTTAAAATGTTTAAAAAATGTAATTTTGTTTTGCCTTTTTCCCATACTCAGTACTGAACTTTTTAATGTATTTGTCAAAAGCCTTTGTCTTCTCTTAGATCTTCTTACATACTATCTGTTTTCACAGGCAAATCTACCTGTTTACCAGTTTTGGTTCAAGCCAGCAGATAAACAGGTACATTTACTGCTTATACTATGAGCAGGGCCTACAACGGCTCTCACTAGCTTTGCTGCAATTAGAGCTTAGTTCTCTGAGAATAAAAATATGAGAAATTAATTCTGCAACAACTTCCAATGCTAAACAACTTGCTTCAAGGTGATTGTCTGTTTCTGCAGGACCCAGGAAGGGAAGTCCTGAACTGCAGCATCAGCTCCTCCTCTTCTTCAGCTAGTGGTGAAGGCATCTCTAGAGCCATGTCTCAGGTGAGTGTCTTAATCTGCAAGAAATAAAAACATCTACTTTGGATTTCCAGTTATTGTATGTTTATACAGAATAGGAAAAATATGGTGATTTAGCATATTGCGTAATATATAGAAAGAAAACAAGTTGTTTCCTGTTTTATAAAGGTGTGCACATTGGATAGCCATTGAATGTTTTTTAATATTCACTCAATACAGGCTATATTTTTAAATGAAACTGGAATGTATTGCTGAGTATGTTGAAATCTCTGTTACTCAGTAAATAATTCACTATAAAAAAGAGAACACTTTAGAACTGCTGACCTGCTTGATCAGAAACTGGTTTCAGGTATAATTTTTATTGCATATGTCTCTGTAAAAGTTCAGGACTTGACTCTGCCGCTCTTTTGTCCATTAGGTCTTCACTGCCAAGTATTTCTGTTCATGTTAGCAAGACCATGCAAGGCTTCTGAAAAGACCTTGATTTTGCAGTAATGCTCCAACTTTGAGAGCAATCCAGGCGTTTACTGAGGAATGACTGCATAGTAAATAGTTAATGGTACCTGGTCCTTCTGTAAGAACTATTATAAGAACTGATGGAATCTCGAGCAGATTTCGTCAAAGGAAAATTTCACACATTTCAGACAATGACCTACATGCCTACAAAATAGTAAACCTTACTTTGCTGAGGCACCCCCTCTGCACCAGCAGCTCCCGGTCCCAGTTGTTAGCGCAAGTAGCTTGCAGAAAAAAGGCAACCAGATCTACCTTCTCCCCCACCCGTTTCGGTGTAACTTGAATTCGCCTCTCTCGTCCGTCTTTTCAGCACATCACTGCTTCCCTGAACTCTTCCCAGCCTTCCCCAACGCTCTCGCCACATACACCTTCTTCCTCAGCCACAGCCTTGCTCTTTCCCCATTTCCCCCTAAGCCCTCGCCAGCTCTGTCTCACCTGACCCTTCTGTGGGTCTCTGTCAGTCGCGCCTGGCAGCCCAGGGAGGACCCGCTGCCCCACAGCTCGTCCCACCTGCAGGTCTCCCCCGGCCAGGTGGGGACTCCTGTCCCACCACTCAGGGAGAGCAGTCACAGCCCGAGCGGATGCTGCTGTTGGGCGCAAGGCTCCGACTTTGAACGGGGCCACGTACTGTTCCGTGCGCAAGTACCCCACTTTGGACTGCACTGAACAGATCCCTCTGCCAACACAAATTATCACTGCTTTAAACAGGTGGTTAAATGAACTTTATCAAAAAGACTATTAGCTAAACTACCCAGCTGAGCTGGGTAATGTTGGTTCTTTATACAGTAGGGTCTTACTCCATACTTCCTTTTGTTACACTGAAATCACTTACAAAAAGATTCCTAACACTACTGTTTTACTTACGTAGGTCGCAACAGATCTCCCTTGAAAGACTGTGGCAAAACCACATATGAATTGAATAAATTGAGCGGTGGTCTATGATGCTGTCCCGTACTTCACATAAAAAGACTTCCTGAATGAAACTTTTCCTTTACAAATATTTTTTATCTGTGGTTTTAATATAGCAGTATTAATACTTTGCTTATGTCTTTGGTCTCTATTTCCTCTCTGCTGACTTAAGCCTAAATTCTTGGGAGACAGCAAGCCACCGATCCTGGCTGCAGTCCTTCGTGCCATCCACAGAAACAAGCAGCCGACAGGATTACAGCTTGTACTGTACACTGATACACAACCCATGAGATCAAGGATACAGTTATTTGTTTCAAGCATCACAGGATCAAGTAGATGGAAACTCTGTGCTGATGCTTCAGCAATAAATTCCCATAAAGTATCAGTAAGTTTAGAATAATGATCAGCTCAAATGTAAATGAAATATAATGATCTTACTATGTTTTATACAAAAATATATATATTCCCCTCTACTAGGGTTCTCTTAAATGGGGTGAAGATTGCCAGGATTACCAGATTGCTACTCAGATTGCAACAGGGCAATATGCTGCTTATCCAGCTATGCAGGTGAAGCTGGAGTGGCCAAAAGTACCTTCAATAGTCCGAACAACTGCAAGATGGTGAGATTTTACTTTAGTTTTTGAAAAATTCACCTGTGTCAATGCTCCAGATAATTACAGGTTCAGTTCTGCAATTTCTGAGCTGGAAAAATTGCCCTTAATCAGTATGATATTATAAAATCAGATTACATGTGTCTGTTTTTTCTGTGTATTCATTCCCTCAAAGTGTAGCGCATTTTAGTTTGCAGAAAAACTGCTTGAAACAAAGGAGATGATGGGATTCACCTAATCTATTGCAGACTTTTAATTTCAAGTGCCCGAATTAGGAATTTGATCTCCTGATGCTTCCTAATTGATGGAGGCTCAGAGCAGAAGCCTAACCTTGGTTCTTTGAAGGAGTCTGTCTCTTACTGACTGTACCGGGAGAGTAATTTCCTAATGTAGGCACCTTACCTCCAGCTTCTGAAGAAGGTGATACAAATACTTCCTACAAGGCTTGTTGTACACTAAATAGCAAATGTGTGACGCTCAGTGCAAGAAAACTATAACTGCTGGGTTCAGTTCACATATGTGTCTATCCATATACATATAGTATCTACTGTATTCATTCATTCATTGTATTCAAACACGCATTTGGCCACAATAACATACATATCCATATCAAAGCCTAATCTTTTTTTCATAGTCCTACCAAAATACAGACACATACAACTCAGTTATCTAAATATGCATGCAACACAAGCTTTCATATTAAAGGCATACAGGTGATTTGGTAAGCAAATGTCCACTGACGAGGATAATTTCTCATATTAGGTTGAATTACCTGAAGTGCTATTATCTGCCTCTATTAGAGGGAGTGAAACCATCTAATTGACTACCCTGGAGCAAAGCTACAGAACTCAGCTTTTTTCTGCTCTGAGACTATGCCTTTTTTAAAAGGAATATTTTCTGTATTTCTCTGTTTGAGTCCCAAGCCTGTAAGGGAACCCAATCATAGAGATCCCTTGGTCAACTCGTTGACAGTGGGCAAAGGATCCTTGCTAAAAGCTACCACTACAGGACTGGCACATTAATATGAGGTCTTCTATTTTTTTGCATGTTAGTATTTTAGTTTTTATGTAATCCGTGCCTATTTTTAACTCTGAATATGTTTAAAACAAGTTGGCTATACTTTTCATATCACTCTGCCATCCAGTCTCCTGAAGACTGTTTCAATGATTAACAGTTAAAACCTGCTTGCCCTTCCTCCCATACACAACATCATGTATTACCAAACCCTGATACAAAATGTGTCTAGCATATTGCTTTATGGGGGTATTTTAGGTTGAACAAATAATAAACAGTTTTTTTCAAAGACAGAGCATTTTAATCACTTACTTCCTTTTCCAGGTTCTACTCATTTCTTCCAGGAGCTGCATATGTGCTTGGGTATTCCCAAAGGCAACAGCGTGGTCCCTCTCACTGGGCAACTTTGGTTATGGCTCTGACATCTCCAAGAACCTGTGATGTGGTCCTCAAGCTACCTGAGGTAACTATTTCCACTATCTTTTATCCTGGGGCATTCAGTACTTATGAAATCAAAAGTTAATGGCTTTTTTAACCCACTGATTTTTATTTTTTTTTTAATTTATTAAACTGTAAAGAAGCTCCCATCACAAGGACATTATACTCACGCAGTTAGTTCCATTATGAAAAAACCTTACAACACAGTTCTCTTTCCCATTTAGCATGCAAACACATGAAATAAGAAACAAGTTACAAAACAACCATCACGATTTATAGCACACTATCAATAACTTACTAAAAAGACCACTGCTCCCCAAATCTTCAGGAAGATGACAGGTTTTCCCGTGTCTTGGAAAAGATAATAAAACTAGGCCGTAGATGAGCATGATGGCCAAATAGCAGCCCGCAACATATAGGCAAGGAGAAGGTGTGCATCTCAGGTAAACGAACTGTTCGGACTGTGAGCATATGTGATGTACAACTCCCCATTAAGCTGCAAATTGGTGAATATCAAACTTCACTTATAGCCCTGCTATTCTATAGGTCGCAGATGTGTCAAACTGTAGAGCTATTTCATGCTGTAGACAGAGGACTTGATTTCTTTTTAGCTCTGACCTAATTCTAGATTCTAATTTAGATTTCAGTCAGTACGGTCCTCTTTGACCATTATAGGGAAATGCTACGTCATCTCTACACTGTATTTTGCATTTACATCCATGTTTGTTTTCTGACTGATTTTCAGCTTACAATTTACGACAGAGCCATCAGGCTTCCCCTGCCATTCCCTTCAAGTTCAGGTACACCGATTTCAACACTACCATCCTCTGACCGGAATGTCTTTTCCCAAGCAACACTTTCAGTCATTGAAAATCTTAAAGGTCAGCAATTAACTATCAGCACAAGCACTGGTTGACTTTGCAGATTTTGTAAATATGATTTATACTTTTGACATAACTTGAAATTATTTTACATTCACTTAAAAAATCAGTTGGACTTCAGATAGAAATAAACCCATCTCGAAATCTGTATGATTTTTCTGTATGAAAATCTGTGAGGCTGCAAAGATGTAAAGAAAAGGAAACATATTAGTAAGATTAAATATTCCGTTCCATGCCAAATAGTGATTCCAAATGCATCCATTCCCAAATGCATCCATTTCAGTTTCACTGCAGAGATTACTTGTGAAGAAAAAAGCATTACAAAATTTATGAGAGGGTCATCTAAATGACCTCAAATTTGGGGTGTTCTGCTTGATTAGTGCTGTTATGTAGAAGCTAAAACAGCTTCAAAAGTATATCCATTAATCTCACCTCCTGCACTTGATTTTGAGGGGATTATTGTTTCATTAATGCTGTATTAAGAGCTAATCACATTATACTCACTTAGGGTAAATTTTAAATGGAAAAGCTTTATGTAATCCTGGGATAAGGAATCACATTTTGCTTGAGATCAGTGGGCTAATATCATACCTATGCACATTTCTTTGGTAAACACCAAAACTAGTCCATATTAATTAAAACTGCTGTAAAATAATTTCTAATCAGAGCTGATAGGATTTCCAACAAAATACCATTACAGTGAAAAAGTGAAAAGTTCACTCCAGTGTGGCTCTTTTTCCTCACCATCTTCTAACTACTTCTAATCCTGGTTATGACTCAATAAAGGTAGCAGGGTTTTAGTGAATTTCCTCTAGTGTTAATGATATGTGAACTGTTAACAACATTTGAGTAATTCTTTTGACTACAACAAAGTTACAAAAGCCAAAAGGCCACAAACAGAGAGTTGCACCAGCACCAGCTGTGAGCAGAATTGATCTCACACAACGATTGAATCATAAGTGGGTTGTGCTCCTGCCTGGGGACTGGCAAAGTTTTGCTTTTGTATTACTACAAATCCAATATTTCACTTGAAGGAATCATTTTGCTTTTACGTGGGAATAGGTAACATTGGAAAATGGTTTTGGTTTTGGTTTTTTTGTTGTTTTGGGGTTTTTTAATTACTAATCTAAAATAAAGTAACTGTCTTATACAAAGTATAAAAGGCTTGCTTTTGACTGATTATTATTTTTTTCAGCTCGTTGTTCAGTTTTCCAAAACACAATCACAACCTTCAATGGTGTTGAATTTAATTATTCAATGCCTGCAAATTGCTACCATGTCTTGGTGCAGGACTGTAGTCCAGAACTGAAATTCCTGGTGATGATGAAAAGACTTGAAGAGTCTGCTGACCTTACAGCAATAAATGTCAGACTTGCTAGCCAGTAAGTAATTGCAAACTTAATGACAAATAGATGTCAAGCTGAATATGCTCTAAATGTGAAGACCAGATTGTTAGGGCAGATTGGTGCTAGCATATGACTCATGCAAAAAATTACTGATGTCAATGGAAAGATTTCTTCTAGGAGTGCCACTGGGATTTGGGACTTTGCTTTTCAAAAGTGCTTCTGAAATATATCTGAGGTTCACAGTAACCTAAAGTCTTTACTGCCCCAAATTCTTCATTAATTTGTTAGCATTTAACCATCTCATTTTGGTTCTTAGTAATTAGGTAGACACATAAACCATAAATCCAAAAGGGACTATTGTAATCATTTAGTCTGGCCTCCTACACTAAGCTAATAATTAGAACTAATTAGCACCCACAATCAGCTCAGCAGAGATGTTGAGAAGTGGACATAACTAAAAAGGGATTTACTTATCCCAGATTAGAGGCACTCTCTTAGGTCGTCCCTTGGTGCATAATGTTCTAATTTATTTGAAATTAACTTAAGACACACTTTGTTTCATCTTGGAGCAATCGCCTCTGCCATCATAGGTTCTTCTTTAAAAGTATAGTCTGATACTCTAAATTGTATGGGATTATGCATACCAAAATCATTGTAGGGAGTATTCTTCAAAGTGCCTAAATAGCCTTTGATCTGTAAGGTTTCATTACAAGTAATTATTTATTTCTGAAAATTGTGTAACTAACTGTGCCATAATGTTAGAGAAAGGGAGAGAAACTAGTATTCTCTGCACCTGTTTTGTGGAAGAACAGAAGGATGCTTGTTTTATAGACTGTGTCTTTGTGATAAAGACATTCCTCCTCACTGTAACATTCCCAATCTTTTCATAAAACTGTATGGATGTGCTTTTGATGGGCTTGAGCTTCGTATTTCTTCATTAGAGCAAACACTGCTCTGAAGAAAATACTACAATACGCAGACTATTCAGGCTGTAAGAGAACCACCGTAGGGAATCCGATCTTCCTTTGAAATGTAAAGCACCTTCAATTTATGCGAACATAATAGCAATTATATTGTTCCGCAGCAAGGGTCCCTGTAGCCTGGTGTCTTCCTGCCTGAACCGTGGCCACAAGCAGACACTCCAGGATGAGTAAAGCCAGGGAAAGGTGTATTGTGAGCACTCCTGGCACGCTTTCCCGGGCTTTCTCAATCTTCTTCCCAAAGGGTAGTAGGTGATTCATGCCAGAATGATACAAGCATCCTGCAGTGTTGGTTCTACCAGGACTAGAAATTGTGAGCTGAGTAAAGCGAAGGACAAGCATTTGTTTATACTCATTTCCTTTACTTAAAGTGAGGTTGACATGTGTGTTTCCAATGGACTCATCCAGTTGAAGATTAATGGTGTTCAAGCCCCAACAGATGTTCCATACACATCTAATTCCGGTAAGAGACTCATCTTTATATTTTGTTTAATCTTTTTTCATCTTTTGAAGAAGGAGAGGACATGATCCTGCAAACCCCTCTCAAGATAAAGACTGCCCTAATTCGAGAAAAAATGAGGTGATTTTAACATACCTTCATGCTAGCTTTCATAGGGAGTAGCAAGAAAGATGAGCAAAGAAAGAGGTGCTGATCCTGTGTATCTTTGCACAAACCCAATAACGCAACGCTGTGGTACCTTGTGCTGCTCACAGAGACCCACAGAACAAGCATCTAGATGTGCCCTGGTCACGGCCACCCTTGTCACACGGCTTTGGCTTGTTCCAGGGAAGGGAGCAGAATGGTCTTTCTCATTTCCCCCATCTCTTTCAAGATACATTAGGGTCTGCATTAAGTCCCCAGGAATTTAACAAGTGGTTCAGGCTGGACCCTAAAACAATAGCTTCCTTTTAAAAGAAATCCCTTTTTGCTTTTTTGTTGCAGATGCAAGCATGCTGATCAGCAGTGAAAAGGAAGGTCTGTCACTAAAAGCCCCAGATTATGGCATAGATAAACTATATTATGATGGGCATAGACTTGAGGTATTTTTAAAAATTATTTTCAGTGGTTTTATTTTTAGAAGAAAAACATCTAGGTACATTTATTGTACATTTATTATTATTAAGTTTATTTATTATTAATCACAATTTCTTTATTGCCACAAAGATTCAGGTTGCTTTCTGGATGGCTGGAAAAACATGTGGTATTTGTGGAAAATATGATGCTGAGAAGGAAAGGGAATATCAAATGCCCAGTGGATATTTAGCTAAAGATGCAGTGAGTTTTGGTCAGTCCTGGATCATTACAGAAGACCCCTGTTCTGGAGGTACTAAGATTCTAATATATATTAATGTCATTGCCTTTGACTAATTAATTAGTCACATGAATAGATAATTTGTATTAATTGTAGCACAATCATCTTATTTTTCATTATTTTTGTGATTAGTGCCCATAGACTAAAAAAAAATATCCGTTTTTCCTGCGTTTGGTAGTTCACTGGAAGTTCTGGTTTTGTATCAACTTCTTATGCACTATGTAGTTACCGGAAGGTCATGTGTTCCAGATAAAATTATAAACATAAAACTCCCTGAAATGATAAGTTAGTATGAAAAGTAGGTAGCTTGACTGTTGACCAAAGACATCTTATGTCATCCTTAATAGTTTCATTCTTTATTTCCGTTCTGTTATTTGCAGGCTTTTATTTTCCCAGAAAAAAAAAAATAAATTAAAATCTAGCCCTAACTATCAAACTAGAGGGCATTTGATGTGGGATATACCTGTTTTAATTTCCTCAGGCTGAAGATGAACTTAATCTGAAATCTTCAGCCCGGGAACGGTTGCTCTTACCATCCAGGTCCTATATAAAACCAACATGGACATATTGATAACGTTAGGGTGCAGAGCATTTTGTGTGGAACCCAACCCTCTGGGCACGTGGTGGCATTTTTGAAATATATTTAGATCAAGCTCCCCTGGGGGAACTGATCCAGGAAAGCCTGGATCACAGAGGCTTGAGGACTAAGCTACTCAGCCACGGCAAAGCAGGTGTAATGCTAGGCACAGGGCAGAAATGGATATACGGATGTCTAGGAGCCACTACTGCCCCTAAATGAAGTGCGGTCATAGTTTGGGTAAAGTTGAGCGTCAGCTGACCACGGTTTTCGCACGTATCTTTTCTGATTTGTACACCGGTGTCCTACCTAGATCCTATTTGGCAAGCCTCTGTCCTTGGGACTGCGCCCCATATGCCCGATTTTCTCACAGCCTAAGCCATTGACAGAAAATCAACTCACTTAATCAGATTAGTTTCACGTAGCTCGCGCCTCTTGGTTCATCCACTGGTCTTAGCTGTTGCTGATTCCACAAATTAAGTCCAAAAAGTTATTTATACAAATTCTGTAGGTGCTTTAAGAGAATTCGTGTTTTATAGCTTGCAAGCTGCAGCGCAAGTTTGTCCAAATTGAGAAGCCGGTTGCCTTTGAGCCGAAGGCAGCGAAATGCTTCTCCATGGAGCCAGTCCTGCGCTGCGTAGAAGGCTGTTCAGCAGCCAGGACTGTTCCCGTCTCCGTGGGCTTCCACTGCGTACCAGCCGGTGAGTCTGCAGAACGGGTACTGGCGCACAACACAGCCCGCGCGTCCCACTCCCACTCCGTGACAAACCGGGAGAGGCTGTCCGGACTAACGCAGGACAAAACCCCCCTCACGCCACCTCTTCTTCCTCGTTTCTCATTGACAGCCTCCGCTCTCAGCCTGGAAGGGCAGACGAGGCTAGACCAGAAGTCCGAGGACGTCGTGAGCACAGTTGCTGCCCATACGGCCTGTTCCTGTCAACAACAGTCGTGCCCGGCGTGACAGGATCCAGCGTCACGGCACCCCCTCAGCCGGGACGGCCTGCGACCCCGCGGAGGCGGCTGGTTCGGGCAGGGCGGATAAGGCCCCGTCCCCGGCCGCAAGAGCCGCCTTCTCCGCCAGTTGTTTTGAAAACAGTTGCGGACACCCTCCGCCGGGTTGGGTTGGGTCTTCTAATAAACCGTTGCTCTGTAAAACCGGTCAGTCGAGGTCGTTCCTGCCCGAACCAGGGGCTCCCCGGCGGCGGGCCGGACCGAGGGCCGAGCGCCGCCCGCGGCCACGCCGCCGGGGAGGCTCCGGCACCTCCCTCCCTCCCTCCCGCCGGGCGGGGGCACAGCGGCGTCTGCCCGGGGCGCTCCGCCGCCGGCGCCCGGCCCGAGGCGGAAGCGGCGACCCGCCATGGGGCGGCCGTGGGGCCGGTGGCTGCTGCCGCTCGGCCTCCTGCAGCTGCTGGGCGGCCCCGCCGCCGGTGCGTGCCCCTGCCAGGACCCGCGGCTCTGCCACCCCGTCACGGGCACCGGCGGCTTCGAGGTGCGCGGGTCCCGGCGGCTTTCGGCCCGGCCCGGCCCGGCGGCTCTGGGAGGCCGGGGAGGGCGGCCCGGGAGAGGCGCGGCGCTGCCGGCCGGCGGGGAAGGCCGGTGCCGGGGCGGCCCGCGCGGTTAGCAGGCTGTTAGAACAGCGTGCGCCGCTGCCTTATTTTAATTGCTTGCGTTAGAGCCGAACAGATTTTAAACAAAAAACAGGTGCCCGTGATTTATAGGGAAACGTCCGAGCTGTGACGAGCGGGGTTTTGCTGGCTGCTGTCCCCGCTGCAGGGTTAAGTGTTGCAGGCAGCTGCTGTAAACCCCGGCCCGGCCCGGCTCGGCCCGGCCCGGCCCGGCCCGGCTGGGCTGCGCTGCTGGGCCGGCGCTCCCAGCCGCGGGAAGCTGACCCTGCAAGCGGGCAGAGTGGAGAGCAGCAAGCGTGCCAGCTGGTTTCCAGAACCGCAAGTCCTGTACCTGCTGAGGAGGCTGCGGCAAACAGTCGGCCTGCTGAGGCGTGTCTGGAGCTAATGAGGGTGCTTTTTAACCCTTTTCCAGGTGTTCGTGTTCGATGTGGGAAAGGAAACCTGGAAATCCTACGACTGGTCAAAAATCACAACCGTGGCAGCTTTCGGGAAGTACGATCCTGAGCTCATGTGCTATGCTCACTCTAAGGGCTCCAGGATAGTACTGAAAGGTTGGTTACATTGCGAAAATGTGGATATTTATGCGATACGTGAATAAGAACATAATGTACGTAGGGCTATGATACCTTGACATTTCACGTTCGCTTGCATGCAGGGTATTAAAACTCAGTAAGAAGATTAATTGATAAAGGGATAATGCACACAGGACTATAATACCTTGACATTTTGCACATGCTGGTATGTAGGGTATTAAAAAGAAAACCAGCGGTGGCTTCTGCCACACTAATAACAAAACCATTCCAGTGACATCTAAATAAAAGCTCTCTAACAGGGAACATCACAGCTGTGGAGGAACAGGGAGGAGGGGAGGAAAGGAAAAGCCCATAGAAGATATTTGTTTGGGTCTGTATTCTGGATGTTAAGTGCAGTACCCAAAAGACGGGGTAAGGGAAAGGATGTTAAGTACTTTTCAGTATTTTTCACTTAAATCAATCCCCCTATATTAGGAAGTGCCCGAGTTTTAAAACATGACTACTCGGGAGCCCTGTGCAGGTACAAATGCTGATTAGAAGGACAAAGTCTGTTAGAGCTTACACGATGTAACCAAGTTTTGGCTCTGTTGAGGCAAAAACAGAATCCAAGACCGCAACGTGGAAAAAGCAACAACGGTTAAACATAAAAGTATGTTTATCTAAACAGCAAGACACAGTCCCTCTGGCTCTGTGGAAATACTGAAAGTACATTGATTTCAGGAAAGGTAGTTTACAGTGGCTAAAAGAATATTAAGCAGAAGTAAGGAGATTAAAATTATAGAAAAAAATCCCAAAGGAATTTAATTTTAAACACCACTATCTCAAAGAAGCTTGGTAATCTCTTCTGGGGTGGGTTCTCAAAAAGCTGCTTGGGGAAAAAAGTTAATTGCTTTGTATTTTACCAGTATGAGCATCGGGATTTTTTTATTTTGTGTTACGTTTGTTGGTTTAGTAAAGACAAACCTTTCCCCTTACTGTGCTGCAAATATGTGTTAACTCTTGAAGGCCTCTTGTCTAGGTGATGTACCTCCTAAGGAAATTGTTGATCCTGCTAAAAGAACAGCATGGATATCCCAACAGGTGGACCTTGCAAAAAACCAGCATATGGATGGAATTAACATAGATATAGAGCAAGAAGTTAATGAAACCTCCCCTGAGTATCATGCATTAACAGAGCTTGTTAAAGAAACTACAGATGCTTTTCACAGAGAAATACCAGGATCACAGGTGATAATAATGTACTTTGTGCAAACATTAAGTTTAACTTTATGAAATGCAAAGAGTTTTGAGAATTCTATTTAGCATATGAATATGAAAACATTTATGCAGATCTAAAGCATGATATTCTCATGAATGGTTCATTATGAATGTTAGCTATGATATGCTATCAAAAGGATCACTCTTTTCGACCTGTATGAATTTAAATGGAAGAAGGATTTCACTGAGATTTGTAGATACAATGTTACTGCCTTGTGTGAGCTGGCAGTTATTAGTGTGGCTTAATGAATCTTTGAAAGTAGGGCAAATACAGCCTTCTGGTGCAAAAGCTTGACAATGTTTTGGTAAACCCATCACTGAAGTTTTAAGGATTTGCATCATGCTTCCTATTTTTGATCAGCTGGTTTTCATGTTATATTTTAATTTCTTTGGTGTTTTGAATCCACTGGTATGGGCACTCACTGTTTCTTATCTAATGTTTGTTTTATCAGCTGAGCAGCTTCTCCTATAGTTCGCTAGTATCGCCGTATGTTAAACGTTGTGCAACATTTGGGAAATACTGTTTTTAAAAGTTACAGCTTTTTTTTAAAGAGAAAACAAGAGTGCCTAAGTGCCGTACACAAGACTAACTTCTGCATTTTTCCTTCAGGTAACATTTGATGTGGCTTGGTCTCCAGCATGCATAGATAAAAGGTGCTACAACTACACTGGAATTGCAGATGCCTGTGACTTTTTATTTGTGATGTCCTACGATGAACAGAGCCAGATCTGGACAGACTGTATTGCAAAAGCCAATGCTCCTTACCTGCAGACTTTAGTTGGTGAGGACAAAACGCCTCCCCAGGAGTCAGAACATTGTTCACATGAGTAGATAGAAAAGATTGCCTTTTCTTAGACTATTTTTTGGTTGTATTAAGGCTTTTGAATGTGCTCAAATATGTGTTGTTCTAATGTGAAAACAGTATCTCAGATCCTTATGATGCTACAGATAGACCTTCAGCAGCTGTGTGTTGTTACTTAGTCATTGTCTAGCCTCACGATTGTGAAGAACACTTTTAGAATGACAAACGGCAGCCAAAGCAATGGTGTCTGCCTGCGCTTGCAATGAACCTGAAACATTTCTGTCATCCTTGTGAACTGCTGCTATGGGCAGCTGGTTTTAAGTGTGAGCAACTAGAGCAGTTACTAGGATCTGAATAGAGCAAGTCTAGGGGTATGCAGGTGGGAGGTAAAGAAGAGCTTGCACCTTGGCCTCTGTCTGGGGATCATGTGCGTCCTGTATTGGCTCTGGCTATAGATTAGTTGTAAGAATAAAAAGCATGGGAAAATACAATAATGCATCTTAATTTTTATTTCCTTCAAAACTAGGATATGAAGAGTACATTACTATGGGCATTGATCCAAAGAAACTGGTGATGGGCGTCCCTTGGTACGGGTATGACTATGTCTGCCAAAACCTATCTAAGGTAAGATGAAGATTATTCATTTGCAGTTGTACTGTTAAGTTTTTCCTTGGAAAGAGACAGCTAGATTTTGATGATCCTGTTTTTAGATTAGGAAATACTGTGGTGTGATGGATAAGAGCATAAAGCTGGGACTCAAGATAGAGACTTTTGCTTGGCTGATAACTGATGAGCAGCGTGTTACCAGACAAGGCATTTTATCTCTCCCTAGGGAACCTGAACCCTCTGATACCCAAGCACCATGTTCAACTAAGGAGCTATAGATGTTATCTGTATGAGAAGAGATGATGTCCAAAGGCACTACAACACTTGTATCTGCCTTCTCAACACAGTCACTAAGCACACTGCTTAAAGACTAGGTGCAACACATGATAGCAAACCTGTGACTGTGGAGTCTCAAACACCATTATAATTATGAAAAATGTAGAGGTCAATTAAAAGTGGACAAGATAAGACAACTGTATTAAATTGAATGATGTCCAACCAATCCTGCATTACTACAGAGCAAACAAAATTTAACTGTGTCTTTAATTTGTGTCTACAAATCTGTCTGCCACAGTTACTTGAAGATTTGGGATTTTTGAGACCCCAATGCGTTTTGTGACTTTGTTCTTGGCTGTACTGCTGTTTTGGAGTTCAATAAATCCAGGTAACATGAAACTCATGCCTTCTGCTTTTTTTTCAGGATCATGTTTGTTCCCTTTCCAAAGTACCTTTCCGTGGGGCTCCTTGCAGTGATGCTGCAGGGCGTCAGGTCCCCTACGGAGCAATAATGAAGCAGGTGAACAGTTCTCTTTCAGGGGTGCTGTGGGATGAGGTACAGAAGTCTCCATTTTATGAATACAAGGTAAGTGTCTATTTATAAGACACCATGTTGCATTCATGAACCATAGTTCTTTGATTATAAAGTTTTCAGAGTTAGATTTTTCCATTTGTGTTTTCTACATTATTTTTTTTTTTTTATGTAGTAAAGGATGGCTGGATTTCCATATCTTGAATTTCTAGTCTGAAAGAGGGGTGCAGTGACTGAACACTACCGGAGTAATAAAGATCTTTATTTCTTTGCAGTTTTCTTGAGAGATTGTATTGTGTCAAAAAGGACATTTTGGCATAAAGAAATCCTATAGCTCAATCCTTCACTGTTACAGTTACTTTTATGAGTGGATGACTGATTTCAACTAAAACAGATTCTGAGGTGCTCTTAAGTTCTTCTAACCCAGTGGCTTGCATGCATATTCTCTTCTGCATTTGGTTTCTACACAGACGTAGTGAAAGAGTCAATGAATGATTGTCCTTACATGAACAACACA
This sequence comes from Astur gentilis, assembly GCF_929443795.1. Taxonomy (NCBI): domain Eukaryota; kingdom Metazoa; phylum Chordata; class Aves; order Accipitriformes; family Accipitridae; genus Astur; species Astur gentilis. The sequence goes on along the minus strand of NC_064887.1, from coordinate 16,714,970 downwards.
GTGCATGCATTTTGTCTTGTTTCTTTAGACATAATTTTTTCACATGCAGATGATTAAAAGGTGTTGTAAGCAATGACCAGGTCAAAGCAGTATAACTTTGACAAAATTGTACAACCTCCTCTAAAACTGTTTATTGCTGAAAAAAAAGCACTTAGTCTCTAACTAAATTCACCTGTTAGGTTAGATAGTGTATCTGAGATTTTAACTGTATTTTAAAAAATTATTAAAATACAAATTAGCTGAGCCTTTTCATCTAACTTCAGTTAAAATGTATCACTGTTTTGTAACTTAAGGTTCTACAAGTAAAAAAATAGCCAAGTATTTGACTTAAAATTTTTAGTTGTCTTGTGTGAAAAATAATTTGTAAATCAGGAAAATATCATTGTGTAAATCTACATAGCTTGCATATCTCAGTTTTTAATTGTACTTTTCACTGTATTCAACAGAAAGTGTATCAAAACTCGATGAACTTCAATGTATCGTGTTTATATGGATAGGTGGATACTGACGCTAGTGTTTAAATGTTTTTCTAGGATTCTCTTGGTCACTTCCACCAAGTATGGTATGATGACCCCCGCAGCATCTCTCTAAAAGCAGCATATGTGAAGAGTCGAGGTTTAAGGGGCATTGGCATGTGGAATGGAAATAGTCTTGACTATTCCAGGGAAGCTGTAGCGGAACAACAGACTGAAGCAATGTGGCAAGCCCTGACACCGTAAGAACCATGTGAACCCTTGATTTAGAATGATGAAAATTGGTATTTTTTTTATGATGGCTTATACTATCATAGATTTTGACTTTCTATAAATACACTGTGATTACAAAAACTTTGAGAACTAGCCAAATTCATCTTGTTATTTTGTATGCAAAGCTGTATTTTCATTCTTCAAGAATTCCAATGTTGCTTTAGCAGCATTTTTTTCTAAAAGACTGCTCATCTTTTTAATTTTTCACAACTACCATAAGTTGGTTAAAGCTTGAACCCAGCGTTTACCTGGTAACAAGTAGGACCGAGTGGATTTACAGGAGCAATAATGGTCCTCTGCTAAGGCTGCCTGGTGCAGCCAGTATTTATTCCGGGGTCACACACTGCAGTCACACCTTTCTGACTTCCCACCCCAACCTATATTTTAGCTAAGTCACTTTGAATCAGATTAAACACAGAACACTGGAGAGACGGAGAGACGGATTGTTGCGTACATGCAACTTGGTGAAACTTGTGTTTGTACTTGGTTACTCTTTTAGAGATTAAAGTGTTTTATAGACTGAAGAAATTATATAACATGAAGCAGTTGCCATTCAGATTTTTATCAGACTTGTTGTTAGAAAGGAATATTCAATAAACTGCAATTTCACTTTGCTTATATATCATGTAAATTCCTTAGTTTCAAAAGCCAAGAATCTTGGCCCTTATCTTGAAGAGAGAACATTAATAGTGAGAGGACTTGGATGATGTTTTCTTCCATTTTGGACTTCTTTACTTCCTGAAAACTAGAACTCCGAAGCTTATTTAATGAACTGCATATGTATTTTTCCCCATACTTTTAAGATTCATTCAGTAGCCTGTTGTTTGTTTTTATGTAGTGTTGCCTCCAAGATAATATGCAGCTATATTTTCTTTCTAGTTCATATTTTTCATAAAACAATTCACCTAGAGAAATTATGTAACTTTAAAAAATATCTGTAGTCGTGGAAAGATTGACTGGTGATTACAGGATTGTCATTGTTAAATAAAATGCTGTCTTCACTAAGGTTGGTAAACAGTGTTGTCTGTTTATGCTTTACTTGTTCCACAGCTTACAGCCCACACTGCTTCTCAGAACTGTTTCACAACCAGATTAACATGCAAGTGTGCCCTGCTTAGGTGACTCCATTAATTAAACAATTTATTTAATTAGGTATATGTAGTCAGTTGTAGGGTGTTTGGGTTTTTTCTTCCCCCCCTTGCTAAATAGTTACTGGGAAAACACCATAGAATAGCAGCACTACCAATAATGGCTACTGAGGAGAAGACTAGAAAACTTCATATTGAGTGTCTGACTGCTTGATACTACAGATGATAGAAAGCAGGTGGTGAAGGCTACTGCTCTCACATAAAAAAAGTAATTACACTAGAACTCTGATCTGTAGGTTTTAGGAGAAACTCATAAAATTGTTTGACATATAGATACTTCAGTATTTGTATTACTATTTATATTCATATGCTAAAATACTGAGAGGCAGGTATTTGTGAAATTGAGAGGTCTGCTGGAGCAGATGATCTGATCTACAAAATCTTTACTGAAGGCCAGAGGACTTTACAATAAAGCTCTCCTTCCTGTAGCAGTCAAGAATCATGAGTTGACATTTTTTAATTTGTGTTCAGATTTTCCAGTAGCTAGTTGCCTGCTTTTGTGTCTTAAATAAGACACAATTCTGAAATACAGGAAATTGAGCAAAAGTGGTTGTAGTTTTAATAATTAATGTAATACTTTAGCACTAAAATCTTTGTTAAATCCTACCTTTAAGAAAATAAATTGGATAATGGGTGGTTTGACTCAAGACATTTGGAAGTTAGTCCTTTTGAGAGTTGCATAATTTTCTTACCGTATTACTGATTTCCCATGAGTGTTTCACTGCCAGTAATAAATACAGCCTTGTCAGCTTTTTAGCTGACATTAATTCCTAGCATGTTACTGTTCGGCTTAACGTAATAACATCTGGAACTGCAAAGAAGCAAACAGGAGAGCTAGAAAAAAATGACTATCAAGAAGAGGTTTCTGATTACTCTTTCAGAGAATTGTTATTTAAGCACACGCATGAGCTTGAACTTAAGAGATTATGCAATACTGTAAGTAGGACCAGGATCATCATTACAGCTCGTCCAAGACAAAGCTTGCATCTTCCACTAACTATAGAAGAACATTGATGTCCTCATGGCTGTCCTAATAAGAGAGGGAACAAAACCAGCTAGATTAGATAGGAAATAAGGTGACATTATCTCAGATTTTGTTCATACTTCATAATAATATGGTAATAATACATTGGTAATTTATAGATAGGCATATTTATAGTGACAAAATTATACTTCCGTAAATAGCCAAATAAAGGATTACTGTTGCTGTAGTTCTACAGAAGATGTATTTTAATCATCTTCCAAAAATTAAATGCATGTGCCTGAAAATAAGAACAGGAGGTTATAGATTATAGGCATTGTTAATGAAAGAACATCAGCATACCAACGTGATGTTAACAACTCACTAATGTGCACTTTTAAAATAACTTAGCTTTTGTTTAGACACATTACTAGGTTAAACTGTATGTAGCTGACATCTCATAGTGAGACTTAAAAAGAAGTGATCTGCAGTACCTCAGTACCTAGTATACAAATTCCACAACATTTATATAGTTGATGTCTTTACAAGATAACTTCAAGAACATACAAACAAATGCTGTGAAATTCTGAGCCTCTACATACATCACAGAGCTTCTGAAGACTTTAAGTCATGTCACCCTCTTAAATTCCTGATTTTCTGGACTGAAGAATTAAAGCTGAATGAATCTTCTTCTGTGTCAGTTCCGCTCTCAGTGCTCGTAAATCAGATGCTGCCTGCTTTCTCATCTGCAGAAAACCCAGTAATTTAAGGAATTGCAACTTAAGGAAGTTTCTGGAGTTGACATGCATAGGGGTTTATATAACCAAGATTGAATTTTATACAGGATGGCTGAATACAGGATATATCTTTAATCCTTAAAATTTTACATGTCTAATTAGATAGCCTAGTTCTAGCACTACTTTCTTCTGTAGTTCCTCCTCGTGCTTTTAAGAGACAACCGTGGAATTCATTGCTCTTTCCACTCCTGCTATACAATGGAGGAGACATAACAAGTACATCCACCCTAGATTATCCAGTAAGCAGGGGCATGGGCAATCTCTGTGATGTACAGGACTCCTGTTTCATGCATTCAAAGCTGAAAAGCTATCCAATGTGAAGGGCTGTACCATCATCTTCCTTCCAAAGGGAGCCACAGGCAGCACTGGTAAGGAATAAAGCAGATGAAGAGGACTGCCATCTGTTTTGAGAGCCACTCGTTGTTTTTTTTTTAAGCCATGGTCTACTACTGGTCAGTGAGTGCCTCACCAAGTATGTTCCTTGAATTACCTTTAGAGTGAAATGGAAATTTTATGAAAGAGATTGCGAAGCTTAGATTTTTCAAGGTACTATATAAGCTAAAAGTGCTTGAATGCCATACATTCAAAATCATCTAATAACCTGGTGTTCTGGAGTAATTTGGCTACAGTGATAAAGTTACAATGACAACTAACACCACAAAACTAACAGCATAAACCAAGAACCATTTTACAAATATTTACACCATCTAATGTGTGGGAAGATTAAGGTTTTTTTTATGCATAGTAACATTTTGACTTTTAATTAAAAGGCAGAGTACCTTAATTTCTATTACAAGTTTCATTTTTGTATCATCCAGCTTCCTCCTCAGTTGATCGAGTTCATGCTGCACTGTAGTAATCTGGATGATTGTGTAATTCTGTATGAAAAAAAAAACCAACAAAACTTTTAAGTAAGTGCAGCATTATTGCATCCTTCATTCACTGGGTGTTACTTCACCACTCAGAAACAACCTTCTAAACTCTTTCCAACTCCCCTGCCTTCTTTCAGTTCTTAATGGATGCTGGGCTGTCTCTGGTTTGTAAGCAGTCTGCTCTCCGAGAGAGGGCAGCTCCCTCCTGCTGCTAGCCCTTCATCTGGGTGCGGAGGTTCTTCCACTCCCTATTGCTTTGGGAAGTTAAGATCCAGCTTAGATCTCCTGAGTAATAGCACATTGTTTTGCAATTATCTTTTATGGCTACTCCCCATTCATAATAAAAGGGCATACTTCAAATCATATTTTTTTTCTCTCACAGGCTTAGCATCACTCTGTCACAGTACATTTATCGATGAGATTGCTAAACTCCTAGTTATACAGCACATCATTTCAGCAGTAGCTGTGGGTGGGACTGTCTTTGAATTAACCTGTAAAACCAAAATTCACGTTTTCAAAATGTACATTCTGATACTCAGCTTCTATACGTCAGCCATGGTCCCTTGAAGTCAGTAACGCTGAGGGGTGGGGGCATATGTGGTAATCTCTTGATGTTCCAAGCCTTTAAAAATGCTGTTCAAGTGCCAGTTGAGGCAAATGATGCGATAAAGTTGCCCATATAAGGAGTCATTAAGTGGTACCTGTAGCCTCTCCTCTCTGAGCTCCAGCTGTAAGCTTCTCCCCACCCAGCAGTGTAGCTGCCTGCGTACAAGGGTCTAGGTCCCAGCTCTGACACCACATAGCTGCGTAACCCTGGCTGTGACCACGGAGAAAGCATGAAAGGTACACAGTCACGCAGGGAAAAAAACAGGCAGGGCTGTCAGACTAGTTGAGGCCTAGTGAAGAATCACCATGTCATTGGGGTTGAGTCACCAGTGAGGACAAAGCTGGTGGAAGAGGGGAAAACAGTGACAGCAGGATCTGCTCCCTGGAGCCCGACTCTTCCTGCCTGACTGATGCAGGTAAGCACGTACCTTACGAGGGGTGGAGAGCATACTTGTGCTTAGCCTAATAGCTCATTAAATCCTGGCTATCTTCTGTGCATGCTAACCAGTAAATAACTGCTGCACACGCGTTAAGTTGTGCATATCCTTCACGTAAGACCTCTTTGTGCCTAACCAGAGAGACCTAAAAAAGCCCCTGATATCCCCCCCCAAAGGAGCAATAACACATCTGAACATAGCTAGTAATATAATGTAATATCAACCCTATTAGTATTTTGATATCGAAGATATTTAATTTAAGATAGCTCAAATAATATACATTTGTGTATAATATACACTCTTAGATTGTACATACACTTTCCCACCTTTCAGACACGAGAAAGGGACATTTATTTTTCCTAGTCTTCAGATTTGCCAACAGAGTTGCTTCCATTAATGCATTTAGAAAATTAGCAGATACAACTATTGGGAAGGGTGTTTCCCCCTTTACTTTAATCTTTTCTTTTTTTTAATTCCTCTCTGAACTTCCCATGATTTGACACCAACAACATAACATGAGACTCACAGTTGCACAACAACTGTGTTCAGGTGCAACAACTCCAAAAGCCTCTGACACATTTCTCCAAACTAGAATGCATTACCTCTGTATGTGAAATTTGGGATTATAAGAACAATAAAGAACTGAACAATTCATCAATCATACTGAACAAAAGGGTATTTTGTTACGAGAAGGTATTGTACAAACACAAAGTAGAAAGAATCAAATGCTCAGACTCAAGCACTTCTTTAGTCTTTTTGAGAAGAACGAGCTGAAGGAATTTTATACCTTAGATCATTGAGGGATATTTGGCTGTTAAAGCTCGTTTACAAGTCATTGGTTGGTGATGAATTGTTACTTTAATTTGTATTTTATAAAAAAACCCCAGGCTGTGTAAAAAGAGAGATTAAATAATACAAGTAAATACCTTGGAGTTTGTCACATTGTTTGGTCCTTTTCGGCTATCTCTGGCTTCCAATTGCAAGAGTAATTTCTGGTGATAAAGCTCTAAATCTTGTCGCAGTTTGTTTAAAGTACCCTCCAGTGAAACCGTAGCTTTCTTAGTTTCAAAGTACTTCTTTTTCCATTCCTCACGAACTACACAGGAAAACAGTAATACTGTTTGGTCTTGTTCACCTTATCATGAGATCTGTTGAAGATAGTAATGACCAACTGATCTCACAAGATTTAGTTGGCCAATACATACATTAAAACATGGCAGTCGGTGTCTTTAAAAAAAAAGCAATTAGTGAAAAATCGACATTAAAATGACATTCATTATAAATACAACTGAGTTTTCACACAATCACCTGCAACAAGAGGGTCTATCTGTCCACTGAGATGTAACACAAGGTCCAAAACCAAAATTTAATTCAGCCTGGCTGTTCTGCAGGTTTCAGCTACACAGTGAGTGCTCCAGAGCTGCAAAGACTGGTATGCCCACCACAGTCTGAAGTCCACAGCTTTACTCTAGCAGAATATTTAGCAACGTAGATTTATGCAAAATTTGAGCTCTGCAGGGCCATAGATTTTGAACAACTTAGTTTTATACAGAAGTCCTAAGATTATGGGAAAGAGTTGTTTACCTTTACTTAACTATGATTCCTCCTATGTTGTTAACGTGCTATCAACAGCTGGCACATAAATCCCCCGGTATCTGGTGTGGCAGTCTTACAGCCACATACATCCACTGGTCTGCAAAGTCTCTTAAATGATTCCTTTTTTCAAGGCATATTTTAGGAAATCAGGACAGCTGCTTCTCAGAAACTTACCAAAAAGAACCCAGCTGTTGGAGGACTACACAGTATGAAACTGAGATTGACTGTCAGCATAGCAATCTTAGGAGGATATTAAATATAGACTGGATCACTGTGTTCCTACAGAATATGCTCTTCCCCTCATACCTTGTGAAGAAACATGTTTGCAAATGCACTTACTTATGAAACGCTACAGGTGTGATTAAAAATAATTCAGAGGTAGAGACGCTTCTTAAAGAACCTGCAGAAGCTGTTTGAATCCTTGTGAAGTAACCTTTATTTTACCTGAGTGGATAATATAATTTAAGACAATGCAGGAGCCATTTAGAGCTTATCTCAGCAGGGTAAATTAGCTTGCCTTGCAGCTCCATGCTACTATAGATTCACTGCTTCAAGTACCCAAGTTTGTTTTTTTAAAATACAACTTCACCATGCTGCAGAGTGCAGTGTAGCCATGCCCTTAGAGAATAACTGGAAGAATCGGCTTGTCTCCTCCTTTCAACAAAGCTACAAATAATTGTTGAGACTCCTAGTGATTTAGCTGTATTTAAGTACAAAGAGAATGCTCTCAAAACATCAAAGTGATTAAACCTCATCTCTGCATAAATTATCCTCCCTAAGTCACATTCCAGTTAACTATAAACTTAAAGATAATTTTACAAAGAAAATTTGGGTGGGATTTCAATGAGATTTTACCCTGTTAAAAAACAAGGTTTGCCAAGCTTGTCACGACAGGCTTGTAACTTCCATGCCATAAGCTGAACACCATTAGATAGGAGGAACAAAAAGTATTATGCTGGCAATTTAACTAGAATCCCTATCAACACAGTAAAAACCTCTGTAAGCACCAGCTAAAGGCAGATTTAGAATATGTCAGCTGCCCTGGGCCTCAAACAGCAAAGTGGCCTGCAGTAGCTTTCTGGGCACTGTACATACGTGGGACACAACTTAAATGGTTTATAAAAAGCCAGGGTATTTTTAGATTTATAAGACTGCCATAAAAAAAGTGGAAGAAACATTGCAAACTTGAATCTTTCCACCATGCTCTTATACAAATAAGCCTTCTTGGAGTTACTGGTTAGCAAACTTCTCTCTCTGTAATTAAGCTCACTGACAAGGAGACAAACATTTTCACATTAGTTTCAGTGTCATTTCTCAATCGTTTGAAATTCCAGAATAAATTAAAAGTGTACCGTGGTATCTCCTCAGCTTATTTTGTTCTAGTAGCCCTTTAGCTTTTTGGATCAGTTCTTCTCTAGTTTTTTCCATGTGCCTTCTGTCTTTCTTCATTTGTTGCAATTGTTCCACCATCTTGTTTTCTAAAGATATAATGATATTTAGCAAGCATCTGGATACTATAAGTAGGAAGGATCAATCAAGATTTTTGTAATGCACTCATCATAAATCATGCCAAGAGCTCTATCAAAACAGGCAGTAGAAATTATTTTATTTTAATAAACTATCTCTAACTTTTTAAAATGACTGGTGCATTAGAAAAAAGTGAGAAATCCAGCATGCATCCAGGCATTCATACACACACACAAATAAGTAAACACCCTTTTATATGCCTAGACAATGTATCACTTAAACTATATATTTAGGATACATATACAGTGCATACACTGAAAACCCTTGCCACACAAAACCAAAAACGCCTCCAAAAGACTATTTCCTCCTAAAAATACTTTGCAATATGAACTGTAGCGAAATCTTGACTAAAACTCCAGCTCGTCATAGGCAGGATAGTATCTCAGACTTTCACTAGTCTGCAGCAGTATGTCAATCACTTATCTTCTCACTATCCCCCTCCTCCACCACCACAGCAAAGGATCCTCAGCAATACTACTAGTGGTCCTCTTTGCTACCTTCTCACTCGAGCCAGCAGCATTTCATCCCATCTCCCCCCTTTTCTCCTTCTGTTCCCAAGTCCACAAGCTGGGTTTTCTAGCAACTGGGAACCTGCCATGCTCTATGAACACCCCATGCAATTATAAATGCCTGGAATTTTCCAACCACAAATTAAAATTTGTAACAATACTGTGAATGAATGTACATACAAATTCTTTCATAAAGTAGGTATTTCTGTCTTCATTAACTATTCAGTATTGATTAAATGTTCACTTCCCTGCAATTTCTGGGAATCATATACTCACTTGCTGCCTGACCTGCAGGAAGTTGAGCTGGATTTACAGAAAATGCCAGAAAAGGTGGACTAGGAGGCAAAATATATTCTTTCAGACAAGTAAGATGATTTTGCTTGATTTCATCTGCCTATAAAGTCAAAAGACACAACTATAAGTAAATAACTCATAATCCTGAATAGTTACATTAGACCTATGCCCTGAAAGTGGCCTGAGTGAATGGGAGGGCTGAATCTGAATTCTGCATATAAGCTTTATTATTCTGTTATCAATACAAATGATTATTAAATTATAAACAGCTGGACCTCTGCAAATAAAATCAGAATACCGAACACTTACATTGCAGAGAACATGCAGACAAAAATGTAGATTATTGCTAATTGTTCTTGTCCGTTTTCATAACCCCACAAGTTACTGACACTCCCATGCAAGACCAGGAATAATGGGCCTTAAAACTGCCATCTGGCTCATGGCTCACAAAGTCTGGACTGCCAATTTCTACACTAAAATTTATAATAGCAGATTTTCAATTTCATTGTCATTTTTGTAAGACTCCACTACAATCACTTCTGCACAAGAGCTCACAGGCAACAGTTAATAGTGATGGCTGTTATGCTGTATGATTTGCACGTGGGTGCTGAGTTTTCCTAAATATGTTCTTATTCTGATACTATGACTATATCATACCTATATTTTAAAGGATTTTATAGTTTTTATCAGAAGTTTTGCTTGGCTTGAGAGAAGACAAATTTATCCTATAGGAACTATGAAATTATAAAAATGTCACCAATAAAAACAATAAAATGTTACTATCAAGAAACAGTAAAAAAAATTCAGCTAACGTTACTAAGACTGAGATAGTTATTGTATATGTAGTTCCTGTTAAATTATAACCACTGATAATTTCATTGTTTAGGAATATAGTTGATTCTTCATTAGCAAATCTGCTAAGTAGCAGTGCATGAATTAACTTTTTTTCAATTACTCTCAAATCTACATTTGAGTATTTCATATTTCTAATGATTTACCTGTCTTATAAAATTAGACTATTTCTAGGTGGAGGACTATATTTATTGCTCAAGATTACTAAGAATATGTTACCTTGAAAAACACACCTGATTATCCAGTTTTTCACCAGGACCAGCTATAGACTTGCTAGTTCTGTATTGCTGCAAGCTAAAGATAAAACCAAAGAAGCAAGTGAAAATTCATGTAATGAAATGGGTTCTTTCCCCATTTTCTTTCATTTATTTAGTCTGTAAAATAAGTTTCTAGCTATAAATTAATATTATCCATTATTTTAGCTGAATCATTATTCACTAACCTTTGTTTTTTGCATACATATTCTGTGGTTTGGTCTTCCATTATTTTAAGAATTCCAGCATCCTGTGTTCTCTCTCTTCTTAGTTTGGTATCTTTTTGGTCATCATTATTATCCATGTTTGTTAGTTCTGTGACAGGATAGTGATGATCAAAATACATAGATTACACTCACAAAATTCAAGCTGTTTTGACTGTCAATGCCTGGACTTTCCAACCTGTGTTAGAAATTCAGTGAATCAATCCAATAAATAATGTTATCTCTGGGGTTTGGAAGAGTGTGAATAACAGAATAAATAAATAAATAAATAAATAAGTATTTTTGTTCTGAGAATTTGTATCTAACCAATTTTGCTATCTAGTACAAGGAACATTACCACAGATAAGGAAACCACTTAATTATTTCACCTTCCCTAGACTAATACAGTATCTAACACTTTCTGCCTTTCAGAGACTGAAGCTGGAGCTGGCAAAGAAAGGGAGAGCAAAATGTTTTGCGTTTAGATGTTAGTGAATACATATTATCTGCTTTAAAATATATACAATAAATATTTCAAAAGAAAACTGCTGACAGACTTTACCTTTACTACTACAAAATCCTACATCCTTCATCAGTGAACATAAAGTTATGGAAAACTTTTCATTTACAGATTTACATATATATTTGTATATTAAATGGTCTCATACTTAAAATCAGTTATGATGATGATGGAGTGATAAAGCTATTTTTGACAGATTATGATTGGAAACTGAAATTACTGAAAAGTCATCCATGAAACCCTTTTCTAATACACTCTCCAGACATGTCTCAAAGAATACAATATCCAAATTTTTGTTTTCTTACTCAAAGTGCTGGATATCCAGAAAATCATTCTAACTGAAATCTATGCTCATACCTATGAAAACTTGAATATTGCTTCATTTAATAATTACTCATTAAAAATTTGCAATAAAGGTCACTTTTTCACATTAATTGTAAAATTCTACTCAAATATCAAGACTTGTCTTTCAAAATTATTTCCTCAAAACCAGTTTATGTTATAATTTTGTCCTAATACAGCAGTAGTCATTCAACTCCAATTTAAATGTCAGTCATTTCTTCCTTGTTAATCACTAAAAATTTAGGAATATTAAGAACATCATATAACCATTCAGGGACTTAATGGCCCTCACTATCCATAAGACACCCCATTTTAAAGGAAGTAGTAGTTAACAGATCTCTTCCAAACAACATTTTCTATTTCAGCACAGAACTGTTATCTAGTTAGTATGTGCTTTAAACCCCACCATACTTCTGTACTATTTTCAATGCAGTCTGCTCAAAGAGTTCTCTCGCCTCTCAGTTTTAGGAATACCACTGTTCAATAGTATATAAATAAACATCTTATGGGCAGGAGGAGAGGAAACACTTCCTCTGCAGTACTAATGTAGCCATGGATAAGATGACAGTGAAAGCTGAAGTGAATAAATGCTTGCCCTGATATATTGATAACAAGATTTTTTTCATTTAAAATTGCTGTTGAATTATGGGATCATTATCCTCCAGTCCTCACTGTAGCTGCTTAGTAATTTTTTTTCATATAAATAAGATTAGACCAATGCATCAACTATAGCAGTGTTTCCCTCCATCAGTACACAGTGATAAAGAAGGACTCATCCAAAGTAAAATTACAGCTCTTTGAAAGATATCATCATTAAAAAAATTAGAATACTGTTCTGACAGCAATATTCCAACTCATGCTTTAACTATAGATTTCTTAAAACTTAGCTTTACTCTGTCAATTTTCTAAAATGCATGCTTTAGCAAAAAGATGACAATGAACCATTGTACCCTTTCGGTATTTAATGTGATTTTGGGGTCTTTGGTTATTCTGGCCTTGTTCATCACTGTGGTTTACATGAAGGGTAAGAGCAGTTCCTTTGGCTTTGTCATTCCACTTAGGAGTGTTAGGCTTCTTCTGTTCTTGGCCGAGATGATTTTGCTGAGAGGTCTGTAATATCGTATCACTCTTTCCAGACTCCCAATCTGCAGGATTTGAAAGACTTGGTGTGAAGACAGATCCACTGGATCCATTTTGATCTGCATAATAATTTATATTGGAAAACAGAAATATTATTGTATTGTAAATGTTAACCACAATACTTATTCCTCTCCTCCTTCATCATCCTCCTTCACTACATTGGTTAAACTTACCTTTTCCTCTAAACTGCATCTGTTTTTCTTGAATCCTGTTACAGTCTTGCTTATGTTTTGTGTGCAGAACTGGAACAGGTTCTTTCTCACCCCATTCCGCAGGACTGTGCATCTCCTGATTTTCTAGCTGATGACTGCTTTGTATGCTTTCTAAAAATTGTTTGCTTTTTTCAGGTTTTTGTTGGGGAAGACTGGATAATCTTGATCCATGACCAAATCTATTAGCTTCTTTATTAAAGGGATGTCTTTGTTGAGTAGATGATGATAATGGATAAACATCTTCAAAGTATTCCACTCCAGGTAATAAATATAACTCAGGATAAAGTGCCTAAAATATGTAGTATATTAATCAGACTGGACAAAAGAGGACATGTACAATGTAAAAAGCTTCTGAATATGATACCTTAAAAGCCATTCAATACATACGTAAGGAGGAGCAAATGACTTCAGTTCCAGTTCTGTTTCTTGCTTTGCTTTCACCTTGGAAGATACAGAATGGAAGCCTAATCAATAAAATACTTTTTTATCAATAATGTTGCATGTCACTTAATTTCTGGATTCTATCATCTTCTTTACATACTACATTTTTTCATAACAAGCACTATCTTCTATAATGGCCTTATGGGGAAGAAGACACATAATTCTATTTTCTGACATGGTACTGAAACTTTATTTTGTCTATTTTTCAAAGTCTCAATCAGACCCACAAAAGTACATGGATGTACTGAATCTTTTTTTTTTATCCTTTGCACTTTCTCTTATGGTTCAAAGGACCTGATCCAACAGTCACAGCAGAAGAAACTTTGACTTTTTTTACCAAATTTTGCTTCAAGCTGAATCTGAATAGAAATGCTGAGCCTCACATAATTTTCTCTATTCACCTGATACAGTACTGCAAAATATTTAATGTACATAGAAAAAAAAAAATCTATTACACCCTTATGTCTTCTTGTATTTATTGTCTTGATATTCTTTGTGTGATATACATTTTCAGATTTCAACAGTCATCTTAAAAACAAAGTCTAAAATAATCACCGTATATTTGAAAAACGTGCTCCAACAGGAAAAAAAAAAAAGAAATCCAAGCTTACTTTTAAACAATGAAATTGAGCTAAACATGGGGCCAAATTCTATTCTCAGTAACGGCCAGGCAATGCTATTGATTCACTGTTAGAGACACAGGCTATATGCAAGAAAGAGAACAGCAAATGAACATGATTTTGGGTTACGTTTATTTTTCATTTAAAGACCCTTACTTGCAAGTAGGGTACAGCTCTTAGTAACGCTTACATTGTTACTGTTGTGAAACAGAAGACTGGGCGGAAAAAAACCAAACCAACAAAAACCACTCAACAAATATTTGATCATGGAGATGTAATTCAATGAGGTTACCATGACCCTAAACAACAAATAAATCAGTTAGCTCGTTTATTGCTTTAGACTTTGTTATAAACATCAAGCAACAATAAATACCCCAAATTAAAATTATATCTCTAATTTGCCACTAAAAATCTTCACTTGTATCTAACAAGATCTTTAATTCTCTATTAAAGTAAAATATTTTATTAGTTTCCTGACATTCTAAATGAAGCTGGAAAATGTCTCCATTTATCTCAGAACTATCAGTTGGGAAGAAAATATACCATCTTACTTTTTATCAACCAGTTAAAAAGACCTGAATTCTTTGAAGACATATGCACATTTTCAGATTTAGATTGTGTCACAGTCTAAGTTTCTCTTCGTGTTTTTCCACCTAGTTTTTGCATATTACTTAGTATTTTTTCTAGTCTTCTGTGGAGTAATTTTTGTAATAACTCAACTACAAATGAAATAAAGAATGGCACCAAATTTCCAGCTTGTAATTAATTTCCAAATCTGTGAGAAACAGGTGAAATGAGAGATGAAAAAAGTATTCTATACTTATGTACCTGACTTAAGTCTTTGTGTATTACAAGAACAAACTTTCAGTTGGACTGATTTTCAAGTTTATTTAACCTTTAGCTACAGTTTGTAAGATATAAATATATAGAGAATCGATGTGAGGAACAGTTATGATTCAGAGATGTAGGCTTTTGATTACATACATCTCAGGCTGTGTTACTGGACAGTGGAACACAAATGTACATCCAGAGAAGTTTTCATTCAGAGGCTGATCTTTTAAAGGCTTTTGGGCAGGTCACAGCAGGACCCACTGCAGGAACTCTGACTTGCTCAGCTTCCATTGGAAATTCTTCAACTGCCATGTACTGTGTAACAACCGTGTACTGGTAATAATGACCTTAGGGGGACTTTTTGTTTGTTTTTTTTTTTAAATGCAACCAGATTTGTCATATTTAATCCACTTACTTATCAAAACTAGGATCTTTTCATGGGGTGGCAACTAATTACATTTGATGCTTTAAAGGATGTTTCTAATATACCTGTCCAGCTGTGCCTTTGTATTTGGGGAAGTAGGTGTTCTCTGACAAGAGCTTATGCTCCAGCAAGTTTAAAAACAAATGCTAACAGAGCTCCTGAAGTCATCTCTGTTTTCTTGTGATATTATCTAATCTGCAGGAACAAAATCTGTGGTTTACATTATAAAGCAGAAGAGCACTAAAGAAAAAAAAATATTAACTTACCACTGCTAGTTTTTTCCCAATGCATTTTAAAAATTTGAATTTATCTGCAACTGCAACTCCACCCAGGTACTCTCCAAGCTTCTCCCGTAGCACTCTTAATGTGATGTGAGGAGACACCCTAGAATGTTGTTATTCATTAATACATCTGTAAGATCAAATAACGATGGCTAGTTAGTAAGAGGGGGAAGATAATGCTATATACATGCTGGCTTGCACGGACAGAATGACCGAAAATGGGAACTATGTCCTAGAACTGAACCTAATTACATATAGGCCAGTGAGTCTTGGTATGGTAGAGTCAGAACATCGTATCATTTTATAGTAGACTGTATTACAAGGGCTGTCATAACATTAACTAGCAATATTCATATTTTAGGAACCCCATACAAAGGGAGAATATGGAAGTATCTGAAATTTGAAAATGACTCCTTCAGAATGCTCTTGCTCATCTGCAGATGAATGACAAAAACAATGGAAACTACAGTCATGCATTTCCATACAGGTGACAAAATGCTGTGGGGCCGATCCAGGACTGTTGAATATACCCCTTCAAGCACTCAGGGCTAGAGGACACTTCATCACTGTCCACTTTAAGTAGCAGGCACATTCCTTTGATTTTGTCTTCTCCAATGCAAATTGGAGTGGGTGTTTGCATGTGTATATGCAAATGTATTTTAAATCAAAACCAAACACTGCAGTGTTTGCCACATTGCCACAATAGTTTGAGGATGAGAGAGCTGACACAAATAAGAATTGCATCATTTAATGTACTACTGGAAACCATACAAATATTAATGAGCTCAGTATAAAACTCACTATAGAATAAAAAGCATCTCCGCAGAATAAAACCCAATATGCAAGAGGCACACAAAAGCTCTGCAGGACAACATAAGCAATTCTAATTGCTCCTATGCTGTCACATAAAATAAACTAGGGAACAAATTCAGGCCTGAGACTGTTAATCACCCTTGCTGATTACATGTTAGTATACTACCTAGCATGATTTTGGCCCAGGCAGCTATCAAACAGCCTTATATGCCTTCATTTCACATCCTAGGTATGTAAAAACACCCTCAGTTTCATCTCATAAACACAGTACTTCTGTGGGCTACAATGCTTCCCTTGCAATATTTCAAACACCCTGGACTTAGAGAACCCTTCTCAAGATCATAGATCTGCCTTGGAGCACAGGCATACAGCAGAGGAGACCAAAGTCTGCAGAGTGGACACATCTAGGCCACACTGCTTGGTCCCTGTACATTTAGCTCCTGTTTATTTCTTGCCCATTTTTTTGCCCACACTTGCTGCAGATATTAGCCCTAATATAATTTATTTCAAATGTATAAAGAAATATGTGAAAGATGGATACGTAATTCAATACACATTCTTCCAAGGTCTTAAGTGAGAAGAGATTATCTATAATTCAAATATCTCTCATTCACCATCATTTCTTCAAGCTGATGTCTCAGAGAAGATACGCCCCTTGAATGCTCTTCTGAAACCCAATAAATGCAAGCTCTTTCAGAGGCAATTCTAACACTGCACATCTTTCACTGATAATGCCTGTCCAAACCAGCAAGGAAATCTATATCCAAGGCACTTATGAACAGCAGGGAAAACATCTAAGTAACTACGATGCATCATGGGAAAAAAATCATCTAAATGTATAAAACCTGAGATATAGGGCAGAAATTTATCTGAAAATTATTTGCCAGTGCAGCTGCTAGGAACATAAAATAATATAGTTCTTACTTGCTGCCACTGGCTAGCAAAAGACTAGTGACATCCAAGTCATTTGCTTCAGGGTGTTCCTTTAAAAGTAATGCAAACTAGAGTTCATTGCAGCCATCTCGTCTAGAAATAACAAAAGTATGGCTTCTGTGGTGAGGAATGAGGAATAAATAAAAGATCACAGAGCCTGAGAAATCAAGTTCATGGGAACTCAGGGCCATAGACAATTACAAACTTAATATTTTCCTCTAATTTCGTGATTAATGGAAGTGGCCTGTACTTAGACCCAGGAATCCTTTGTTAAGGTGACTCAGACAGTACTAGGATTGCCAAGCTGACTGGACAGTGCTCTCAGTGCTCTCAACAGCATCCTAACAGCATTAGTACCAGCAAGGCTGCTGCTACCTCTCCAGGATTATAATAAGAGAAGGTATTTTTTTGTTTTTATAGACAGTGATACACTCGATGGGTGCTAGTTATTGCTAATGTACTGCAGCATTGCATAATACCCATAGAATAATTAATTAGCAATTATTTAAGACTTACTAGCAAGCAACAAATATGTAGACAGATATAAACCCACTGAAATCAATGAGAATCCTAATTTAAGTCAATGCCTCAGAATTGAGCCTTAGTGAAATAAATTTACACTAGAAAAGAGAGGCAGTGACAGGTGTCCAATCACATGAAATGATTGGAAGTTACCACTCCAGCAGTGCATTTTACACCTCTGCTGGAGACTAGAACAGCAAACAAAATGGACTCATGCACTTATTTCCTCTGGTTTTGAGCAGCCTTTCAACAAAAGAAGCTGTGAGAATGAATACATTCTGCCCTACATGCTCCTGACTGCTGTCAATCTTTTCAGCTACACTGTGTATTGTCTTAAGTGGACAATACAAGCCTGAATTTAAATTGGTTAAAACCCATATTCCCTGTAATTTAAGCTAAATTGACAGGTTTTGCACAGGAGCAGACAAGGTGCATGCAAAAGCTCCATTTGAATACACATTTACATTATTTGATTTTTCTACAATTTCTTACCACACTAGATACACACAGATTTTGTGAGCAAAGTGTTTAGGAGTATAAAAAAACTTTCAAAGTTATGCAAGATTAAAACTGCAACTGTCTGTACCAAGTTTGGGCCTAGGACTGGGAACCGGGGTATTCTTTCACCAAGTCCTGTGAACAGCTACCTGAGAGCACACATAGCACATGGTGTTGTGCGCAACCTTTCAGAATTACTACTGAAAAGAAAGAAGAAATGCCGGTGGCTGCATGGGCTGTAATGCTTCCCCTTGAGTAATATGGCTTAAGCTCTTTCTTTGGACTGAGAGCGCTCAGATCGTCATATGCCTGTTCCTGGGAATTGACAGGCTGTACCATCTTCATCAAGCCTATCTGTCTTGAAACTGGCCCATTGCCGAAAAGAATTCAGGATTTTGATAATCAGGCTCAAGGAGACAGAAGGAATGTAAGACTGATTTTACAACATAAATTATTCAGCAGAAATACTAGCGTTTCAATGGTCTACACCAAGGGCTGCAATGGAGCTAAGCCTGATACAGTCCAAATTAACGTAACGCTAGTCATGGGCACCGATTACCCTCCAGAAATTATGAGAGAATAAGTCTCTTCTGATACATGTAATTTTGCTCTATAAAGCAACAGCTGGACTAAATGACTGAAGGACAATGTAAAGGACCTACCATGTACAAGAAACCTAAGACTATACTCACCTTATAAATCCAGCTGAGATGAATTTGCTAGTAAGAGCTACAGGAACTGTATTCAGCTTGAAGTTCCACACTTCTTCTGGGACATAAAAAACATGGAGCTCCACCAACTATATAAAGAACAGATTACTGTAACTGTAGATATACTATAACCCTCTTCCCACATGTTTTGTTTCGCTTAGGTACACTTTCAATTTCTGGAGGTGGGAATGGTTTCTTTGATGTTAGCACAGGGACTAGAAGAATGAGGCTCTATCTGATAGCAATGACTAGATAGTGAGAACAGCAATGAGTAAAGCAATTTGTGATTGAATGCCAGCTGACAGCATCAAAATAAGTCACATTAGAACAAGCTCAACAATGGAAATGAGAGAAAAGAGAGCCTGTGCTACTGCTGTATGTCACTGTGACAGCAATGGACGGAGCTTACCAAAACCAGCTGATACTCGAGCGTGTCATGGTTACAAGAACACTTCAGCTGAAATCCTACCTTTGTTCATCTCATAAAAAATGCAAAGCCCTGAAAGCTTGATCGAAACAGCACCACAACTTGACCTTGCCAGCAAGAAAAAAAATTCAAAATATTTCTGACAGTTGTTAATAATATTACCTACTTTGGAAGCACAGAAATGCTCCTGGTAATGTCTGCAAAAAGAATAACTAAGCCCGCTCTGAGCACGGTTCATTTAGATTGTGTTCAAACCTGTGGTAGTTGGTCTGTTAATGTCTAGGTCTTGATATTTTTAGTAAAAATCAGATGATATTGACAAGGACAATACACTTCCCTATAACTAAAAACCATGCAAATAAGCTATATTAAATATTTATGCAGTTGTTGAGTTACCAAATATAAACTAGAAAAGAATGCTTTCTATATATATGATGTTAAAAGCACATTTTTTTCCTCTCAGGTCTCCTAGAAATGGTGCAGTGTCACAAATTACTAAAATATTTTTTATTTTTATTTCTGAAATCTAAAAAAATCTTTATGGAAATGTACAAAAACTCTCACCTGTGATGTTTGAGGTCTCATTTGACTGAACGACATACTGGTTGGTCCCTATACTTGATCACAGTGAATGCCAGGTGGGCTTTCTAATTTTCTTTTTGATCAAAACATTCTTTAAGAATGAGTTTCATGATAATCTGTTGCGAGAGAAGTTACTCCATCAACATCCTATATTTTCATTTAGCATTCTTCTTTGCATTTATGAAAACGGAGAATTTGTTTCTGTGCTGAGGCAGAAAGCTTCCAGCTAACTGCAGACAGACAGGTGCAGCCACACCTTCTACACAAGCATCACCTAAGTAACTGGGGGAATTGCTAAATCACAGCCCTGCAGCTCTGAGAGATCTGCCCTGGAGTATTTCCTCTTAACATTTTCTCCCCTTTCATAAAAATACTTTGGTTGTATATAATTTTCTACACAACTGTACTGTTTCCCTAAAGACACAGGCCTAAATCCCCACAAAACGGGATTCTTGCATGGTCTGGGCTCATCTCTGATAAAGGGACAATTACTGCGAACTGCAGCCAAGCCACACGCACAGCTGGCCAAACGCAGTATTCCAAGGAAACCCGAGTGCGCCGGGTGACCATGTCAGAAAAACCCTTTCATAAACTATAGGCCACGGTTCTGCCCTGACCTCATTATGGCTTTCCTCAGGAAGTGCTCTCACTTTGAAGGCTCTTGCAGCACCTCAGAGGTTACAAACCTCCTTCTGATTTTCAGCCTGCTGAATGCCCCCGCTGTCCTCCTGACCGTCTTAGCAGCTCTCCCTCGTACCCCTGCTACTTCTAATTCACCTTTTCCTGAGCGCAAGTGACCAGATCTTCCAGTTGACCTTCCAGGTCTCGCCCTGGCTCCAAGCGGTGGAATTAAGATTTCCTTGTATCGGTGGAAAGCACCTACGTAAAGGAGCCTGGGTGTTTACTCACCTCTTCGCCAGCAGCCGCAACGAGCCCTCACGAGTGACCTGACTTAACATCCCGTCACTTCTCCAGCTATTCCCAACCAAAGACACAGCAGGTTACGGCACACGTTCTTCCCGCTAGCCCCTGTATACGTGCAAGACGTTGCACTGTGCATTACAGCATGTCACCCCGCGCCATTACTCCAGGCTTCACCGCCATCCCTGGGCACCCTCTGCGGTGAACACCCGTCTCCTCTAGACTGTACTCGAGACCCAAACACGCTGGCAAGAGCGCAGTTAGTAACTTCGTTCGTTACCTCTCAAAGTAAGCTCCAGACTAGTAGTAACTCGCTAGATAGCGCCTCCAAGATTTGCCACCTCGTCTTCTCTTCTAACCCGCTTTACAGATAAATGGGGGGGGGTAGGGGGCGCACAGAGCTCGCAGGGGAGCAGCCGCGAACCACAAGCACTCGTGAGACGGCCTCCGGGCCGCCGCCCGCCACCGGCCCCGCAGCGCCCCCCGCGGCGGCGGCGGCGGCCGGGCCCGGCCCCGGCCCCGGGCGCGGCGGCGGCTGCGCAGGCGCCGCCGGGCCGGAGAGTTGGGGAGGCGCCGGGAAGTTGGGGCTGGGTGTGCCGCCGCCTGCCGTGCCCGCCGCCGCTCCCACCATGTCGGGCTCCTCCAACGTGGCGGCCATGAAGAAGGTGGTGCAGCAGCTGCGCCTGGAGGCCAGCGTGACTCGCGTGAAGGTGAGGAGCGGAGCCGGGACGGGGCGGACGCGCCGCCATTATATCGCTCCGGGGGCCGCGCCCCGCGGCGCTCCTGGCAGGCGGCCGGGCCGCCCGGCGGGGCAGGGGCAGGGGCAAGGGGCAGGGGCGGGGGCCGGCCCGGGCCGGGGCAGCCAGCTCCGACCTGCCCGGGCCGGGGCAGCCAGCTCCGACCTGCCCCCAGGCTTTAGTCCCGGGGCTCTGTCGGGACCCCCTCCCGCCCCCGGGCCGAGCCGAGCCGAGTTCGGGGCGGCCGCGCAGCTGCGTCCCCTCCCGCTGCCGCCGCCTCCCCGGGGCTCGGCCCGTGCGGGGCCCGGCCCGCCGCGCCTCTCGCTTCCTGCAGCCTCCCGGGGACCCCCGGCGGCCGCTCTCCGGCCCAGGCGCTCCCCCGGGGGGATGGACGCGCCCTGGGCTCCCCTTTCATTTCCTTATTGTGAGGAGCGGCTTCTTCCATCGCACTCGGGCAGCTTGAGTCGGGGTTTACAACAGGTTGCCTTGGCTGGCCGGGCCCTGACGCTGTAAAATGGAGACTTGGCTGCAAGACGTACTAAGTGCATTTAACTTGTGCGTTTGCAGGGTGAGACTGGGCCCTGTCAAATTAGAGAAACTCTGGGCAAACTGCAAATACAAGATACCAGCGAAGATGCTACTTTCTGAAACTTTGACGCTTCTTTTTCACGAGTTCAGAGTTACAGCAAAGAAAAGCAAGACAAAGAATTTTTTTTACTGTTCTGTTTTTAGGTAGGTACAGCCTACCAAAAAACCCATACGCCATCTCATCGTAAGGACGGCTTTCCAAGGGAAGATAAAATGCCTGTTCAGTTGGGTAGAGCATCTTAAACTGCAGGCTGTACTTTTAAACTATTTATGCTAGAACGAGGATCTTCAGGCTTAGAAGTTTAATGTGAAAATTTCCCACATCGATTCTAATATTGTGCAACTTTGTGTCTTTAAGAAACCAAAAAATTATGATGAAACTGTTGTTTTAAAATCTACGTAAGCTGTATTGCATAATCATTTAGCAGTATTCTTTATACTTTTTTGTGTAGTTATGTCATCAGTAAAGAGTGTTCAGTGAATTCTAATGCCAACTTTTATTACAACTAGGTTTCTCAGGCTGCAGCAGACTTGAAGCAGTTCTGCCTGCAGAACGCGCAACATGATCCCCTACTGACAGGAGTATCATCAAGTACAAATCCATTCAGACCCCAGAAAGTCTGTTCATTTTTGTAATTACGTGAACTACTTCGGTATCTTTCAGTGGTAAGTTCTTGAATTACGATTCATAAACTGTTGTCATTAAAAATAGCTGACTTTAAATGAGACTGCCTGTATTAAAAGTATTCAGAAGAGACATCTGACTTCTGCAGCTGGTGTTGGTCTGGATCCCCATTTTGGGCCCCTCCTCCCCTATTCTGGCTGTAGCTCTGTACTGGACACATACTGTTTATAAGTATTATAAGTAGCATTTAGCTGTTGCAGAGCTTCTGCCAGTTGCTGCAGCAAAGTAGTAGTGGGGCCAGCTACTACTGAGCTGCTATTTAGACTAACCTGGTTACACAGTAATGCTGCTCTATCTTCCATCTGTGTTAGGGTATTATTTCTCTTTTCTCACATAGGATCACTTGCCTGACAGCATGGTGAATCCTGATTGTGGCAGATAAATCAGACTTTAGTTCTTAAACTTCTAAAGAGCACTTCCAAAGATAGGTTAGTGGCAGTCTACAAGAAGAGCCCTGTTCCCTGTAGGACATGCCCTCTTAAGCCAAAAGGAAAAGAAATATGTGGTCCAAGAATTGTATCAAGGCCTGTACTCCACTCAAATAAGCTAATACATGGGTAGCAGTTTAAATAACTAGAAACAGTTGAATACTCATTTGGATTTTAATTCCAAAACTTTTATAGGTTCGTTAGCACTACTGCTATTGCTATGAAGACTACTCATCTGACATTCCTTGAAAATTCTGGCAATTGGATTTTTGACTAGCCTATTTAGAAAGGCAAGTTTTAGATCCACAGTAGTCTCACCAAGACTTCTGAGAGTCACAAAAATTTGATATTTTATCCACATTAAATGCATGATAATTTTACCATGTCCCTCTTCCCCATTGCCCCTTGACTTGGATCTGTTGGGGGTGAGAGCATATGTTATTTCAAAGCACCTCATATGCAGTTAACCATAGTTCACAATCCTTAGTAATCTCATGGCGAGTTAACCTTGAAGAATTGTTTTTGTAGCTGACTTACATCACTCAAAGAATTGTAGTTCACTAGATTTAAGTTGTATTGTTTAGGCAGCTTTTTAGAAAGGTGACCACAGTCAGACTGAGTTGTTCAAATTGTTCTCCCGTTAAGCAGCCTGTAGAAAGCTTCCAAAAAGTTTGTGTATCAACAAGGTGGTTCATGCTAGTAAAGACCCGAGTAGTAACAGTGTAGAAGTTGATGCTTAACTATGTAACAAAAACACTTCCCCCACTGTTTTGAGCAATGACTTGCAACAGCGTAACTGAAATGTGCTTTAGAGTTCCTGTAGCTTTTAAAGGTATTTCTATTGTGAATTTTATCAAGTATTCATATTTAAAAGATACTATTCTTGGACACTGACTTGTGTTCACGCTACTGTATCTTCAGCTTTAAGCAGCAATTCAAGGAAGAAATCAGATCATTTGTAAGCATTATAGACCGATAACCTATAAAAAGCCAAATAAACTGTACTTTAACGAGTGACACACACAGTTTCCCATTGAGCTTTGCCAAGGTCTAGTAATTCCTGGGTGTAGGTGTCAGGAAATAACATTTCCTCTGTCTCACACACACATATGCATACATAGGGCACAAAAGGCTTAATATTTTATTTCTCAATTAAAGCCCTTATCTTCCCCCTTTCTGAATTTGGAATGGAAGACTTGTTTCTGCTGATGCTACAGGTAAAAGTCATTAGAACAGCAGTTTTAGTTACACTACCTATATAGAAAATTTCTTTCCTTCACTGTATCTCTTGCAAACACTTCCTCAAAATAGGCGATTTCTTAGTTGTAATCCTTGTGTTTTCACGATGAGCCAATAGAGTTCATGTTTGCACAGTCAGCACCACCTCTGTGGAGTGAAGAGGAAGTGTAATTTGTTAGTTACACAGACTCACCCTGCTTTTCAAAGGCAAAGCAGATGCCTGCTATTTCTGTAGGCACCACATGACTGGGAACAACTTTTTCTGTCCTTCCACTTAGCAAATTTGGCTTCCAGGAGACACTAAGCTTCAGTTCTTTTGTAACAGCTTTGATAATCTTCTTGTACCCTTGGTGACAGCTTCATGGTTTTAAAAGTGTATTTTATAAACTAATAGTTTTATAAAACAGCTGTGGAAAAAGAGGATTTTTTTTTTTCCTCAATAGCTGTCCATGGCATATTCTGAAGGTACATGTTCTTAGACATAGAGTTGCTTCACATAGCATTGATACTTTTCTAACTACATTTTTTTTTTGTTTTTCAGACCTTTTAGCATCTTCTCCTAGCTGCTGATGTGTGTATGGGCAGAGTGCCTCAAGGAGTGGCCTGGTTTGAAGTCTGTACAAAAGCTTAGCTTTAATGTGCCAAATCTAACTGTAAAATTGCTACTGTCGTCAAACTTCTTACCATCTACCTCTCCAAATGAACTGTATGCTAGTTACAATACTTCTGTTTCATAAGGGAATCAGTTTTATATGCCAAGCAAAAAATAAAAGTGTCTTGACTTAGTCTGGTCTTGAAATTACTGTAAAAAGTTGATTAACTTCTGGAAATGTTGACACCTCACCAGTTACTGCATCGCTCTGCAGCAGCTGAAGAGCATATACAGGAGTCAGTCTTTAAATATTCCATGCTGCTGGAAGTTTGCCTGGGGTTGATAGTCTTATAGAACAATGAAGCATCATCAGTACTATACTTAGAAGCATAATAGAAATACAACAAAAAAATTTTTTTTGGCTGTTAGTTTATAATTCAACTCTACAGTTTCCCATATCATAGACATAAAATAAAGACAAAGAGTAACTTAATTATTCTTTATCTTAAAGAGTAATTCTACCTTAGTAGATGACTTACTCTATAAGCCACCTTACTCTTTAGGTAAATACGAAAAAGCACTTATTACAGCTGCATATGAAAAGAAAGTAATTAAATAAAAACTTAGCTTTTTAGCTGCCAGTGAATGTGCAAACTTCAGGCAGAAGAGTAGTTTATTCTGCCGGTAATACCAACTTGAGTATAGCTATGAGGCTAAAGAAGAATTTTTAAGATTTTAATGGGAAAAACCCTGCTCAGAGACCTTACATGTTCAACTGAGCAGCATTTTTAGATGAGATAGATAGTTTTATGTACCTCCTATAAGCTGGCCATGTGAATTCTTTCCAATCAAGTGTTTATTTCTTTTTATATAAAAGAATATCAACTGCTTTGGGTATATACCTCTTCTAAATATGACTTTTACAGAAGAGATACCTGTAGGAGTCAAACATTATTTTTGTAACTTCAGCAACATGGCTATTTTATGCAAGATGTTAATGAAGTAAAATACCACAGACTTCCTGGATTGCATATAGCCTTCTCCATGTTCTCTAGATAGGAGACCATTTTTGGAAAAGTATCACCACACTGTCAGGGAACAGCATACTGTAAGTTAGAAAGAGGTTTAAAATATTTATCTCTTACTTGATTAATGAAAGAGGTCTGGGCTTAGCTGCTTAACAGAAAAAAAGCTGTATAACTAGAAATACTTTATTTTGAGAATATCTTTTACCAAAATATTTACTGTCTTTGATGTTGCAAAGTGTAATTTATCTCTACAGCACAGTAGCAGTCATAGCAAATCTTCAGTGATAGCTAAATAACAGGCTGCTCTGACATTGCATAGTTTTTCCTGCTAAACTGGAAAAAGAGTCTCTGTCCTTATGTTGGATTTAGCTATAAACACAAAGAAAGATGTGTCCTACTTGATCCACTCCTGTAGAAGGTTTTAATGTTTGCAGCTTGTCTTTCTGCAGACAGATACTGTTCAGTATCATTATCATTAGTCAGGAGTCTGAGATAATCCATAGTTCAAAGCAGTTGTATTTCTGGTCAGCAGCAACTGGCAGATAGCTGTCCCTTATAAGTGAAATTTTCTTCTACTCGTGTCCATTTCTCGGCGCTGAAATGTAAAAGAAAAGTTATTAACCAGCAGATTCATGCAACAGGATACAAACAAGGGTGACCGCTCCAGTTTATAGTAGGGTAGGCAATGAAATGTGTCAGTTACAGCACAGTTGAGTCTTTATAGCCAGCTTTTCAAGACTAACAAGGAAGAAAAATTAGAAGTTAGTGATTTAGAACTAAAGAACGTGTAGCAGTTCTCTGTCTACTGACAGTAGACAAAGTGTCTTTAAACCAAGCAAGATTATCCATTTCATGGACTGCACCAGGAGTGTTAGAATTTTCCTTCCATATAACTTGGATACTCGCTTCTAAGTTTTGCCAATCATCAGCTGCAATTCCATGGTAAAAATGACTGGAAAAGTAATTTATCATTGCCTAGAGTAACACTTCCATTTCACCTGAAGGTGTGCAGAGGTCAGTGTTACTTTCTGTTCGCTATTAAGAAGTGACATTTGTATAAATAGCTTAATCATTTTTACATTACGATCCTTGCACTCACCTTGCACAAAAATAGCTCTAGTTGTTTACTAGGCTTCCAAAAATGGCTTATAGCAGCAAAGCATTTTTCACATTTGCTTATATCTGTATATGTTCAAGAAATTACATTCTGCAAGTATGTAGTTATGGTATATTGATATTAATCATCCTTGCTGTTTTTATTTTTTGACTTGCAATATAGCAGAATGCTTCTACTTTGTATATTTCTCAAAACATACCTCTAAATGTTTCAGTTAAACACTTCCGTATTGAGAACTGCATTTATACTGCTTTTTTAGGCTTAAGATTTATGGTTACATTTCATGTCAGATTTAGTCTCCCTTCCCAAGCAGGACTATTATTATTACTTAGACATACCTTATGAATCCATTCATATTCTCCAAATTTGGAATCAAAGGTTCCTTTCTGAAGAGACCTCAGCTTTAATGTGAAACGTGGCCCAAGTTCTTGAATTCCCACTTTCTTTTCACTCTTGAAGATATATCTTGGGGAAGGGAAAAAAAAAAGTTAGAAGGTAAGTTACAAGAACATTCTCATTTGTGAGTTTTGTGGAAAACGTCACCTGTGGAATCTGAAAAAGATGTAGTCTCGCTGGTTGTGAAAGGTAGCTACTTGTCTTCCAATGAACTGAGGATCATGTGGGAAGAGAGAAGCAAACATGCGACCAATAGAATGGCCAAGTCGTGTTGTAAAATTATTCAGAATTACTTCAGGTACGTGTTCTGTGGGCTCTTTCCCTTTTCGCTGAAATGAAAGTAATCGATAAGAATGCAAAGAATAGATTGAATGCAAAAGGATTTTAATATATTATCAAAGAACAGTTTGAAATAAAACAGGGGTGAAGACAACCAGGGCCAGCTTCTTGTAACAGGGCTGATAATGTGCCCTAATAATTTTTTCAAACACAACCTAAGTTTGTATACAAGTAAAGGAACAGCTGGTAACATAAGGATCTTTGATTCAACAATATAAATTGAATGAAAAAGCACAAACAAATAATTTTACATTTCCTCTCTCCTGCACCAATTTCCACTCCTGGCTGCATCCATTATAGCAAATAACGCAGTCTACCTATCACAGGAGTCTTCTCTCTGTACTAATACCAACTAAGAGTATATGGGACTCAGAGTACATGGGATTCTTCTTTAATAAGAATAGATGAAGTTTAAAAATTACTTATTTCAAAACAGAAAACACTTCACTGCAAATTATTTAGGGCTAAGTAAGCAATACTTACTACAGAAGAGGTGACAGGGCTGTAACAATAAGAAAAACTTAAGTTTTATTCAAGACTGGGAACTACATTGAAATCTTTTATACTGCTTATCTTTTACACCCTATTGTGTGTATACTATACATTGGGTATTCCCTATTGATGTAGGTTATCAGCTGCTATTGGGACTACTGTAAAAATACCTGGCAGGCAAATAACTATGCAAATGGAAATGTGCTGCTTATGGAAGTAGAATATACTAGTCCTTGGCCTCCTGTTAGCCTACCAAAAAACCACCTTTACAAGGTCATCTGAATTGTACAAAAGTGCAACCAGTTTTGACAGTTCAAGTAGACTGAACAAACTTATCACTAAGCAACAGAGTACGTATTTTTTAAAATTTTGTTGGAGTCTCACCTTTATTTCTTTACGCAAACGGACACTACTCATTCTAAAATGAGCAGTTGGACCATCAGGCAGATGACTTAAAACAAGACCATCTGTTCACCAAGTTAAAAAGAAAAGGCTGGTAAAATTCAACATTTAATTTACAGAGGAACATTTTCTGTGAAATGCAGTATTACACTAGAGTATTATATCCATAATCTATGCTTGATTTACAAGGTTTCATTATATTTTCGAACATACCTTCATAAACTAGTTAACTAGCGTTCTGAAGTATGTCCATTAAATTTTGTTTCAATAGGAAACCAGACTTAACTTCTATCGCTTTCTCACTTAATTAGTAACGTTTTATCTAGTCAGCAAAACTAAAGGGAACTTCCTGGTCAGAAAAACTTGTTAATCAACCAAACTGTTAAATTTAGTGAAATAACAGCAGTGTTTATCCATGCATTACAAACTAAAAAAAACCCAAAAAACCCAAACAAAAAAAACCCAACACACTTC
The DNA here is from genome assembly GCF_929443795.1 of Astur gentilis. NCBI lineage: Eukaryota > Metazoa > Chordata > Aves > Accipitriformes > Accipitridae > Astur > Astur gentilis. The sequence goes on along the minus strand of NC_064887.1, from coordinate 16,685,434 downwards.
CTTTAATAAGTCCAAGTTCCATGAGCCATCAGATATTCAAGCTGGCACAGTGATTTTTAACTCTTTAGTTACACTGTAAGCTGCACAGTGAAGAGAAAAAATGTAGAATAAAGTAGATCTCTGATGCACACTACAGAATTATTTTCTTTCCCTAATAGGCCCAGAGCTAGTATATCTATTTCAGTAAATACACAAAAGGATACTTGGTATTTTGCGATCTTCATTAATAACAATTAAATCCGTGAAGTCCCTTGCAATACACTGTGGAATAATTCTTTTCAAAGCCAGCCCTCTTCGATAGTAGACATGCGAGTTGGGTATAACAGTAGACAGTTGTTCACAGAATCTCACTGTTCTCTGCAAAACAGATGATTTAAATTGCAATGTGGTAAATACAGTGCCAAATCCAAATGTTAGGTGAATAGTGGGTTGCTCATTCCAGCTGCCCTCCCTGATGATATATTACTTCCAGTATCTCTATAAACATTTGAAGACAAGCTATTAAATTACTTCGTTCAGTCAGTGGAAAAAAATTTATTTGCAGTAAAGACTGCAGAACACCAGGGACTTTTTTTTTTTTTTTTTTAAAGGATTTTTTTTTCCCTTCCTCAATCATAGAAAAGCAGGAAAGTTCCAAAAGCATAACTTCCAAACTCATTATTTATTAAGGACGTTGGTTTACAAAAAGCTCGTAACATTTCAATATACAATATAACTATTACTTCAGGTACTAATGTCTGAGTTGCCAGATAAACTGTTTGAGGTGTACTTTTTCCAATTTTTAAAACCACTTTTATGGTTTTCACTAATGTCAGTAATCTTCCCAATTAGGTAGTGCAGATCATTTGCATACAACATATGCATGACGTTCGTTTTTGTAATGAAGGAAACAGCGCTAGAGAAACTAACAGATTACATACATATACGAGGCTATTGATAGTCACTAAATAAAACAGCAGAAAAAAATCCATGTGAAAGCTATTATTTTCAGCTTTAATTTTAACCAATTATAGTATGAAAACCTTGGTATCTTATAACCAGTTGATTGCTCAGACCTCTCCAAGTAAAACATACGTACCCCACGAGGTCTGTCTGATGTTGTAATAAGAATCTTGGGTACTGTCTGTCTGTTGAAATATGGTGCAAATTCATCAGTTGCTTCATCAAAAGCAACCTGGAAGAACAGAAGTCTTGTTAACCTACATATACAAAACAACTGAAGAACAATTGTTCAGTCTGATCTAAATCCTGATGAAATTGAATTTAGTAGGAAAAAAAATCAATTCACAAGATCTATCCTATAATTAATCATCACAAGGCATGTGGTTTTTACAGTTTTAAGAATCTAGTGTGATGAACATTGGCAGGTTTTACCATCACTAACAGTAATGCAAAAGTCAATTATCTAATGTAGATAATGCAAGAATGACATCACCTCCTAGCGAACCCATCACATGTAAAAAGTATTTCATCAACACCTTAACTAACAGAAGAGTGGTGAATGTTAAGTTTCATCAATCCATTTTATGTCCCTTCTTGGGGGAAAAAAAAAAGAAAGTTAACTTTATAGCATATGCAGAAATTAAGCAGTTACCTCTTCATCGTTGGGATCTACAGTTGTTTCATCATACACTCTCTGATTTTCAATAGTCTTTGGTATGGCTTTTGGAGGTGCCTAAAATAAATAACTTGATTAACATAACACATTCAAACTACCATGATGTTGTGTATACTTCTACACAGAATTTGAAGAATTATTTATTTTATGACACCAGAGAGCATCACATAAAGGAGCAGCATCGCTAGAACAGTGACACTGCTTAATTTCAGTCTAATTAAGCAATGGGGTTCCAAAAGAAAACAAAAAAAAAGGCGGGGTGGTGTGTGTGGAACTTTCTATCCACTTCTCTTCCATGGAAGAAAAAAGCTCTACTTTCAACAGCAACACATTTTAGCCTCCATATCTACAGTTTAACGACTAATAGCCTATAACATTTACCCCATTTACTTACACTACTCTCGTGAGATTACAACAACACAGGCACTCACAGCTGACGGTCTCCAACTGTCAATGTGCTTTTGCAGTAGTTCGGGAAAAGAAGCAAAACCCTAGTTCGTGGCTAGGCTTGGAAACAAGCAGACAGCTGGTCTGGGCAGGGTTCAGTCAGATCTGGTTTTTTAAAATTTTTACAGACATTCCCTATTAAGAGTATAATTCCGAGTAACATCAACACAGTGCCACAGCAATTACATCGGACAGAGAAGACTTTTCAGGAAGGGCCTGCTTTGATGCCATTATTGGTTAAAACTCACCCTGCCCGATTACGGCATCATTTAAGACACAGCACCGCCAAGACACAGCTGCTAAGCTCAGCTGTTTGATACCTCCGCTATACAGCGCAGCCTCTCTGAAGGCTACCGGGGCCAGCGACCACCGAGATCACCGCTCCACTTCCCTGGAGCCTGGGGACAAACCGTTCCTCTCACGACACTGAAGAACCATCCCCACGGCGAGCTGTGCCCCGTTGGCGGCGGAGCACCACCTCCCGGCAGCGGGGACGGCCTCGCCACGACGCGGGGCCGCGGCGCGCTGCGGCCGGAGCCCTTACTCTGTCTCCCAGGGCTTCTCGCTCCTTTCTCCGCTTCTTCTTGGCGGCCAGCTTCTCCTAGCGGGAGAGGGAGAGCGATCCGTTAGCCAGACCCGCCGCCCGGCCGGGGCCTCCCCCGCCCGCCGGTAACGGCCGCCGCGCCGGGCCCTCCCCCCCACCTTCCTCTGCTGCTGCTTCCAGCGAAGGAACATGAAGTGCCGCCGCTGCTTGTTCTTGATCTCGGACACGCTGAAGGTGGGCGGGAAGAGAACCCGCTCCGGGGCCGGCGGCCCCCCATCCTCCGCCGCAGAGCCCACCGGGCCGCCGCCTGCCATGCTGCTGCTGCTGCTGCTGTCGCTACTGCCGCCGCCGGCGGGCAGGAACTCACCCCTCACCCTTGACCTCTGCCCCCGCCCGCCGGCAGAGCACGCGCCGCGCCTGCGCCGGGGCCGCCGGCCGGGCTCCCGCCGCGCATGCGCTGAGGGGGCGGCCGAGCGGCGAGTGGGGCTTGGCGCGCGCGCGGGGCGGCCCTGAGGGGAGCGGCCTCGCGCGGCGCCAACCGCCGCTTGCGCCCCCTCAGGCGGGCGGGCGCCGGCGGCTCCGGTTCAGCTTGTGAGAGAAAGGACGCCCTTTAAGCCAAGTGCCGTCGTGCTCGGAGCGCTGAGGAGACGTGGCTGGGCCTTGGCGGGGGTCGTTGTACCCAGCGCAGTCCCCGTCCACCGCCGGCGCTCGGGCGCGGAGCTCGGCTCTGGCCACGGCGCTGGGCGGCAGAGGGGGCGTCGGCCTCCCGACTGAGCGGGTCGCATAACCTGCTGCTTCGTGGCAGGTACCTGCAAAATGGCTAAGCCGATGGCTCTGCAGGCAACAGATCTTGAGATAAGACGAGACTATTTAATACAAATTATCACTGCAGGGTAACTTGCAGTCGGGGTAGTAGCAAAAAGGGAAGATTTGAACACATGTGACGCACCGATGGATTTACGTAAATGATAGCGACATCACGGCCCAGTAGTGGCTTCCCATGTGCACGCGTTTCACATTCAGACGTTTGCTCGCAGTGAGTTAAGTTGTGGGGAGCATCTGCTTAAAAGGAACCATTGGGTTTTCTGATGGTAATGTTCTTGCAAATTATTTTTATTCTATTAAAGCGTGTCAAAACTGACGTTAAAATGAAACGAGAAACCCTACCACTAATTAAAGAGATTTAATTCATGTAAAGCTAGAAATGAGGTTTTCTGTTCCGGATCTGATTTTCTAGCCTAGAGGTGTGCAAGTGTTTTGCTGCACAGCGAAGACTATACTCTGTTTTGTAGAAATTGAGTACTTGGGGATTTTGGGGTGCCTACACTAATCTCAGGCTGCAAAATTCTGAGCCTCAGTGGGACCGATTAGTTCCACTTCTCCCAAGCATTGTCTCAAAGCTTGGAATATGTCTGCTAATTTTATATAGAAATACTACTTTGCATTACTAAGTTTCTCTTGCTAGAAAAGTGAAAAAGAAATCTGTTAACATAAACGCATGAAGATAGTGGAAAAAGATCCAGAAATAACCTGAACTAGACCATGTCTCAAACCTACTTGCGTCCTCTAAAGGAATTTAACTCTGTAACTCAGCTTGCTTCACTGAGGCTATTTCTACTTAACACAGATGTAAATGAAAGATCAAAGGCCTCATCATGCACAATTCCATGTTTTTCTGGCCTCACTCCCATTTTTGTCAAGAGAAAATATTTCAGCTATCCTTAGTGCCTTAAGGATAAGTAGTTTCCATGGTAATTAAGGTTTGGGGGATTTAGTTGAGAATATGTTAACCAAGGACTTTCTGTAACTTTATCTCACTAGCTGATTCAAATATCAGAGATTGCAAGGGCATCTCTAAAAGTCATTAGCAGAGATTTTCATCACTGCTGTTAGCAGAGCTAACAGGGAGTTCTAAGTTATATGTAGTTCAAGTTTGCCATGGTGGTTTTGTTGGGATCATTGCAAACTGATGTGCAGCGTAATTGCATGAAGCTCACGGAATGCTTACGTGTGGAAAAAACACATTATCTTTCTCCCTCCCAGCAAGAGGGAAGGCAACCTCCTAATATTACTCAAAGACTTTTCTTCCAAGGGCTCACAGGAACAAAATGATGATACACAATAACACAAGAACTTCCTACGGCAGGGGAGGGGCAATAAAAAGACACCAGAAACACATTGTGGACTTGGTAAAAATAAGATCACTAACAAGGTACAATTATAACTTCAATAGGAGGCCCAACTAATAAATGCATGCATAGTATTAGTTTAATTTCTTCATAGGGAAGGTTCCAGGATCCTTTGCTTATTTTAGCTATGAACTCTGTTCTGTGTGCAAATAACATTTTAATCAGGATACTCTTTTACAACTAATGTAGTTTTGCCAGGAAACCATCTTTTGGAAGAAGCTGGTTGGTTAAAAAAAAAAAAAAAGCCAACAGCAATAACAACAACAACAACATCAAAAACCAACAGAAAATACCACCAGCTTTGATTTGTGTAAACCAACAAGTAAGTTCTCCAGTGGAGAGTGATGAATGAAGACATTTATTCCATGTCAGTACTAAGGAATTTTGGAGGAAACCTTTCTGTAAATTACCACTGACCCAGCTGCAGTAGTGGAAGCATAATTTTGAGTTGTAGCAATAGAGCACTGGGGTTTTTTTTTGCTGTTCTGTCATTTTAATCAATTGAAAAATATTTTGTGATTAAGTTGAAAGGACAAAAATTCATCTAGGGAAGGAAATTTAAGTTAGAAAATATTTATGGAAGGAGATGAGAAAAGAGGGTAAGGTGCCTCTGGATTCAAGAATTTATTAGAAAGAGAACTTTTTTTAAAAAATATATAATAACCAACATTTTGCTATTTTCCTGTTTTGTTTTTCTTAATTTCATTACCTGAAGGTAGAGAGGACATACTACTTGTCTTCAAGATTCATTATACTGAACAAAATGCCTTGGAAAATGCAGTGCTCCAAACCAAACAAACCATTGTCTATGTTGGAAGAGAGATACGCCCTACAGGCTTCTTTCTTTCTTCCTACAGAATACTGGGTTTAACCTGAAAAATAAAACAAAAAGCTGTTGTATATATTTTTTTAAATTGATTCATTTTGACTGTGGTTAAATTCCCTTGTTAATATGGCAAAGCAATTCCTCTCAGAATCAGTGTGCCAGAATTCTTTGTGGTTGTTGTTAAAACAGATAACCACCAACTGATAATAGTAATTTGAAGATCACAAGATTCATGAGCATAGTTTCTATAAAGTAATGTCTCAGGTCTAAGGATTCTTGGTGTGTTAGTAGAGTAGAGGACAAGGGAGAAGTGGCTGATTTTCCTCTAGGACAAAATCCTCCAAGTTACACAGTTGGAAACAGTATTGTCATGGATCCAAAACTGGAGAGGAGAGGGGAAATACAAGGAACACAAGGTCACAACAAAACATGAGTAAGAAGTGAGGTGGCTGAAGGTTCCCTCAAGGGTTAGCTTGGCTGAGGTCCATATTTATGGGCCTCAAAACCTTCTGCAGGATCCCAAGGCCCTCTGAACTTGCTGTTGGTGGTGAAGAATGTATCTGAACTGTTTGAAGTTAGTGCTATGTCCTGGTAGTCAAGTAAAGTCAGAGAGGGTCATACATTTAAAGAGCACAAGGCAATATGGAGCAGAAATACTAGTTGGGGCCTTGCAGAATGGTTGCATGCTGTTGCAGCAGGCATCCTTTGTTCAGCTGCCTGGGAAGGCTAACTGGCAGGAGCAGACTGATGAACTAAGACAACTATACTCTTCTTATTCTTGCATTCAAAGCTAGTTCTCCCATCCCTTCCTGGTGCTGTGTAGATAATGAAGTTTTACCCCAAAGGTCTGTTTTTTGTTATGCCTGTAAGCACCTCAGCCTTGAGACTGCAGAGCAGTTAGAACAGCTTTGGTCACATCTGACCCTTATCAGGCCCCTCAAAATAGACGTTCTTCACACTCTTGCTTGCAGCCTCTCTCTGGTAGGCATTCTCAGGGACCGTCTAACAGCAGTGACTGTACAGCAAAGTTAGCGATAGTAGCTTTCCTTAACTGGTAGTTCAACAGTTAAGGTATTCACATTTGATACGGAACACAGGACTTTCCAGCCTCTGGAGGTTGAGAACAACATCTTCCTTTCAACGGAGCAATCAAACCACAAGCCTGCAGGTTTTTCAGAGGTGAGAACTTCTTCATTCTTCCAATGGAAGATGCGTGCAGAATAAGATTCAGAAAATGCTGGACCAAATAGCTAGTGGCTGGGGCACCAGGCTGGGATTCCTGGCCAGGTCTCAGTATTCTCCCTGTAGTTTGCTTTAAAAAGTTACACAGCAAAGCAGAAGCAAGCTGTAGAGAATGGATTGTAACCAGGTTCAGTCTCTGGGTGTGTGCCCTCATCACTGGGCTAAAGAGTCTCGTTCCTTTTACGCTCCTGGCCTGATGTTCTGTGGGGCTTTTTGCACAGTGAAGAAAGGGTGATGTGGTCTCACCAGGGTGGAATATTCAGAGTGGTGGGAGATGCTCCGCGTGGCAGGGGAGTCTGTATCTGGGCCCACATCTCTCTAACAGGAAAGAGTTGAACATGGGCCCACCACAATATGCTGTCATATGAAAGATGGATATCTATACCATCACTTTTTGAGAGAAAGCCTGCATTATATTTTTTAGAGATCCTAGGCCTGTGATGCTTGTTATGTGTTATTGTACCAAGCCATCTGGGATCTCTGCTGTAGAAAAGCCTCTTGTTCATCCAGCTAGGCATAAGCATGAAATAAATGCTAAACTGCTTAGCTCTTTCCAGACTGTTCCCAGCCTTGGGCATACCCAGAGCTGTTTCTCCAGGCGAGCATTACATAGGGGAGCAAAGTAAAATTACAAGGTGCCTATGCAGGAACTGCGTGGGTAGTTTTCAAGATCATCTGTTCAGGACTTACAGGCTTGCATTCCTTAGTGGATCTTGCTTACAGTCTTTAATTTCAATATTTTCAGTCACCTAGGGCAATCTCTCTAATGGATAAAATGGGGATCACACTCAATAAGGTTGGGTATTATTTAACATTTCAGGATGAACACTAGATCTCACTATGTGCTCCCAATGCCTGTCCTCATACTGAAACTCAACACAAAAATTAATTATTTGTATATGCTTTTCTCGGTTACTCTTCTTTACAGTATCTGAGCTGCGTACAAACATTAAGATGCTTATTGGAAAGAAGGTATGATGTCCATTATACAGATGGGAAAATTAAACAAGTTTGTCAAAAAAAAATTACAAATGTAACTGTGAATTTAGAAAGCCCAGTGTAAGACACCCAAAGCTGGATATTTTGAGAATATTTAGCACCATACATTCAAACCACAACTATGTTTAATTAGGCTCACAATTAACTTCACCATACTCAGGATCATTCTAGATATCAGATTCTGTATATCTCAAGTTCAGCACCCAGCAAATGAGGAATGCATACTTAGTGTCTGTCCCTAAAATGAGAATAAAGTTTGTTATATTACGGGCAAATAAGGAGACCAAATGAAATTTTCTTAGTCAGTTTTCCTTCTGTAATGCCCTTGCTTTTGAGAGTTTCTTTACAATCTTCGTGCTTTTTATAGCTTTTGTGTAAAAAGTCCTAGGTTTAAGAAAGCAAACTATCGTAAAAAAAAAAAAGCAAAGCCCCTCTGAATAGCTTTATCTTCCAGAGTATTGACACCCCCGCCCTCAATAGGTATCACAACAGAACTTGTTGAGAGTGCAGTCTGTTACCTTGTCTAGGTCATTAATAAGGACATTAAGAGGCTTGGCCCCTGTATGGGTCACTGAGGAACACCACTAGTAACCAGCCACCTTTTTGGCGGACTTTGCACTGCTGATCGACACCCGTTGTACTCCACAGCCCAGCCAATTATCCATCCACCTTGTGGTACATTTTTCCACTCCATATTTCACCAATTTGACTGTAAGGGTACTGTGGGAGAGCATGTTGAAGGCCTCCCTGAAGTTAAGGTAAAGAGCACCCACTGCTCGTCATCCTCTGCTGAGCCAGTCTTCCCACCCAAGGTTTCCCCTTGGTAAAGCTGCATTACACCAGCTGTTCTCAGTCACCTTTGTGTCCCTCAGGTGCTTGGAAATGTCTTCGAGGAGTATTTGCTCCACAGTCATCCTGGGGACGGAGGTGAGGCTGACAGTTCCCTGGCTCTTCCATCCTGCCCTTCTTGAAGCTGCAGCAATTCAGCTTAGTGTAACCCTCTTGCTATACCGTGAGAAGAGCAGTGATTACTGATGGGTTTAAATGGTCTGTGTCTAACATCTCAGAATGTGTACATATGTGCATGTGAGAAAGAAAAGAAAGCAAAGTTTTTGGAAGCCTGAGAGAGCAAATCTTAAATCATCTAAGGAAAAATGAAGCAAAGGAGAGCATTTAAAAAAGGTGGTATTTTTGGTGGCATTCTTGCAAAAACCTTGCAAATGTATTATTTAAAAATTATGGAAATTCCATAGTCTGCTTCATGTGATTGTCCAGTTTTAAAGCTCATTAGAGTTTAAAATAATGACTTTACAGCTGCCTTATGTATGGATGTCAACACAATCTTAAACATGTAGTTATAACCGACATTACAATAATTCCTTCCCACAGGACCTATCAAGATGGCATAGCTGGCCATTATCTTAATCCGGGCAGATCAGCCTGATGAATACTGGGTGTCTGATTTACTACAAGTCTGTCAGCACTCCTGGTTAGTTAGTAGATTAAAACTACTAGATAATGCATTAATTGTATGTTAGCCAAAAAAAAAAAGATAAAGGAGTTTGCTGGAGCTTCAAGTGCCTAGTGCAGAAAACTGGAACATTTCCCCAAATAGAAATTCTATAAACAAGAAAATTGTAATTTGATACATTTAGACTTTTTGAGAAGTCTGTCCAGTAGCTACCCATGGGAAAGTACTGAAGAAGCATCTGCTGTCTCCAACCTGGTATTTTGCTGAATTCATTTTGTTGTTTCTGGAGACCACTGTCCTTTGCTAAAGAATTGTCCTGTAAAAGGGAAGGTAGTCAAAGGCAACATTTCATCAACTTTGTGGGTATGTAGAAAAACTTGTGTTTCTTGGGGTTGTGGTCCTCTTTGTAGGAAGTAATGCTAGTATCTTTCTGCTGGTGGCAATTACACATAGCTTGGGCTACCTTAATGAAACGTTCCTTCATGTACTGAAGAAGAAAGATTTTATCCAGCATTAGAGTATGACTCATTTCTAGCCAGATATTTTTCAGAATATGCTACCTTGTGTTTTCATTTTATTTATCGACTTCCTGTTATTTTATATTAAAGCGTATTTGCGCTGTAGAGGAGTAATTTCTCTGTAATAAATAGAACTTGGTATAGCAAATAATTCTGCTTCTTTTTCTGCTTGCAGGTTACCCACAGATATCTAAGAATTTGCTCCTTGCTCAAAATTATTGTGATGTAATTTGTAGGCGTTACTTATTTGTTATTTATTTGTAGAAATAAGGTAACTATTTTGTTACAGACTGGAATACCTCAAGTGAAACTGTTGTTTCCCTTGCAGATCACTCTTAACTCTGTGGTATCAACACACATGTTATCAACAATTAAGCAAAGTATATTGCTTAAATATTCTTCTATTTTAATACATTTTAGTGCCTGGCTATATTACTCCGTAGCTCTCAGTAGATACTTTACATTTTAAATTGGGAAAAAATAGGATTATTTTCTACTTGGCATTATTAACAAGTAAGAAGTATTTATAAATGGTTAGTAACACATTAGTTAGTTTACAAATTTGTAAGATAATATTTGCATAAGAAACAGAAGTTGTGAAGTTATACATGGTAAGGAGTTATCCCACAGTCTTACCAGAATCTTTGGTAAGACAAGCTAACTTGAACACTGTGCATTTTAATATAGTTAAGTGCAGGTTAATATTTCTGGGAAAGAAAAATGTAGATCAGTTATCTGTGCATTATGAAAAGTAGTGATACAGAAAGAATTAAGAGCACACAGAAATGCTATCCTTGTGGATAAATGTAGGGAGCACACTGTAGCAATAGGGATTTCGTTGGTGGAGCAGTATGCCTTGGCCTGATACTGAGACAAAAATTGAGAAACTGGTTAAGCAGAACTATATGGTTGATTTGAGACCTAGAAACCCTTCTTACAGAAGAAACTTGAAAAGCTTAATCTCTTTAGCCCATCAATGAATCAATAAGAGCTAACTCACGTGGAATTATGTAAATAAAGAGAATAATTGTAATCACAGAAATCTTCAGTTTAGCAGACAAATCTTCTAGTAGTGTTGACATTTTTTTAAAAAAACCCACAAAACCAAAACAAACAGAAAACCCCCTTAGGCTAACTAAGTCTTGGGAAAAATTTAGATAGATGGGTCTCTGAAGTATTCCTTGTCACCTGAAATCTTTAAATCAAGAAGGTGGATTTTTGCCAGAGGAAGTGTTCTAGCTCCACTAGAAATTACGTAGCCATCACTTCATCAAATTGTCACCTGTATTGTGCAAAAGGTCAGGCTGGAGAATCACAGTGCTTTCTTCTGGCCTGAAAACCTGTGATGCTATGAAACATCAAAATGGAGTGAAAAAAAAACCCTTTAAAATGTTTTATAAGAACTTTAGAATATCTGCCATAATATTCAGATAGTATGTGGTTAAAGACAGCAATGAATGGATTTTTTTAAATAATTTAACAGATATTTTTATCTACATTACAGGGTGGGTTTTTTTTCCTGTTTGTATCACTAAATTTTGATGAATACTCACTAGAATTGCAGTATCTCTTTTATTTAAAACTACCCAGCCCCTTTCCCCTGATGAGATTCTGTTTCCTTTCTTTATTGGTTTATCAAATCTTTTAAGACTGGTATTTCCATGCTGGGTGTTCACCTCAGGAAAGCATATTTTTGTATTTGGTAGTGATCATAAACAACATCAAAAGCAAAATGACTAAAGCTAATAAAAACAAATGCTAATGCAAGAAGTAGTTCCAAAATATTAGACAGATTGGTGGGATAATTTGGAGATTTACCAGGAGATTTCCTTCTCTTTTATATTAAAAACTCTCAGTGGCAGAACTTTTTTTCCTATATGTTGATAAAATATGAACATGCTTTCAGATGTTTATGAGTGCCAATCATAAAATAACAAAAGGTAATGAACATTGTAAGACATTTAGCTGGCAACATATAATAATCCCAGTGTCAGATAAACTTTTTTTTCCAGTATGCATATGTAGCTCATTAATGAAACTCAAGCTGCACCTAATTACTAGTAACAGAAAATCACTGGCGTTTACCTCCCACGTACAGAGCCACACCTTGCCCTCCAGGAAATCCAGAGAGCTTCCCAAGAACTATCCCTAGCTTTGGCCTGTATTTCAGCCTCTTTTATAGCATTTTACAGTAGAAGCTTGTCAGAGCCAATCCTGTCTGGTGCACAGGGTTTGACTGAGCGAAGAAATGAAACTCATCATGAAATCTGGTCTTAAGTTAGACCTCCTATTACAATAGCTCTTTTGCTTGGTCGGCATGGGTCACCAAGTTTGGTGCTCTACCCAACACAGACTGATGCCGAAGACTATCTCTATTCCGTACAGTAGGAGACAGAGGACAGAATCAAAAGTACCATTTCAGTAAAAGTTACCGTACAAGATGACAAGGAAGAATTAGCTAAGATAATATTTTCCTTTGTCTATATCCAATTTGATCATATTTTCCTCCTGCTTGGGAAAATATTTTATTTCCTAAGTTTGTGTGGGACTATTTATGAATGAGAAGGCATGACATGGTTACCTTTGGCAGGAGGGAGGCTAAATGGTTCAAGCCCTATTTTTTTATTTCACCAGGAGAGTTTTAAATGCATCTGAAAAGAAATGACAGCATTTAGTCTGATACCAGGATTGCATCCATCAGCTGACAATGCATCTGGTCATGGCCTCCGCAATTCAACTTCAAATATAAATGTGCGGTACTAGTATCAGTATGGAATTCAGCAGACCTGTCCTGTCCTCAGTTTCCTTCTTCACAAATACTTAATGGTAGCCTCTGGTAAGTCCCTTTGTGCCTTATTCTTCCACAAAATTAGTGTGAAAGCATTTTTGCCTTACACAGATGAATAAGCATAACATATATTCTAAAAAGAAGAACAAGGGCCCAGAAAATCTCATAGGGAGTCCTCTCATGGGAAGTAGAGTCACTGAAAAGGAGTTGGAGACTAACAAAGCACAATCACTACTTCTCTGACATGGTGACTAGAACAGGGAATCTAACTCGATTGCCCAAGCAAGTATATATTGAGAAAGAATGGAGAGGTTTATACTTTCTCTGTATCTGGCACTGATGCAAGGCAAATTGGAATGTTGTACATGGGGTTTGTGTCCTAAATTCAAAAAGAGTGATGAAAAATTAGAGGGATTTCATAGAATAGACATGAAACATGATTAAAGGATTAGGAAACTCCCCTTCTAATGTGGGGCTCAAGGAGTTCCACCTATTTAGCTTATCAAAGCGAAAGTTAATGGAGGCCCTTTACATACCTTTCTATACAGTTAATATCCACAGCTTAGCTATAGCAGACAAAGATCCAAGACCTGTGTTCTTAATTTATAGTCACCCATAATTAACTATTGAGAGGGCTACCAAGAATTATGGTAACTTTTCTGTTTATATTTATATAAAAATGTGATGTTTCCCCCTTAAAATGATACAATCTAGTTCAGACAGGAACTAGTTCAGGGAAATCTGCTCTCCATTATCCAGGAAGTCAGACTAGAAGATCACACAGGTCACTTCAGGCTTTCTAATCTTTTAATTAGATAGTTTATATAAATTCAGTTTAATTGGTTCTGTCATTGTTAATAAACAGTATTTTTAATGTTTCATGTTTGACTGCAGCCTCACCTAATCTCAATTATTTCTTATTGTGTGTGGGTGGTGGGACTTTATCATCCTACCAGCACCTCCACCTTCATCCCTAAGGGTTGCATCATTATCTTGTTACACAACCTGCAGGGTTGATACTGTTGATATGATGCCAACCACAGAATCATTGAGATGGAGTGATGGCATTGCTGGAGATCCCAACAAAACTGCTCTAGATCCTGCACACAAGTTATTTATCAAGACCAAGTCCTGTTGTACTTTTAAAAAACTAAACTAGAATATACTGCTCAGATGATTGTATCCTCTTTGCAGGTCTCTGTTGAGGATTTTTAGCATGTCATTCTAGATTTTTTTACAATTAAATGTATAATTTTCCAGGCTTTTATCCAGGCTGAGGCTGATATTTAAAATTTTTTTCTTACTTGTTAATTCAGCTGTATTTTGCTTGGTAGTCCTGGGAACAGACTGCCACCCTGGCAAGGATGAACCACATCCAGTGGCCATGCTGTTGTTTGTCTGGGCACCCCTCCAGCTTTGCATGGAGAGAAGCCTGTCCTTAACACCATCTCATGAGGAAGCAGTCCATCTTTTTGGGGACAACATGATTTACTTTCCTTTGGGCTCAAGATCTTTTATTCCATTATGCCTGTTGCCAGAAATTAAATAAGGTAATTTTGTTGTTTCAGGTGAGATGTCAGTCTGGTACCCTCACCTACTGGCTGTATTTCTAGGTATTATTCTTGCCTTAGGAAGAGGCAGGCACTCCACAACTCTCTGCAGTTCAAAACTGAAAAGTGCTGCCCCCTTCATGTTTGCATTTATAAATTTTTTCCATTTTTTTCATTTCAAAAGCAAGCTGCAGTAGATAACCCTCTTCACTCTTTTTGTTGTCCCACAGTTTGATGCCAGTTAGTCTCCTGTTAGCTTCCTGAACCATCTGGCCTTTAAATACTTCTCACATTTCCAAGAATTTTTAACAGTCACTACCTAAAACTTCAATGCTACTGGATGTTCCAGTGTATTCTCAAACCAAGCTTCCACCTACTGTGATTTGGAAAAGACATTACATATGTATAGTACTAGCAGAGGACTGTGTGGCAGAAACCGAACTATGTACTTAGGGTGAAAAGCATTTCAGTGAGTTTTAAGAAAAGCTTTGTTACTACATAAAGGCTTAGCATGAAGACAGGATAACCTGGTGACTAATAATATATTAAACTCAGAAAAATTGTTTAGGAGCAGAACTTGCTATAGTATACCGTAAGGGAACCCACAGAAGGAAGGAAATGAACAGTTTGAGTCTGTTAATAGTAAATACTCTTTATCCCTCCACCCATAGCCATACATCTTACTTGTACCACTACTACATATCCTAGACCAAACATGAGAACCATAATACTTCAGGGAGCTAAACATATAAAACTCCCATGACAGAATTAGGTCCTGGGATGGAGCTGGCTAATGAGCAATAAATAATACCGGAATACTAAACACTTAATAAAAAGGATTAAACCCCAGCAAAACCCTACCCATTATCTGAGAAAGCTGTAGATTTTGTACATGAAACAAAAGATGGTCCAGTTGTAAAGGATAGCCATACACAGGCCAAATCAAAGTTGCACAGGCAAATGTAGTTCTATATTTCCTCACTTTTGAATGCTTTATTTTACAGTTTTAGAGCTCTTCAGTTGTAAGTTTCTCTTTATATATAGTATGTTCATAAATCCATATACAAGACTTACTGGAATCCTTTTCAGTATTAAGCCATCTGGGACACAGTGCTATGGGAGTTCGGAGTAAAAGGAATCCAAACATCTGTTCTGGTAAAAGTGCTTTCTTTTCAGTCCAAAAGTTGTTTTTCTAATAAGCCTAAAGAAGAAAAAAACCATGCATTGGAGTTATGGTGAAGTAAGCTGGGGTATCTAGTAGCTGCAATGGAGGGAAATGGCTAAGCTGCATAGAAAGCAAATCATTTGGCAGAGTCTGGGGCATCTGCAGTGACAACCTCCACCTGTGAGTATTCAAACCAGAAAATTCAAAGCAGTTACAACCAAAACTGTATCAGCAATGAAAGAAATAGCATGGGTTTTTTTTCTTTAAGAACAAAAACATGAGTTCTAATTGAGAATATTAGCAAAAAGTGTCTATGTGTGAAATATTTTAAAGGCTTATGCCTTTGAATGTATTAGGTCCAATTTCCAAAGCTGTTGAGAATTTGCCAATTGCATCATTTTCAGTTGTAATTATAAGAGATTACTGTCAGAAAAGCTGACTTTCATTTTTGAAGCCCAGTCCTGAGAAGATACTGGAAAACCAGGACTCACCCTCAGTTTTTCTGATCATCCTTTAACAGTTTCTTCTGATGGAGTAATACTGGTAACATAATAGCTTTGCTAGAGAGCTTTTGAAAACTGGTCTCTCAAGCTTAGAATACCTGTGTGAAGAAAGTAATAGTTATCATTCAAACTTGACGCCAGACTCTAATTACTACTTCAAACACAACAAGAACACAGCATCAACAGGATTTTTTTTTTTAATCTCTTTGGTACACTGTATTAGCCCCACCTACATCCTCTTAGAAGAAACATATTTCTCTTCTCCTGAATACTTTGCAAAAATACATATTAATTTGTGCAGTGCATTCATAAATTTGTCCAGAGTTTAGCTCTTCTATTTTTTACTCAGTTAATCTTATTGTCATGCTTCATACAATACTACATTTAAATTACACTAGACTTACTTCAAATGCTGTTAGCCCTTGATATTTCCCTTGCTAAGGGAAGATACCGTGCTTATGGTGTACATGGTAAGGGCCATGAAGCCGCTCAGTTTCACTTTGCCTTTACCACATTGGTTTAACTAATCTAATCAAATTGGTTGTGCTCAATAGCATTAAATTTAAGAGTGCCACTTGATCCCACAAAGTGCTGGGCTCATATACCCAGAGAAGATGGGGACCATGAAATAAAGATTAGTTTCTTATCTGCAATACTGTGTTTCACCTTTATTGCACCATCTGTCTAGCTGACAGTCATTTTAGTTGGACTACTAGGCTAAGCCCACAAACTCAAATAGCATTATTACATGATTTTCGAAGCAGCCAAACAACATGCCTCATTCCTCATTTCTTAGACTGATTGTATACATGCAGATTGTTAAAAATGAGGGCACTGGAAAACAGAGGAATCTAGCATTAAAGAAATACTGCATTTTATTGAAAAAAAAAAAGTTGAAAACATAAGTTCTCTGTTCCTGCAGGATCCTGAGCAATGCTTTCTCTCCCAAAAAAACCCACCATATCCCAACTGTATATTTTGACATACAATATATGCCTGAATTGAAAAAAGTACAGGTTTCCCTATAGTTTTCCAGTAGAGGCACAGGCTACCTTAGGAAATTTAATGTATGGAAAAATACACAGGAACTTGTATTTTGTAGTCATATTTGTGGCTTTCTTAAACGTTGTTCATAGACCTCTCGACACCCAGGGATTGAAAATCATTGCTGTATAGTACGCAGATGTATTAGCATATGGTAAACATATTTTTTTTAAAGGGGCTTTTCTGAAAATGTTTGTCATTTTTTTCTTGATGTGACCTGCAATGGACTGGTGGTGCAGATCCCATATGAAATATAATTTGAAATTAATGAGGCGGCCTTAGTTAGGGTACACACTCCCATGGAACATTTTCCTGAAACACCTACTATTATTTGGCATTCGGTTTATTTGAAGGGGTTTGTGTTGTCAGACTTATTTTGGTGACCAATACCGCAGGACAGAGGGGGACTTTTTCTTAAAGAGCTGTGTTTGTGGGGCAGATGAACTCACCCATGAAGAGTGTAACAACCTCTCCAGGTTGTACATTATACACATTATCACACAGTGACTTGATACTGTGTCTTGTTATGCAATCCCAGGAATGGAAGAACCATAAGGAGTCATCCAAAGGAAAGAGAGGGAAACTAATTCTGCTGTTAGCAGAAGAATGGTACCTCTGTTCTTTTAATTTCTACTTTGCTGTATGGTGCCAGTACCAAAACAAGACCTGCAGAGATGCTTGGGAATGAGTTCACTCATCTTGGCTTTCCCACATTGGTTTTCCACAGCATTTAGCAGGCAGACTGCACCCAGGATGTGTTCTTAGTCCTCAAGGGAGATCTTTAATCTCCCTAGAGAAGAGATTCTTTCTATCCACACCACTCATCTTCCTCAGTGCTAACGACACAAGGTAGGACTGAGGAGATACAGCTTTAAGTCTTCATTCTGCCAGAGACAGGCTTTGAGTATCTTAACTTACTGAGATGTGCCCCTCTAAAGGCAGCAATATCACTTCTTCCTGATTTGGGCACTGAAAGTAAAGCCATGAACAGCAAGAGAGACAGTGTTCACCAAGAGGAGGTCCGTCTCTGCCCAGCTCCTGCATGGTCCTGCCTCAGAGAGGTTCTTCTGTCAAAGAAACTGCCCACACACGTGGCTTCCCTGACGTCTGTCCTAACAGCCACCCTGGCAGCGCCAGGTACAAGGCTGTGGTCAAGCCAAGGATGTGAAACTCCTGGTGGGGACATTTCCACCATGTCTGGACTACACTACCATCCTCTAAACACAGTTTGTGTCATAGACCACGAAATGTTCAGATTTTATCCTTCAGGTTTTATGCACGATTCCCATGTCTTTGAAGTTCTGTTCCCACTGAAGATGAAGGCAAATACCCACTGATATTAATGGGATTAGGATGGGTCCTTGTCCCTATTTTTGCTGTTGTTTCCTTTGTTGCAGTAGACCTATTCCTTTATTAAAGCTTTTGCCTGGGGGAAAAAGGAAAGCCATGTTACTAAATAAATTATGAAATATTTACATTTGTGAAGCCAACCCCTTATGCCTAGCTCCTCCTCTGATATTAAGATGACACTTTTTATAGAGCTACGGCTTCTATACTGCCATTATTCTTCTGTGGCATCCAAGACCAGGAGGTGACAAAACAGGAGGCCACCATGAGCCAAGTGACAGTAAGTAATATCTAGGAATGCTTGCTGATTTTGACTCAGTGCAGTGAGAAACAACTATATTAGAGCAGTGATGGTTTGTTTAGTGCTGGAGAGCAAAGTAGGATCAGAGATGAAACTGAAGAAAATATAAAACTGGGGAGGTTTCTAAACTAAGCTTGATTTTTACGTGAGAATAAAAGCCCATATGCTGTAGATACATCTGTAATAATAATCCCAAGAGCAAAGTGTTAAAAAAGGCATGTTTGCTTATCACTATTTAAGTTCTGTGTATGTTTATTTGTATTTACTTTTTTTGCCTGCAGTTCTCTCAATTCCACAAGAATGAATGAAGCTAGCTTTAGTGTCACGATCTGTAATGAAATGATCTGCAGTTACTCTTGTGAATGTTTTGCGTCTCTTGTTTTCATTGTATTTTTGTATTGGCTTTAAAACTAAATAGTAGCTTCCTTCTTTTAAAAAAAAGCGGGTTAGCATGTTGTTCAAATATGTGTGGTTCAAACTGCTTCACTTAGCTTATGAATTTCTCCCTCCTACTTTTACATATTTAATGCTTTTGGCTTTGTCTTGCCCCACCTCTTGTAGGTTTGGTAACAGGCAGGTGACGACTTTCTCTCTGGGTGTTGGTTTGTTGTTTTCGTTTTTTTTCCTAATACTTGGCTAAATCACTTCAGTTTATGCCTTTCATTTTTATTGCTCTGTGGCATAGCCTATGGAGATTATATCTGTAAAATGGATAAATGTTAAGTAACTATCACAGTAAATGAAACATCCTGTTAATTGGATTTCTGCACAGTTAAATCCTAATGGTTCTCTGTCACCAAACTCAAGGTCTCTGACCTCCCTGGTGTCACCCATCCTAATGTTCCTTCTGCTCTTCCCTTGCTTTTTCTCTTTTGCTCACCTTCAGTTTTCTTGCTTCCTCTTCTCCATTTACCCTGCAAGCTCTCTTTGCTCCCATTTGTCTGGTTCTTACACATCTTTTGGCAGTAAAGAGAAGGGCAGGTTGGTGGGTGGCTGGGAACACAACTGTACTAATTTTCCCTATTTGCTGTGCAGCTGTCGTGGTTTAACCCCAGCCAGCAACTAAGCACCATGCAGCCGCTCACTCACACCCCCCCCCCGCCCCGATCCAGTGGGATGGGGGAGAAAATTGGGAAAAAAGAAGTAAAACTCGTGGGTTGAGATAAGAACAATTTAATAGGACAGAAAAGAAGAAACTAATAATGATAATGATAACACTAATAAAATGACAACAGCAGTAATAAAAGGATTGGAATGTACAAATGATGCGCCGGGCAATTGCTCACCACCCGCCGACCGACACCCCGCTAGTGCCGGAGCAGCGATTCCCCGCCCCCACTTCCCAGTTCCTATACTAGACGTGACGTCCCATGGTATGGAATACACCGTTGGCCAGTTTGGGTCAGGTGCCCTGGCTGTGTCCTTTGCCAACTTCTTGTGCCCTGGCTGGGCATGAGAAGCTGAACAATCCTTGACTTTAGTCTAAACACTACTGAGCACCAACTGAAAACATCCGTGTTATCAACATTCTTCGCATACTGAACTCAAAACACAGCACTGCACCAGCTACTAGGAAGACAGTTAATTCTATCCCAGCTGAAACGAGGACAGCAGCATTTCTTTCATGGTCTTTCTTTGCAAAATGTCCCATGCAAAATTGTTGGTTCCTTCATGCTTACCTTGACTTTCATGAAAGAAATATTTGTAGTAGTTAGCAAGCAAAAGAGGAAAAGATGCATATTTCCTTTGCACAATGCCTAGGAGTTACAAGGTCAGTATGTGAAACGGAGCAGCTTTCAGAGCAGGGAAGGAAGCAGTTCCTGAAATGTTTACTGAGTTGGGTATTTTTAATCCTCAACAAGAGGTGGTGGACAGTGGTGCTGAGCATACTCATACCAGTGCAAAAATACATTTTTAAAACTGCACTATAGCAAGAGAATACTGATTTTTGGCTGGCAGAATCTTAGCCCAAAAAGGAAACCTGAAAAAAAGACAGACACAAAAAGCCTTGGAGCTAAATATATTCACACATTTTAAAGTCAGAAGTAAGGAACAAAAAGAAAACACTTGGTGATATGGACTTTAGGGAGCTTTTGGCAGGCTTTGGGATGTAATGGGGAAACCGTGTACTGCTGTAATGTGACATGCTTATTTTCAGGCATTAATACATGTGAAGGCAGATTTTTGGGTTACTCTATTATGATGCACAACTGTGTGGCTAATTTGCATGCAAAATTTCTATGATTAGTAAATTAGGCAATGCTATTACAAGTGTACTACAGTGAACCACTTGTAGCAATCAAGTGTAGCCAGCAGTCTACCAGGCAACATTAAATACTATGCTCTTATCCAGTAAAGCTTTGAATATTTAAAATCAGTTTGCAGTTCCCAAGCTGAAAAGTCATCAAGGGAGGGGGCAAATATTCCATACTTTTATCCCTCTTACAGGAGAATCAGAGTAGTCACCAGATACCTTGTGTAGAAATGTCAAACAAACTCAACTGAAAAAAACAAAGTCAAGAGGATTTACTGAAATCTCTTGACTAAAAGTGTAACACAGCTGTTTATAAAAAGCAAGATATATTTTTTCAAGTCCAAATGTTTTGTATTTAACAGTTTGAGTAAAATGAACATATCAAATATGCATGGAATACCACACTCTTAATACTGGGATAAATCAGTTAAAAACCATAAAGATAAGTATAAAATAGGCCTGCATTAAAAAATTATATTATGAGCTAGCTCCTGGCTGAGGCTACAACTGATTGAAAGTGCTACAACTGATTTCTGAGTTCACATGCAGCTTCTTTTACTGCATTCATGCCAAGTTCATAAAGATTATGAGAAAATTCAGGAGATTAGGCCTTTAATCTGGTATCTCCAGTCTAAATAGAAAAGTGTCAGATCTGGCTAGGCTACTCAGGGTACCAGGGTATCTAGAAGACACTGATATTGATATCCTAACTTGAAATTTCAGATCAGGGTCTCTGCCTTGTACTATGAAGAATTTATTCCCTGCTACAAGGGGCCTTCCCTCCCACTTTGCCTAACAAAAATTTCTATTAATCATCATTCTCATTTTTAAATTCCTGTCTTTTTAAAAAATCTCTTGTGAAATTAAAGAGGTGCATCATATTCTTGCGTCACATTCTTAGCACAGTTAGGCTTTGGCTTATAACAAGCTTTTAGAAGACACTGCCAGCACTACTCTGTCTCCCCAACATTTTACCCAGGGCATAGGCAGTTTACATGTTCTGAAGCAATCACTATACTAAGTACCCAGTAATGTATCTTTCCCAGAAACTGAAAATAAAGGTATAAAAGAGATCCACACAATAATTTATGGGCGTTAACATATGGGTGTAAGTTTCTCTGGGGATAATTATGTGACTATGCTAATAACGCCAAGGATGCTTTGATACATGAAAACAAATTCTCACAATGATGTTCTTGAGCATTTCATTACTGTCAGGAGTGTATATATTTAAACAGGAGAGAGGGATAAGAGAGGCCCATACGTTTTCACAAAAATAACTCTCTCCCTTCATGCTGCAGGCAAGCTGAGAAAGCCCTGTTTGACACAGGCACTTATATTAGATGCGTTTACTGGAAACTTCCCATTTTGAGAGCAGAAAACTACACAAAGTGTGCTGAGAGGGGAGCAGTGTGTGTGGTTTGCAAGGATAGCTGGAAGAATGGGCATTACTGACAGCAGAACGATCAAAACCTCCTGGGCTTTGCAGGACTTCTGTACTTCTAAAAAGCACAATCTAGCATACTTTGAAGCAGACTTTGCTGTGGTTCAGAAACACACCTGTGGACCTCTGTGACAAGTCCAAGTGCCAGGCTAAGTTAGCATGCTTTGGAGAAGGGGACGTTCCCAGCTCAGTCAGAGAAATTTCTCCCAAAGCTTCCCCTGACTTGCTGGCAGACAGCTGGCATGGAGCCCCAGGTGTCCTTGAGAAATTCTCCAATACATTGCTCATCACTCGCATCATGAGGGCTCTGTATTTTTTCAGTTGTTGTGGAGACACCAGAAGCAACCCCACCATAAAGGCTGCCCTGGGAAGTGGGCTCAGGCTGCAATGCCTGTGCCTGTTTTTGCAGTATTGTAGTTGCCCAGCGGGGATTAAACTCCACACAGTTCATGGTTTTATGCCTTCAAATTTTGTTTGTTTGTTTGTTTTTTAGCTTTTCTTCTAGTGAGGCTAATGTCTAATCCTTTGACCTCTTACATTAAGTCTGTGTAAAATTGCACTCTTCCAACACAGCAAACCACTACCCTAACAATCCACAATTACCAGTGTTACAGAAGCATCCTCAGGGATACAAGTGTTTATAGAAAAATCATCAGGGTCTTTTTTTGGAGCAGAGGCAGGGAGACAGAGTTCTGCCCTTGCTCTGGGATGGCAGTGGCTGTGGTGAGGGTAGGAAATGTCCTGGTGGGTGAGCGAGTGGCAGGCTTGTATTTTGAGAGGCTGTATTTGTATCTCCTGCCCCTTGTGAGCTTGTCAGGCATGCTGGGACCGAGTCTCGGCTTGTGGAAATGATTACAAGGCAATTTATACCAAACAATAATCCCTACTGTTGTGTTTGTTACAAACTTGGCTGCAGCATAGTAACGTTTAGTGGATTAATAATGTCTGCTTTTGGCCTCTCCTACTCCCTCGGCAAACAATTTTCATGTATAATAAATGTTCTCATTTAGTCTAACTAGAACAGAGCCCAAGGGTCAGAATAGCCATACCTGCACACTGAGGAGAAGAGACTCTGGGTTTCCAGATGAAAGACCAGCTTTCTCCCCTCTCCATGCCAGGGTCCAAGACTTCTGCCCTTTTGCAGGATCAGCTTTGCTGGGCAAGTCCCCCTGAAATCACAGAGCGGGCAGTGCCAAATGTCCCCTTCCCCAGGAGAAGTCTGTCCAGCCAAAGGGTCACAGTGGGCAGCAAAGGCAGCACAGAGTCACTGGGACAGGCAGATATTTGTTGAGCGTTTGACATTTTGGAAATGAAAAGCATATTTTAAAATTTAAAACTCTATGAATATATATATAAAATATGCAAAAATAAATATTTCACACCAACAATTGATCACAGTGCATGCTGTGGGGGCATATGAGATTGAGTAAGTGATGTATGGTCTTGCCTTTGCACAGGAAGCCTGATAGTTACAAACCCTTTAAAAATCTGTATGGTTTATCCTGTTGATTATCAGTCTCTTTTGGGAAACAGTCTGCCCATGTTTCCTAATGTGTGTAGTAGAAATACCAGCATATGCAAACATGGAAGTTACACAATGAAAGCAGAATTGAATTAAAGCTGTTTACACTGAAAAAATGAGAGAACCAGAACTGCAGCCTTTTTATTGCTACACCACTGAAATGAGTGTGAACGCAACCCAGCTATTTAGGTGCTTGTAATGTTGTGTGGTACAACTGTTTCTTTCCATCTTCCCACTGGTGTTTATGCCTCCTCAGTAACAGCTAAAATGGAGGCTACCAATCTTGGGTATCATGGAAGAGGAATGTTGTAAGTCATTTTGTGAACCTTTATGACAGCTATCAATTAATTGATCAAATAATTAAGAACAGCAATCATTACTTAAAGTGAGGGATTGTTGACTTTTAGCCTGTGGAGCAGGGCTGTGGCAACACTGTTGTGACAGCCAGTGGATGGAGACTCTTTGCTATTGAACTCTGTGACCCAAATGGTGTGGCTGAGCATCCACCATAAGAAATACAGGTTGTGTCATAGGTCCGGGTGGCCTCTGATGCATCATGGTGAACCTCGCCAGCACTGTCTCCAGTGAAGAATTTCTTGCTGTTCCTGTACACTGAGGTCATGCATATGCAAAGGTAGAGTTCAGACAGGTAGGTTAAGTTAGCTTCTTGCTTATCTTGGCTTATCTGACTTATGCCCTACCGTCCCACTGCTCAGCATTCTGTGTCACTGGCAATTTTCACTGCCATAAATAGGTGTTGCTTGACCACAGCTAGTAAAACAATGAAAAGTATGTATGTAAGACAATTTGACAAGCATCAGAGAAGAAACATTATCAAGCAAATTATTTATTAAATGTTATTTGGTCATATGCAGGGGAAAAAAAAAAGACCTATTTCATGCAGAATATCTAAGCATTATTTTCACTGAGCTATGAAATTTGGGTTTGCCTTCAGTCCAGACTGACTAAATATGAAATCTATTCCTGCACAATTCTCCTCATTAAGCAGGTCAGATACATTATTTGTTCCAGAAGTATGCACAAGTGTTTTCTGAAATTAATTTGTTTGATACTTCGTACACTTTGTCATTTGGTTGATTTTTCGGGGTGAAAAGGGAAGGAAATCTTCAACAACTTCTTGCGGTTGTGGGGCATTTCTTTATATCTACTTCCTTTTAAGACACTGTTGTGAAGAATCAGTGGTATGGACTATGAACACAGCAAAACAGAAATATTAGTGGGACACCCAGCTCTTCAGACTCGAGTTTATATTAGCAATTCAGGAAAAAAAAATACAAGTGAGGTATAACCCTATAAATACATTTAGGAACATATTAAGTACATGTACACTTTTGAAATCTGAACCCAGGAGTGTATCAGGATTTTGCAAATTAGCTTTGTCCTTATAGCAAGTCTAGGGAAACTTTAGGTCATAAGCCTGAGACTGGAGGTACTGAAAATTAACACCCACGTTTGTTGTAGTGTGAAAATGTAGGGTGAAATAACATCTTCCTTCAAATATTCTCTTCTATTTTTTTTACTAATTGTCTCTATTTATCCTTTGGCAGCTATAAAACATTGTAACCAACCACAAATAACTATAAAGATGGAAGAGGGAGACTGTGAACAAACCATTTTTGCTCTTAATTTATTTTGCTTATTCATATTTTGGACATGTTTATTTGTTTATAAGATTGCTGTACATGAATAAAAGCGCTAGAAATACTCTCAAGCTATTGGTTACAAATTATTTAAAGCTCATTTGTTCTCGAAAAATTAATCATGTAAAAATGAAGCCTTCCTGTCCACAGATCTACTCATCTCCCTGTCTGTATCCAATTATGTCAGGTCTTTAAGAGATTCAGCCCAAACTGAGCAGAAATGCTGTGATTGATCTCAGCCGTGCCTGGAACATGGGGCGATTTTGAAGCATTTTGGGGTACTTTTGCTAACTGCCCAGCCCCAACAACCTATCTAATGAGACAGGTTTCTGTTGTTCCTCCCGTCCCATGCCCAGCGTCACTCACAAGTTCCCCTAGGGACACCCATGCACAGTCGCTCACAGCGATGAGCTTTGGTTCAGCCCTGTGCAGCCGCATCCTGTCTCAGCGCCGATGGCGAGAGGAGCCGGGGAGAGAGCAGAGCGAGCGTGGCTCAGCACACATAGAGCCAGCTCGTCCGGCACCCAGAGAAAAACAGCCGTAATTTACCTGCAAACTGCCTGCTTTTATAGCTAACAAGGTGAAGGTCTAACACATTGGGCAACTCAGAGGGCCATTTTTCAGAGTGAAAATATAGTTTAAGGGAGACATTTCCTACACTTTCTGTGTAACGAGGTGTTGTGCTGTTTGGGAGGAATGGTTCGTTATATCAATGTGGAAGCATCAGTGCAACTTTCGTAGTGGATTATCAAATGCCTGAAGGCTTTGTAGATGTGTTCGTTCTGTGTACAGATGAACCCACCGCTTCTCCAAGCTTGCTCAGCAGCACGGTTTAAGTCTCCGATGCAGGTCCACTGATCTTTGTATTCCCTTGAAACAGCCCATTTGGAATGATCGTTAATGGAATAAAAGGTGGAATTCAGTGGCATCCCTATTAGGTTTATGTTGTAGACGTGGTAGTCAAGAGAGCAATTTGAGGGAAGTTTTTGGCCGGAATGCTGCCAGGATTCAGCCAACAGATCGGTCTTCAGTTCCTGAGCCATCCAGGCCACGTAGATATCTGTGGAATAACACAGGGTGTGGGAAATCAGCCTTTCACATTCCTTCATTTAAGAGGCGACTGAAAAGCGTCACCTAAACTGGGTTCGTTTCATTCCAGTGCATCAAGTGAGCCAGAGGGGATTTTGCCCCCTCCCCTTATTTCGACTTTTGTTTCAGCAGTTAATTTCTATTCTACTTCCTCCTTCTCCTGGAAAACCTTTTACAATCAGCAGGATAAAAAGGAAAGGAAAACAATGTCAGGCCTTCTTCATAACAAAAAAGCGCAGGTGATTCAAACCCCATTTTTGTTCTTTGCTGTTACTGTTGAATAACAGGGAATAAATTCCCTGAAAATCCCATTGTTGAACACCTTAATGCATTTGAAGGACTGACAGCTTTTTGCTGTGTGGGGCTGAGAGAATATTATGATGGGACACAATTCCTTGCCCTCTGCTACATTTATTTCTGAAGCTGAACTTCTTTCTTCCCCTCAAAGAAAACCCTAATTGTCAAAGAATATAAATTGCTTATTTCTTGCTTGAGAATGTGTGATAGCTAGAGCAACAGGTTCTCTTACCATCTATGAACAAGTGTGACTTTGCAAAGTGGAGAAAGATTTCCCCGTGAGCTGACTGGAGCTTGGAGAGGTGGCGCAAGGGGACTGAGGGCAACCTGGACCCTGCACAGAGCTTCTGCAGATTTGGGAGATCAGCTTGGAAGATGTTAGGAATGGAACAGCTGTAGATTCCTGGATTATAACTCAGCATCTGTTGGTCTGAGAAAAACCCAAAGAAATGAACACATGCAGAATTAAAATGGGTTAAAGCAAAGCAATCAAGAGAGTAAAGTTCTGCCTTGGAAAGGAAACCTAAATCCTTCTTAATCTTCACAGCCTATCTCCTGGAGAAGTTCAGTATCAAACTATCTTATTTTAGCAACCAAAAACATGTTTAATTGCTGTGTGTTCTGACTGGCCCTGCAGCACGTAAACTGGCTCAGAAAGTACACTCAGGTTTTTCCGCTTACACCTCATTATTCTTAGCAGAACTGTTAACCGGTGGTCTCAGTCCATTGCCACTTCCACCTGTGCTCATCTTCAAGCCTCTAAGCAGTCACACAGTGCTCAGATGGCATGTGTAAATCCAAGCCTGTCTGTATTTACAGTAGTTTCCAGTCAGTTACAGTTGCCAAGCCAAATGCAAATAGAAGAGCTGCCAAAGGGTCTAGTTTGGTTTTAGGGAGAACAGAGCTTGACTTTCAGCGCTTGGATGGAATTTGCAGAAGAAATTTACTTTTCTGTACAGTGCACAGCTTAACTGTAGAAGTCCTTGCCATGGGTATCGTAAAGAGCAAGGGAACAAACGGGCTCATTAGATGAGTTCATGGAAGACCAGTCCATCAGGAACTTTCCAGTCTTTCCAGCTCAGGAAATCCCTGAACCACAGATTACCAGAAGCTGGGAGGACAGAGCAGGAAAAGCATTAGTGTATGAGGCTCATTTTCTTATCCTCTTTCCCTAAACACATGCATAGATGCGCTTCCACAAAGAGGAACGTGGTTTAGGTAGCTCTGAGGTGTGGCGAGCCTGGCCATTTGCACATCATATGTGTTTCGTTAATATCATTCAAGGTTTGTAACCGAGAAGAGAGTGAAAAACAGTGTGAAAAGCATTAAGGAGCGTGCCAGTATGACTTCTTGTAAAGCCTTTTGATAGCCCCTTTTCAGGATTCCAGTACCAGATAGAACTGTCAGATTGTTCTGAAACTTACCAGTACAGATCTTGGTTTTTTTACTTTTTAGTATTGGTATTTTATGTGGCAAAAACTACCTGGGGAAATTCTGGGTGATATTTATTCCATATGTTGTATTTCTGACGAGTCAAGGCTACTACTCCAGCTCAAGCATTGGTTGCCTTACATTTTTAGAACTGCAGATGACTGCAGCTGAACGACCTATTACTGTTAAAAATGGTTAATCATCCTACTTTATATTTGCAAAGCATTTTGTATGCATGGACTGAGTTTACCCTCAATATGCACTCATGACTATTTTTATCCCAATAGTCCCCATGGGGAGCTGGATTCAGAATGGAAGAGTGGATTTCCCACATTCACATGGGAAATCGTTGGATAAATATAACTGAAGCCAAGAACACTGTTTCCAGGCCCCACTTGGTTTCCCAATCTGACAACGAAGGACAAGAACAAGCAATTTTTGAGGCGAAGCCTCAAGAAAAGCAGTTAGAGAGGTACAGTGGGGCAAAGGCTTTCTTAGGAAGAAGCTTTTCATACCTATTTCTGTGAACTGGTCATACTTAAAGGTTATACAGATGGCCGTCTGTCCGTACGACTCCCCAGTAGCTGGATACCCATAACCATCCTCAGGGATGGGAGGGAACAGGGGCACACTGTGAATCACCCAGAAGCCTTGTGATTTGTCCAAGAGCAGAAATCCTGTCAAAAAAAAGTTATTGAAATGAATTAAGGAGGACAGAGCCCTGAGATGATAGAGCTGTGTCCTACTTTGGATTTGCTGCTGCAGACACCACACTTCAATGTGTTAATGTCTACAGTAAACTGGCTCTAGAGTAGATTAATGGATTATAGGAGACACTAATACCGTATTAAAATTGCATTAGATCTCTCCTGCATCGCCTAACTCAAACTCTCACCATGTTTCTTTTGAAAAAAATATCTTTTCAAAACCTTTCTCTGCTCAAATTTTGCCTTCAGAAAGTCTGATGATTTAGTGGCTGTGACTCTCTCTCCACTGCTCATTTTCCTTTCCTCCATATATTCACTGTGTAAGGGGAAACAGAGTCCATCAACACCATGTCTTCTTCCCCAGACCAAATTCTCCTCGCCGGGGAAGCAGCAGAGAGACGGGCTATGCCTTCACCCTGCAGCAGGGTGCTCCAGGGAGAAGCACGGCTCCTGAGCCATCCCCGTTGCTGCAGCCTGAAAATACAGCCCTGCAAAGGTGTCCATCTCAGTGTCAGGCTGGGCAAACCCCATCTGCTTCCTCAAGGGAATGTTTACATGTCCAATGAAGTTTACGCTTATTTAAAGTCTTGCTTTACTTTAACTGCATACTTTAGTGCTTCCACGATCTTGGCAGCAGTTTCCTGCCCCAGAGAGAGAGAGTTTGGAGGGGTTTATGTTTAGGGTGCCTTTCTGTTCACATCTTGTACTGCTGTTGCCATTAGGCTCAGGATGATGTGGTCAGTACTTGCTGAAAGGAGCTATGAGTTTCAACTCTTGAAAATAAAGGGTCCATAAGCCGTAAGAGTTCTTCAACACAGCAGAGGCATAGCAAAACTAAAACAGAAGCTGCAGCATATGTAACTATACTACAAACCATGCATCATGCAAATCATTCTCCAATTTTGCTTTAGGCAGGAGTTTTAGATATGCAGATAGACAGACAAGTAGATGCTATCCACAACTTCAGAAAGGAGAAAATAGTAGCTTGGGACTCTCCCTGTACCTTTGGTATGTCCTCTTTTCCACCCATCGGAGTCTGATTCAGGGATCTCATCGTTGTATATTGCATATGCAATGCTGTTCCTCTGCAGGAAAACAGACATTTCTGAAACATGACATTCAGTAAAAGGAAGGCATTTAAGTGAACACCTTCTACTGGGAACAGAAGAAAGAATTCAGGACTTCTCTGTGTGAACATCAGGAGCCTAATCCTTGTCCCAATTCAGCTGAAACAGTCTCCACAGAAGTTACAGCAAAATAAACCTGAAGACTCAGCATTACTGTCTTGGTTAATATATAGTGGAAGTTCTCTCAATCATTGCAGTAGTCCTTCCTCAAGAGGTCGAACATGCTCACTAAGACAGTTTACATGGGTTTATTGGGCACTCGCTTGCAAAGAAGTTCTCCCCTCTTTTTTTTTTTGTGCCTCTGATTTAGCAACCATATTTGGTGAAAATGTTTGCTGAGGAAGAATAGACATGACAAGTGTTCTTACAAAGGACAAGCAATTAATGCTTTCTTTGAAAAATATTTGCATATGGCCGCACCTTATTTCCTCTGAATAGAGAACTTCAAAGGAGTTGGGTCATGCTTCCCCTCCCAATGTACTTTGAGTTTGTAAACAGTTTATTACAATTACAGCAAGACCTGGAATAGGACAGTTGACCAGATTGCCAATATTTGACTGACTTCTGGGAATCTCTTCTACATAGAAATTGACACCCTACCACTAACCCACAGCAGAAATGCAAAGACACACCCAGACTCCCCCAAATACTAGGTAGATGGTGAAAAAATAACCACAGGCAGATCTTGTGGTATTTTATAATCACATCACACAAATATAAATGAGGTGTCTGACTGGGGCGGGGGGTGGGGGTGGGGTGGGTAGGAAGGCCTAACAAGCAGCATATGACTGCTGAAGCAGTCAGAGTGATTTCAAGGGGAAGACCAAACCCCACATTTGATTTGAGACAAGAGCATGAAACACATGCACGTGGAAAGGCTTAGGACAAGTGCCTGTAATAGTCACCACTGGCCCCAGTATGAGTTCACAGCCAGTTCACAGCTTCAGACATTGCGCAACATGAATTGCAGAGAAGCAGCCAAAGGGACTATGTACCAACGCTCATTTTTTTTTGATGGGCAGTACTTTAACTGTGTGAAAGGCTTGACTAGAAATTAGAAGTTCGAGGATAATTTCTAATTGTAGCCAAAACTGCAAATAATCTGCCCAGCTGTCAAGACACTCTCCTTGATGTGTTTTAGTAGATCTAGTTGGTCAGGTCCTGCCATACCTCTACATGCTTATTTTGGTTTGTTTCATTTCATTTGCATGTAATATCAAGTAAGCATACTAACAAAATGATAATTAAATGTCACTTGCCTCGGATTCGTATGTCTCGTACAGCTGCTTCAGTGTTTGTCCCAGAGCACCCTGTGTCATGTTGATGAGGTATTTACTGAGCTGCCACTGTGGAGCCAGGGCGTCCATGTACATGTATTCCAGGCCCAGCATGGGAATCTCTCCTTTAGCATGTTTTGGCAACTTGTAAAGAGCAAACCTGCAACAGTAAAGAGCAGTGGTTTTTTTACAACCATCCTGTTTGAATGTGTAAATCGGTACCTCCTTCCCCCCTGAGGATTTAAGAGAAGGGTGACTCTGGGGATGCCGATGCTGGAGGGGGACCAGTGCCACCAGCGTGCGGTGTGGACATCTCCCAGCCTCAAGGAGGTGACCCAGCGCAGGAGCCAGCAGCAGTTTGGCAGCACAATACCTGCTGCAGACAAATTCGTTCTGCTGCTTAGCAAGCAAGGGAGGCTGATTCAGCACTAAACTCCTGCTGCTGTGACCAGACGGCTGTTGGTACACCGAAAGGATTTGAGGGAGGCCTGGTTTGGAGTCCCGTTTAGCCACCAAATCCTTATTGCTCCTGGTTCTGGTAGAGAACCTCAGGTCCCAAATTCAGTCTGACATTCTCATGGTCAACCTGGACACCTCTTACCAATACATTTTTATATTATATAAACATAACTTTATATGAAACAGATAAAATTATGTATTAAAATTATAAAAATGCGTAATGTTATATTTATACATATTAAACCCACAAAATAAGTATAAAGCAATGTGATAATGTTGTTCCAATCCTACTTTTCATAACAGACTCGCACTCTGCTGCACTGTTGCAGACTAGATATTTGCACACCATTAGCCAGAAACACAAATCTTTTCAAAATTGTAGAGTACTCAAGGTTGTCAGTAAATGGCTCAGTTCACATTAATGTCCCTGATGAAGTAAACAGGTTTTCCCAGGGCACAAGTCCATGGGATTAATTGCAATATAATTAATTGAGCCACTTTCTTCGAGTGCTGTACTTGAGTCATTTGTTATATATGTCAATAGTAAGAACTGAGTGGCATTCTTTTCAATCCTATACTATTTACCAAAAATGCAGCCTGATTGTGCTTAACCCTTCGAGTATATCAGGAGTAAGCCTTGCCCAGTTGATTTACAGTCTCAATGTGGTCAAAAAAGCCATCTCCAAAAGCAGGTAAGAAGTGGCAGGAAAGTATTTTGCTAGAGGAACATTTAATCTGTGGGAAACAGACATGTACAGGCGGAAGAGAAACACACCACTAGTGATCCTGGTAATCTACCTGCATTGCTGCTGACTGAGTGATG
Organism: Astur gentilis; assembly: GCF_929443795.1. NCBI lineage: Eukaryota > Metazoa > Chordata > Aves > Accipitriformes > Accipitridae > Astur > Astur gentilis. The sequence goes on along the minus strand of NC_064887.1, from coordinate 16,652,791 downwards.
TTCCTTAAATGTCTCAGGAGAAATTGTTGCTGATGACAGATCACAGAGAAGAGAAGAATCTATATAGGAAGGCTGGAGAGAGCTGTCCATGCACAAGGAGTCACAACAATCCCTTTATTTGAAATGAAGATTTGGAAAAGAGAGGAATAGCAGTAGTTACAATAGTATGAGCTGATCCAGGAATTAGTATAAGAAGCCTTTCCAAACTGCTTTGAAATGTATCGGAAGATTTATGCTCTCAGGATGTTTACAGCCTTGCATCTCACAAATCCACGTTCTCAGGTATGCCTATGGAAATGCTAGTAGTTGAGCTATCAGTAAATTGCTTGCCAGTTCCCAGTGGATACATGCTTTGGCCCTTTCCAGAAAGCCAGATGAGTGTATTAGCAATTAAAGTTGTATAAAATTCTTCACTGCGATTTGTGCGCAGGAAGTTTCTCAAGAGCTTATGCATTTGTGGGAGGAGGGTGAAAGTTATTTTCCTGAGAACCAAGGAAAAGCAAATCCGCTTATACCTGATTAGCATTGTCACATTATTTGCTTGTGACTGAACACCAACTTACTACAAATAATCACATATTTACTTCTTAATCACATCTTTAATTCTTGCCCCCCCCCCCCCCCCCCCAAACAACAAACAATGTGCAGCTCTGGCTTCAGTCCTTGACTCAAAACTTCTCAGAAAGCAGAGTTTTGGCTTTTATTTGCACAAAAATCTTCGGACAGAATACAGTGAGTTTGGATGAATAAAGGAAAGACTCCCTGCCCTCCTTAGAGAGCCAATCCTATGGCCATTTACTCTGGTAGCCCCTGTGCAAGGTGCAGTGAAGATGGTGGGATGAGCTCCTGAGTGGAACGAAAACACAGGGGGAGACTTTTGCCAGCCCAGGCACTGCATGTGGGTAGGATCAGCAGGCACGGCTGGGGAGCACAGGTGGGATCAGGTCAGATAAGCCAAGTGATTCCTCCGGTTCAGTGGCAAATGAAAGGGTGCGTAAATACTAATAATGAGTAATTATGGAATATTGCAGGATGAAGCCACTGAATAGGAGGAACTCACATAAAGCTCTTGCTAACTGAATATAAAACCTGCAGGGCTGTGTTTGTTTGAAAGGGCATCAACATCTTTTGGTTTAAGAGGAAGTTTTCTCAGCAGTTTCAGTTCTGCTTCTCCTATCAGCTTCATAGCAAACAAATCCAGAATCAGGCAAAAGCTGACTATTTCTTGTCAGTAAACTAGGATGACCCCTGCAGATAGGCAAGTTTCTCTTTCATTTGATCATGGCACTTCAGAAACGAAATCCCCCCCAGTTCTTCCTGCTAAATTTGTCAGAAGAGAACACAGTTATTTATGCCTGTGCAGACCCCCCAGTTCCTATCTGGAACAGGTCCCACATTGCTGGCCTTCACACAGAGGCACACGTGAATTACTCCTAGCCACAGCTTTCAAAGGATTTCTCAGAGAATTTGGATAAAAAAATTGTGTTCATTTAAGAAATGGATGGTAAATGGGGTTTTGTTTCGGTTTTTTTTTGTTTGTTTGGGTTTTAGTCTGGTTTTTCTTTCACTTTAGCAGACAGACTCATTCTGCAAGGAATAATTGCAGTTTGCAGAGAAATGAAATTTCTCTTATCTTTAAGTTGTTGGGTAGCTGCACCAACTAAGAGTCTGATTCCTGAAAAAAATCACATTATCCAGAAGGGCCTTGGCAATGGCAACAAGTCACAGGGATGGACCGGGCCCTCATACGTTTGATGCTACCCCAATATAAAGCAAAGCCAGCTTTATGCTCCTGCTTGAGTAGCCTGCCTGCGGTATGAGAAGCTCCTACCTTCCCTGCAGTTAGCTCTGTGTGCAAGGGAAAGGATGTGCAAGAATGGCACCTACTTCTTTATCACTTATATCCAAACTAGTCATTGTTCCAAGAGAAAGACACTTTTCTTTCAAAATCGGTTGATATTTATCTTTGGGAGGCTTCCGTGTTCTTTTTTAAGAGGCCTTGTTTAACTTTTTAAACCTGGGCTAGATATTATGTAATTATACTTCACGTCTTTCATCTTCAAAGTGCATTAAGGCAATTAATCATTTAACACCCAAACCGGGTTTGCTGCTGGCAGTAGGATGGTACCAGCTCTAACACACCGGCAGCTCCAGCGCTGGGGAGTGACCTCTGCTCCCCAGTTACAAGGTGCTTTCCCACACTGTGACCCCTGCCCCGCACCTCTCCCACATCCTCCCGGGGGCAGCTTGGCCTCCGCTCCCCCTCAGCCATGGCAGCAAGGGGACAAGTCCCACCAGGCTGCTGTTTGGGCATGAGCAGAGAGGCTAAGGGCGAGATACGGCCGTTTTCCCCGCTCGGCTCGGTTCCCTCAGCCAGATGAGCCGGGTGCCGGAGCCCTGGCCCAGGCTGGGTGCCCCCAGGGCTGCCTCCGGCGAGCGCAGCCTTGGCACCCGAACACAGGTTATGCTCCCTTTGATGATGAGACATGAACGCTGTGTAAAACGGTGATTGTTTTGCAGTTAGTCATAATGCAGTAGGGTGGTTGGTTCAGCGAAGCGAAATCACATTTCAATATCCTAGGTTTTCCAAATGCAAAATTCAGCTGCTACTCACAGGCAAACAGGATTAAAACAGCGATTGCTGTGCATTACTTCTCAGTGATCCACCTACTTCATGCGGTTTAAGCTCAAGTGTTATTTACTCACCCAGAGTTTCTCCCCTGAACGGTATTTACTTACCAATCAACTGTCTCCCCGTCTTCATTCCTGCAGGAAATCTCAGCTGCCCACAGAGGCGCGGAGGAGAGAAGCAATAGCAAAGCAGGGTGACACCATGCAGATCCCGCGGGCATTTTCGTTTCTTGGCTGCACAGGGCGAGCACTGAGCAGGCTCTAAAAGGAGAAGTTGTGTTGCATTAACTGTCAGCTCCTGCTGTACGACGCAGTAAGCGCAGCCCGGGCGGCTGCCCAGGACAGCAGAACCAGCCTGGGAACTCAGACTCCCGCTGCAGGGACGGCCGTCGGCAGCAGGCCCAGGGCTCCCGGGAGCTGCTGGAAACTGCTCGTGCTTTCTTTGGGCAACAAAATGGCAAACTGAGAGTTGTCAAGTTATGTTTTTGAGAAAACTTATCCTTGTATTCTAGGAGGTAGTATCTTGACTATTTAGAATATTCAAGGTATTCTGCTTAAAAACAAAAAAAAAGCTGCAGATACTGAAACACTTTTTGTTTTCTTTTTAGTGCTGCATGACTGAAGTATGAATTCTTTTACAACTATCTGAAAAAAACCCAGTGTTCAGACAAGCAAAACAAAATCATTTCCATCTCACTACTCCATTGTAGCAGGCACAGCCTTTGCACCACTCCTGCAAAGAGGGTTACCTAGTGAAGTGCTGAGCCCTGCCCAGTCCTGGATCTGGCAGGGGGGGCCTTCACTTGTCTGTGGGGATTGAGCCCGCAGGGACTGAACAGTCAGAGAAAATGCTCTGATCTCTAAGCCACAGTAAATTACTTACAATTAGTTAAATTTTTTTTTTAAATTATCTTTTAAGTGCATTAGCATTTCTGTGCAGAACAAACGTGTCTGAATTGAGCAATTTTACATCTGATAAACTTTTAGCAACTCACACATAAAAAGCTTCAATTATATTTTGGTGTGTAAAATATTCTTTCTCCCTCCTCATTTTGCTTACATTAAAAGGTGCTGATTTACATTAAGAGATGTTGATACCAACCATGGGATATTTCAGCCTCAGGGAAAGCCTAGCGCAATAAGCTCTGGCTATTTTAGCATAACAGCAATCCTCACAACCTTCACAGTATTTTGTCTCTGTTCTAACAAAGCCTTTCCAACACTTTAATAGATGTGTAAATGGGATGTATTTGACGGAAGCAGGATAAAACTGAATAGGGCTTAACTCAAACAAAACAAACGATCCCAGAAAGCCGGGATTTTGGAGGTGTGGATCAAGACCTGAATTTTGCTGCTCAGACTTGCTTCTGATCCCTTTTGTGAGGCATCAGAACTGTAACAGTGGTGAGGAAACTCTTTTAACCAGTCCAGCTCAGTCTGTCTTTTCTTCTTGCTCTTGGGAATTGCAACGTGCTTAGAGAGGATAATAAAACACACACCATGCCAAGAATGTGACAGCTGTTTTCCATTTTCTGTTTGGGACTTCTGCCTTCTTACAAAGCAACCTTCCTGCCCCTCATAGAAGAATTGCTTTAATACTCACCACTTCCACTGGATCTTGGGGCAGCAAGTCCCCGCCACCCTGTGCGCATGACAGGGGGCAGCCCTGGGGACGTGGAGTGCTGGCTAACGGGGGGCTCTGCTGGCTAACGGGGGGCTCTGCCATGCAGGATGCCGACTGTGTTTTGCCACCTTCTGGGTGAAAATGGCAACGGCCCAGCGCATTGCACACGTGGAGCCTGACAGCAGTTGTGAGAGCTGGGAGCCAGAGGGGTAGGAGGTGCTGAAACTCTGTTCTTGGTGCCAGGGAAGATCAGGAGTTGTATCTAGAGACGTACAGCCCAGGCTGGCAGAGCCAGCGCCTGTGGAAGGACTGTGGAGGGTGTGGGGGTGAATGCTGCCCGCCCTCTGCACGGCTGTACTCACGGTGACTGAGTGCACTGGGACGCTCTGGGTTCAGAAGGAGATGATGGAGGGGAGACTCCATGAAGATCTAGACAAATGAGAGAGGCTAATTCACTGTTACTCACGCTGTATGATCTGCCCCCCCTAAAATGATTTCCTAAAGTGTTTTTTCCTTCCCATCAGGACTTTGCAATTTATAATGGAAAAAATTTTCATTATCACAGCTAACCACAGAAATAAAGGCCATAAACATTGTTTATGTTTCATTGACTGAGCGTAACTCAGGCTTCCACTGAGCTCTTTTACAACTGTCACATATTTTCTCTGCAGATCAAGGATGTAGAAGTCCTCAACTGTGAATATGGCAAGAACACAATTAAGTTCCTTCGCCTTCACAGAGAAGGGAAGAAGCACTTCGTTAAAGAAGTGGAAGTGTGCACGCATCTCCGGCTGACTTCTGCTCAGGAATACCTGGAGGGAAACAACTCTCTTGTGATACCTACAGACACCATAAAGAATACTGTCCTTGCGTTGGCCAAAAAAAATGGGGTATTTTTTATTTTTTAACTAGCCTTGCTGTTTCTTATGACTTCATTGGGAAGTGTTTGCTATACTCATTTTTTATTTTCAAAATGCATCAAAATAATCTCTCCCCTCATTGGCACATCAGATAGGCACTAAAGTCACCTTCAGTGATTTAGGAGATCATTTTTCCTCCTCCAGTGCTTACCCTGCAGACTCCTCCTTAGTTTTCCAAAGACTTTTTTCCTCACAGAGCTAGCACTATTTTTTGTAGATTTGTCATAGAAGATCCATCTCTTTTTTAATTTAATAGCACATAATACTGCATTATTCCTATATAGCGTTTTTAAACAGGTCTCAAAGTATGTGGGACTCCTCTTAATTGTTAACTGTGCTCTTACCTCCCTCAACTGCATCTATCATAATGAGAATCTGTAGCGTAAATTGTCTGTCTCAGTAATCAAATCCCATCTTTAGCCTGTAAAGCTTAATCAGAATATCGCTATGATTATTTCAGCATTATACCCTCAAAGCATAAGGCTTCTGTAGCAGTTTCTCTCAATCTAAGGACTGCAGCTCGCTATGCGATAGAATGGGAGATTTTTGACACGACGCTGTAGCTGCTATTTGCAGTGTATGCTGCAAGCTGATCAAATGGCTAGGCAGAGTGCACAAAACCAGTAATGAGAGAAATCCGTATTTTTAACAACACTGATCCTTCCCAAATATTTACTAACAATCAGAACAATCTACTTTTGTACATGAGGTAACTGCCTCTTTCTAATAATGCTGTTTGTTGTCTTAGATCCCAACTTTAGAACAATTCGCTATAGATATCTGCAAATACTTCATGACATTTTGCCAAGTGGCGTACGTCAAAACCTACGTTCAAGAAGTACCATGGCAACGTCTACACGAGGTATCTAAAATACTAATACATTCCGTCTGTTTATGCTGGAGCCATTTGCTACTCTCTTAGTTCCTGTTTTCAAGTTAAGATAGTATTTACTGCACTTTTACTTACATACCTGCTCTAAATTGCAGAATGGCGTTCCCCATGTCCACTCATTCATATGCGTTCCTGATGGGATCCGCTTTTGTGAAGCTGAGCAGTGCCGAAATGGTGAGAAAAGAATTTGCAACTTCCCCCACTTCTCTGTAAATATTTCTGCCAATGAGAGATGAAGATGGCTTTAGAGATAGCTAAGAGTGTTACAGGTGTAACCACTTCAGAGGTCTAAAATAAAGAGTACTTTTATAGTCTAATTTTGCAGTCCTTGATCTCTGAGGCATGACTGAAGAACTAACATAGCTCACATTTGTATGTATATCTTAAATATATAATGGCCACAACAGCACATCCAGCAGAACTGCTATATATTGTCACAGCATTTAATAGCCTTCTGAAAATGGTCTGCTTACTTTTTTACATTATACCATATTCTGCAGTTTCACTATTATCATTACCCTATAGAGAAAGTGTCATGAAACCACGCTGCTGTAGGCCAATTGCCTAGTTTGCAGTTATTTTCAAAACCCTGCCTACATGCCTTGGTTTTATTTCTAAGATGCAATTCCATCGCTGCACACCAGGCTGGCTTGAATATTGTGAGCACTCAGGTCTACATGCAAACAATTTTTCACATGAAAATACTTCAGAGTGTGCTTACTATTTCCGCATACAATGCATAAAACAAAGCACAGTTTGTCTTCACTAAGAGTTCTGTGATACCTAGAAGACATAGGCTTTCAAGCTCAACTGTCTGTCTGTAAACTGGCATTCCAAAGATAATGTCAAAATTATCTCTTCTTGCTATGATTCACAACAAGAGTGTAAGTTCAATCTCACTACGTTGGTGTTTCATTTAACCCATCTTTCAGCCTACGGGGAACTGAGCTGAGACCACTACATTATTTCACACAGTGGTTTTAGAGGTTTTAGGCATTAGTTCAGTACCTATTTATTACTGCCCTAAAGTAACTTAGAACTATTTCCCATCCTACCCTCTCTCCCTATTTTTCTAACATGTCGGGGTTAGCACCAGTGGCAAGACCAGTTTCACTTGCAGACAGGACCCAAGTTCAGAAAGGTGCATTTGAGCATTGTCCCTGTGTTCCTGCTGAAAGAAAAGAGAGCGCCCGTACCAGTCTCCAGTGCCTCTTGGCCTAATCTTTTCGAATGTTCCTAGTAATGTTAACGACTGCTGTTTTTTTGGCAGTCTCAATAGTATTGACTTTGGTCTCTGGAAAACATTAAGAAAGAAACCTGAATTTAAAAAAAGAAAGAAAAAGAGTTTATGCTTTCTTGAAAAGCTGCTGCTCTCAATGTATGGATTGAATTAAATTTTTCATCAACTTGAAAATTCAGCATGAAATTCTGCAATTTCAGGTTCTACACAAACAAAAAGCCTTTAAGGCTTACTGAAGAAACTGCCTTTCCTTCTTAGTCTTCCCTTCATGTAGACCTTCAGTTGTTTCTTTAGGATTCCCTGCCTAAGTGAACGATAACCGATGAGAAGATTTTCATATCCCTTTTATTTCTTTTATAAGAGAACCTTCTCTATCTTTAGCATCCTCCTATGCACATATCAGCCAGACAGAGAAATTTATTTCTCAGTTAATCCTATCTTTTAACACTTTTCTCATCATTAAAAGAAACCAAGTGAGGCTTAATAGAATTATAGCCTTATTTTTTGCCATTATATCGGCTGATAAAAGGCTCAGAGTTTTTTGGAAACTGAAAACATCATCAGTAACTTAACAGAGAAAACTGCAGACATCACAAGCACAAAACATACTGAAAGCACAGCACGAGCTGTTCACCTCAAAAACTCTGCCTCTGCGTTACATTCTTCAGTGCGAGTTTCAGGTCGATTACTACACAGCCAGCCAGTCAGCCAGCCTTTCAGTAAATCATTCATTGCAAGGAGCTCTTTCAAACAAGGCTATGTATTTGAATATGAGATAAATGTATCTCCAGGTTCACTGATAGTATCTGTACTACATTAATATCTGTGTATTACAATCTTATACCCAAGCAATAAATTCATCAAGATCTCAACAAACCCCAAAATATCCTGTCCAATGACAATCTCTTCTTTAGATTTTTTTTTTTTTAAGCTTTAGTAAATAATAGGGGGATGTAGCCAAAATTATAGATAAACCTCCTTGGACTCATTCAAAAACAATAGTGAATGTAAACAATAGAAGAAATAGATAAAATGTAGTTTTGATAATTTCCAGTGACAGAGCAGTTTAAAAAAAAACAAACCTCTAAAAAATCATGTCATTTAGAAATATCCATCACAGTGGAATTATTCCCAATATAAATTCCTGCAAAGACATGGTTTAAAGACAAAGTCTGTCAGCACTCCCAGTCCAAGGAAGGATTACTACGTGCCAGATGTATTCAAGGATTAATTTTGAAGTAGCTAGTGTGACCACCAAGCGCAGCACAGAAACAGCAGCTTGGGCTTCAGCCACTGGCTATCTGTACAGGCTCTGAATAAGCCTGCATGCCATAAAGTTTCTCTTTTCTGAATCTGCTTTTTTGGCAGCTCTGAAAATTTTCAGTTATCTGTTTGGTATGCTCTAAATGACTGACTACTTGAAATTGTTTAGCCGCCATCTAAAAGGTTTGTCAGAAGAAAAAGTTGAGGACACAACTATTTGGTCTTTAGAAGATGATAATCCACCCACGCAGCAGTGATCTACAACAGCACATTTTATAAATAGGCTAAGAGCAAAAATGCTGTCAGTTTGAACCTGTGGGTGGCATCTGTATCAGTGCCAGTTCCCGCTAATTAGCTGAGCTGCAGGGATTTGCATTGGCTCCTCGCCCTCTCATTCTTATGGATGCGAAACTCAAAACAGGATGGGTATGTAAAGCGAACTTCTGATTGATGCTCCAAGTCTTTGTACAGAGAGTTTCTACACTTGCCTATGTTGTTAGAAAAGGCTCATCACGCCTCTCCTGTACACCACAGCCCTAGCAGTCTATTTAATTTCCCTTTAGAGCAAGCAGTAGTCCCCAAACTGACACCAGTGAGAGCCCACCCAGTGCATGTCCCAGCTCCAAGGAGGTGAGATAAAGGGTGTCCTCAGCTCTCCTTGACTGCAGGTCACTTGATGGGTTTCTCTGGTTTCTAGATAGATCTCTGATTTTAGTAGTTTCTGTCTTCTTATCTCTCTGCAGTAGCTAGGCTTGCAACAGAAGCACACAAGTGAGTCCTGGAGAGACTGCTTCATGGCTCCAGAGCTGTCACTGCAAGTATGCACCCAATGGTTTCTCTTTGCCTGAAAAGGAGCTCATATTGTCTCATATTTTTGGATCACAGGTCCCCTGGTTGTTTTTGCTGGAATTAAAGATCTGAAACTTATGAAGACAACACAGTCTGGATTTGAAGGCTTCTATAAGAATGAATACACCACACTTCCTGAAAGGCATGACAGGATTTTATGCGGAGAGCTCTTCTGCAAATGGTCATACGGCGAATGCAAGGATTTTGACTTTGACTGCATATGGTATATGTTCAATCAAATGGTATTTATTACCTAATCTAGGATCCCAAAGGCCCTCTATACAATACAGCAGTGTAAAGGCCAGACATACAGTTGCCGTGCACCAGCCACTCTCACAGATCTCCGTGGCAGCACTAAGTGTTAGGAGGGGCGAGAGCTACTCCTTGGCGGGCACTCCTCTCTCTGACGGTGCATCAATGGATGGTATTTAAATGGGCAGTTCAGTGTTCCGTACAGAACACTTTAGGAGAGGAAACAAACAACTAATTTGTTACATACTTTTAGCCAAACACCTATTTGTGAATTGCAGAGCTGGGGAGTGGGCGGAATTTGGAGGTGACAGTACAAAGAAACTGTTCTTCCATAAAATCCCATGTGCTATGTATTTGTCAGAAAAGACAGAGAAAAATACACCACACCACCCCCCCACCCCCCCCAGTAAAACATTATGGATCTAGACAAAGACAGCTGATACAAGGTTTTGTAAGAACCTGTGTTACCTCTAGGAACAAAATCCGTGAATGTATCCTTGAAGCCTTTGCCGGGCCACCCGACTGTGGGGAATATTCACCCTCTTACCAGAAAACTGTCAACTCTATCCAGATGCTCGTCCTTTCCAAAGTGTCACAGGTATCTTCTTTCTTCCTGCTGATGTTTTACTTAAACAATAGTGAATGTTAATTGGACCACTAAGACGACCAAAATGACCCTATTATTTCCTCTGGCAGTTCTATGTAAGACTGGAAACTGTTTGGCGGTACAGCTAGATGGTCTGAAAAAAGTATGAACACACTGAGTAGTTCATATGCTGCTCCCCAGCTGTGAACACAGTGGGGGAGAATATCACTCAGTGCTTGGCAAGACATGAGTAAAAGTAAAGGGCGTGCTACAACATTGTCTACATGTTCAACAGATTGCATTTGATCAACTGTACGTGGCGGGGTGGCATAGAGGGTGGTATGGTGAGTAGAAAGACTGCCAGGCTGTTGGCTGAAAAGGTGCCCTAATTCATTGCCTTATCTGTTTTCATGGTTTCAGGTACAGGTCATAGAAGTTATCTTGAACAACACTTTTTATAATGTCGTAGACATGAAGAATCTAGGCTTGACCAATGATAAAGAAGTAAGTAAATGCTCCAAACACAACTTGCCTGGACTCTTTAGAAATACTCAGCCTAAAAGCATAGCAGCAGTTCTGCACAGAGTAGTTAAAGTGAGCAAACTTTCTCACCCAGCCCCAGTGAAAGCTCCACCTTACCTCTAGAAGAGATTTACACTGATTACAGAAGAAGGATAATTGCTTTCTTGTGCTGTTGATAAAAGCTAAAGGAGCACAGTAGAATGCTTTGGCGATCAAAGGGATCTGTAACAGAGACTACCTCTGAAAAATCATTCCCATTTTCTCCACTGAATTTGACTTTGTTATAATGTCAACCTGTGCAGTTTTAACCAAGCAGAATGCGTCACGGCATCCTTTCACGTAGCCAAGTAGTGTGAAAAGGTAGCCCACTGTGGCTCTTCTTTCTGCTCCATTGGCAGCACCACTGAGCCTAGGGAGCATCCTTGGTGCAGTGGAGTTACAAGTAGGTGAGCTAGGCCATAGGGTAACTCTAGGTGACAGAAGACCAGCTCTCTAAGTGAGCAGTGAAGGGATGTTTCTGTAGCCATTAGGAGCCAAAGCAGATTGGTCCAACAGTGGACAAGGTATAAGCCTGGGATCAGGCAGAGGGTGAGAGATGTAGGGCATGAGATACATTTGCTCCTCCCTCCACAGCTGCTCTAGCTGACAGAGAGCTCTGGCTGCAAGTCTGTTATGTTATCCTCATGTGACAGAGGGCAACTGGGTTATTTTGCATCAATAGTCTATAGTCTGTTTATGCTGTAGTGTCCCTCTCTACGTCTTATGATTCTGCTGCCATAGAACGTTCTATCCCACCCTTGCCCTCTTTCAGGTGGATGTTATAGATCCATTTTCACTTGAGATAACAGCAACATCTACCACTGATGTTCTTAAGAGAAGGAAAGGGCCTGGACATGATTTTATGAGGAGGTGAATAGCTGCAGTTTCTGCTGTGATGATGCTGGAACATCCCTGTCTCAGAAATTACCTCTGTGTTTGTGCTCATCCTCCTCAGGTTCTGGTTCCAGTGGAAGCTCCCTACGGCTCCTGCGCTTGCACGCTTGGCAGGAAGAAGTTCTTAGAAGCACAAGGCCATGTGCTAAAAGATGAGAGGCAAAGTCAGTTTGGTCTGGCAGCTTCCCAGGGAAACTAAATCTCTTGGCTACACTCACACCTTCCTGATAAACTTAATAGTATGGCTTTCCTATCAGCGTATACTCCTTATTGGCCTCTTCCATTGCTACTTTCCCTCTAGGAACTCCTGAGGTTGAGATTTCTGAAGGACCCTCAGGAATTCAGAAATGAAAGTCTGTCCCTGAATTTCAGTGTGATTTGCAGATTGAAATCCCCTATGCTTTTGAAAATCCCAGCTGGAAACATTATAGTAAATTAATTTTTAAACCAGCTATTCCCAGACCTTTTAATGAAACAATTAATTTGATAATGTCTGTAACATGTTTTTGACTTGTAAAATCAGCAACTCTGTATATTCTATTTATTAATGTTCCTTCAGTAAAATGAATATACAGACACAAGACCAGATGTTTCATTGACATTACCTGTCATGACCCCTTGATGCCCCTCTGATCTACAGATCTGAGGTTCTGACCCAGTAACTGAACAGGGAATCAGTCAGACACTGATTTCTTTGTGAAGGAAATGAAAGAAAAAGAAGAAAAAAAAAAGTGTCTCTCATATCTCCTTTGCAGTGTGAATAGTTACAGCTGTTGACTAATTTTTCTGCATGTATTCTGACTGCATGGCGGCTGCTGCTACTCAGACTATACAGTTACTATATAATTACTTTTATATTAATCACTGAGGTGTTTGAGGTTTGGGGCTATCTCTGTAAGTTTAATTAAAAAGTTTTCTTTAGTCTAATAATCTCATCATGACTTCTGAGCAGGCAGGAGTCAACCTAAGTAACCCTATTAACTTTTGGGATGGGTAGGGAGAAAGCTAGAGAGACAGACAATGCATATCTTCCTTTAGTTACCCCAGGTGATAGCTCTGAATATAAAGATAAAACTATGCAGCCAACAATTCTCATCTCACAAACTGTGGCTACCACATTTGCAACAGAAATCCTGCTCAACTTCTGACAGCTTCTAACCGCTGCTCTCATTTTCTCCGAGCATCATTTTCACAGACTCCATGTGACAGAGTGCAAATCCAATGGGAAGTGCCCAAAGTTACTTCTGAAAACTTCAATTCAGTTACCTTTGTGCCTTCTCAGTTTGGCAGACCTGCAGCATTCCTCAGGGTACAATCATTAAATTCATAGGCACAGAAAATGAGGAACATGTCCTGCACCACGTGACATTTTGAGGTGCTTTTCAAGATAGGAACTTGCCTTGGTGAGCAGGACATAACAGATGCGAAGGGAAGACACTGTTCACAAGCCTGAGATATCTCCTGAAAAACAACAGGACAAATGACACCACAGAGTGAAGCTGTCCCAGATATGCTGTTCCTTGGTCACTAGCCAATTCTGAAAGTTTCACTTAAACCACTTCTAGCTTTTGCTGGGGACATTATTTCTTACCTTGGTAGAGTGTGTTGTATTCTGCTTGTGGGCTTATGTCTTGCTATTTCTGCTATTTTTAGGTGCTTGTAATTTATTAATGTATCTTTTAAGGGCAAATAAAGAGCAACATCAAAAAACAAACTAGTATTTGACTATTTACCAAATAAGAGGTGAAACCATTTACTACTTATATAAATGCAAACATTGTAAGTAAAAGAAATATGTTTTAGTTCACCCAATTTTACCTCAAACAGTGACCAGTTTTGTTTCAAATGACAGTTCATTACCAATAGAGGGAAAAACAGATGAAAAAGGATCTTACTGAGCATCTCAGCATTTACCTCTTTCTAAATGAGGCAGATCTTCACAACCCACTTCCTTTCTACCTTGAAAAATTTATTGCATTAGGTGGAAGGTATCCTTCATTACTATTTGTGCTTCATTTGTAGGCTTGTAAGTTAGCAGTGGACTAAAATTCATGGCAGAATGAGGACACAAAGCAGCAAGCAGTTATTTATTTAGACTTTCCTGTGGCAACAAGCACACATGTCCACGCATGGAATGTGGTTTTTATAAATCTCCACAGACATGCAGACATTCAGCAAGGATTCAAAGGCATCTCAGCATAGCTCCATCCAGCACTGCAAACCTGAGTCACTTATGTGGGCAGATTGCTTCTAAAGAAACTACTTAGGCAATCAGAAGAAGCCCAAATTTTCCATATGGCAATTAGATTCAGATAACAATGGCATAAAACATTCTTGAAAATGGAACTTAACCAGACTGACCAAATTCCCATCGGCTTCATGAGATTCAGTTTCCACAATGGACTTGCATTATTTTAATTGAGACAGATTTTTTTTTTCCCCCAGTTCCTGTCCTGAGAAGCTACTCGAGTTGCTTACTGTGTTTTACTCAGAGGCAGCTGTGATACTTTGCTGATGAAATCACACTTGATGAAAATGAGCAGCAGCTAGCAGATCATAAAATTGCCCTTTAAAATACATCTTCTTGCTGATAACGCTGGTCCTGGGCTATATCCCAGTAGTTTATAGGGCCTGGAGCCTCCTACCAAGAAACAGGTATTTTGAGTGCACAACCATCTTGCTATCATTTTAGTGTCTGATTCTTTCACATCCTGTTTCTGTTCAATTCTGATAGCTGCCCAGGACAGTCCAACCACAATCCTCCTCAGCTGCTGATCATGCTCCACGCACAACCAACGTCACACAGATAAAACGCAGTAGCTAAACTCACTAGCCAATACCTAAAACAGCGATGAAATGTCATCGTCGGGGTCAGTACAAGTGACCTGTCTTCACTGGCTGTATTATTCTATATATATTCAGGCTATCTGCTTTCCAACACACATTTAAACCTGTCAGTTTTTATTAACTATAACAGCTACTTTTTTTTTTCTTTAAAGTTGTCTTTTTTTTTTTTTTTAATGTTGCTTTTATCAGGAGTACAGAAACCTGATTCTAAGTTGAATTGAGCTCACTTAAAGTGACCAAAAAACCCCTTTCTGGCTAGAAGTATCAATACAAATACTTTTGAAGTTAGAATCCCACTATTTGTGTACAGACAACAGCCAACCATCTTCCTCCTGGAAAGTGCACAGCTCTATCTAGAAAGGAGACCTATTAAATGTTTCCAGTTACAGGGTCAAAAATGTCAACTCACATTGCAGCTATAACTAGGATATAAACTGTTTTCTGATTCTGAGATTGAACCCTGCCATTCATAGCAAGCTGATAAACAAAAGACACACATGTACCTCAGTGCATACACACACACCCAGTTCCACAAGTATACATATATATATTAAAAAAACATATGTAAAAATGGCACTTACTAGATCAGCTGGTGTATGACTGATCTATGGCAATCAAATAAGAAACAACATGAGCTGGAGTTTGTTCTTACATAGTTTTATTATGGACTTGCAAACTCTCAGCTGCACTGAGTTGAAGCCTGCCATGTTCCCTTCAAGATCCCTCCCAAATTACACACCAGGACAGCAGTTCACCTCTGCCAGGCTCACAAAAAAGACAAGCGGTGGAGAGAACCAGGAAGGAGGCACATACCCTGTTGCTGCCTGCCAGAAAGAGCTGGAGGAGTACTTCACATGCCTGGCAGGCAGAAGCAAAGGGAATCATTCAGTCCTGTTAGCTGACCACAGTAGGTCAGGTATTGCTGCAAGTAAATACTTGCCTGTGGGGCAGGCATTTGTAGCCCAGGCCCTGAGGGATGGAGGTGCATAGGGGAGCCAGCCTGGAATGGGAACATAAGGTAACAGAGGCAAGAGAGACTAGGAGATAAGCAGGAAAGATTGGGGGCAGGGAAGAGAAGGGAGAAATACAGTGACAGTAAAATATATCAGACAAATCAAAGAACAGAGAGAACACAAAATAAAAAAATCAGTGAGGACAAGTATCTCTCCTATCTGGCTACTTCAGAGCTGAAAACAAAAACCCAAACCAAACAGTATTGAGGGACTGAAAACTAGAAAAATAAGGGAGTAGAGAAACCTTTGGTGCAGAGTGAAACATAACAGCAGAAAACAGAGTGCTTGAGTACTGAGGGGGGCTTCTGCCACCTCTCAAGAGTGGCATTAGGCATGAATTCCCACATTAACATCTACATCTGACTGGAAAAGACAAGAGCTCAAGTTTTAATGGCCTTGTACTCCTGCAATGTTTCCAAATCTTCTAGATTACTCCTATTTCCAGCTGGAGAAGCCCAGGCAAACTGGCATGTGGTATTTATACAGAAGGGAGGAGGAAGTAGAAGAGAAGAATCCTTGTGAAACAGGGTTGCCACACCCAGGCACACACCTGCTTCCACACTTCTCCCTATGGTTTGGCCACCAGCTGGGAAACAAACTAAGCTACAAGTTCCTTACTCCTTTCCTCCTGCTGCAATCCACCAGTACAAGACAAAGCAACGTTACTCTTGAATCAGAGATCGGTGCAAATGATGAGCTTTCCCTCCCTTTTGTTTGATACAATTTAGCTGCTACAGTCAGGGGCATCCTCAACATAGCAAGTACTGCAGAGTGCTTATAGAGGGGCAGCTAGATTATAGCAATCATCTGAAAAGGGGAAGAGAACATCTTGAGATGAGTGCAAGCCTGCCAATGCCAAGATATTTGTTGTTGCCTTATCAGCAGATCAGCTGATGATACAGCAGTTGTAACTGCCAGCTGTTCCTTTAACAAAGATGCTCATGAGTGCAGCATATAAATACAACAGTGGTCTCCAGTACTCACCTGCAGCCTTCAGCAGCAATGGAACTCTCACATGGAGAACAAGGGCCACTTACAGTCTTCATGGTGCTCCCCTTGGGCTCTCCAGGTGTTTGAGGTTACAGTTGCATTCCCCAAATTTACAGCATCTACCAGCTGTTACCCTGGGAGTAAGTTGAAGACACATCTGGGATCCAAATGAACGTCACTAAATCAAACAATTCCCTAATTATAGGGGCTACACAAAAAAGAATTTAATGACCTTGTTACATTATCATATTAAAAAGAACACAGCCTTTCCCAACAGGAATGAAAGCTACTTACGAAATCAGTCTGCCTATTATTCCAATGGAGACTGCCCTTGCAGGCTGCCAGTGGGCTAATGACAGCCACTGCCCTCTGCACCTCCCCCTGGGGAAACTGTCAAAACTGAGCAATGCAGAGGTGAAGCTGTATGGAGGCCTTCAGGACATGGATGGGTTCTCCTAGCTGACACCCCCAAGCACCAAGTCCTCTCGTCCTGTTAGATGAAGCAGAAGCAAATCCATTGCCTGTGTAAATTGTCCCCGAGGTGAAGGTGGGAGAGTGGTCCCTTCTCGATACCGCTCCATTCACACTGCTGCCTACTGAGCCAGTGACAGCTACGCTGTTCACATGCACATTTACAGTCAATTAATTTCCCACATGACTTTTGAGCCAAAACCCATTCCTGGAAGGGAAGGAACTGCTGCTCTGACTTGGACGTAAAGAACCAGAATGGAGACAAAGGAGATAATGTTTTTCTGGTCCTGCTCAGACTCAGTCATCAAATTTTAGACAATATTGCCATTAAACAACTGAGAAATAAATTTGTAGCTTACCCCAGACTCACAGAAAGTAAGACCCTCTGTTTTTCAAATATCTGTGATTGTAAAGTTAAGTGTGGACAGTGGAAAGAGGAGTGTTGAAGATACCAGACCAATTAAGTGCTGATTTTTAAAAAGAGGAAGAGGTAAAGGACTCACTACAACTTAAAAAATGTTAAAAAAAGCAGTGAAAAGAGCGAAGAGTTCACTTAGCAAGTAATCACTGATAGCAAGGGCCTAACGTAACATTTTGCCTGGGCCATTTCTAACCAGGAATGATGCATGGGTAGCTACTTCCTTCACTACAGCTGCTGAGTCTTGCCCTGTAATTGTAAGAGCAAAGAATTTTCTACAAATTGATAAACTGCACTATATTAGAGCAAATGGTTTTAAAGGGGTAATACGCAGGGATAGGAGATACCAGCAAGCAGACAGAAAAATTTTCTCTGGGTTGAGAAAGTGACCTTGGTGGACAGGCACAGCCACAGCCTCCATACTTTAACAGTTGCCTTATATGTGCTTTATGTGTGGTACTTGGCACTATATTTGGATGCAAAGAGAACATGCTATGCATTGTGCATCTACAGCTTGAGAGGAGAGCGAACATCAGAGCTGATGAACAATACCAATATATATTTCACAACCATCATACCAAAAAAGGCATACTGTAATGCTTTCAAATAATTTTTAAAAGTGCTATGAAAGTTTCCGATAGATGTGCACTAGTGATATTATGAAAAGGGGAAGAGGAGGGACAGGGAATAGGAGGACTTTGGGTGCAGCACATCTCTCTGTTCTTGTGCTGACCGCTGCTTTGCTCCTCAAAGCTGCCTCTAGGAGAAGGAGGCCACCCTCTAAATTGCTGGTTCAGTGTGAAAGCAGGAGACCTACAGCACTGAGACCATTGTCACTCTCACACCCAGTATCAGCTGAGCAGCTGGACACCTGGCAGCTTAACGAACACCCAAAGCACAGGGAGGGCTTTTAAGGAAGAGGGACTCTCCTAGCTGCAGGCACATTAAGGGCATGTTATAAACTGGATTCCTGCATAGCTCTGCAACTCTTAGAACTGCAGTATTGACGTGGTATCCAGTAATGCCCAGCGGTTGCTTCCTCATCGCAACAGCAGCTGTGTTTTCTGCAAGAGGAATGGTAACTAAAAATAATCTGGCTTTGACTTCCTCTTTCTAACACTCCAGTCTCTTTTAAAAAGATTTTTTTATTCTCCCAGAAACAGCAAGGAGAATGTAACAGACAAAACCAGAATGGTCACCTGCACAAAGAGAACAGCAGCATTAGAAAGCTCAGAGAACAGTAGGAAACTACAATAAAGATCAGGGACACCAAGAAAAAAAAATTAAAAAAAATGTTACAGTTCTGAGCAACATCCTCCAAATTCCCTTTCACACTTTCAGTGAGCTTTCTGTTAGGCCTCTACTTGTATGAACCAGTTAGCGGTGCTGATCAAAAGGGGAATACAATCTGGATGTTGCTGAATGCAATTCATTTGCTCATTAAAACATATTAAAAGAAAGAACGGTGCTCAGCAAGCAGCTTCTCCTTCCTCTCCCTGAATCCTGTCCCCACTTGGCAGAAAGCACCACCCTCTTACCTTCTCCCTTCTCAGCTGCACCCCCTCACCATTAACTCCCATACCATTTCCACTTTCACCATACTCTCCTGCTTATTTCTTACTTCCTGGTTCCTTTCCTCAGCCTCACTGATACAACTTCACATCCCAATTTCAGGGGTCATCACAAACCTCTGTGGGCCAGAGAAGATGGTAAGCCCAGAAAGTGCTTAGAACCATCTGTGGGCTATCTCCCAGACATTCTGGGGAAATCACCCTGCTGTACCAGGGCCAGTACAGCACCTCTGCACCACTGACAGCTCTAGAAAAGGATAAGAGAAATACAGATGTTGCTGGTGAACTGTGACCAGGGCTTCTCCTTTAGCAGTATATAACACTAGATAAGAAAAAGTAAAAATAATGAAATCTTTAAATATCTTGGTAGGTGGTGTTAAAAGTAATCACAAGAACATAGAATATTAAGTAGGTTTTGGTACCTTTTTAATGGGAAAATGGAGAAAAACAGGACCTCAAATATACCACAACAAAGAAACAGAGAAAGTAAAAGATCTGTAAACTGAATCCAAACATAAGCAATGCTTTATTGGGATATAGCAAGCAACCTATCAAATAGGGAACTGGTACAAACAGATTGAACAAGACTCTCTTTTAACAGAGATGTATGGTGACAAGACAGCTTCTTTCAGTTTTTAAAACAACTATTCAAACCGTTAAGTAAAGCATTAAAAAAAAAAAAAATCAACCATTACAACACCAATGACAGACAATATTAAAAATGTGCAGAATTTTACTCTTTTTACAAATTTCTGCATAATGTTAGAAAAAAGTTATCATAAATTAAAAAGGAATAAAATGAAGCTCTTTTTTTTTTTTTTGCAAAGCAACACAAACTTTTAAAAACCAACTATACTTTACATAGAACTACTATTAAAAACAGGTGAAAACAAGCTGAAAATTTAAAGGACAGCAAAAAATACACAACCCAGTTTCACCTGTCAGCAACGCCTTCTGCTATCGAAGGGGTTATGTTAGTTGTATGTACAGCTTTAAACATTGCAGCATACCACGAGTAAACCTTAATAAGGTCAAAATAGGACCCTCTGCAAAAAAGGGTGAGTTGGCAAGTGTTAGTCCCATCCTAAAATTATAAGTAGCAATAAATTTAGTAGGTCTTTACTGTAAACCAAAACCTACTTTAGTTGGTTTCTCTCTCCCAAACATGAATGTAAACTTTATTTGAGATAGGGGGTTTTTTTGGTATTTTAATTCATGAAACCAAGAACATGTCTGGCTCAAAAATGAGAATGACATACCTCCCTTTTGTTCTGGACACAGTGATGTAGCTATCTCAACATGCTCATTGACACTTCCTAAAAGAGAAAATCATTATCTACTATGTAAAAAATACACACCACCTCTCTCAGTTCAGACTCAGTATATAGTATATTGCCAACTCTATCCAATAGGATATATACTGTAATTTGGTTTAAATTCTTAATAGATATATTCTCTCTTTACAAAGTTCCATCACATGAAACCAAATTGCTTATTTATTATTTGAGGCACAACATGACCCCAATTAGACAATTCGCTATAAAGAGTTGTTCTTTAGATGTTGTGTCTGTAGAGGTTTTACGTGATATTCATAGATTTTCAGCGCAGGCCCCAGTTTTAATGAAAGTCCAGTCAGTACATCATTTCTTGTCATCAACAGTAATGATTTGCCATCAATTTCCTATAAGAAGAATTAAAGAATTGATAAAGACAAATGTACAAATCTAACAGATGAGAACAGTCATGCAACAAATGGAAGACTACTACAGAGGATCAATGAGAAAATAAGTAGTAGTCTTTATTTTCCTGAAACTATGTTTATAGCTGCTAAATTCTGCTGTCTGCTTTTCAAGTGCTCACCTGCGCCGACTACGGCATAAATACTATTTAGTCAAGCACAAAACCCAAATAAGCCTGATTTCAAAATTTCCACCTTGTAAATATGTTTCAGATTAATAGGTACATATGCAGATTGCCTAGTTATCAGCCATTAAGGGAAGGATACTCTTAAAAAGAAGGCTTATGAAGTGCACTTCTGAAAAATTACCATTAACAATGATATACAAGTTTGGACTAGTCAGTATCTACTAATAACTTCCAGTGCCTTCTTTAAAGGGCCAGCCTTCCCACGTGTCCGAGGGTGGGGTGGGGCACAGCAAGTAAACTAAAACAACCCCCCCCTGCAATCAGAAATTTTAGAAGGGCCTAACTGTGGAGCTCAACACTCTGAGGGAACTTCTCTTCCTCCACTTACAACGGAAGAGGCTAAAACCAGCAACAGGTCTCAACAGCTTAGGTCTCAACAACCTGTACTTGTTCCTGCTTAAAATTCCCACTTTTAAATCACAGATATGCTTGGGGTTTTTTTTCCTCTCAAAATTTGGCTTTCTGACCTACTTAGATTAGAAATCCTGTAGGCTTTCCCACCTCAAAACCTTGTTGTATGTTTGAAAACTACCTGATTTTTCAAAGGTCAAAATGGAAGAGAAAGAATCCACATCTCTCAACTCCCATCTCCATTTTAGACATGGGACCATCCTTTTCTTTACACATACCTACAGTTCAGCCACACTGCACTATTCAGGAAACAGGAGCTATAGCTACGCAACAATGCATTGACTGGTGTCTTGCAACACAGCCAGACTTCCCAAGGTCATCGTAGCCCAAAGTAGTATATAGTCTTATGGCATTCTCCTGCACTGGACTTCACTCTGCTGTTGCATTCTTTTTTTACTTTTAATTAAAAATTTTAAAAAACAGTGTTAAATGTTGAGTTTGTTATCAATAGCCAACAACCAGTGTAAATGCTAGCTTATATTGTTGTTGTCCATGATAATGTTGCCAAAATTTTGTATTTTTATAAATATTATAAACATCACACATAATTTATCCCACTGCAGCATCTTCCTTAGAAATATTAAATGTTGTCTTGGAAATGTCAGAGATCCCATCCTTGATTACAGCTCAATGTGAAAACAGGAAGACTTACATTAGAGTTCAGCATGAATTTCTCCAGGCTGATCTCTCTTTTGATATGATAAAGTTTATAAATACAAAATATATGGACAAATACAACATAGTCCAGGATCAGCTGAAAGCAGAATTTCTTTAAAATCTCCCCAAGAGATATGACTGCTAATCCCTAACAGGAATGCAATGTAACAGTATTTCTAAAAGAAAAAGTTTCCAATAACTTTTTATTCAATTATAGCAGGTGCCTCTTTCCAATTACTGTTGAGAATGTTAATGGTTAAAACCAGTTTCTATCCTCTCTTTTCCATTTGTCACAATTCTTTCTGGGGGAATTTTGACACCAGTTATTATTTTGCTCATTGCTATGACTGATCTGAAGTTGCCTTTTCTGCTGCTGTTCAACAATGCTATGAAGGAAGAACAGCCTCCAGCTTGGGAGGATCCAAATGAAGTGAATTGAGTACCTGGAACAGGAGAAACTCCAAGAATAGGAAGATAGCATCTATTCCTTTCCCTTCTCCTTCCACAGTGTTTCCTGTGGATTCTAGAAATGTTGGTAACTACTAAGGCTTCCACTGAATATCAAATTGATTCTCTAAACATATCTGGGTAGAAGTGAGCAATTATGTATTCAGAATTCAAGTGGTTTATATCTTTGTGTGTATTGTAAGCTTTACCTCTTCCACTTGTTTTTAGTTTTCCACTTAAACCTGCTTCTGTAGATTTGTCGTAGTCATTCCATTTTTTGGCACCAGGTAAGATTTTGAATGCTTTGGTGACTTCTCTGAATTTCTTTTCTGTGTCTCCTCTATTTTCTGGATTTTTTTTCAGGATGCAACTTCCATGTATGCCTTTTTAATGTCATCTGCAGAGGCACCCCTCTGCACAACTAGAGGTAATAGTAATTTTCCACTGTGCCAGGATGACCTCAGCAGCAATAGCATATTGTCTTCAGCAAATTACCAGAGGACCAGTTAAGCCTCAAGTTCTCCCAGCACTCCTTCGCCAAGTCACTGAGGACTGCAAAGATTTACAGTACAGCTAACATGAAAGCATGTCAGCCAGCATGCTCTTCCATGCCATGGCTCTGCTAGAAGGCAGCAGTGGACACAAGCTAGCATCAAATCCCATTTTCCCTTCTGGTAAGGCATTGCAGTGAGGCCACCAAACTATCATTGGGTTACTTGGGCTTATCTGGCTATCGCAATACTAATGGTTAAGAAGCCACACGAGCAATAAAAAAGGTCAGGCATGGCGCTATCACGTCTCGAGACACAGCAAACAGCTTCAGTCTTTGAGTGAGCCACGGCCCCCCTGGTCCCGAGGCTCCTAGAGAAAGCAGGCAGAAGTTCTTTGAGGGTGTTCACACCCTCATCCTGCATCTGGCCTGCCTCTCTCTTTAGTTATCCTGTGCCCCCAACTTCTTAGCTTGTCTGATTTGCTTGCTGATGTTAATTTTTTTCATTATTGGGCAACATCTTTCAGTGGAATCTGTTTTCATCAGTGAACTCTTTTGACTTGCTGACATCAGTGGAACTCCAGGAAGGAATAATGTATAATCATCATACAATCATCACTTCATACTAGCACTTACAATACAGTTTTAATAAAACATTCCGCAGTCCCTAAAATGTCTTCCCGTTTTCCTTAAAATGTTGTAAGAAAAATTCAGGTCTTAAAAATTCTTTGAGTCACTTGCTTTGGGTGAGTCCAGGTGTATTCAGATTCATCAAAAGAAAGTGTGGACTCAGTTACTGTTGTGTAAAAGCTGAATGTAATAATAGATCTCATGATTATATTCTCAGCTATGGATGTTTTGTACGGGAACCATTGTGCTACCCCTACTGAAGCAGTTCAGTGGAACACAATTTCCCAGTGTTGTAGGTGAAACAGAATACTTTCCTCTACCATTTACAATCTCATTCCCCTTCCAGTACATATTCAGGGCAGTAGCAGATCAAATGAATTTAGGTTTCTGGGGCCCAGGGAAGCTGCAGTACAAGTGGCAGAGAAAAACAGAGATGGCCAGAGCTTCAGCTGCATGCCTGGTGACTCTATAGACAGAGGATGGCTAAGGGTTCAAAGTGAACCTGACTGCACTGCCACACCTGGAAGGTCTGGGAGATCCTGATAACAGATACCATAAGTACACAGAGTTAAAATGAGTGGCTAGTAAACAGTGTAGAGGAACCAGACCACCACCACCGGTAAGAGGTTAAGAACACGGTTGTTCCTGGGGCTGTTCCTGGTGCAGACAGGGAATGGACTGGCAAAGTTGGCATGGAGAACCAGGCACTTGCTGCTTCTCATGCTGCTAAGGGAATGGAGGGAGAACGAAGTGGCAATGACTTCTGCTGTGAGTGTCCATCCCACATCTCCTGGACACATCCTGGTGGCAGCTGTCAGCCTTTCCCTCCAAGGCTTTGGCATAAAGTGAAGTTGGCAGGAGAATCTCAGCCACGTTTCTGCCCATGGCTATCCTAGCAGAGCCTTGGCAACACATTGCTAAAAAGCAGCTTACTTCAGCTATCCTCCTGAAGCCACTTGCCCTCACTGCAGAATACTAATAAAACCTTTACACTCCACTTCTATGCTGCTCTCCGTCAGGCTGTTGCAAATTGCTTTGCCAAAACTCATGAGTTAGCCTCACCTTGCTGCTGCAAGATCAGTAGTAATTACTGCAGTATTATTGACAAGCTGGCTGAGGTGCAGAGAGGTTAAGATATTTGATGAAAGTCAGAGGTATCTGTCAGTATAAGGAAAAAAACTCCCAGAGGCCACAATTACTTTTGTCTGTGTGTGGTTTTTTAAGCCACATTTCCAGAGTTGTTGAGGAGACACAGATGCTGGTATTTTTTTGCCTGTTTACTCATCTTCAAATTCTGAAAATTTAGTAGCAGCTGCAGAAAGAGCCCTTCTCTGCACCCTGCCAGAGAATTACCCAACACCAGGCTTTTCACCCCTAAGAACAAAGAGGTAAATTTAGATACTTGGTTACACTCATCAGTTACAATCAGATGGGATTTCACTGTCCAGGTCTGAAGGTCAGCAAGTGTAACATGACCAACAGTAACATTATTTCACATTAGATGTACAGTTTCCCTGCAAAGCTGCCAGTAACTTGCACTGCCTCAGTGCCTTGGAAGGTCAAGCCATCTATTTTGATAACTAAATACAAGTGTTGGTAACTAATTTCCTGGTAGTTGCACACAAACCTATAGACCTATCAAGGAAGGTGCTGAACTGACAATCTGGAGATGCAAGTTCCTTCTCTAGGGAACAGGTGGGCTCTAGGCCAAGTAAGCCAACTTCCCTATCCTGCCCCGCTAATACACCTTACCAGTGGAATGATAGGTAAGTTACAACGGGCCATATGACTGTTAAGCTCTTTGCTGATCAAATCTACCAAAAGGAGCCATCCATTAGCATCAGCAGTTACAAGGCCCAGAAATGAAGACCCAACATCTTTCTCAGACTGAGCCCTACAAACATGCTGCTCCTGTGCCTAAAAATCTTTTTCCCCTTTATTGCCAACTTGTCCTTTCCCTGTTCACTTGCACTGCCAAGTTTAATGCAACACAGCAGTTGCTTTTTCACCCTAGGTCTTCAAAAGCAACTTGCTTCTTAGGAGTCCTGGATTTTATAAATACTCATGAGTGTATTTGCACAGTACACCAAGGAAGAAGGGAACTACCATTCACATTTTAAATAACAAGACAGTGAAACTGGGTGGGTTATATAGGGAGACTGAGTCCGAGCTGAAAAATTTGTTTAGACTCCTCACCTTTGTTTTAAGCAAACTCCAAGCCATTATCCACACCTTGTAGAACAATATTATTACTCAAAGATCATAGTCCCATGGATTTTCACCCAATGACAGACTCAAATACCCTCATTAATGTGGGATTTTCACTCCCATTTAACAGCATATAACCAGGTCTATGGCAAAAATGTGCAACATGAGAAACTGGTGGCAGTCAAAAGGTGTTTCCTAACAGATTTACCTGTTCTTGAAAAGCATTGGCTTGTTCTTCAAATCCAGCTGTTCTGAAATAATTCACAACATCGGTAACAGCCCAGTCAGCAGGATCCGGAGGTCTCCCGTTCTCTACTGAACTGCAAAGTGCAAATCCAGACAAGTAATCACTAAACGTGTGCAGAAGGTCTGCTGCTTCTCTGTGCATAACCCATGTACATCTCCTCCTTCCTTGTTTCTCCAGGAAAAATACCCTTTGACACACCTCCCCCCGCCCTGATACAGAACAGTCACTCCTGTTCTCCTCCATTTCAAAGACCTGATGCTGGGGACAAATGAGGTACCTCCCTTCAGAAAAGAAGAAAGTATATGAATCTTCCTATCAGCCAAAGGTAATCAGTCAGGATCTTTTCCTGCAAGTGTGCTGCCTTTGCAGTTGGAGAACAAAGACTACCATGACTGAGGTACCAAATCCTTGTCTTTCAAGACTGCAGCTTGTTTTCAGCTACCAAGTACTTATAAAGAATTGCAGTATGTGGATTATTCTTTTCCCAGATGAGACTGCGTTTCCTTGTAACATGGGTAGAAACTACTGGAAACCATCTTTACCTTGTAAAAAAAAAAAAAAAAAAAAAAAAAAAAGAGAGGCACCAATGATTGCACTAATTGCTCAATATAGAAAATTTCCCAAAATTGTTTCTCGGCTCATCTTTGGACAAATCTATGGACTTTTAAAATATCTATGAATTTGAGAAAACATCTGTTAAACACAATCAGAATGAATTCCTTCTGTGATTGACCTCAGGCAATTGCTTTCCACAGTAGCAAAACCAACCAAACATTCATATTACTATCCTTATCCTGCATTTCTTACTCTCAACCTGCCATCACCCTATCTCAGATAACTGTTGTGATTCTGCAATTTCTTGGTAAAAAAGACACAGCGAGCTTGATTGCCTTTCCTGTAGCAATTTAGGAGGATGAAGAGCAAGACATCAAAAGAAAGAACTTCTTTAACATGTTTCTCCAACTAGAAGTCCCAAAGTTCATCCCAGACATTTTCCACTGTTCTGTGTGCTTAACCATAATGCTAATGAAGAAATATTGAAAATGTACAGATCAGGGCAGATGTCAGAATCCTGTCCATTTCAGGTTCTGAAGCTTAGAGGCAGGACTTTGATTTTTCAACAGCACCAGCTGGAAAAGAAACACAGATTATACTCTCCTGAAAGCATTTTTGTTCTGTCCTTCAAATTTTTCTTTTCCAACCGTCACTGCCTCTGCCTTGCCTAGACTTGTATGCCTTTCAGCAAAATAACTGAGTGAATCAAGGGCCAACCATTTTTCCAACCAGCCATGAAGACAAGTGAACAGAATCACATATAATGCCTTCCATCACTGTTTCCACAACATCCCAACTTCTACAACTAGGTGAGCCCTGGGAAGGAGGACTCACAAACACAGTGATTTCTGCTTCTCCCCTAACTCTTGGAACGTACCTGTTAATATGGCAAGAAAATTCTGGCTCTAGGGACTCACCCTGCAACCTCAATACCACACTATATGCTGCCCTTCTAAACTTCTAAAAACTTCTAAAAGCAGTTTCTTTCACTTATCCCATGGAATATATACATATCTCAGAGCAATGAGCAAAGGGCCAGAGTTTCTTACTTTTGTTCATCAAGTAATGACTGAATTCATGAATCGCTTCACTGATTGTGATTACACAGAAAGGCAACACTCAGCAAAATTGAAAATGAGACTATCTGGCCTTATCAGAGCTACACTTTTTTTTTTTTTTTTTTAATCAAAGAATGCCTTTCAATTAAGATTTGTGGTGCTGTGCACACTCTGAGGCTTAAGAAGTAAAACGTGAAAAGCACCACACAAAACCTATACATATTTGTAAAAGCAGCATTTGAAGAATTATATTTAAATCTTTGCATTTTCTCTAAGACATCGAGTATCTCTTTCAATGACTCATCTTCTACTTAGAATTAGAATAAATAAACCAACCCCCAACAACTCAATATTTAAAAAAAACCCCAAAACCAGAAAAAAATCCTAAAAAGTATTGAATATAATTCTTCCTAAAAAGCAAATAAAAGATTCAGTCTCTAAAAATACCTCTTAACTGTATTTTGCTTACTTCCCCAAACACTTTAATTTCAAGATAAATATGGTCCCAAACCCTCCTTCCCACAATTTTTTATTTCAGCCCAGGTGTATTAGTTCTTCACGTAGCTCTTTTTTTACTGCTGGGGAACTACAACTTGGTCCAGCCTCATCCCAAGCTCAACTGTGATGACTTCAGGGGCTCTACCTTAGTCATTAACTAATCACAGGAAATAATTGCATGTTCCTGCCTCAAGGAAGAGCATCATGCTGGACCTCAAGTGGAGCCAGTTTCCACAGCTACAGCTGCAGAAGACTCAAAGGCATGTGGCAGACAGTTGGAAGCTGGCTGGATTTTAACCCACCTACCCACACAGATGCCCAATTGGCTTCTAGACTTTAACAGTCTCCTCCTTGCCCTGCTGTTGCACATGGCTCTATTTTTTAGACATGAAAAGGGAATATGTAACAGCCATGGCTTAACCACACACTGGTTTATGCCAGACATCCTGGATGCTGTAAAATCTTAAGAAGACTAGCATTTTAGGCTTTGTAATGAGGTACTAGATGCATTGATAATGAATAAAGAATAGGCTTGTCTGCTTTCCGCCACTGTCCCTGTGCCTTTATTGCCATCATGTGGTAGAAGAAGCAAGCCCTGAAAGGATATAGCTGTGAACAAACAGATTTTATCCAAGCTATTTATAACCACTTCAAGAAAGTGCCAAATACTTCCTTTGTAGATATACGCACATACATACTGTATACACTCATTTAGAAACCACAGCACCTGATCAGTTTAATTACAATCCCCATCAGTTTTAAAAAGCTACCTTCACAATAAGTAGTTGAGCCTTTATCACCTAAGCCTCAGCAGAAAACGATTAAACAAACTGTCCTTGCTTTGACTGCCTCCCTTCTCCTCCCACCACAGAGTCCTCTTTGTAGAAGTAAGACTGCCAACTGAAGGTGGCTTCTGAGGGACATACACTATATAATCTATTCACAGTCACTGAAAAGGAAAATGCATTTTATGTTGGTGTGGTGTAACCAGTGCCTCAAGTAAAGGGGGAGCATGCTGATTTTAATGGCTGCCATCAGATCTTTTGATGCTGTGTCATGATCAGTTGTTTTATCAGCATCCTGAAGTGACCATTATTATTACTATTATTATTATTACTCTAGTACCTGGGAGCCTAAGCATTGTCAAGTTTTCTTGGAAGGCTTATGGAAAAGAGATCTGAAAGAGAAGAATGAGGTGCAGCTTTCCTGAAACATTGCAGTTTGAGAGGACAGACTAAGGACTCTCCCTAGTACCTTTCTTTCTTTCTTTTTTTTAATATATCCATATCTATGTGTATATATATATATCTATCTCAGCACGACTTCTATAACCCTAAAGCAGCAAGGCCAAATTTTTTTCACACAGAACTCCACTTCTCAGATCATAACTTCATTCAGAATTGCTAGTCCTAATCTAAGAATTGCTGACCTTTGAGGATATGGAAATGCCTCCAAAATGGATCCTATCCCTTAGCCTGCAGTCTACCACACTAAAGAAAATTGTATAGCAGTGCACACCACATCTCCGTCTTATTCCCACCCTAGGTCTGAAGTAAAACCCCAGCAGTTTAGGGCTTCTCCAGCAAACAGCTTAAAATAACTGTTCCAGGAGAGAACTGACACCAAAGACATATGCTGCTGCTACTACTCCTCAGCTCTAGATGGCTGGGCAGTCAGCAGAAAAGGGCATATGTCTCTCTGAATGAGACAGAGAAGAGACTTCCACACAGGACACTTTTCTCCATCAGGCACCGGTTCTTCAAAAGCCACTAGCAGACAGGTGAGCCGAGGTAGAGTATTGGTTACAGTGCTACCACTTGTTTTAGTCTCTGGCTGAGGAGAAATCAATGGAGAAAGGTATACCCCTAACTTCAAGTTACTAGCATCGACATCTCTCCATTGCTGTACAGTCCTCCCACACAACACTTTTAATCAATTCAGTGCCTAAGACTCTTCTATTTTGAAGTTGAAATACAGTAAAAGTAATCGAGAACAGGGAAGGTTTGAAATGAGCAAAGATGGAGGTGCCCACCATTGCCAACCACGTTAAGTCAAAGGAAAACTACAATCAAAATCCATGTGCTGTCTACATAATCTGAACACTATGGATTCACTTACTTTTTGACATCCAGAGAGCCATTTTCCTTGTTTTCCATGTCAACAGTTAGCATGGGGAGGATAGAGGTTTCTTTTACTTCAGCAACTGATCAATAGGGGGGAAAAAAGCTGTGTTTAATCATTGGTAGTATGAAAAGAGCAGCATAACGTAACAGAAACAAGCATTCTACAGGGACACAACCATGTTTCAACCTGAGAGCAAAGGTGCTGTCAAAGGCTGCTTTCCTCAGAAGCCTGGAAAAGCTGGTAATAGCTAACGAACCAGGAAAAGCTGACCTGTGCTTCCAACACAAAAAAACCACGTAATGTCTGAAAATCAAGGAAAGTAACGTTACATTTGATCCTTTCTGAAACTAATAAAATTTTGATCAAACTATATATTCATACACATAGAGATTGACCTGCAATATATAGCTAGATATCAAGAGAGCTTATTATGCCTTCAGTCGTCCTGCTATAAAGAGGATCCAAACGGACATATGATCTTATCCCTAGAAAGGTTTTGAAATTCGTAGCCTTGTTTTACAAATTGGGAATCTGGGAAATGGATGAGCACGAAGTGACTTATAACCATCTCACACATAAAGCTGATAAGCAGAGTTACTCATTGATCACCAAACTCCTGAGGCCTAGATCAGTATCTTATCTATAAGACCATCCTTCCTGCACCAGCAGAACTTCTTCTATAGGTATGGTGTACTGAACTCTGAAATGGAAAGGAGCACACGAAGGACACAGGAAAAAAATCCAGTTTGTTTCCCTCCTCGCAGCATGCTGGAATACTTTCACCACACAGCTTTTTCCACCACTCCACGAAACACGCAGAAATGACCCGACCGTTTTTTTCCCTGTTCTCAAGTAAGCCATTTCTATTTCAGAGAGCACCAAAGAACTGACCAAGGACTCAGGATGTTATTGCTGTAGCATTAATGGATGCCAGTGAAATGTCACAGAGCTCTGGGGAAGTACAGAACAGGGAAATCACGCTCTTCAGCTAAAACTTTGCAAAAATGGAGTATAGCAATTAATACTGATGTTAAAAAAAAAAAGAAAAAAGAAAAAAAAAGAGACCCTTTATTATACAGCTAGCAGCATGTAAAGCACCAAGAAAACAGTAACAAACTAATCGAAAAGATGCTTCTTCCTGTACCGCTGACCAAATAACTCAACGCATTCCCTCAAATCACTTCGTGGTTCACCTGAGGTGACTGCAAAACGACAACCGCACCAGCCTATCTGCGGAAGGTCCCCTCGCCCCGGCCGCGCAGGAGCCGGCAGCCACACCGGGCTCGGGGCAGGGCACCTTCCACGGAGCCCACGGCCCCGCGCAGCCACCCGGTCGCCGGGGGGCTCCCCTTCCCGCCCCCGGCGTGCGAGGAGACGGCTCCGCCGGGACTGTGTGACACGCGTTCACCATTTTACAAGCATCTCCGAAACCGTTCGCCAGGCAGCACTGCACCACATTGTCATTTTTTGGCTGGGGGGGGGTGGGGTGGGGGGGTGGGGGGGAAGTAAGACAGAAAAACCTACCTACGAGCAACTAAACCAAAGCATTGCTACAGGCTGCTCCGGAGCGGCGGAGCCCCCGGCTCCCGCCCCCCCCGCCGGCAGCGGGGCGCTCTGAGGCGGCTCAGTTTGACACCGGGCAGCAGCCCCGCCTGGCTCCCGGCCCGCGTGACGCGGCCGCCACACACGGCCCGCACCAACCGCCGCCCGCGTCATGGCGGACGTTTTAAAGGCGCAGCGCTGCACCGCCCCCCCCCCCCCCACCCCCCCGCCGGCGCGGTCAGGGGGCCCGGGGCGCCGCGGGGTCCCCCCGCCTGCCGCCCCCTTCCTCGCAAGCGCCCGCACCGCGGAGGCTCGGGAGGGCGCCCCGGGAAGTTTGTCGGGCTGGGAGCGGGGCCGGGGGGGGGGTGGGGGGGGAGCAGGGACCGCCGCCTCCGGGGAGCGGCGTCCCTCCGGCAGCGCTTACCTGCGGGGGAGCCGCGGGCAGGGCGGCGGGGGCAGCGCCGGTGCCGGAGGACTGCGGGCACGGGCGGCCGCGAACCCGCCCGCGGCACACGGCTGGAGAGGAGCACTCGGTGCCAGATTCATGACCCGAGTTTCTCGGGACCTCCTTGTAAACATTTCTACTCCTCCTACCAAATGGGGTCTGTGTAGTAGCCGTAAGGGGCGGGGGGGTCCGCAGATATTTTTTGAAGGATGCAGTAATGAGCCGAGGAAATTTTACACGAGGTGGGAAAGAGGAATAGCCAGATCTCGGAAAATTTATAAAGTGACATACAATTCATTTCTAGAATGAGTTTGTCAACTCGCAGGTGAATAGCAGACACTTGGCTTTCTCTGGAACTGGAGCATCACAGGCTCAAGGTGACAGCAAAGAGGAGCAACTGAGCACAGGACAGCAGGGCCACTGTGCCACCGCCACCGTGCCACCGCCAGAGAGGAGATGGAGACAGCGGTTCCTGGGCTCAGCTACGTCTCTTACTTGTGTAAGCGCCATACCTTATTTCACAAGGAGACCCACAGATACCCAAGGGATTCGCTGTACAGTAAGGTACAACTCAAAGTGCCTGCAAATGACTAAGTCTGGCCCACTGGCAATAAAATCTTGCCTGCAGAGATTAACACAAATGTTGGCAAGTTTCTCCAGCAATTGCAACTTTTTTTTTCTTTATTACACTACTTTTTAATTTCTTCTTCCAGATTTCCCTTGATTCAGGATGTTTTCTAATAGCATAGAAGCATTACACGGATGACACGCTGTTAGCACCAGGGAAATTAAGCAAGCAATACCAAGCAACCAACCAACGTGCCCTGCCTTCCCCACACACGGGCTTTGCAGACTTCCCCTCAGCACCAGGGCTGCGTCCCCACCACAACTCAGATGCTGTGACCTTTTGACCATCCTTAACAGTCTAGGTTAGTACAAATTTGTGAGATGTTTTACTTGCAGAATTTCCTTCTGAGTCAAACCACTCAAATTACACCCTTGCTGCTCACTGCGGGGCGAGGGGGACATTACAAGCTACCTGGGGATGCGTACAGAACCAGCTGGTGGCTTCAGCCTGATTTCTGCAGAGCAAGTCATGGCTCCGTGACACGAGTGCCCCAGCCGGCACTGATGGACAGAGCCTGCTGGCCAGCAGAGCAGGCACGCGGGGCTGTCCCAGCACCAGGCGTTTGTCTCACTCCCAGAAGAAGCTTACTGCATCCGGGCTGCGCTTGTGAACAGAGATCCGAGTCACCTAACTGCTAACCGGACGCAGTTACAAGCACTAAAATCACAGGAGAAGTGCAACGGACTGTAGACGTGACTTCTCCAGCCATTTTATTTTGCCTGACTTACATGCTGCCAAATAAATAACCAAAGCTCGCAAAAACTGTGCAAATAATGGGACTTGAGTATCGACATGAGCATTGAGAACAGAGAGCAGTGGGAGTCCTCACTGCTTTGGATTTTAAGTAAATGCAGATAAGCAAGTTAAATAGAGTATTAAACATACTGCACCCTAAAGAAAACCCTCTTCACTTCACATCCCAAAGCGTACTGTAAAATGTGGCATATTTGTGTTGGACAAGTAAGCCGCGCAAGGCAATTCATTCTTTTTTGTCTCTCAAGAAATAAGCATTCTAAATGAGGCCGTAATGAGTTTTCTGCATCAGCTGGTTTCTAACTTTGGTAATGAACTGACATTTGAGGATAGAAATATAAACCAGCTATTTTACTCACACTCTCCCCTTCCTTCCATCATGTTCTTCAATTAATCCTTAGAACATTTGAAGTGAGGCAGGCTCACACAGTGCGTGCGTTCCGTCTAGAAGACCTTGAACAGCAGAGAGAGGAATTTTAAGAAAATGGGCTGGGGAAAAATTCAATGTGGAATATGATCTGTGGTTTGTATTTTCATTCATTGGCCTAAGGTAATTTAATTAAAATGAGATTATGTCTGGAGGGAAACAAAGCAGGAAAGTGAATTAGACTTTTGTTTTACTATTTGCATTGTGCTTCTGGCAAAAACCGTTTCCAGGCCATGCAGGGAACAAAGTGAGACCAGGGTTGGTAGATCCAGGTTAGAGGATCAGCCCTGTGTGTTTCTGAACTCATGCTGTTACACAAGGAGAAACACGCAGAAGTCGGCGTAGATATTGAACACCAGTTGACCCTGTTTTCTGGGTCCCGGAAAATGCCAGTTTCCTACTGAAAAGCTATTAGTTTTTTTGTCCCTGGAAGTGACGGCAGGCCATGAAGGCAGAATGCATTGCGCGTGTGGCAAAGGAGAGCGTAGCACCCTGTTAGCTGTGCGGTGGGCACTGAATTTCAGCTCCCCCAGAGCAAAATAAAGCCCGTTAAACCTTTCTTATTCCAGTGCCCTGGATAAAAACACTTAAACGTCTTCATAGGGACAGTTAGGTGAGAGAAGTGAAGGACTTTTGTGTTTGACGCTGAGGGAAGCGAGGAAAGCTCCTCTGTGTAGACGAGCCTTACGCAGAGTAGAATGGATTAACATCCGTGTATGAAATACACATTTCTCTGTCAACGGCGACCGAGCGTGTCAGAGTTACCCACGGGCACAAAGGCAAGCGCCGGTGCCCGCACGGCGGGCTGTGGAGGGCAGCACCGACACCCCACCCCCCCCCCCCCGCGCCCCCTCACGCAGGGCGGGCCGCCCCTCAGCCGCCCCGGGCGCGAGGCGGCAGTAACGGCCGGAGGGGCCGTTTACCGCCCGCGCCCCGCCAGGCTGGCAGCCGCGGTGCCTGCTGGGAGCTGTAGTCTGTCAGAGGGCCGCCCGGCAGCGCTGCCTCGGGCCTGCGCACCCAGGGGCACCGGCGGTGGATGGGCCGGCATGCGGCTTTCGGAGCGGCTAGCTGCCGATGCGGGCTGAACGATAGCGTGGAATAAACGCTGGAAGGCGCTATGCTTTTCCTCTGGGTGTTCAGGGAGACGTTTCGAGGCTGGCACTGATCGTTTGTGGTTTCTGGCGGCCAGACTGGAAATGCGGCTCACCTCGAGAAAGAACGTAAACCGGAGAGAGCCAAGATGCTGAGAGATTTCATCCAGTCGTGACCAGTAGCCAGAAATCATCAACTCCTCTTAACGTGCAGCACTGGGGGCAGGGGAAACAGGCGGTTTTTAAGTAGTTCTTGTCACAGATGTGGAAGTGACACAGGTTTAAGACGACTGCTTGCCACCCCGACTGAATTAATTTATAGCCATTTCCCGTCTATTAATAACAGCAGTCTAAAAATCCCTTTTGCATCATTTCCTTCCTAGCAATACAGGACTAAAAAGGGACCTTCCAGGCCACGGAGTTTGATCTCCTGCCATCACAGGCAAAACCTCACACAACCACATCCGCATCCAGCGCTGCTTTTGAGCTCGTGAGGAATCTCACCCCACTCTGCCAGTCAGAAAGCCTGTGTCAAGCTCCCCTTTACTGGTGGTTAAGAACTTTTAATTTACGACTTGAAAAATGCAGGCACAGTGTATACCTATTTGTTCCTGCAGTAATATTGTTTAGTTTAATAGTTGACTGCTCTGATTCTCTGGTATTTACTTGCTTATATAGACTCAGCTGTCTGAACGACCATAGATAGCCCTTTTAGACTCTCTGGAATAAGCTCGGCATTGTCTGAGCTCATTTCCCCTTTCCTCTTTGTGTACACTCCCCTTCCAGGAGCAGACATTTGGAGCAAGGTACTCCAGCCCGTCCACGGAGTCCAGCAGTAAAGCTCTTCTCTTTGATTCCTGCCTTGGCCTGGAAGATCATCCAAAAGCCATGCTGTGTCTTCTTCACAGTCCCCTTCCAACCTGCCAGGGCTTTCTGTCTGGTTGAGCATTGTCATGTTGCTCTGAAGTTCTCCATAAAGCCTAGACAAAAGGCCAAAGATAGCACTGGTGTAAAGCAAGTGCAGAGGAAAGGAAGGCAGAAGACCTGTGGCAAGAATACAGCAGGGTGACTTGTACCAACATGGCATTCATTTCTAAGGCAATTAAGTTGAAGTGCGTGTTTAAGTACTAGGTCAGAGCACAAGAGCCAGTCAGCCTCGATTTATATTCCGTGCAGTTACCCGGGTATGCTCGTATAAGGTAAAATACAGGGTACATAGATCTGCAAAAAGTTTTGTAAAAGCTCTGGGTTTCAGGATCAATGCATGGGTTAAGAGCTCTGCAGGTGCACAGTGCCAAATCAGCAACACCGCTCCCTTGCTGCAAGCCTGGAGGGGAGGAGCACTGCTCGGATTTACTGACAAGGCAGTAATTAACAGGATGGCAAAGACCCTCTGTTTTGTCCGGATGGGGAGTCCCTTAAATCTTTGCTTTAGTATGGTAAGGTCCTTTATTATTTACACAATAAGCATTCTCCAACCTTTTTTTGTAATCATAGGAATCTCCAGTAAGACACTAAGAGTTGCACCCTCTTCACACCAGGCTAAAAAAGATTGTGTACAGCAGCTGACTACAATGCAAGGCAGTGGTACCTTTCTGCTTTTGCTTCCTCTGGTTTCCAAGAGTGAATTGCTTAAATAAATCTTCCTGCACGTGAATTATATCCACTTCACTGAGAATTTCCTGCCCTACTTATTTTGTTGTGCTCCTTGTTATTCTGGTAATTGCTCTATATTTAATAAAGCTACTGTCCAGACTTAAACCCTGGTTATATTAAAGCTTATACTTTATATAAAAAAAATCATTGTATAAAACACAACTCATTCTGCCCATATTAGCAGTAGTACCTGCCACATATTTGCCTAGCTTGTGATAATGTAGCAAAAAGCTTATAAAAAGTATTGGTGTGAAATACGAACACTGTAAAACAGAATCCAGCCTAATAAAAATATTTTATATAAATATGGCTCAGGCATCTCAGTGAAATAGCTGTTAAATTGATGGGAAATCTGAAAGGTAGCACTTTGGTTGTATGAAGTGAGGCAAATGAAAAAGCACAACATGCTGATGCACACAAGAATGGAAAAATACAGTTATAGACAGAAAAATGTCAATAAAACACAGGCAGAAATCTCAACTATATTTTAAACACTACATTAAGAAACTCGTGCTAGGTTTTTTCCCACTTTGCTGGGAAGCTTTTTTTCCCAGGAGTGAAGAACCTGCCTATCACTGAAAAACCATCAAAGGCCTGACTTCGATGCCTTGGCAGCCCAGTGACCCACGTGGTGACTAGCGGTGACAGTGCGATTCACAGGTGCTTTTGCTGCAGGGGAGGCAGGACCCCGACTCCTGCCGGAGAGCTTTCCCCTTCACCGGTCTCGGGGTCGGCACTGTACACTTCTGTTCCCCCTCCTCATTCTCCAGATGTATTTACAGGGGTGAGGCTGCCACCTTCTTAGTAACAAGACAGTCCTGGCTGTAAAGTTGACTTCCGATACCTTGCCAGGCTCCTGTATGAGCTGTTACTTCCCTGGGCGCTGTGCCTGGGAACTGGGCCCAGTACAGGCCGCTGTGGAAGCCAGCACACCTACGAGCGTGTGCAGCTCTCACACAACACCTTTTCAAGAGACAGAGATGACCCGCACCCAGACCGAGGGAACATCCATCATAGACACCTAGTCCACAAGCTGGAAAATGCTTTCCGTAGGGACAACTCCAAATACCTCCTCTGTTTCTACAATCCTAACTTAGGCGTTATTTTTACAATAGATAAGACTAATTGTCTAGTTGCCTCAGTAGCCACCTGACAGCGGGAATCAAAACATTCCAATGCAGTTGTACTGAGCTCTCCGTTTTCAATGTAGGGACATTAAGAGCTTCCTCCACACCTGCCCGTGAAGGTTTCTGCTCAATCCTACACAGACTGTCTGGCGTGTTGGGGATTACCCCTTAAAAGCACTGTTGTAACATTCTGACATCACCTTCCCATTAAGAGGTTTTCTTAGAAGTCAAGGTCAGCAAGATTCAGGTCCACATATACACTCAATAATGAAGCGGAGCAGAGGCTTAGTCACAAACTCACCTTGGTATCAGGAGTCCAGCCGATGGTTTTCTTAAAAAGAAATATCCTGAGCATGCACAGAGATCTACACAGCATTTGCGTAGTGGCAAGCTCTTGAAGGGCGTCCACCGTTGCTAACCAGAGCCTTTCTGGGGAACGATCATATTTCAGAGGTGTTTGGGCAGATCATTCAGTGAATTTCTAGGGCAGTGAATTTTTTTCACCAGATATCCAGTAGGCAGGCAGAGTTAGCCAGCAGCAGGCAGTTTTAGCCTGCTTTAGAAACATACAGGTTTCTAAGATTTGTTAAGCACCCATGTCCTGGTAAATACTGGTGTCTTCTTTACACATTACGGTTCCGGTATAACTGCCAGAACTGATACCAGCTGCGAAAGACATTTCTGCCATTGATCAGCCATGGAGGGTGCTGCTCCTCAGTCCACTGAAAGCACCACGGACCCAGAGAAGGGTGTTTTCCACAGCTCTCAGTCACTAGTGCCAGTGGCGGGGCTTACGGATTCTTCATTTGCTCACAGGCACTGAACTATGAGGAAACCAAAAGAAATTAGGCTTTGTGTGTAAATATGAAAAATCAAAGGAGGCACATGTTGTTTGGCAGACAGTGGTTGCCCAAACTAACACTGACTCCAAGAAAGGAACCACTGTTACAGCAGGGTAAGCGTTCCAGGCGCACATTAGATGACCCTTTTTCCCCCCTCTCTACTTTGATACAAAACAAAACCAAACAGATATTCATATGTGAATATAAGCAGATGTGACATTAAGGTTATAACAGTTAAACTGACCTTTCAAAAATTTGCTCAGCTCTGAACAGGTTGATGAGGCTCTGATCAGATTGGCTCTCAAGAACATGTTTGTTGTAACTTTACTTTCTCTCCAGCTGCTCACATAATTCAGAAAACTATTGAACAATGTTTTTTGCCTTTAAACATTATAATTAGTAGAGGCACATCTAAATTTGATCAGCATCCAATTCTCTAAAAAAATATATATCCTCTCTACAACAAATACTATATATTTAATGAACCAGCTTAGAAGAACTTTTTTTTTTTTTTTTTTTTTTTTTGTGACAATCTTTGGCTAAAACCAGTGTACTTCTGAAGTTTCAAGTGCACATAATACAGAAATGTGATTGTATGCTATTAATACAGACCCTCCAGTTCTAGTCTCTAATGAAAATAGGATTTATCAGTCAGGGATTTTTAGTGGAATTTTCTTACAGCTTGTGCTATCATACATACTATGAATGAAATGCTTTTGTTCAAATTAATGTCAAAACCTCCTTTTTTGCTGATGCTGATATGAAAACCAGTTTAAAAATATTGCAAGTATTAATAATTGCCTCTAAAAGCATTTAAAGGCAAAATCTACTAACGCATAAACAACAAATAGTCATTGTTGGTATTGCATATGTTACGTGACATATTACGTGACTGGTACGGTCCAAATTTCTCATTCCCTACTGCTCTTAAATTATTTTCCAAGTCTCTTGTTCTTACTATGCTCTGCAGCTGACATTTCTTACACACTGTTCCATGCCATATAAATGTGCCATCTACTGGCAAAGCAATGCAACTAGAGCATTTCGTTCTGGAGAAGCTAGGTGAAGGTGGAATCGTGATTCATTTTAGTTTACAGTTTTTTGCAGTAATCTGGAACATAAAAAAAAAGTTCAAGAAAAGTCAAAGTTCTGTTAGTCAAGAAGTAGTTGCAGAATTAAAACCAGTTTAATAACTTCAGATGTCATACTAGGAATGCCCTAAAGTGTAACTTTGGGTTGTACAAATCCCAAGTAAAAAAGCATTTGTGTTGGTATTTCAAGTTTCCTTGTGTGGCTTTAAAAAAGACCAACTAATTTATGAGACTTCAGGGAATTATTTTTGCCCCAGCATTCACTGCAATACTTCTCTTGGCAGGAAACATACCTTGCAGCCAAGCCAGTCCCGGTCTGAAATTCCCTTCCAGAATGAGTGAGCTATGGGTGCTTTGGCGGTGGGAGGTGGCTCTCTGATGTGGATGTCCTCCTGGAGCCAAGTCCCTGGGTTATGTCCTAAACCACTGAACAGACACTTCTGACGTTCTGACAGAACCACACTCCTGACGTGAACTAATATGCCAAGATTAACAAACTGCATCACTGTATTATACATGTTACATCACGTAGCCCTTAGACTGATTCTGCCAGCATGGTCTTGTTCCTAGTACAACATACTGTTTTTACTAAGGCTACCTGCTCAGCTCCTCTCTTCTTTTTTCCCACCAGTAAGCAAGCCTGCCAGATGCATACTTCCCAATATATATCGTAAGGGAATAAAGGGAAATAAAGATAATGTATTTACTGGGGACACACATTATATGTTTTCTTTAGAGGGGCAGTTGAAATAGAGATTATTTTATAAACTCTGGGCATTTATGAAATAACCAAATATTGATTGCTTAACCTCAATTAACACACCTGTGAGACAGGTGAATTACATTGTTTTACTCATCTGAGGTGTTACCTATCATTAACAGAGTCCTGATGCCTAGATCCCCACTTTATGCAAACATCAAGTAGAAGGATGATGGTGAAGATGGAAGAAATTGAAAGGACATCCCAATCAAGCATTCATTTTGTTGGACTATTACTTAGATAACTATATATACATTCGAAGTAGCAATGTAGATACACAGTAAAGAGCAATACTTCCAGTAGAAGACAGTTCTTGTGATACTGCTGAGGAGACCAAAGCATTCACACACCACTAAATATAAATGAGAAACTGTTGGAATTTTTTTTTTTTAATTGAATCAAATTATCTTGGTGGTGGAAGAATTTCAGAAAGTTAATCAAGCCTTTCCAGCCCTCCAGTTTTCTCTTTATTGCCCTAATCACCAGTATTTATTCCTGGAAATGACTGGACACACTGAGGACATACCGCACTACGTGCCAGGCTGCTGAGACCTTGCTCCATTTGTGTCAATACACCTACAGCTGTGTCCTTTCCAATCTTCCATGGCATCTTGGAAGCAAAGGCAAAGGAAACAGTCTCTGACCTCTACCTCCCAGCAAAGGAAAACATCTGTTACTGTGGTTGTGGATGTATGAGAACAGATCACTGACCTCTGTCCTCAAAGTCCTTCCAACTAGAACAATCTTTTCATCCTGAAGAGCTTTTTGTGCTGCAACCATGTCCACGTGTTTGGCAAAGTGTTTTCTCTATCTTGTCCTTAGCAAAGGTGCCTCATCCTCAGATGGATTGCTTCTCCACACAAAGAGCAGAATTTGCAATTAGATACTAGATTGCTACTGTGTAATTATCAAAATCTAAATCCTGTAAACTGAGCACTAATAAGGAATGTGCAAGTTTGTCGCTGGGTCTTTCTTACATGCTTCACTGACTGTGAGCTAATGCCAATGAACACCACAAATACGTTGCTTTTAAAATTTTAAGCAAGGAGCCATGTAAACACAACTTTTAGAAATACATTTTTGCAAAAACATTTGCATTTGACCCTCTGAGGGAGGGAACAGGACAAGCAAACTGTAAGGATTCTAAAGGAAATTTTACTATCTTTGAAATAGACTATTGGGAACTCATCCTAATGATTTCATGGAAACCTCAAGCTGCTCTTATCCCACTGAGGTAGGAACCTTTTGTAGTAGTGAATTTTAATAATAAACTACATTTTCAATACATGCAAGTTTCCTTCAGGCAGGCATTCCTTTTCGTAGTATAAAAAAAAAAAAATAAAAAAAAAATTCCCCCCAAACCAACAAAAGGTCAAAATGTGACTAGACCTCAGATTTAATTCAAACTTTTATTCATCATCAAATTCAAAAGTTAGGAAGGGAAGCTATCTTGAGATCCTATCTTGCCCCAAGATACCTGTCTTATCCTTCTAAAAAACCCAATACTTTGTATAATTCCTATGTAAGATGACAAATACTATCTAGAAGACATTTAAACATCCTTGTGGAGCTCTAACCCTTTTACTGGAAGCGACCACTGCCCAGCCTGACATTAGACACTCATTTTACCCCTTCTGTCAGAGGCCTCAATTCAGTTGATTCCCCAAGCTCTCGATTAAAACATTTTTAAAACGTATGCAAGACCCACACTTGTAAAACTATGGTGGTCATGCAACTTTTTTTTTTTTTTTTTTTTTTTTTTTTTTTTTTTTGTCAAACACATCCAGATCAGCTATACACACCCCAGCTGGAGAATGGAATTGTCTTTCTATCAGTTTCTTCTGAAATGGTTCTCAAATTCTTATCTGGGATAAGTCCTCCTTACATGCAGCAAATTAATGTTTGAATGACACCTTCAAATCTGCTGCTCAACACGCTGTGTCTGCATGGGAGCTGTAGTAAAAGCAGAAGAGAATCCTTTTGCAGTTTCTTGGCTCAGCTTTGGAAAAGTACAAAGGTCTTTAAAACGGAATACAGCATTTGTACTACGAAACCAGTAAGAACACAAAACCACAGTCAGTAGGCGTACAGCAGCAGAAGCAAAGAGGCCGAAGCTCCACTCAGAAAGCAGGAAGAGGAGGAGGAGCTGCGTTACAGAGAGCAGGTACCAGAGCCTCTCCAAACACCACTTGCAGAAAAAGCCTCAAGACAGACAATGCGAAGACCATGAACAGTCTTTACTTCTATCAGTTGTTTCACAGCACAATGAGACAGAGCACAAAGTTTGTACAGCGGGATCTGCAGACAGTTTAAAAACAGGCAATTATCTTTAATAAAAAGCATCGAGGCTGAATGTGAAAATATGAAGACAAACAATACTGCAGCTAATGATCACCTTGCTTGCCTTTGAGTGTCTAAGAAGTCCAACTCACTGACTTCTCATAGTGCCTTTAATGTTCTCCACACCATCTTCTCCAAACACCCTAGTTAGTGTAAACCTTAATGGGTCCCAACTAATATGGGGAGTATGCTTCATAACCTTTTCCTCTTGCTTTCAAACCCTGTTCGCAGTGCGTGGGGAGATGCAATGACTCTTATACGACATTCTGATTCACAAAGAAGCAGCACAAGTGTTGTACATAATTTAATTTGCACTTCCGTATATAAATGTTTACTATATTGCACACTATTGCAGCACTTAAAAACATCTAATTATTTGCAAAAATTAGTAAAATACTTTAAAGGATTTAAAAATAAGGGTTTTAATGCAACTGACAAGATAATAAAAAAAGCAATTTACTTAATGAGATACAATCCTTTATGTTGGAAATGAAAGTTACATACAACTAGAGTACAATTAAAATATACCATATAGTTCAACACTTAATTCCTCAAATGTGTAAAATTAACAAGCTTCTACTGTCATAGATATACAATTTTTCCATATTGTGAAAAGGATTTTTCAAATTAAATACAGGTAACATAATATTCTGTAGTTATATTTTATGACTGTGTTTAAATGAGAGGGTTGTATAACACTCACATTGTCAAATGTACTCACTAATGCCTTGGAAATTGCACACTTCCCCTCCTTTTCCAAAATAGAATCTCATTTCCATACTGAAGTCTATTATGCCATATTGGAAAAGTATTTTACTTTCTAACAGGATTTTCATAAAATTAAAAAAATAGCATAATATCATGGCATTAAGATGACTTTTCCACTTATGCCCACGTAGAATTTTATCTGGATATCAGACAGACATGTCAGAACCAATTTCCTAGACTTTTGTCTTATTGTACACGCAAGATGAATGATTACAGTATTTTACAAAACAGAAAAATCTCTGAACCTTACTAGAATTATAAATGTAATGTTTAAAAATTAAAATCATAACAGAATCAAATTGTGATCTCCAACATTTATTAAAATCTTTTAAAGTTCATAAACGACAACAAAGTTACTGTAGAATTTATCGCATACAGCTAGCATACAGCAGCATGTCCTTGGTCTAAATGAAATACAAAAGATTTTAACATTTTCATACAAAGGATTTCTTTAAATTTATTAATGTGACGATATATCTTTGTTACATAAAATTTGCTACAGCAAAGTATCTTATACTTTTCTTGCACATATGTAAATATGGGTGGACAAAGACTGCATTCAGTGTCAGCCTCCTAATGACGTTGTGCAAAAATGCTCAACAACCTAAACATACAGAATGTTGGATGGTACATTTTATACTCTTTTGTAAAATGTCTACAAAGGCTTTTCTTAAAGGAGTGTCATACAGATTAAAAGGAAGGAATGCCAGTGGTTTATTTCCACTGACATTCAAACAAATACAATGGCTATGTATCAATATAGCTCTTTTTTTTTTTAAAAACAATTCATCCTTGTATGCATGTGAATTTATCGTAAAATATGAGTCTAGTTTAAACTGTTTAGATGTGCTGTTTTAAGACAGGTCACTGAGACAGCCAGAATCAAGTATACAAATAAAACTA
The DNA here is from genome assembly GCF_929443795.1 of Astur gentilis. Lineage (NCBI taxonomy): Eukaryota > Metazoa > Chordata > Aves > Accipitriformes > Accipitridae > Astur > Astur gentilis. Next base: position 16,608,145 of record NC_064887.1, on the reverse strand, counting down.
CTATGAATAAGTTTAAAAGCAACCCCCCAAAAAGTGCTGAGCCACTGATTATTAACATTGAAATAAATGTGTAAAAGTGCCCAAAGCTAGCACATGGTAGCAATATCTTTTAAGTCAGTTGGTGAGAGTATACAAAACATTATTAAGCCCAAATACTTGTATCTGTGTGACCATACATTCTGTCTGATTGAAAGAAAGTAGGTTAGAAATGAAGACACAACGCAACTAAAACCCAGCTGTTGCAATTTTTAAACTTTGTCTCTTTAGTTCGTGAATGAAGTGCTGTAATTAAAAAGAAAATGATTGTAGCAGTACTCCATCCTCAATTTACTAATATAGTATACCAGAATAAAAACTTGGCAATAACCTTTTCTTCTTAACAGCTAACAAAAAATAACCGTGTTCATCCAGCAATGCATCTATAACATTATTTTGCAGTTGCTAAACCATTTGTTTTTCACAGCTAATGGCAGAGCGCATTTTGCTTTTTGTGGTGTGGTGGTTTTTATTTTAATGGATGCCTTTTTAATCAAAAAAGGCTCAAAACAAGGAATACTTCGGGAGCCCAAACATTAGCTTAAAAAAAAAAACCAACCAACCAAAAAAACCCCCATGATTTGAATCAAAATGAATCATATTCTCTACAACACTGACCAAAACTTCATTTAAGAGTTATGGGTTCATGTTCTTAAAAGAGCCATTTCACACCTGCCAACTGAAATGCTGGTAAGTTGACTTGGTTAAATATGGTCCAAACTCCAGACCAGGTGGAATTACTCCCTCTCATGAGACTGTAAGCTTTCCATGGTAGAGTGTGGTTATGGCAATTTACCTACTGCCTAGGTGGGAAATACAAAGGAAGGAGGCAGTGACGAAAACTGCAGGGATGTAGAAAACCAAGGCACGGGGTCTAGCTACTGTCCCCTACTTAAGCCATCCAATTGATTCTACTGAATTTTGGTCAGTCTCCAGGAAGAAATGTTTTTAAGTTAATTTAGCAGACATTTATATGGCGATAAATACTACCTTCAAAAATGCTAAAAATGTTGGCTAGGTTTAGTCTGAGCTACTAAAAAATTATTATAAATTGTAGCATCAGACACAAGACAGACAAGAATTATTGGCTGGCACAGACTAGAAGCAACATTTATCTTTCACTTCAGTCTAAATCACACTAGCCGCAACACCTTCCATTTCACTCACACAAATAATACATTATTCAAAATAAAATGGAGCATTCTTGGGTAAAAAACTACTTCATTTTAAAGGGGAAAAATGAACAATACACAGAAACAAAGAACGACAGAAACCAAAGTTAAGTAGGAAAGTGGTCTATTATTCTGTGTTACTGCACAAACAGTGCTTGCTTAATTGTGCCTAGTTAGAAGGGTTGGTGCAAACTGCACACATGGAAGATGGCAATAAAGACCTCAGTCAGCTTTGTGGAATGAAGTAACTAGGTAACTGTTTTGACATATGATGGTCTCAGCTCCACCTCATCTGTTAACAGAGTGCAAAGATCCCAATGTGAGCCCTGATGTCATCTTGTCCTCTTACTCCTACTAAAAATCAGCAAATTCTTTTGCACATTTTTCTGTTAGAGACGCACGAATATCTTCCTCTTCATAGTCATCAAAGTTGCTGGTATCTCCAGGGCCTCTGCACTTTGGTATGAACGGAGCTTCTACCTGTATTTGGGGTGGGGGCAGGGAAAAACACATAGCACACGACATGTTATTGGCCTAACACCCTTAGATTTAACATTGTGATGATAAGCACAACAATATTCCCATTACTCCTCAAATCCTGCCAAGAAACAGGAAACCACATATTACAGCTTAAAGTCATGGCACATAAATAAAACCAGCCTAAGAAGGTGCAGGCCTAGATGTATGAACGCAAGTTGAAAAAGACTAATATCTTACTGACAAACACCAGTGAAAGATTACTTCCAGTTCAAAACAAACTTTAGTTCTCTTCTTGCAGAAGAGACCCTGCTCTCTTCAGCTCATCAGCTGTGCGGTGCGGCTCCCAGCATGGCAAGGGCTGCACCAAACGGTCACACAGTCATGGCCAAAGCAGAGTAGGTTGATTGCCATCAATGCTACTCAAAAATTTTAGGGCAGTTTGGAACTCCCCTCTTCCTACTTACCAACAACCCTCTATTTCCAAATAAAAAATAACATAATATGAGTTTAAAATAATTTGTTCTGCATCTACAAAATTCCTCGTAGGACCTAACCGCAAGTAAGAAGTGAAAGCCTTCTTGAAACTAGGCCGCAATGGAGAGACAAGCAATGACTGGAAGGGGTCACTAGAAGACTGTACAGAAAGCCAGTGCAGCTCTAATTAATGATGGAAAACCCCTTCTGGTAAAGACTGCCTGCACATCCTCTCAGATCCACATACATACTTGATTAGCCTTGAGATTCAGTGCATCTCATGTCAACTGTATGGTAGTAAGCCATTCACACCCAGGAATTGGAACCAGTTATTTTCCAGGACCCTCTTAACTGCTGCTTCTTAAAGTTGAGGGAACCTACAGCTTTTTGAAGCTGACCTTACAATGAAATCCTTGGGTCTGGCTACAGCTTAACAGACTCTAGCTTTCTGTCCCTACTTTCAGCCCCTACTCATCTTGGAAGTTAAACTGAAGACGACATTAAATGAAGATATGGGTCTGTGCAGGGACATACCTGCATTTTTACCGGCCAACAGCTTATGCTTGTCCCTACACAGTCGGGGTGGGGGCAGGGGGGAAGGAGTTGTTGCCAACTTGCAGACATTGAAATGCTATTTTAGAGATCAGACTACTAAATTCTACCTTCACTCAGCTAATATTAATCCAAATCTTAATCCTTCTAGTCTATCACATCTCCTGAAGTTCGAAATTAAGCTTAATTACTTTTTAAAATAACTGAAATTTTAGAATAAGCTGCACGCTGGAAGAAGGAATAGGCAGGGTTTAGGGTTGGTGGGAGGCCATGATGAAGAATGGATGGTAAGGAAGGGACCAGAGAGAATGGAAGACCAGGGAGAAGGAGAGATGCTCTACTGCAAGAGGTCTAGGACAAACTGGAGTGTGAGGCATCATTATCAGTACCACATTCCTCTTTTTCATTTGACAGGTGCCTGATTTATCCACCTTTACAGTAAGCAAAATTATTATTGAAGTGATGCAAATTTAAACCTGGAAATGCAAAGTAATCAGACAAGTATCTCTCTCTGGGACATCCCAAGGAGTATGTGTGCCAGAGGCAGCGCAGTGGGGAGACAGAGAAGCAGGGCAGGCTTGGCTCCAGCTGATCAGATCACATCCCGCAACCACAGAACTGCTCAGTGCCCCAGGCAGATTACTGATGGGGGTGTGTGTGAGTGTGTGTGGAAATGAGTAAATTAAAGCGGTACAGCACAGACTAATACAAATTAAACTCTGCTGGCTTTGGGCAATAACACTATACATCCCCAAGAAATAACCCCAACTTTCTGCATTTATGGACTGTGCTGCAATTGTCACATGTGTACCTTTCTGTTCCTAAAACAATATGCGTGTTTAGGTGATTTACTCTGAGAGAATACACAGTCTGTGTACATACCTAGCCTACAAAGCCACACATTTACCATTATCTGAATTCTGTCTCTGTGTCTCCTCAAATTGATTTTCGATTACTCTCTTACAACAAAGCTCAAAGCTCAAGAAATATCTTATTTATTGCTGGAATTTTACAACATGTTCAAATGAGATGCCTCAGACTTTTTCCTATTATCTTCACTAAGGAAATCGCTAAAAAGAGATTGCAGGACATAACACTGGTTTATAGCAGAAATACCAGTTTGGCCCTAAGTACAACCACATTATCAGGCAGTATTTTAATAAACAGCTATACAAACACACAAAGAAAACGAGACTTGATCTTATCTGAAATATTAAGTAATTGACTGATTCACTTATGACTGTAGCACAACAAATTATTCACATTACATTAGCTGCCAAGGAACACTACGTTTATCCAGGAAAATACAGGCTGTGATAACAGCCACTGTGAAAAGCTGGTATAAACCCAAAGTTTATTGCTGTATTTCTATGACTGCTTAAATGATATTAAAATCCGTGCTGTTGTTTCAGACCCTTAGTATTACAGTATTTATTCCTTATACTTAGAAGCTTCAAACTTACTCAGCATCTGTTTTCACAATCCTTTAAAACTAGTAATAGCTATTCTGACTGTACTACTAGTTCACATTTTAAAGTATTTCTTGTTTCTGTGAAAGTAATTCTCTACAGCAGTACACTAGCAATGCTAAGAATATTTAGCACAGTATTAAAACTTCTGACTTAATATTATGGGGCCTACGTGTCTCCAAACAGCATACGGTTGAATTAAACTCAGAGCATATAAATCTGCCTTGTAAACAGGCATTAGGAAAGCAAAGAATAGATAATTACAATTCTGCAAAAGGGAATCTTTTCTTAGAAAAACCCTACACTTAATACACAGAATACAGGATGTGTTAATTGTACCCTGTCTTCTAGTAATTAATACATTAGTGGATACTACAACAACTGTAGTGTCAGTTTGTGTAGCCAAACAATCAGTTTCTTTTTATAAACTATTGTTAGTATTTAGGTTTGTCCTTTAAAATAAGGCTGTTACAGCAGCAAGTTCATGTCTCTATAGTCAAGACTGTTAGCATTTCAACAATGTAAACCCAATTCTTCAAATATTATCACTTAGCTCTAACCTTTTTACCAATACCTAGACACAAAATTATTTCTCCATCTGAGTCTTCTGGGACACCACCAATGAAGTTATTTTAGTCTTTTACTGTTGTCTGTTGAAAACCCAGGAATTCAGAGGTTGCATTTAAGAGAACAAATAATTTCTTAGGAATCTGTTTCTAGTAACTCACAGATATTTAACTTTGAATCTACCTTCAAGGGGAGAGGGAGCTTTGGAGCTACTGGAAGACAGATTTAGACTGAATTGTCAACATCATCATCCCTTTCCCTAGCTTCTTCTCCCAGCTCTGCTTCATTCATCCTAGCAGCCACTGTCGTGGTTTAACCCCAGCCACCAACTAAGCGCCACGCAGCCGCTCACTCACTCCCCCCTATCCAGTGGGATGGGGGAGGAAATCGGGAAAAAAAGTAAAACTCCTGGGTTGAGATAAGAACGGTTTAATAGAACAGAAAAGAAGAAACTAATAATGATAATGATAACACTAATAAAATGACAACACTAGTAATAAAAGGATTGGCATGTACAAATGATGCACAGGGCAATAGCTCACCACCTGCCGACCGACACCCCGCTAGTGCCGGAGAGGCGATTCCCCGCCCCCACTTCCCAGTTCCTATACTAGACGTGACGTCCCATGGTATGGAATACACCGTTGGCCAGTTTGGGTCAGGTGCCCTGGCTGTGTCCTGTGCCAACTTCTTGTGCCCTGGCTGGGCACGAGAAGCTGAACAATCCTTGACTTTAGTCTAAACACTACTGAGCAACAACTGAAAACATCAGTGTTATCAACATTCTTCGCATGCTGAACTCAAAACATAGCACTGCACCAGCTACTAGGAAGAAAGTTAACTCTATCCCAGCTGAAACCAGGACAGCCACTAATGTGCTCCCCTTTAACCAATATGTTAATGGCTGCTCATGCTCTGAAAATATTCCCTATTGTCTCTGTTGCTTTCATTCTTATGTGGGTCCAAAGTTCACAGTGCAGACTGGGCATGGACATTCTAAAAACCACATTACAAGTCACGTTGGTCAGGCAGGTCTAGAAAACCATTCTAAGAATGCCAGAAAAAAGCATTCAGCAGGGCTCTTCCCATCAGCACAGCTTTTGGAACTACAGTCAATTAAAGCGTAGTGTCAGAAGACAAAAACTCCTCAGTAGACGCTGAGGATTGAGTAGACACTCTCTACATGTGATCCTGTCCCAATCACACACAGATAAAGCGAGAGCAAGAAGAAGGGAGCATACTTCTTTAGCAGAAAGAGATAATCCACAATGAAGCACAGCCTGACTGCTAAGAACTAGCTGGAAAGGAAAACAGATTCCTCTCCTCTACTCCTCATGGAGTATTTATAGATGCCACTATAGCAGGGGTTAAATAAAAAATGAGAGAGAGGCAGGAGATGGCTCATTCTGAGATACTCCAGAAATAGACTGAAGCACAACACATGTTAAGAGAACATGAATGTACACGCAGGTCCAGGACAAAATGCCAACAAGAAACAAACACAATTCAATCAATATGTACTCTTCAGAGTCTTAAAAGATTAAACTACATTCACCTTTTCTTAGTTTAATTAAAAGTAACAGATTCAGGAAAGTAAAAAATAAACTAAATAATTAGAAATTTTACTTCAATCCTTTAAAGACCTGTAATAGTTTTGACAAGAAAGGGTCTTACCTTCCTCTGATAAATGGCAATCCAATCTGTAGTTGCAAACCACTTGTGATTCTTTATGTCATTTACACCATTCTTGAGATTTCCATATCGTTTGGTCAAATCTACCTGGAGTAAATTTCTTAGAAGATCCTTTAGGTCTGAACTGAAGTGTGATGGGAACCTTACCTAAAATTATACATCCACAACATTAAAAAACAATATACAAATTTGATTCTTCCCCCTGTGAAGTAAAACAACATTCACACAAAAGGAAACACTGGGGCCATTTCTTCCTCTAAAAACAAATCAAGTAGGAATGCATGAAATGAGAGATGATTATTGTTGCACATGTATTTCTGTTTCACAAAGCCTTTATCAATAGCACTACCTTGTCCATCTACCATTTTTTAAACTGAAAGTTTCTAAATCTGATTGAGTTGGGGAAAAATATTAATCTAATGTAACAATGATATAGAAGCTAAATTTAAACTTGGTGTCTCACCAACACATCTCAAGGCATTCTCAACTTTTTCTAGGAAAAAATTTTTAGCTATTAGATATACACACACAGGAGATACAGTACAGTAAAGCATATATAGAGCATATGAAAATATAGATATGCTCTGAAATAACTGAACATTCAGCAATCATATATGAAAATTCAATCTGGAACTTTATGCTGTACTGTAATGTGTTCCTGATAACTAAATACACCAACAACAGAAGTCTTACATAAATAATACAGCACTATTTGAAGATAGCACACAAGTGACTTGCCAATACAATTCATTCAAAATTGGCTGGCTAAGAAATATTTGAAGATGATGATTCAAGGGAAGCAATTACATTGGGTTTTACTAGCAAATGATCTACTGACACCATTTGAGATGACGGAGAGAAGAAAGGGGAAAAGAACAGGCAGAAAGTTGTATATGTCATTCCCCTATAGTCTCAGCATTTGACACTCCCTATATTCAGCTGATCAGTTATGATGTAAATGCAGAACATAGAATTATTTAACATCAAAACATGTTGCAAGATCAAGAGGTCTGATAATCAAGGACACTGTTTCAGTTTACCCGTCAATATGGCTGTAAGGCAGTACATGAGAAGTTCACAGGTTTTAATGAATAGAATACCTAGACAGCTGAGAAGTAAGGAAATATTAACTCCATTTTTTAAGTAGAGAACTAAGTGCCTGAGGTAAATTCAATGAAAGGCTTAAGGTTATAAAGGAAGCATACTGCTAGCTGAGAACTGAATGTTAAGAGCTTCCAGAGTTCAAGTCCATAGCTGTTTCTGCAACCATCCATCCATGGACTCAGTAAAAAAGGCAGATGATCAACAGTACAAAGGTCAAACAAATTAGATACAACTAGAAAAAATGCCCGATTTTTTTTTTAGTTTAAAAGATAAACATTTCTTTAAAAATATATCTTCATAAACTAATTCCCATATATTCATGGAGACAGCTGAAGGCTCACAGCATAACAGCCTTTGAAAGAGCAACCACCTTGATTTAAATAAGGTCCTAGACACGAGTCAATCTCATTGCAGTGTACCACAGGGCCTACTGGGGCACTTCCCTTGATCAGAATTACAGAAGTATGTAAGATGCGGCACAGCCTGTGTTTATGTAGGGACAAGGAAGAGAAGAAACGTAACAAATCAAGTGAGCACAAAGAAACATGAAGAGACAACACTGGCTGGCAGGGGAAACAACAGAATGATCACATTTTTGTGCTATCTGGCACACTAAGAGATATTAATGAAAAATAAAAGGGAAAAGTTGGAAACACTTTTTAAAAATTTTATATAGCAATGAAAGCCGAATAGAACATTAGACATGTCTTGAAGTACAGGACTGTAGGAGTAAAGAAACCTACTATGGATTATGGAAAATCTTTAGAGCTTCTCAAAAGCTGCAAAAATATTTCTAGAAAAGAAAATAACTAGGCAAATTAAGCATAAAGCTAAACAATTGTTAATAGTTGTTGAATCATATTTATCCAAGCATAAAAGGATATAATACCAAAATGTCTGTAAATTTAGTAACTTGCATTTTAAATTTGAAGGCAGGGAACAGATTTTTAGAACTTTGATTTTTAATATTACTGTAACAATGTCTATACTTAAGAAGTAAACATTACAAACTTTTCCCATATTCTTTCCAAATTGCTCAGTCTCTAGTAGCCAGCAAATTCTGCATCTACTCTACACAAAAAACAGGTTCTGCAAAGACAAACAACTGCATTTGCGAAAATACACTGAGCCTTCACTCACCTTGCCAGACACAATCTTCTCATAAATTTGAATGGGCTGATCTGCAAAGAACGGGGGATATCCAGCTGCCATTTCATAGATTAACACTCCTAATGCCCACCAATCCACTGCCTTGTTGTAACCCTGAATAAAATGAGAAATACCACTGTTAGTACCATTTCTAACACAGTTTAAGATTTTCAATATATACCTATGGAATACAAACAAAACAAATGCATTATTGCTTGTTTAATACAGAACTTTCAACCCTGTTCAAACCAAACTGAAGCTAACAGATTCCAACAGCAATATACTTAAAATCTAATACAGTGATAACAGTGAAACAGTGATGCAAGTGAAACATTTTGCACGCATTCCTGTGCTGAGTTTCAGTGATGCCTTTATGCTGAAGTGGCATGAATGGGCACAATTTATTTATTTATTTAAAATAAAAATAATCTTGTAACAGAACGACTGAAACTTCTTTCAAAACTTAGGGAAATTTAATTAAAGATAACAATACTTCCTGTATTGTACACCATCATCTTTTTGCTTAATTATCCATGTTTTAGAACATTCATTTTCCTGTTTAGTAAACTAGCTACAAGAGCATAAAAGTTTAGTTAATTAGGTGTTAGAGTCATTTGTGATCTGATCTTTAAAGCCTGAACATAAAATCATTAGTAAATCCTATTTATTATTAAAAAAACCCCAAACTACCAACCCCATCAATTTTATATGTGTTCTCTGACATCTTTTACAAAGCTCAGGGCTAAGACTCAGTCTTTCCTGAAAAATCTACTATGGAGAATTTGTAGAAGATGCATTGCAATGTCTTCTGCTGCTTTAGCTACATAGGGGCAAAAAAAGCTGCAAATAATGAACATTTTCTCCCCAGATAAAAGTATTTCTCATTTACCTTTGAAGACCTGCAAAGGGTATTTAATTAAACCACATATTAAATGATTATTTTAATATTATGCATTATGATTGTTTATATCATAAGCAGTTCCATAAACTATAAGGATATTCTTCCTTTGCAAAACATGAAGGGCTACACTTGAATAGCTATATGATAAATAATATTTCTTCTGTGTTCAAACACTTAGTGCAAGTACTAGGCACAAACCGATCAACAGTAAGCTTAGACTGAATGTACCTCATGTGTAAAACCAGTGGTTTGTCATGTTTGATTTCATGTAAAGTGCCTTAAACCTGAAACACTCTGCGACTAGTTATTTAATGACTACTGATTCATCCAATATGTGGTTCTTGTTACCTCTGGAGCTCCCATGCTAGTCTCTTAACAATTCAGAATGTAATCACTCAGATCTGCTGTTCTGATAAGGATGCTAGTTAAATAACCTAATTACAGATTCTTTAAATCCCTTTTTCCCCTCACAAGTTACATGGCAAGCATATGCAGAAAGTTCTGTATAGTTATGTGAAAATCCCTGCTTTGGAGTAAGTTTTAGTATACTAAAAATATACATAAAATGCAGTCATTGCATTGTAAGCAAGTTGTAAAGAGTTTGACTAGCCAAGATTTGAATTTTGGAAGTATGAGCAATTGTTTATCCCTCAGAGTTTAATAATTAAAACGTGATAAGTTTTAACTGCATCAAATGCATGGCTGAATAACAAGACAGAGTACCTTGCTGAGAATTATTTCAGGTGCCAGGTATTCTGGAGTCCCACATAACGTCCAAGTTCTTCCTTTTACTCTTTTTGCAAAGCCAAAGTCTGTGACCTGTCATCAGAAGAAATAAATTGACTGTAAGTGCATTTCTACAAAGAAATTTAAAATTAAGTACTTTTGAAATATTTTGGAAAGCTATTTTATACAGAGGAAAAATTTGTTTCTCAAATCACATAGTATCATATAGTCAGATGTACCTTTGGTAGCCTGTCCTTCTGATACTTCTAATTCAGAGAGATAGAAGGTTTCTCATAATAAAGTTAATAAATAACACAAAATATGTATTATCCCCTGACATTAGCTTCTATTTATGATTTAAAAAATCATGGCTTACTAATCTTCCATGAGTACTGCAACTACATTAATAATTTTTCTTAACTTTTCACATCAGACTGTTTATACTGCTGAAAGCTTAAAGAACGTGAATATGAACAAGATATTTATCTTTTTCTTTAGTTAAGAAATAAATGAATCACAAAAACGGTCAAGATATCCACCAGTCTTGTAAATTTAGAATTTTATTGCATAAGTGTATAAGGGTTATATGTGTAATTAGCGTGGGAATAAGACAACATAAGAGGTCTTCCAGTAACTTCTGGTTCTGAATATCTTTGAAAGCATCACCAGAGTCAAGCTTGTTTATTTGAGGACTAGGGGGAAAACGTAGCAGTAACTGTATTTACAAATGGCAAGCTCTTGTCTGTTATAAATTCTTCATTCCACTTGTCACGTTTTCTGCAGTAAGTTTGCAGAACTCTGTATGCAATATCATCCTTTCTGTGATTTTTCCTGGACCGTATTGTGGAATACATATGGAAGCCAGGGAGTTACATGTGAAATTCTGGGATCCATTTCAAGCTACGAAGTCTATGTTTGTTTGGGGATCTGTTTATTTTGTTTCCCGCTACTCAGTATAATTTTCAACCCATTCCCTGAGAAAATATGCTGTACCACGATGATAATCATTGCTAACTATACAATAACCTGTGATGATGTTTCTGATACACCAGTGTCACAAATAAACAAGCCAGACTCCAAACTATCAAGGCAGCTTTTGCTTCACAGCTGGAACTGAATGGAGAGGGTGATGTGCTGACCAGACAGACCTGCTTCAGGCAGCAAAGAATCATTTCTGGGTTCGTGAATGCACATCAGTCTACACAAGAAGACTACACTGCACACATGGGACAAATCGTAATGACTTTACAATTTAAAAAGAAAATGAATGGAGTTTCTAAACAAAATTTAGTTGGAGCTGCAGTATCAACATATGAACACACCCTGCCCTGTTCAGAAGCAGAAGTGAACCAACCACACCTAGGAAGAGCGACTGCTGGACCCATTAGCATTTGCAGTTTGCCCACCACTACAAAAACATACTGCTGCATACAGAGAGTCGCCAGTTTGGAGTAAGCCATTCACAGCTTTACGTTAATCATGCTCCCCAACCACATTAATAGAACTTGTGTTTCTCTTCTCCGTACAGTGTTATTTTACTCTCCACGCAAAATTATTTTACAGTTATAAACAACATAAGATATGAATCCTTTCCACTTCTCTCAAACATTTTTGTGATGTATTTTCCTGTTAGATTCTGCTATGGCAAAAGGTGGCGTGATGAGGAAAGAAGAGCTTCTATAGTTTAAGGACTGCAAAGCATTGCGGAGTGATGGTTGCTGTATACCACCTTCCCATTTGCCATTTCGATCAAAACCATAAGAGCTAAAAGGAAGATGAGGAGGTGCTGTGAGAGGCTGTTGTAAAACCAGTTGTCATTTGCAGCATTGCAATTCTGATCTGATGTCAACTCAGCTCTTACTCCAGATGTGCTGAGAAGGTTAAGACTCTCCAAGGGTGGGATTCATCTGACTGAAATTAAGTACTATAGTGTTGATGTTGACTTCTAAGCTGGTTATCCTAAACTACTTATATAAACAATGCAGAGAACCAGACATTTTAGGGCCCCTTTTATCTTGTTCTAAGGCAGATGTATAAAATAGGTCAGATGAACAGAGCCATGTAATCACCTACTTCTCACCACAGACCCCAAGGGAAACCTTGACAACTTGCTCAACTGCAGACAGCTCCATTGTGCATACTTAATTTTAGTCAGAGGAAGTACAATCCAATGGTTTTAACTGTTACTATGCAGTAGGGCATTTTAATGCTCCCTTAATACATGCTGACATGCCAACCAGCTTCAGACCATTTATTCTAAACACATTTGCTAGAATTACCTAACCCTACACTATAAGACAAGACTCCACTCCCTAAATATATGAAGAATATCATACCTGGATGTATCCTTGCTGATCAATTAAAAGATTTTCAGGCTTTAGATCTCTGTAGATGAGGTCTAATGAATGGAGGTACTCAAATGTTAGCACTATCTGAGCTGCATAAAACCGTGCATGTGGTTCACTGTGAAGAATTAAAAGAATATTAAGTACCCCAATGCTATGCTAAGATACTGAAACAACCATGTAACTGCCAGGGATAGACAAATTAAGTATCTTTTAACTGGTTCTTTTACTATGTAACAAGGTTAAAAAAAAAAAGCAAACAGCAAACATTTTAGAATTGATACACTCATTCCCTAAATTTAATTTAAGTCTTGCAGCTAAAATACACATGCAAATCAAGGTGAATGTACCCCAGAATACAGATCTTAGACATTAAATTCTACTTTTAGAAACTATAATCAATTTTGGTGACAATAAGCATAGGAATTCCAAGATTCTATTGTGCATAGATCACGAATGCCTACATTAACTGAAAAATAAGAAATAATTACAAGTTTTTCACTGCCTGACTAGTTTAAGTTCACTGAAAGAGGGGTAAATTAAATGCACTTACCCCTTCAGAATTTTTTCTTCAGTACTAACAAATTTATAAAACCCTCTTCCGAAATTATCAACAAAAGCCTTTTTAAAGGAATAATGTCATTAATACCCTTACCTGAACCTTCCGATTCTTCTTAGATGTGAAAACATTTCACCACCAGGAACATACTCCATTACCATGTATAAATTAGAATTGTCCTAAGGAAGCAAGTAAACACACACAAATACATATTAGGCATGCTATAGTCTCTATAATTCTTACGTATGGTATATTTTATTAAAGAATGGAAATGAAAAACTGTAGCCATCCAACGACCTTAAATATAAAGCAACACAGGTAGAAATTTTCAAAGCAGCACAGACATGTGACAAATGGAGCACCTTATATCTCAAGAAATCTCTTTTAAAGTAAATTTGAATAAAGATAATTAGTGAGTTTCTGACACAGAATGGTGTGTAAGTGACCTGAAGGAAGAGAGAGTAAGGTGCCTATTGCAAGGCAAGACCTTGCACTCTTAAAAGTTCAGAATTGACAGCCTGAGGCATTCTCGTCTCCCATAGCCCTAGCCCCAAACCTCAAAATGATAAAGATTAAGGTAGAACATGTTTGCTCATTTTCAATGGTATTAAAAAAGAAAAGAAGAGAAAAAGGAAATATATAGAGGACACATATCACACTATAAATATGGAAAATACTCAGTTTCTTTACAGACTGACTAACACATACTATCATGATATTATAAGCTAACCTCCAAGTTCTTTCCTTCATGATTAAAGTTGTCATTAAGACCTGCCTCAGGTATAAATCTCAAGCAAAAAATCTGCAGAACAGTTATAAATTTACCATTCCATATCTTGGTACAAAAATACATCCTTTGGTTTCTCTCAAAAACAGAATGATGCCTAAAAGCTCTGTACAAAAGCCGTTTTCCCTTCAAAACAAGGGAAATCTCTAAGAATTGAATTTAATTTCATTTTTATTTATTTATTTGGAGATATCCTTTCAGTCATCACCTTGTGAACTGGGGTGCATGCAAGTGGGCACACAAGTGCAGGAACTCCTGAAGACCTGGCAACAGCGCCAAGTGAAGCATCTTTGAAAACAGAAATACTTAAACTATTGTACTGTAAAAATTAAATGTTTTAGTATCTAAAGTTGGAGCACGCACTTCCCTGAAACCAGAAAAATGACTTTCAAGATAATGATTACCTTAAAAGAATACTCCAGTTTTACAAGGAAAGGAAAGTTCACCGCTTGTAATATTCTCTTCTCATTCAGCGTGTGTTCTATTTGCTTCAGTTTGACGACCTAGGAGAGAAAACAACGATCTTTGGTTTAAGTATGACATTTTATAGCTGTTGATAAATTTTTCAGTGTAAAACAACTAGTTGAACGCAAGCTTGTAATGAAAAACCTTATGGATTACAAGTACAAGAACAGTGCCAAGAAAGGATTAAAAAGTCTAATGACGGTTTGCAGATAACTCTAGAAGTAGTGTTTCTTACTACATGCCAAGTATTGGAATCAGTAAGGAAAACATCTCTTTACATTTTCTTAAGAATTGCTTGCTTTTGTAACGGAGATACTTCTGCAGCAAGACGACAGTTCAATAAAATCCATTTGATCTTTGGACCCTTTGCTAAGAAAGGCAGGAAATTGTGTCAGACACATTTAATTATGAATTTTGTTATGTGTGAACAGGAGTAAACTGACTTATTTTATATAGCTCACACATTAGTGAGGAGAAGACTAAGGAAACCACAAATCCAAAATTTCCATTCTTACAAACAATAGTTACTTCTGCCAGACCTTTCAATGGGTTTTGCTTTTCTGCTTAGCAAACCGCTTAGCAGAAGTATTAAAAAAATCAAGTGCTACCTTCTTGGAATCCATTATAACGGTAAGCTGCTAACAAGGCAGCAAGCAGCAGATTTCTGATTATTGCTTTCTCAGTAATTAACAATTGATTTCCTTGTGTTAAACCTGAACATTGCATAATCACTTCCTTCCATTTTACTTAATCCCTAATGCACAATTTATCTATATCTCATTTTGAGAATGGCATGATTTCCAAGTAAAGTTACTTTTTTTTTTCTCCCCATAGGAAACAAGGAGAAAAATGTACAGGAGCGACCAAAACAAGTCTGTTCTTACATGTTTGGAAATCAAACCTAACTGTTACAAATAACAGCTACGCAAGATATTCCAACCCTGACTGAAACTGTGTTTAAATTTAACTTTTAGATGGAAAAGGTAGCACCTATGAAAAAACACTACTGTTTTGAAATAGATGCCACAGAAAAGAAATAGTGAGTTGAAAATAATAAATCTCTTTTGAATGACAGATCTTTAGGGACCAAATAAAAATTTTGCTTGAATCAGCTTATTTGTGGGAAGCGTCCCCTTCATCCCTAAAAAGCTCTTGGCCATTAAAGCAAGCAAGCTAAGGTTTTAGTTTGATACTGTGAAGCGTTCATCTTCAATGCTAGACAGGACTTCACCACCCTTCCTGCACCTTCTGCTGGTTAGATACTGGAGGGTGATGGCAGCAATACTGCAGGCCGAAGCTGCTGTTTAACACATTATATCAAACTGGAGCCTCTGGTAACAGCTTTGCTCACTCATTTAAGCTCAGGCTCAGGGCATGTCCGATGACAGCTTCCTGTATGTAGATCAAACGGTATCTGGTAATGGCAGATTCCCCAACAGCTTGTTTATGTCTGAGCTTTTGTTAAGAATTTTTTTTTCCCCAAAACAATTATGAAATGAAACTAGCCAAGCAATGGTATGTCACAACCTTTCTAAATCAAGGCAGAAAAATAAAAGAATAAAAACCCTACACACGAGACTACTGGCTACATCAACGTCTATTACATTTTTTTTTTTTTTCCATATCCTGATGAACCAAGCATAAGATTGGATAACAAAGGGACACACAATATGCCTTCTCTTGTTTCAGCTAAAATGTAAATGAAAAATTATAGGCAGCCTGCACATTGTCTGATTTCAGGCATCTGTATGTTTTCTATAATATATGAAGTGATATGAATGTGTTCTCCCTAAACCATCTCCTATTTTTCGATCAATTAATAGAAGTTACTAATATGACACTTATATATTTCTAATAGAATACATAAATATATAATTATATATGCTAACTAAGATGAGTTGAAAAAGCAGGTATTTCATAAAGGAACACTTCAAGACTTCTGGTTATAGACAAAACAATCTAATTTACTAATAGAGAACTGATGCCTCAACACATCTTCAATACTTGAATCTTTTACTGCAAGTCTACTGCAATCGTTAAAAATGTGAATTTTTGCTTCAGATAATTTTATAGCTATAGCTTTCCAATTTATTTTAGACTGAGAGGTAGCAATGGGTTTAATTAACTTTTTTTTTTTTTTTAAATCCTCAGACTATTTTTATGGCAGCTTTCTGAAGAAAGATATAATTTCCTAGATTGCTCCAGTGACAAGGACTCGGCCATTCATGAAAAACGGTTCAAAGAAAAAACAGTTGAAAAACTGAAATTTGACAAAGAGCTCTCTGTGCAGCACTCAGATGCTCATCACATCTCACATTACAGCAACACTCCCTGCAGGATGCCACCAGCCACACTGAGGTAAGGATGAGGTAAATTTCCACACAGGTGGAAATGGCCTGGGCTGTCTTTCAGTTGTACTGTGTTGGAATGTCTTTTTAATTTAATTGTTTGGGTGTTTAAATAAAAGTTAGAAACCATTGTTATAGGGGAATGCTGAAGTTGCAAAAAATTGAGCTTTTCCAAGCAAAAAAACAATGCCAGAATTGACACTAAAAGGTAAGTTTACTTTAGTTTCTTCTTGTCTGACCATTATAAAGCAGTCTTTAATTAAATGACACATTATTCAAGGTCCAGGACCCCAAATCACATGTAAAGAATACTGGAACTGCAAGTCAGGGAAAACAGTTTGATTATGTCACTGCCACAGTTCCATTATATAAAATTACTCAGGAATGTAATAATGCTTAAGTGCAAGAGTCCACATTGAGGCAATGCTGACTTTCATTTTGTCAGTTGCTGATATTAAGTTCTCTTTGCCAGATTAATATTTTCTTAATATAATTTTTGTTACACAGTAGCAAAGTAATGTACAGTGCCTTACAAATTACGAAGAGGTCTGATGTTGACAACCTTAGAATCTACTAATCTAAATAACGTACTTCTGAAAAACTTGTCAAAACCATTGAAAACTAATTGTATTGATAAAATCCTTTAAAATACTTCCTAGGTTTCTGGAAATCTATTTTATTTAAAATCTAAACTTCATCAAATGACACCACTAAAAGTAATAAACTGTTAAAAAAATCAGGCTGGATTAACAAGACAGATTCAGACTACAGCACTTAAGTTTTCAACAGAGAAAATGTCTATTGTGTGACAGCCCTTCTGAGAGGGAGACTACTGTTCTATCATGCAGCTACTATAGATGCAACAGGATTATTACATAATTATGCATACAAAAAGTAATACCTCATGGGATCAAGAATGGAAAATAAATAAATTTGTGCAAACAATTTGTTAAATTATGGTTCACTAATGAAAATTTTGAGAATTTCTGATGCAAAGAGTCTTCCAGAATTTTGAGCTACCCTGCAGAAGTGTATTTATTTATTTATTTGTTTATTTTAACTACAGCCCTACATTTTGCTTTTGCCAAAGAATACATAGGCTACCTTACAAAAGCTAAGCAAAGAATTTAACTGATGACATTTTATTAATGCCTTGGACATGACATAGAGCCTCTTTAGCCTGCCATTAATGTTACTGGCCATTGTAAGAATTCTACATGATCCCAAAAACCGAATCTGCTGGCTAAAAAAGAAAGTCAAGCATTTGAAGGATCAGCAGTATCCAAGTGCCATAAGAAAAAGCACAGTAAGTGCAACAGTTTAGCCACAGTTACCAGATCTTTGTCTACATCAAACTCTTCTCTACCACAAAGACCACTAAAAATTACACCAACCTTCTGTTTATCCAGTATCTTCATAGCATAATACTGTTCTGTGGATTTATGTTTCACCATCATAACTCTCCCAAATGATCCTGTTCCAAGTGTTTTTTGCCTCTCAAAATCATCTAGGCCAGCAGTATTCTACATGTACAAGGATATAATGACATTATTTACAATCTAATAGCCAAAGACAATTTTAACTGTATGAATTTAATTCATTTATGAAAGAAAAATGGGTAAAATTACACTTATCAAAGACAACTATAGCCAACTATACTGTTATAATTTCATGCCTGTCAAATATTAATAAGAGATTTTACATTGCACTTATTAAAACAGAAGAAGACTTAACTGAATTGTATCAACACTTCTATAATTTGTCCATACAGATGACACTTGCTTAGTAAGAAACATTTAGCAGTGAACAGATCATGAATTTAACATGCAGATAAATAACCCCCTCATGCTTCACAAACAAGAATATTCGAACATGTAAAAAACCTCCAAGCTCTGGAGACAGTTCTACATCAGAATTGTCTGGAGACCATATCACTGAATAAATTATCTCAGAAATTCATTATCATAGCATTTAAAATGCTGCTTTAAAAACAACAATGACCCTTCCCCAAACCCCCAAGTTTAACTTCTAAAAGATTTCTAACAAGCTTCTTAGCCTGCCCCCAAGCTCTGTGCAGTCAACTTAATACCCTTAATTCCCCTTAACACCATGGGGGAAATTATTAACAGGGTAAATTACAGATATGTCAATGCTTATTGTTATAAAATGCCAGCTAAAACATGCCAATAGATTTTGAGTCTTGTCGTGTTGATGGTGAACATCATTCTCAGTAAGAGAAAGCTGTTGTTCACTACAAGCATTTCATCAGCTCAAATCTGGAGAAGACCCGAGAGTCTGCTGATGAATTTCAATGACAAAACTGATATTAAAAATGGAAACTCCTTTAAAAATTGCATTAGACTTATTTCTGTTTTCCGCACTGCTCATTACAGACTGATAACACACTGAAAACATTATTAAAAAAAGTGCAATAGAGAAAATTATTGAATGCTTAAATGACTGATACCTGAGGGGGGCTTTCCCATTTTCTTAAAAAGTCTTCTTTGGCTTTGGCTAGGAACTCTTTCACTGAAAACACACAAAAAAGTACATTTTAATTAGTGTAATTCATCATGGATGTGATGGAGATGCTTTGTTAATAAAATATGTAAATTTCATTATCAACTTCATTCTTCAACTCATAATATGCTTTTTTCATCATGTATAAAAGCAAGCACCAATGCCTCTAGAACTTCTACAATATCTCCAGGAGATCTCTAAGCTTTCTGGAGTAACTACATCATTCTACACAAATTACTTTACACCAGCTCTAATAACTCACAATAGTGTATACGCAAGCAGGCTTTAAGGTGATGTAAGATGTTCTTAATTTGACTGGGAAAAAACCACAAACACCTGACTTTTATAAATAGCCATTCCACAAAGACAGACTTTTTATCTATTTTTGTTAAATAAAAGTTACATTTTCTTTCAGCTGATTGAGCATAATGTCAATCTCATTGCTTTTTCCCCTCATCACCTTTATTTAAAGGCTGTTTGCAAGCTCAAGTACCAACTGGACAGCATTACTGCAAGCAAAGACAAAGCACAGGGCTACAACACCACCGCACATTAGGCATGCCCACAGTCAGAGAATATGTATTTTTAGAATTGATTTTCCACTGAAATTGAAGGCATGTATAATAGCAAAATTCTGGATGACTGTTCAAAATGTGCACCGACATATTTTGTTCAGATCATCTTTCAGCTGTTCTGGTTTTTTGAGTATCAATTATCAGCCAGATCAATGCAGATTACTTAATGCACAGTCATAAACGGGAGGTGTTTTCAGACATTGCTGTGGTTCTGAAAGAGTCACAGAATCAAGAAGAAAATATCATACTGTTTTTGTGTTCTCTGAATCATTTCACATAACACAATGTTAATAACAGTGGATTTTCTGTACTGTGATTTTCTGCCACAAGCAGTTTCTAAAAATACTCAGCAATGTGCCAAGATTATTCTGGTCAGTATCTAGAAAAACATGTTTTAGCAACTGTATTTTACTTTCTGATGGTCATAAAAAATTAGGTTTGTAAGAGGTTGTAAACAATCATCTAATGAATCACAACTTTTTTGTACTTTACTTTTCGGAGAATACTATTGTCTACACAGAGAACTTTAAAAAAATTCTCTTTTATTACTAGTACAGTTACAGCAGTAGTAAAAACAATGGCAGCCCTGGAGAAGGCTGGTTGTGAATTTTTTTGTCCCCATCCCCCCGCCCCACCCCGCTCTCAAGTGTGCTATGGGACTTAACTATCACAAAATACTCAAGGGAGGTTTATGGCTCCCAACATCATTTGGCTCTGAAGGAGCAGCAAATGTAACGGAAATTTCAGAAAAATTGTCAAAAGTTCTGGCAGACCTCAAGGTTAGAAAAATGTTTAAAGCATGATATCCACTCGGTAGTTTTAAGAGAAACAAGCAATATTAGAGAGAAGGAACATATTTATTACCCTAAACTTATGGTTGAGTAAGAAAAACATAGTTTATGTCAAAGGAACTACTTTAAATTGGTATTAAAACTCACTGAGAGTTAAAAATATTTTAGTGGGTAATCAGTAAAAATGTTTGACATATTTATCCCGTCTGGGGAAAATATTTCCATTGTTTTTGAATTATGGGGGTTACTCATGTAATGACTTTTAATGATCCTAATTTGAGAAAAGGACAGGATTTCCTGTGGCATGAAATAATTTCTCAACACAAAAAAGGGAAGCTAACAATGTCCAAATTCATGCCTGATGATCCTTCTTCCATTAGAGAACAGAGATGACTTGATAAAGTGATGACCACCGATGAAGTTTTTAAAACATCAATTTATGTCAAAGTAGCATGAATATTATTTTCTCTTAATGACAAGAAAAAACCTAAGATGATCATTAAGATGACCAAAAAGCTAAGCCTTCAAACTTAAGTGGCTGTAGCTTAGAAATGAATGTTAACTCTAACACTATATAGCACAAGAAAACATGAAATACTTGGTCTCATTTTTTTCATGTTATTACAGTACATTATGTCTTAAATATCCCTCATGCTATCTCCATTGTTCATATAAATAAATATTTTAAGTTTCCACATATTTTGCACTGAAATATAATTATTCAGTATTTATAAAAATACACAATGACATTTACATGTAGTCATCTTTGTCTCTGTCCTACTTATGGCATAAAGAAAGCTGTTGATGAAAAAAAAGTGATCCAGCTGGAAATATTCAGATTGTGGAAGCATAAGAAAAATCTTGCAGTTCTAGAATATAAGCAGGCCACAAGCTTTCTTCTACCTTACTCTACTTTAATTTCGCTCTCTTCTTGGAAAGCAGCACTGAACATGTATTTTCAAAATCAAGCTACCTACTGGCACTCACTTATCTTAAAATTGCTATCTTTTAAAAATGATTTCATATTCTGTGGTGTGTTTTTTTTAGAATTACATTTCTTCCTAAAGAGAAAGTGGGTCAAATTGTGCCTGGTTCTCATTTTCAGAGGTCACTTGGTCTCCTACACCACAACACAATTCAGCAGGTGATTTCAAAGAGAATTTAGGCAACTTAAGTCACTTCTGAAAATAGGACTTAGAATTTGAAACAGGATAGGTACTTTTGAAAATTATATCTCAATCACAAAACATTAGCTCTTGCTACAGGAGAACACATTTCATTTCTACTTTTGTAGCACAGAATCAAAATTTACGCCAACTGGATGGTAGTGGCCATTGGTATTATTGTGATGATACAAACAAATAGGTTTATTATATGATTACTTAGATGTTTTCCTCAAGTGCACATTTTTAGCCACCTTACACTGTGACGATGTGACTCTTGTTTGCTTTTCTAGTCTTTAAACTGTTCCTAGCATCTGTGACTTTGGGCACTAATGAAGGAATGAGCATACCAAAAGTCTCTATAGGTTCCCCAAGGGTTTGCAGGAACATTCACCCACACAGATGAGATGATGAAGAGAGGAAAGAAAGAGAAGAAAAAAAAAAGTTTTATGCATTTCCACAACAAACACATAGAAAACACAAATACATTCCACCCTTTCCCCTCCCCACTCAAGAAAAGACCCTGTAATAAACCAGCCCTTTCCCACACAGACAGAATGACTCATGCTAAGTCACAGAATGTTTGAGAAAAGAAAAGAGAAAAAAAACAAACCCCAACGGCAGCTAAATTCAGTATGAAAAAAAGATGATGCATCACAGAAATAAGCACAGCTTACAAAACTTCAGGAGATCAAGTTGGCATCTTTAATAATTAATCTATTCCAAGACACACACATCCAAAGAACTGTTGCTAACAAAAGCGTATCTATCTTCATCGCAGCATGCCGGATCACAATAAAACCTGTAATCTGGTGATCTTCCCACTACTTAGCACTCTGTTCCAAAAGACAGCATGTGTGAATTGCATGGCATGTGGTGGATAGCACAGAAATGGCAAGCAGTCTCCAAAAAAAATTCACAATCAAATTTCAGTCCCGTTACCCAACAACAGCAACAGAACCCCTTGAAAAGTCTAAACTTGCTGTATGCAAACTGGAATGCATACAGGAATCCTGTACTGTCACCATACAAGCATGATTTAGTTTTGTAAGACTGTCAAAAAAAAGAACCCAGGAAAGAGATGGTGATATACGAGTTCCCATAAACACTGAAGAGCAAGGATCACCCATATATAGCTGAGTGAAGATGAGGATGCAAGGAGGGTATGCAAAGGCCAGCAAACAGACCCTATTCCGTCTAGTTTCATTGGTACAGCAGAAGTTGGAGTGAAGGAGGCTGAAACTAAAAGAGGAAAAGCTGTTGCTCAAGAAAGGAAGGTGCTGGAAGGAAAGAGCAAAGCATGACTAACAGCACTGGCACAGTGAGGGCCACAGCAGCGGGTCAAAACAACTGGATGCATTAGGAAGGACACCAGCTGGAACTGGAGAAGATGCACGGTGGTCCAGGGATTAGGTAGGCACAAACACACAGTGCAAACCTAGCTCTTTGAGACCAACAAGAGCAATCGCTGGCAGGAGAAGCAAGTTTTATGCAATGCAAACACCCAAAGCATATAGTAGCAAATCTGGGGAGATTCAGAAAAAGGTGGTAAGAAATGGGGTAATGGTCGAGGAGTCCCCACTGAAAGACTTCAAGCAGTTTTGTAACTTCTGCCTGCTTCAGTTCAAACCCTGGTCAGAAGAAATGCTACAGGTGCGCACAAATCTGGACAAAATATAAGATAGCCCCTCGCATATCAAGGGGAGACTGGGCCTGTGGAGAGCTGTACTCAGAACCAACGCAACATGGTGATAAGCAGGAAAGTCTGCTGGAAGAGATTTCTAAGGGAAGTAGAACTCAAGATCCAGAGGTTCCTAGGTAATATCGGCACACAAGGAGGTATTAAAAAAAACCCAAACCCAAAAACCAAACAAATGAAAAAACCTCTACCACACACAAAACCAAAAAACCCCTGAGCCCACTCTCAAACAGCAGGAGATTGTTATCTAACAGTATATTCACACAAGGCATGGTATTTTTTTTTATTAACTTTTTTAATGAAAAGTTAGCAGTCTTATTAAAAAAAAACTGGATGCCAGTTCTAACTGACTGGTTTAGAGAACTGGAACAAAAAATCATCTCTTACTGGTATGAGTACTATAAAGAGTACTCTGGCCTAAATAAGAGCGAATGAATCAGAAGGAAGCCCCTGAAAAAAATTTAATGGGTTAGGACCTCTCAGTTGCAGGGGTGCAATGACAGCAGAGGGAAAAGGGTCACAGATGGAACAGTCCTCAAGAGTTACCATGAATTACTTTGCCTTTCTCCCACCTCCCACATGCACTGTATTTGTTATTCTCAAGCACATCTCCCACAAAAGCCAGCAAGCCAGATTTTTTTTTTTGGGGGGGGGGGGGGTGGGGGGGGTGGGGGAAGATAAAAAAAAAAAAAAAAAAAAGGGATTTGGATAGGATTCATGGCAAGAAAGCAAGAACTAAACTGATTAAGACTAAACATTGGGCACCACTACAAACCCCCATCTGCTGCGCTAAATGCCAATCTCTGCTTGGTATTTAAAATGCCCTTTATCAAAATACAATTCAATTTTTGTTCCAAAACGGTAATATAATCACTTCAAGTCTGGAATTAAATGGACTATTTAATTAAATCTCCAAATTTCATTTAAGGGAAAAATGAATATGTATGAAGAGGTTCTGGTAAATATATATGTACATTTCATTTTTATAAAAACAATATTTATAGCCTTAAACATTATCAAGATGTATATAGATGCCCCAGTAATCCTGTGGTTACCGTACCACATTTCAGAAGCAAGTGAGTAGTGTACGATTCAAGTTCTAAGTCCCATTCTTAGACCATTAACCTGTCGTCTTAAATTTCTTTAAATTTCTCTTTTGATTAGCAGGAATAGTATCACAAGGCTTACAAGGAGATTTCTCTACCCTGGCAAGTGTTCGAAAATGAACGCAACTAAGTGTTAAATATTATTATACACTCAGAGGAAGTAGTGTGAGCACCAGTTAACATTTTAATAGCTGCGAAGCACTTCAAAACACAAACTGAAATGGTATCATTGAAACAGACCATCGACAAGAACAAAATGCTTTGTTTCTCACAATATGAAAATGCTGGGAAAAAAAAAGTCCAATGTGATATACACCTGGTACAGGGCAAGTCAATCTTGTCTTAATACTGCAGTGAGACATACCTACTGGCCATCTTGTGAAAAGCTGACCGGCTATGGTTTTGCTTGTTTCTGCCTTAAGAGTTGCAAAGTCACTAAGGCTAGACTAATAAACTCTGCATCAATTTAGTATCTCATTTATCAAGTTTTTTACTTTGAGAGCAAGGTTTTTACTTTACATTTCTGTTTAAAAACTGTCGTGGTTCAACCCCAGCTGGCAACTAAGCACCACCCAGCCGCTCACTCACTCTCCCACAGTGGGATGGGGGAGAGAATCAGAAGGGTAAAAGAGAGAAACCTCAGGGGCTGAGATAAAGTCAGTTTAATAGGGAAAACAAAAGCCACGCGTGCAAGCAAAGCAAAACAGGGAATTCATTCACCCCTTCCCATTGGCAGGCAGGTGCTCAGCCATCCCCAGGAAAGCAGGGCTCCATCACGCGTGACGGTTCCTTGGGCAGACAAACGCCATCACTCCAAACGTCCCCCCTTCCTCCTCCTTCCCCCAGCTGTATATGCTGAGCATGACGTCCTGTGGTCTGGAATACCCCTTGGGTCAGTCGGGGTCGGCTGTCCCAGCTGTGTCCACCCCCAACTTCTTGTGCATCCCCAGCCTCCTCGCTGGTGGGGCGGTGTGAGAAGCAGAACAGGCCTTGGCTCTGCGCGAGCACTGCTCAGCAGTCACTAAAACATCCCTGGGTTATCAACACTGTTTCCAGCGCAAATCCAAACCACAGCCCCATACCACCTGCTATGAAGAAATTAACTC
This sequence comes from Astur gentilis, assembly GCF_929443795.1. NCBI lineage: Eukaryota > Metazoa > Chordata > Aves > Accipitriformes > Accipitridae > Astur > Astur gentilis. Next base: position 16,582,359 of record NC_064887.1, on the reverse strand, counting down.
TATCCCAGCCAAAACCACCACAAACACTAATTATGATAGAACCAGGTGATGCAAAGCAAACTAATGTACCAGCTGCACTGCATAAAAAAGCCTTCCTTCAGTTAAAAAAACAACCAAACAAAAAACCCCAAACCCCAAACATACGGAGCAGTTCTGAAAGAGACCATTTGCTATTAAAATGGAAGCACTAATAATTCAACTGCACACTGTAAACACTTCTATGGAATACAGGGAAGGACTGGTAAGAAGTGGAGAAGAGAAAGGCATGGAAAAACCATGGAGAAAAAGGGAGAAGAACAGGATGAACAGGAAATTAAGACTGATTACAGCTGCAGTGCCTAAAGACTAAAAGAAAGCACTAGAATCTGATTTTTGGGGAAGCACATTCAGGAATTAATTTATGATGTGCAGCAATGGTAAAATACAAATTGTTCTTATCCCTTACAACTCACAGTTTGGAACACAGACAAAATCTTGGTTTAATCCTGTCCATGATTTTGAAGTCTTGAGCTAGACAGTATTTTGTCAGTTTTATAAAAGCAAATTTACAACAGTTAAGAGCTCTGTAAAGAGCCCAGCTTTTCTTCTTCTTAATTCATTTTTTTTTTTATTTTAGTTTTCAGTGCTACAGGCTATAATTTTAAGCTGTAAATTAAAGCTGAAGTCTTACTTAATGTTCACCTCTTTACTTGGCTGGCTAGACAACAACAGCCTGCACAAGAGATGTGACAGATTTAGACAAACCAAAACAGGAGGCAGGTTTTCAGCTATCAGAGATAATACCTGTCTTTGTTGAATTGTGAGCACCTAGTGCACACAACTGCCACAGTCAGACTGACTTCCTTCTACTTTTATTACAGATAATAAAATCAATTTTATTTACAAATCCAATTTTCAGTCTTTCCCCCTTACCGTTTTTATGAAATCATAAAATACTGGTCCAAATAGAGGTGGTGAACCCTGCTAATGCCAAAAGTACAACATAACAGAGACCACTCTGGGGAGACAGGACCAAACCCAACTAGCAGAGTCACTTAAAATATGAATCCCTGAAATTTTGTTTAAAAACTCCCAAACACATAATGTAAATCAGTAAATTTATTCAGTCATGAACACAATCAAGTCTTGTACTAGCTCTGCTCAGCAGAGTTGTACATGCATATACGTCCTGATTCAATCATTTTCCACCAAAACCAAGATGAGATAAAAACTCTGCTGTCTTAATCTAAAAGAGAATCCAGACCCAATGCTCATCAAAATTTATAAACAAATATACTTCATTAAAAAAGTGACTCCTCCCTCAAGACACACACAGATAAATGCCAAAAACCCCCAAACAAACAACCAAAACCTATGAACCAAGCTGGGATTTATTATTCAACTCCTTAAATTACTGATTATGTACAAGACTTCTTCAGTGCACACAAGCAGAATAGCTTCATCTGAACACCCAAACAAGGGACATGACCTAAAGTCTCCTGCAGGTTCCTGGTGGGCGAAAGCCATTCCATCTCTTCAGGTACTTTGGTACTTCAGGGTGGCACCTCTCTTGCCCAGACTTTCCTTTCAAATTAAAGCATTACTAGCAACCTTTTGCTGATTGGTAAGAGATGATTTTTTGTTCCAGTTCTCTAAACCAGTCAGTTAGAACTGGCATCCAGTTAGTTCTGGAATATGTTAAAACTAAGCTCTGGCCTAAGGAAAGGAGTCTCTCTCATACCTTCTTCCTGCCCTTGAAGAGTTCATTGAAGGGAATTATTCTAGACTACCAGAGATGACACATTCAGAAATCTGCTTCCTTTCTTGCAACAATCCACATGCTTTGAGGCTTAAAAGTCCAAGAAATAGCAGCTTGGTTTGTTAGGCTGCAGTTCAGTGTTCAGTATGGGCTGGCATAAACACCCCCCCCCCCAGTCCTGTCCTACAGTCGCTCATCCCTGCCTCTCTATCATGACCTTCCTTGAAAGAGCAAAAGCATCCTTGTGGCTGACTGCCAAGACAGGTCAGGGAATTAGGCCAGATTAAAAGTAATGGACAGAAGGCAGGGGAGGACAAGGGAAGCTAATTCTAATCCACAGCAGCTCCCAGTTCTTTTCATCACATGAATGCTTCTCCTGGGGTGAGGGAAGGGAGAAGTGGGGTGGCAATGGGCAAATATGCGGGGCAGTAGAACTGCTCATTTTCTGAAGGAATGCCAGTTTGTGCTAGTGTAATGTGACCATGAAAGTACGGCATTGGACTACTGAAAAGACTTCTGAGAAATAATTCTAATTTTAAGTTATTAATTTTCAGTTAATGTATTAGGTAAGTTAATTCTATTAACTTAAAATTTTACATTAATAAATTATAACTTCAATAGAATTACTTTCAAATGCAGTACTTAACACTCCTTACATATAAAATTAGTTAATACAAAAAAGGTTATGTGAAGAAATCTTAACATGTAAAATCCTCAATTATCATACATCCATGTGCTTTGTGAGCAATTAGGAATTAAGCTTCATCTGTGCAGTACCACCCTCTGTGGTTATAGCTGAACTTTGTCCAGCAAGTAATCTAAAATGCTGCAACTACCACAGGACATATAGTGTAAAAGACCGCCTTCCTGTGTGAAATGTAACAGTATTACTTTACAAAGAAAATTGAAAACTGTGCAAAAATTGTGAAAATTCAAACACCTCTTGTTTCTGCACTGCATGTATTTCCATGGTTACCATGGAGGCAGGGGGTGGAGGGGAGAAGAATACATTTTAAGAATGAGTTCCAAGAACAAAATTTTCTAGGGCACTACTATAAAATATCTTGTATCAAATTCCTGAGTAAAGGTTTTTAGCAAATTCTAATAGTTAAAAACAAATATACAAGATAATGAAATTTTCCTCTTACAGTCAAAACCACATACCAAGCAAAATGTTTACAGCACCTGCTGCAGTTTTCCTCTAGTTAAGCCTCTGCACTGTTAAGATACTGCCTAACTGGCTAGCACCAACTTTCCATATTACTGCCCCACCTTCCCTCTTTGTAAAAGTTCAGTGACTAAAAAGGATAATATATTACTGGGCAGCTATCCCTGAGAGTCTGTTTTATGGTTGGATTCTTAGAAACAGTAAGCATAAAAAACTACAAATCAGGTAGTTGATCTGACCTGTTTATTGACTGACCAATAAATAGCCTGCAAGCAGGCAGTGCCTCTCATAATACTAGATACACTCATGCACAAATACCCTTTTCTTTAGAAGTAACCCATTTTACAAAACTAATTTCTTCCTTATACTCCAAATGAAACAAATGCAGGGGTTGTTCAGTGTATAGATGCATTTTACAAGTTACTTGAAAAGAGCAACTCTTGTGTTGCTTTTTCATTTTCAACTATTTCATACAAGGCATCAAAATAATAGTAGATATGCCAATCTTAGTTTAACTGCACTCATGTCTAAGTCCACTTCCCACAAAGCTACTTTGTCCCAGTCCTTGCATTAACAGAACTACACGAATTCTCATATACATGTGCTGGGATCAGTAAGACACATCTTCACAGCTGTCAGGGTAAATCAGCAAGATAGCTCTTCATCTCTTTGCAAGATTTGAGCTTCTCACACATTGCTTACTGACATATCTCCCACAGAACACACTTTCAATATTTACAGGAAAGGGTTGCCTGCAGTAACTAGCCAAGCAGGAGAAGTTCATTTATAACCTTAAATAGCAGAGAGACTGACTTCCTGAATAAGGAAGTCTTATGTAAATAAACACATTTCACAATTCAACGCATCCAGTGAACAACAAGTTTTTGTTTGCCTCAGGATTAGGGGAGGCAAAAAGTAGGTAAGAGTGTTTACTATCCATTCTGATAAAGAATGGGACTTTAAAGAGAAACTGGTTAAAGTCAGTGCTTATTTCAGTAAAAGGCAGGCATAAAACGTGCACAGAATTGAGTTGCAAAACCTGTAAAAAATATAAACGAAAGAAATTAAACCACATGAATTCTTAATGGGCTGGTGTCTGTCAGCAACTAGAATCAATAAAGGAAAACACCAAAACATTATTCAAGTTACAAAACTGCTTGTAAGAACCTCAATAATTAAAGCTGGGAAACTCCTGTTGCGATCTTTGGCTTGCAACAGCAGTACCAGCAGCAACTCTTAGAGGAACCAGCAACAAATAATTATGTAAACAATTTGAGATGTAAAGTAAAAACCAAGGAAAGAAGAAAATCTTTTTTTTTGTAACAAAGTATACACAAGAAATGTAACAGGGACTAGAGTAAGTCACAGTTGAAGAGATACAAGATTACAACATGCCAAATACCCTTTCCTTTGGAAGAAACCTCAATTTTATTAAACTCATTTTTTGCTTAGACTCCAAGCACGCTGAGGGACTGTTCACTGTATGGAACACTGCATTTTAAGAACTATGTCAATGCAGCAGCTCTTGTGTTGCCTTTTTTAAAGTATTTCGTACAAGAATCAGAACAAGACATGAACCCAGGTCAACACCTAAGAAATGATCCTTGTCCACTGTCAGAGGCTAACAGATAACATTGGGGAATTTTTGAAAGCAAGAAACCATTAGTCTCATGAGATGCATATAGGAAGATATATAGTTCTGGCACCTGGAAATTCCATGGCATCCTTCTATTTTCTATAGTCTTTTCAGCAGTGGGAGTAATTAATTAATACTTGCTGTCCCTTGCTCTTAAAAGATCTTCCCGATGCACATAACTAAGGTATTTGCACTACCTCCCTTCAACCTCACTCCTGAAACATTCCTATTATCTCATGTACACAAAGCTGGACAATAATTCAGCAGAGTCTATCAGCATTGCTCACACTCTTTCCTCATACTGCTCCATTTGTCTCCACACCCATTTGGTAATTACTATCTTACGAGTGTACATGTCTGTATCAGCAATTACCTCTATTTGCAGTATTTGAAAGTACTAGCCGAATCAAGTACTTGGGTGATACTTGGCAGTATTAAGCCTATTCCTAGTGAAAGAGAAGATCTAGCAGAGTAGCACCTTTCAGAACTGGGAGCTAGGGCTATTAAAGTTACTTGGCCTTCCAGTTTTATCTGTTCAAGAATGTTCCAATGTTTCAAAACAAAAACCCTAAACCAAAGAAGTAGAAAACCGGTTTTCCTTCTTTCAAGTCTTTCCAGAAAAAAAAACCAAACAAACAACAAAACCAAAAAAACATATAAATGAAGGTCTCCTGGAAAAAAAAGGAAAAAAAAAAGCGCCAATTGTATTTGCGGCTGAAGAAAATGTATCACTTTTTCATTGAGGTTTCACTTGCATCTTGGCAATCTTTCACAAGGAGAGCATCTGATTTTATCCACTGACAGGGCATAACGTAACGCTGTTGCAGTGAAGACAGCCAGCAAGGTGCACCGAAAAGCAGAAGTGGTTTAAATGGAGAAATGTTTACAGTGACGACTTAATCCAATCCTCACTTGATGGAGCAGGAGATAGTCACCTTTAACTTGTCAAAATTAGACATCCCATTTATAGATCTTTTTGACTGGGAACGGACACTTGGTAAAAGTTGCAGCTATTTACTTCTATTTTTAATGGAATCGGGAGCCTGGATGTCAAGATGAATGAAATCCAGAGATGCAAATTGCAGAATATAGCCCCAGGGAAAAGAAAAAGAAAAAGAAAAAGAAAAAGAAAAAAACCACCACCACCACTCCCCCACCAAAACCCCGAAACAACCAACAAAACAGAACACCCGTAACCTCTTTGTCACCTAGTTTGTAAGAAATCCATTCCCTTAAAATGACTCGACCGTAACAGAATCCACCCCCCCCAGTAAACCACCCAAGCAGCAAAATTCAAAATTCATAGAGCTGATTTCCACAATCCCTAAGTCCTGTGGTAAGCACAACCTAACTGGAAGAGAAACAGAGAAGGCGGTGATGGAAAACCCAGCCTGGCAACCGGCAAAAAGCAGAGACCTTCTGACCCAAGGAGAGCCCTCTCCACCCGTAGGCGAAGGCGGCCGGTGGCGTGAGGTCGAGGAAGCGCAGGGAGGCCGTAACTTCCACCCTCGCCTCCCAGAGAGGCCGAGCGGGGGTTCGGCGTCGGCGGGCCCGACGGAGGCGGTCAGGCTGCCCTCGCTTCCCCGGGGCGCGAGCGCGGGCCGGCCATGGGCCTGCGGGCCCACACCAGCTCCCTGCCGGGCTCCCCCCGCCGGCGTCCCCGCGGGGCTGGGGCCCACCGGGGAGGCTGGGCCACCTCCTTCAGGGACAGCCCGCCTTCAACGGCCACAACGCTGTAACGTAAAATCTCCATAATGCACGTACAAAGTTCGGAAACCTTGTCTCGTTATAACTGTACCAGTTTCGACATTTGTATATTGTACTTTGTACACCAAGGAAACGACAGCCACGCTTTTCATTCCGGGGAAGACGACCTCGATGCATTTGTGTGAGTTCAGTATACATAAGCTGATATTAGATAAGGCAGTGCGATGACTCCTCCCACTCTTTATCTCATGCCGTGTACAAAAGTGAAACCTTCGTAAAAATGGTCCTTTAAATTTGTAGGACAAAGCAAAACCACACAGAGATGCACACAAACCCCACATACGTGATTAACTGTTCTTTCTTTTCACGCAATCTCTAACCATCTCAAGTCATTTTCCAAAGCTCCAGACTATCTGCTTGAAACAAAAAGGCATCATTTCAGAAACTAACATATTTGGGTTTTTTGCAAACAATTTTCAAAGGATATCTGTTTCTATGGAAATAAATGTACAGAGTTTATAGATTCAGGTACAACTTTCAATAACATTCCGAGTAAGAATATAGTACTTCATAATTCCATTAAATTCAAAGTACCTTATAATAAGTAGTCACAGTGGTTTTGGAAAGCAAATACCTGCCTGACAAGTTTACTAGACCTATTACAGTATCTCAGTTCAAATGAGACTCCCCTCCCCTACTTCCATGAATGACCTCAACTGTTCTGCTACCCCATCATTTAGAAAGAATAAAAAACATAGAAGAATAAGCTCGTTCAGATGAAAAACAACAAAAGCCAGTTTAGAATTTTTAAGTGACAATTACAATCATTTCAGAAGGCCTTTCTGATTTGTATCAATTCACATAAAAGAATTTATTATGAGTGGCACAGAAAATTAAGTGAACCGACATGTATATCATTCAATTATAAAATTTTCCAAATCAGATTCTGTGCCTTAATGATTTATAACAGTTATTTCTAAAAGAAAGCTTTAAAATAAAATTTCAAATACTAAATGCCAGTTATGCAAAGCAAAATGTTTAACGAAACCTGCAAATCATTAAGACTAGTAATTTTTAATAGACACCCACAGTGAGTCGATTACAAAAACAAAGAGATCAGTAGTCAATGCAGCTATGCAGACAAGAAAGGGAAACCTGGTAGATTTTTCCTGATTGTGAAGATGGAACAAAAAAATAGTGTCAAAGGTAATAGAAAAGACTTACCATTCATGCTGAAAAGCTAGTTTTCAGAAACATATTGCTCCTAATATTAATCCAACAGTTGATGAAGTATGTTAAATCTCTAACAAATCAGTGCTTCAATCTCTTAAACACACTTACACACTAACTGGAAAGAGAGAGCACACAGAATCCAGCAAGCTGCTCTTCCTTATGAGCTCCTCGTGATGCAAAAACTATGAAGCACAAGATACCAGTAGTAAACCAAAAATCAATATTCAGGACACGGGTATTTGGTTTTGCTCATTAACTACTACTGTTCTAACCAATGCTACCTATTCATGTCTAAAGCAACTCAAAATGGCAGGGGGAAAAAAGCATGCAAACACCAGGAGGTTTTAAGATGTTCTCAATTATATCAAGCACTGGTTGTTTCCATGGCAACCGTAGACCAGAATTATCTGTTGACTTGTACCCAACTAGTAGTTATTCTAAAGCTTTAATCAATTCACACAATGTACTCTGTGCATTATTTCATATTTCACATGTATTTTTCTCTACACACACACATATATAGTAATTATTCAGCTAAATCTCTGTAAGTCATTCCACGGTATTTGAAAGTATACTGATATTATTTTGAATCAAGAGACCAAATAATATTCAACTATTCATCACCCATCCACTTGCAATTTATAGACTATGAAGATGACAGAAAGATGCACTAGTGATGACTCTCCTGACCATTTCAGTTATTCAAGTTGTTAATGCGTTCTCTCGTTATGCACAGATTTGGAAAATATTTGTATCAGTTCAAGAATAAAAGATTCACACTGATCTTACTGTGTCGACACTCAAAACCAGCAGCCTCATTCTCCTTTCCCATTTCAATCTTTCAAAAGAGCAACAAGCAACTAAGAAAACAAAACAAAAATCAAAACATAGGTTCCATATAGTTGCAAGCGGTCACAGTCAAGATATCTAAACTAAGAATGAAATACATCAATCATTCTGATGACTACCATCACATCCCTTTCATCCTTTGGCTGTGCAGCACAACCGACCTGGTTACCAGTTCAGGCTGTACAATCACATGTGCGCTCAGTCAGCTTTTTAAAACAGATTCCAAGTCCCATGGTGCCCTGAGCCACCTCTGTCCTACTGAATTCTGAGGATTTTACAAAACAGATGCATTTGTTTCATGCATCAGCCAAGAATCCAAGGCACATTGGAAAAACCTGTATGTTTTACATATCAAAATAATGACGCAAAGATGTTAAATTTCAAAATCAACCACTGAAAAACCCCTAAGGCCAGTGACCACATGGCAAATTACTCAAACCTACAACACTAGACGACTGACAACACAAATTCCACCTGACAAGCAACAGCTCCTTCCCCTTCAGCAAACCCATAGCTTCAGCAGTAACTCCTTGTAAAAGAACATCCATAGAAACAGACCTGTTATGGTATTTCATTACAGCAGAAGGTATAAATATATTAACTTCCTTTTTGAATGGATTCTACCTCAAATCTAAACCAACAAAAATTCTGAGAAGTCACTTTCCAAACTTTTTTCAGGAATGAAAAACAGTGCTTTTGCCTCAAACTTCAAGAGTAATTCATGCTATTTAGCTTCACCTAAAACCTTACACCAACATTTCTAAGCTGCAGTGATATGAGCAGAACAGTTGAGAATATTCAACTAGCCTTAACAAGACAAACACCAGTATGGTTCTAAAACACTGCTTATTCATTAAATTTCCTGTGAAATTAATCTACAACCTGAATTCAGTGACCCTATGCAATTCTATGACATTGAACTCTCAGGTAAAACCAAACCAAACCAAACCTGTTTCTCTTTCATTTTTCACAAAGAATTTTCACAGATGATGTTATTTTTCTGAAGATATAATTAGGAGTCAGTAGTAGACAGAAATACTCCCTCCACTGTATTCCTTATCTTCTCTGTCACTCCTTTGGCTACATCGGTAGTGAAATGAGAATACTGAAATGTAGACTTAGTCCATGTATACCTACCGTATTTTTATTATTTTTAAAAAACAATCTACAAATTGAGAGTAGAGGTTTAGGATAAAGATTCAGAATTTCACCCCAAAACCAAAGCTACACAATCAACCACCATTCAGCTACCAGCTCAGTAACTCTGGCTCAGAAAAACTGCATGCAACCACTGTGCTTAATTATGCCTTAAAATAGCATTCGCGGAACAGCCATTTTCACCATGTTTATCATCAAGAGACACGACAGTCCATTTCCTCATCAAGCATGTCATACGAGGAAGCCTGCCTTAAATAGAGGGGAAAAAAAATAGTAGAAACTTGTACACAAACAGGTCACAATTTCTAAGAGTCAGTAGGTCAATACCATTTTTTTCTTCATGTTATATAAACAAAAAAGCTTCAGTGTTATTTTTTCAAATAGCTATTTACATAAAAAAGCTTCTATATAAACACGAGTATGCATCTATTTTTACCGAGCTGAAAATATTTTGGAGAAGTGGAAGATCAGAATTTATGCGCTTTCATCATTTATCTTCCCAACAAAACTAGTCAATCCTTTCTCATCTCATTTGAGAGACCTAGATTTGATCTATTTTAGGTCAATGCATTAACACCTTTTTGTTTCCATGTTTACTGCTTATCTTCCGAGAGCAGATTCACCCCCTACTCATATAATATTTTAAATTGCAAGCAGGGAGATGTATAAACACTGATTTTCTTCATGGTAACACTGTGATGCTGAGCATTTCCAATAAGGCCTATTTTCAACTGAAAAAATCATGCTATCTCAAATCTATCAATGAGTCTGAAACATGGAACAAAATTATCATCAATTACCATATTGTAACATTTTAAAACGAGTATTTAACAACAGAGACAATAACTGCTTTGCAAAATGATGCATGGCTTTTTTAGATAGTGATATTTTTTTAAATCTCTCACTATTACTAACCAAAATGCAATCATGAAAAGTTTTAATCCATACAAATACCTTAAGCTGTTCACTAATTAAGAAATTAAAGCTAATGATAGTCAGCATTGCACACTAAATTAATACGTAACAGTTAAAACCAAACACAATTTTATATTGTTTACCACTGTATAGAGCGTTCTGATGTATATATCCCTAAAATAAAACGATGAATGATAAAAAGCCCTGTAATTAGAAGTTTAATCTCTGCAGCAATGTTTGCCTATTCCAAAGTTTAAACATTACAATCTTTATTGAGTTTTCTATTTTTGCTGAACTAGTTCATTTAATCTGAAAATAAAGGAAGTAATTTAGAAGAAAAAATTGGGGTCAACTGTGCTTTAAGAGAAAAGAAGGGATGTGGGATAAATTCTCCTGCCAGCCACCAGTCCATGAACCAGCCCCCCATCTCCCCCTGCATGGTGCAATATGCTATTCTTCAAATTAATACCTTTAGGTAAGGAATTGTAAAACTGCCCCAGGAGTGTATCACAGATCAGTGTTCATATTGATTACAAACATGCAAGTTCTTCACTTACTAGGCAAACTAAAGAGCGAATATCTATAAAACAAAGAAAAACCCCTACTTACTTGATTTGTCCCATAGGACAGCAAGTTCAGAGCAATGTTGGCTCTCATTTTCCAGAGCCGCTCTCTGTTCATGCGCGCCACTCTTTGAATGTCTATGGAAAAGGCGATTAGCAAAACCTTCCAGTCTCTGCAGTGCTGTGGCTGTCCCTGTGCACTGGTTACAAGGTACCTCCTTCTGAGCTGCCATCTATGCACACTGGAGACTTTACAAAAGCAAAAGAGAAAATATCTAAAGGGAGCTGGACAACCCAGAGCCACTAAAAGCTATGCATGTGTCAAGCTTCCTGCATGCAGTGTTTTCTAACCACTACTCTCTTCTACTTCCTGTTAAGAAAAGCTCTATAATGTACTGGTTTATACTGCTAAAAGTCTCTTCATGTCAATTGAAAAATGGTTTTTTTAAAAAAATATGCAATTATTGCTCTAGCATGTGTTTTCACAGCTTTTTAATGCATCACATTTTATACTTAAATATAAATTTTATGTTAAAATACTATAAACAACTTGTTCAGAAGTACAGATCAGAAGGCAGATTTTTTTTTTTTAATTTACCACAACCATGTGTGAAAAAAGAAAAGTGACTATTCTGCAGTTCCTCCCCTGTTACTAAGATGGAGTACTACCATCATCATAGCAAACATAACCAGCTGTAATCTAATCATTAGTAATCTCATGTTTTCAATTGAACAACTTTCTAAGCAAGGAGGTTACTTGCAGAAACTACTGAATAAACTATTCTTTTATTATCAGGTGGGGAGGAAAAAAAAGTATTCTTTTCCTCCTTTGAGAAAAATCAGATTGAAAAAGTTGAATTCTAACATACACTCAAACACAACTGCATTATACTTATCCAAACTGGGTTCTACTTAATCCAAGAATGAACCAAATGCATTTAATTTTTTCAGGAATAAAGTCCCAGAACAACCAGCGCTGGCAGATCCCTTATCTAGCAGCATGCTCACTCTCCCAGCCCCAAAGGCAGCTGGAAGGAGAGTCACAAAGTCACGGTCACCAGCTCTCAACTTTGCTTATGTAAAAGCTTTGCATGCTAGTCTCCTGGAATTGCGTAAGAAGTTTTTTCACCCACAAGAAATTAGGGTATTTTCAACTGTAGAGTAAGTCTAGAAAGCATAATTTTTAATGGTGCAAAACATAAGGAAAATAAATTAAAAGCTGTATTTAACATTAAATTATATTAATTTCCAAATTATGTAATTTTGCATGCTTACAATGGGTAATACTAAATATTCATTTTGTGAAAATGGAAACACATACATTAGGCAGGTTTCCCAGTATATCATCTGCACATAGAAGATGCGGCAGCTTAAAAATTGAGGCTATTCTTAAGAAAGATTGAAATAACTTTTCCACAATCTGTCTCCTGTCTTGCAGTCAACAGGTGTTAAAGACACACCTCTCATTTTTCACCACCATACTTCTCACTGAATAGTTTTCAAATGTCAGCCGATATCCATCCTTGGACATTACATAACTATTTCATAACAGCTCTTACTCTTCATAACTGCTTCAGAAAAAAACTGCGTGATGACAAACCGCCTGTGATAACGATAAAACAATAAAAGTGCCGAGGGACAGACTTTACAGATTTGGCTACATTGCTCCTAACAGGCACTTCTAGACTTAGTGTAATTGGCCTCAGTCAACACAATGGTTTAAATTTCTAGACTCAATGCAAAGCACAGAAACGCCCTTTGCTTTCAGCCTCCAGATATACTCTGGAAACGTAATTTCTTTCTCCAGCACCTGTTCGAAATTTGGAACCAACTGACTAAACGCTTACATTTTACACACCAGTTTGCAAAGCTAGATGAGCACCTGCTGTCTTGTTGGTGACCAGGCTGCTCTCCCCATTCAGGGTCAGGTTCTGCAACCTTCCCCCCATGCCAGCCCATTACAGGTCCTTTTCCACCTTACACCTTCCAGCCTTTCACCTGCTTTGCTGCAAGACCAGTGCTAACTTCCATGACATCCCATCGGTTCAAGGCTCTGCTACCAGAAACAAGAGCTAGTGAAGACCATGGGGATCCGTTTGCCTTATCAGGGGTCACAAATAGGCACAGGGGATATAATACGTGCCATATATAACCAAACACTTCATGACAGAGTAATACTATGCCACCTTCCATACAGCAGTATAAGAAATACTTAGACAAGAACAACATGCTTATTTCCCTGCCTGGTGATCTTTCCAGGGCTGGAAGACCCCTCTGGAATTGAACAACCATGCTCCCCTGTAGCTCACCGCAAGTGTCTGGGCATCCAGGGAATCCTTCCAAGAGACTATTATTTTCTCTGACCTTGACTGTTTTCTCCAGTAAACAAAGCCACCTGGTATGATGGTGTGCTTGTCTTGTCTCTCTCCTCTACCATGGTTCTGAGCCTTTACACTACTGTTGTCTTATCTTTCACACAAGTCTTCAACTAAACCACTTCATTTCCCTGATCTGAAAGAGGGTAATTTACGAAATACACATCACATCACTTCACATTACATAAGTTAGAGTCTGCCAATCTGCCAGAGTCAATGGAGAGACGTGGGAACTGTCAGAGAGCAACTCTGCCCACCAAAATTCAGAGCTCTGAATGCACGCAAGTGACTAACCTGGACGCTTGAATTAGGTGCCAGAAATAGGAAGCAGAAACATCCAGCCTCTGAGATCACTGAAGTGAACTGGTTTAAGTGAAAACAGGTTCTCAAAAAGGGATTGTTAGAAGATATCCTAAGAGAAAACCTGGATTTGCCAGAATTTTACAAACTACTGCCAGCGAACACTGTTACGGAAGTTCTTCTCCACATGCAGAAGATGAAAAGAAAGTAGTGGTCGTATTTTTACACAGATAGTAATACGCTTTCCTATTCCAGGAAATTTTTGGCATTGATTGTTGTTGCCTAATGATAACACAAAATACTACCACACTGACTTTCTGTGAAGTCCACATCCCACGTGGACGTCAATTTCTTCAAATGAAGTCCACAATTTGTAAAGGTGAAACCTCCTATTTGCTTTTATTTAATCTCTCATCTTACTGACATACTAATCTTCCAAATCTATGCAACATTAATTTATCCACATCAAGTATTTTGTATGTTATATATGAAGCACAGAATCCACACGCTCCAACATAGTATTTTACTGCCCAAAAGCTCATTAATCAGCAACGGATGGTACTTTATCAAAGGCAAAATTCTGTGGCTCTGCTTCTTGTAGGATTTCCACTTGCTTGCCAGTACTGTTTTTCCTTAGAACAGTTTGTAAATCTTTAAATACAATTAAATGCTTATACAGACATGTGCAAACAGATTTGAGGTCATCTTACTCATGCTCCGAGCTGGAAGAAGAACCTGAGCCAGCTTTGATCTAGAGCTGTGCAGTGCTTGTGGTTAAGCTCGTATGCCCTCCCAAAAGAGCAATAGCTGGCTGTGCTCCAGCCAGACCACGAACATCCAGATGTTCTACCCACTCAGTGCTACAAAAGTCAGATCAGGTGTGTGTCAACCTCTGTGCACAGGTATGACCCATACAATATCAGGCCTGATTAGGATGCATTTAACTTTGAATAACTTTTACTCTACAGACAGTCTCTGTGGCCTAGGAGACCTTTCTGTTACAAAAAACCAGCCTACTTCAGGTCAGTTATTTAAAAAACAATGTTTGAAGACACTGAGACTAGGCAGTTGCCATCCAGGTCTCCTATTCGTTTCTCCGGCCGGGCAGGGTTGAAAATCCCCTCTTTGTTCATATTTATTGCAAAATAAACCCCAGCTGCCCAGGCTACACATTGTGTGTGCTACCTGGTGTATGCCAGGGAGCTGACAACCCCGGTGCCTGACTGAGCAACATCGCGGCAGGGGCCCAGTGTCAGCGCGGTGGTTCCATTTGCCTGCAGAGCTCCATCTCTTCCAAAGCACTCCCAGACAAACTCAGTTCAAACCAGCCAGGCATACAATTTAAGGAAAGTGTTAGTAACACAGAAAATTGTAAGAGCGTTACTTCAGTGTTTCTAACTGGTTTCTAAAATTTCTGTTCTACAAGAGATAACAAAGCTCCAACTGCTCCTTGCAGCCAAAGTCAACACTGAAATGTTAAGAATTTCCTTTAGGCAGAAATTTTATTTTCACTAAATTCTAGCCACTAAATCTTGGCAATATTTTAAAACAGATTAAAAAACCCAGAGAGGTGGGTAAGAGATTCAGCTATGAATGTGAACATGATGTGTAAGTTACAGTATTTTGATAAATAATATTTCAGTAAAAATTTTTAAGGTACTCTCCCACAAATTTATAAAAAACAACATAATGATGATAGCCATAGAAAAAGGCCAATATTGTGGTTCTCTAATTTAATAAAGGCAACAAAACCCTTTTCCTTATGGCCAACCAATAACCTTGTGTGCATTTCCCAGTGGCTGACGCCCAGTGTATCTCTCTCAACCATAGGTAACAACACACAGCACTATAACCTAGTTGCAGACTCTTTCAGCTTGCTGAAAAAGAATCAGGAATAAGGTAGCTACATGGACAATTTCTTTTTAATAATCTCTGCTAAAATATCATATCTCAATTTCTAAGACACAATTCTACCCTACCAGTCAAGCCTTAAAAATTAAGGATTAAGAAAGACAGCACCCTCCTTTCCTTGAAGGGCGTAGATGGCTGAGTAACGGCACGATTTGTACAGCCCTTCTTTAATTGAATACAGAAAAACGCACACATTATAACTGTAAAATATTTAAAATGTTCCCCGAGTAAAGTTACCATGAAATTCCTGAATTTTAAAGAAGTACAAAACAGAAAAACATTAAGAACTACATCACACCTATGTATCTTTGAACCATTTTTTTTTTTTTTTTACTTACTTCTAGGATCTAATGCCATACTTCTTAGTTTCATATACAGAACTGAAATTCCCTCATACTGTCAAAACTGGGAGTGTCTTCTCTAGTGTTTAATGAAGGTCAACCATGAATATCTTGCAATCAAAACCATACAGGAGTTTTTAAGACAATTAACTGTATTCCTTGACAGGACCTTGAAAAAAAGGATCCATGATGCAAAATAAATTTCAGATCACCTCCATGTGACTAAAATTTAGGTCCTAATTCCAAATCTTGAAACATACTATTTTCCTGGTTAGCTACAAAGCTGAGTCTTAATCTAACCGTTTACACATTTTCTACCTCTCTTCAAGGGCTAAATAAAAATATTCTTTTCTATCTTCTTATTTAAATATTTAAAATTAGTATTTCTCCTTTGCAGCACTGGCCTTCATTCGCAAGTAAAAAAGACATACTGCAACATTTTCTCCATATTTATTTTGTTTGTAATCGATGGAAAAATAACTGAAAGAAGCCTTATAAATGAATAATAAAGAACTTTTTTTCTGGAGGTTAAAGACAGTTTATTTATTTGCTTTAAAAATTGATGGCTTGATAAAGCACATCTTTTCCTTTATGCATCAGTTATTTCAACAATGAAAGTCCAACTTTAGTATTTATTATTTATTACGAAAGGAGTGAGCAATCATTTGATACAAAGTGTTAGTGAGGGTTCATCCACTTTTAAAAGCCTAAGGATCTTGCTGAATTTAGGTCTCATATTGACCAATAAAATATTTATAAGTTGAAAGATGCAGCCAACACATTTAAGAAAAATAAAATAATTTGTCTAATTGTGAATTAGAAAATATAAAAGTTTATAAGCATTTATATGCTAAAGAATCTAAAGTGTTCTGTGCTATAAGCCTAAGGAAATATGTATGGTCTTTTTCTAGTTGTTTTATAAAACTTGAGAGAAAAGGACATAAAACAAATTATAGAGATAGCGATTTCACAACTTAAAAAAAAAAAAAGAACGTTTTCATCAGAAATTACGTAATTAAACACAATCCATTTTGAGTCTTGCAGGCATGCATATTTCAAAGAATTATGGGTAGAAATAGAGGCAGAAAAAGGCTTCTTGAAAAAGCAGATATATTTTCATTTTCACTATATGTCCAGCACTATGCCACTAGCTTGCGTTTCTTTTTAAACACACAGAAGGAAAAGCAGTATTTGCTCCTATCTTACAGATTTAATGGCTTTCCATTTTGAAACAAAGATTTTTCAAAATGTTATAAACAAAATAAACACAACCAATAACTTCACTGTTTTATAAAACACAAGAAAGTAAACCCACCATGCAGTCTTAGTGTACCTTTATGTGTACATTTTTTCTAAAAAGGTTAACCCTTACTACTGAGCCCTTCTGAGAGCAGTATTAAGGCTGGGACTGCAGCACTTCTATAAATAGGACTGCCAAGAGGAAGTTGTTGCTATGGAAATGCTGGTCATATTTCTATTTTGACTCAGTAGACCTCTACTGGCATCTACTGTACACAAACTTAATTGCAGCAGACATCTAATACCTTCATCTGTCATCAGGAAGCATGAATTAAGGCTCACATGGTCCAACAGCATTGTTTAATTTTTATCCATGATAATACAAAAGGAATAAAAAAAAAAATAACTAAGAATGTAGAGAAGAAAAAAAGAGAAAAAAGTCAGACCCTCCTTGTATTCAGCATCTGATTTTTCATACGCAAGCTAAAAGCTCTCATGTTTCCCATCAGTTTTCTTGTCAAAATTCGACAAATTCATCAAAGACGATGTGATTTTCCATGTACACATACCATGGCAGCAGATCAAGTTTCCTCATTTCTATCAACACTTTCCTGGTTATTTTGAAGTCAAATAGCTTGTAGTCATAGTCCCAAATCTAGTGTTGAGAAGGGGACAGAGAAGTCTTTCATTACAAGCCAAATCTTCCATAAAACTGTCCAACTCGACAAAGAGAACTGGATTCCTCTCCTTTCTAACACACTCCTTCCTCCTTGCTTTTCTTACAGCTTCCTTCAATATGGTTGGTTGCTTACGGTCTGGACTGACTGTCACATTGCAAGATAGACGTTTTCGGAACGTGAATGAAGATTACACAGTAACTTCATAATAAAATAAACTTTAGCGAAGATCCATCTTTGAAATACCTGCTTTCACATAAATACAAGAAATCTTCTGAAAGTACTTGTAGAAATCTGCTTGGTCTGTGCCCTTCCAGATGATAAGCTACTCAAATAACCCTCCATAATTACGTCATAGCACTATTTAAGATAGTTTCACATACAATCAGAAAGTTTGTACAACAAAAACCAGGGAAGTGTATGGACTTATTTAAATTAAAATCCAAGGTTCAATTTTGAAGAAATTTAGCATATGACCTCAGTAACTCTGTCTCTCTGAAAAAACTAACAGCAGACAAAGGTTTTGGTCAACTTCATTTACAACAAAATATACTGTTGATTAATAATGAGCGTTACTGGGTTCTCCATCAAAATGAGTAAGATGAAGTTCCGGAATTAGAAGAAACACACTAAGAACTTGGACATTTTGCTCAATATCTGACTGTGTTGAAGGAGAAGCTACCTGCTTGAATTCTGGCCCATCAGAACAATGATACTGAAGATCTCTCCCTCTCACAGAACCAGTAAAGGCTTCTGCAGGTAAGCAGCTGCTGTGGAGGTGATCTTGGTGACAGAAAGCTTCAGGCTGATGAGCTCTACTTTTTCAAGAATCAATTTAGCCACTTAGTTATACTAAGGAACTGCCCGATAAGAGGCACATTTGTTTGAAAACCACAGCTCAGGACAAATTAAGCATTTTGTGTCCTGAGTCAGGAGTGCCTCGCATAACAAATGATAATTAAACCTGAGAGATCTGGGGTCACACTTAG
Organism: Astur gentilis; assembly: GCF_929443795.1. NCBI lineage: Eukaryota > Metazoa > Chordata > Aves > Accipitriformes > Accipitridae > Astur > Astur gentilis. The sequence goes on along the minus strand of NC_064887.1, from coordinate 16,563,560 downwards.
AGCTAATTCTTGATATGCGATAATGGGAGGAAGTGAGAGAAGGGGCAGTAGTAAAATGCTTACCAAAACTAAAGTCTTGTAGATAAAAATCCTTCACTATAGGAGTAGCTACACTCTACTGTCAGACTGTGTATTGTATAGTAAAAGACCAGAATGATAAAGACTAGAGTAACTAGAATAATTTTAGTACCTCTTTCAGGAAGCCTGTCTGCATTTTAAATCACCAGCACATTTCTCTAGAGGAAAACAAAACAAAACAACTGACTCCACTTGGAGCTAAATATTTTAAATTAATGCTTTTGTTCTCCTCCAAAACTGGAGTTCCCCCATTATACGACATTTAGGTTCAATTAGGAAAATATCCAAATTAGAAAGCAAGCAAACCCAAAGTTACTTCATCAGAAGGGATAGTGCTTCTTCATAGGATGGAAAAGTGCAAATCAGAATACCGTAGTGGCTTTCATAAAGCATGGTCTAAAGTACAAAACATTTGGTCATGTGACGCGGAGATGCGCGCGCCTCTACTTGTGTCAGAATGAGACCCTGTGTTCCTGCGCCTTACCGCTGGCCTACAGACTGCCCTGGAGTGTCCTGCGCCCTCCCCTCCTACCAGCCTGCTCAGCTTCGGATACTCTGCAAAACAGGGGAAAGACTGAATTAGTATAGAACTGCACTATCCTCCACAGCAGCTAGAGTGGAAAATTGGCAATAAATCCCTGGGAAGTAGAGGGGATGCTGCTGGCCCCAAGACAAGAGGCTACAGAATGTGCAAGAGGATATTTCAAAGTTTGTTAAATGCTCCTAATACACACTGGCCTAAGTAAGCAGTATCCTAGTTACAGGAACTTGCATTAATACAGAGGTATCAGAAGTATACCTCAAACAACAGGATTTCTCTATATACTGAAGCTAATTACAATCGGTGTACAGAATTTACGTTATGCCTGCACTTAAATGGAGTAACAAATGCCATCTGCTGGCTTAAGACCCAACAAAGTGTGAGGTACGAAAACTGTAATACCAAACAGTAAGTTTTAAAAGTACTCAGTCATTCATCTGTAATGTGTTGTATAAACACAACTAAATATCTCAGATTTTTTAGAGGGGAAATAATTCACACACCAACTTTCTAATTACTGGGTATTTTTCTTAGCGAGGTAGCAGTTAAGGGCACAGATCTTAATTTTTTCCCTATCCGTGATGGGTTTTAATTTATAAATTATAATTTATATCCAGTTTGTTTCATGCAAGGTTAATTTATTTATTAGCAGTCCGGATATATTCTTAAATGATATTTGCATTTGGATATAACAGAAATAATTTACAAGTTAAAAAAAATAATACTTAAAATGAAGCCTTCCCCTTCTGCTACTTAGGAAATGTGTTTTCCAGCTACCAGGAAGCAAACAGGCACTTTACTTCCCAGTCCATAGTATCCTTGGGCATTCCCAAGTGTTACTTTACAATAAAGGACAAAAAAACCTAAAGCTCAGGCAGCTGTCTTGAAACAGAGAAAACTTCTTATTTCCAGATGCAATTGCCAGTAGGCAGAATGGTCAGAAGATCTATCTTTCACTCTTACACTTACCAAGACTGAGAGAAATACATGACTACAAATATATTTAGTTTATTCAAGTATTTGTTTAAAGCACAGGAAAGCAGAAAGCACTTTGCAGGATAGAAACATTACACAAGTAAATGCATACCTGTTTCTTTTCTTTCTTTTCCTTAATGTAAACTTGCCAAGATGCTGTTTCACTTGATACTTATTAATGCAAGTAAAGACAATTTTAAGAATAATAATTAAGAATTCATAAAACAAAATTCTAAAAGTTGCTATATCAATGTCTTTATTCACAACACAGAATTCTGAGAAAAGCTTTAGAAGCAAGTACGGATAAAATATACCATTACTCGTAATTCTCTGAACAAAAATCAAACAATTCACATGGCACGTCAGCTCAGCATGCGGTATGAGTGACAGCAAAGAAAAGATACAATTCCTTAATATTGTATCCTCAAGCAGCCACAACCTTGCAATTGCGTTTTCACTCTCAAAGCAAAATGATCAAAGATTTTTTTTTAGTAAGATCAAAAGAAACTAGTGATGTCCTTCACCAGCTTACAGGGATTAAGTTACAAGCTGTGCTGAACATACAAATTTTGCTTTAGTGCAAAATCAGTACTTGATAATACATAACATCTTTATTCCAAGAAGGTTGGCAATTCTGCATTTTGTTTAAAAATCAAAGATTTTCTTTCTAATAATTTTCTTTCTTTCTGGCTAGCTCTATTATAGCTCACTCTATTCGACTGCACAAAGAACGAACTTTTTCACAGTTCAACAATATTTAAATTGATTTTAAAATATTTCTTTTCTTAAATGTTACAAACTTTTAACTGACAGGTAAACCAACTACAAATATTCTTGAAGTTATTTTTTTAATTAGATACAAGAACATCCATTAGTTGTAATTGTATTTATCTTTCATTTGCTTTAAACAGAAATAGGAGCAAACAATAATTAAAAATGCATCTGAAAAACACTGTCATTTCATGCTGTGAAATGCCACTAAAAGCAGCTTCTTGCAGTAGGTCACCTCAAAGCACTGACAGTCAACCCCATATTCTCCTCAACAAGAATACGGCAAGACTCTTCTATACCACTGTTATCCAAACTCGTATTCAAGCACAATTTTACCATGCAGTTATCTTTCTCTTTGCCTACTGAGCTAATGAGCACTTTAATAGGTAAAGAAATTTTTTGCAACATAGGTCCAAAGCATTCGATACAGAACAATATTAACTATGAAAGTTCACTCTCCAATTTTCTTTCCACTAGTTTCTGCTTCTGACATTTACAGAAAGGAAAAGTTCACGACAATGTAAGTCATCTCAACATTTACACACCTCTAACTCCATTCTCACCTTACTCTCAGAAGCCAAGAGACCTACCCGGTAAGAAATGTCTGTCACAGACCCAAGAGCTAACAATTCCCAACCAAAGAGCTTTGAGAGTCTTGCTCTGGCCTTCCACAGATTAACTATAAATTGCTTAGGCTTACTATGTGATGACTGTATGTATGAAAGCAAGCCAAGAAAACCAAGTAACTGCTCAAAGACAGGTTTTGTGTGTGTTTGAGAGATGCCACTGGTATTTCTTTTGATTTGTCCTAATCAGCAGGACTCTTGCAAAGAAAGCCCACCCCAAACAACACACAGAAAACCTACACAGGTCAGAATTTGAGAATTGTGACAAATGTCCAAATATTGTAATCCTTAAATGAGATCTCTCTGCCAAAAAGTCTGCAGTTGCAGAAATGTGCATGTCTGAAATATCTGACAGCTTTACCACACACCTCCACTGCGAATTGCACGCAGGGAAAACAGAGAATTTGCCTACACAGGCTTTACCATTTGCGGGGGTTCCTGCTAATAACTGGGAGTGTTGTCCTTAATCTTGCACTGAGATGGTCATCCTATCCATGATTACTACTGCTACTACAAAAAAAAAAAAAAAAAAAAAAAAAGGTTTGAATATGCCTATTTTGAATACGTAAAATCTACCTTATGATAGCATCATGTGGGCCCTTCTAATTTCTGGGAAGCAAAAATTGCTCTAATTTGGCAGAGCTGGAAGACACAGTATCTCTTGAATTTATTATCTTAATTTTGATAAAAATGCCTAAAATTTTTTAACTAGCCAGAGACTTCTTTTCTTCCTCCTGGAAGAACAAACATGTTTCACTTAGAGCTGGTCTCAGATGCTCATAACTTTTCCTAACAACTTCAATACAGAGTTGTTATTTCTGGGAGTCACGTGGCATGTGGGAAGATTCTGGTTTTCTTCCAATTTCTCTGAATTTAAACTCTACCCAAGAAAACTACCAAAATGAGGTACCAGTTACAACACACCAGGCAAATTTTTAAACTTATTTCCGCTGTAAGATCCAACTTCCTCCAATCTTTGGGGTGGGTAGAGGGTTGGAAGGAAACACATGGCATCCCATTTAAGTGAAATATCAAAATAATGAACTTTGTAATTGCAATTACTGAGCCCTCTCCTCACCTTTTGTATATGATAGAAAAAAACCCCAATACTTAAACTGCACAGAAATGAAAGCCTAAATGAATACTAACCTGAAGTGAAAAGGACTGCTTATGTATTATTAGGTAACCTACTTTGACATTGCCATTCCTTTGCCTCTGTAAAGATGACACCTTCAGAAGAAAATATCAACAGATTTATCAGCCAAATAAGGCAAACAATGTATTATTTTTGTTTTTGAAAATGCTGCTGGTACCTAATTTTTCTGAAAAGTTATGAAAGGTTAACAATGCTAAGGCAACTCTCCAAGGTTTCTGGAGGGTTTGTTGGGCATTCAGGATGTCAAACACAGCCCAGTTCTGAAGATGAATGGCTTTTGGGACTCCATGTTGAATGCGATTAGAAGTTCTCCTCAGTTTGAAATCTACATTAGAATTACCTTTTCATGTACGCCTTAAATCTATGCAACCCCTACTATATCCACCGAAGTAAAATACCACTTTGGCACACTGAATACAGTTTCTTACAAAACTTTTCAGACAGCAGAATGAATAAATAGGTCCTGGAAAACACATCAAAATGGGAACGTATTACTTTGGTCCTTACTGATCCAATTCTGAACCTAACAAGGTGCTAAGGATGTTGCAGGGCTAAAATGCACATATGGAAAGATGGGTAGAAAGAGAAGGAGGAAACAGGCAGGAGGCAATCATGAAGGAAATTATTTGAACTAACTCAAATCATGCTGCTCTTTCCCTAGTTAAAACAAAAGCAGCACTAAAAGATTCATTAGTCATCTGGATTTTGCTAACAGTTTATAACCTGCTCACTTTATTTTTTATTTTTTTTCTGGAGATTCACTGGTCACAATTACTGGACTAAATACATCTCTGCACCCTCTTTATTATCTTCAGGTATATGTTCATTAAGACCTCTGCCCATGAGCTAATTAAGAGCAGATTAAATACAACAGTAGCCCATGCTCCATTAATGATGGCTGCTTCAGTAACTCTAAATTATGTCCACCATTAATTGGACTAGTCTGTGTGCAGCACCAGCCCCTATGGAGCACAGTATTCCAAACCCAGTAAAAATACACCATATGGATGTCAAGCTCGGAAGGTATCTTATCTCCTCATTTTGTGTAGGATAACACAACTCATGAACTGTAGGAACAGAGCAGCATACTCTCATAACTGAAAGGATACATCACTAGATTAAGGAACAGTCTTTATTAAAAGCACCTCATTAATGTTCATCACCACCCTCCACCGAGACTGTAGCATTTAAAATTGTATATAGTTCATCAATCTGTTATTTCACAAAATCAACAAAGCAGACTTGGCAAATGGTCCAAAAGCAAATACAGGATACCAAATTTGTTTCCACCTTCTCTTATGCTTCCTTCACATGCATTTACTTGGATATAGCTCATTGAGTTCCTTCCTAACACTCTACACAGCCTACACAGAAAAGATTTATAAATCTAACCTAAAATCAGTTTCTCTTACTCCTTAATTACAACAACCTCAGCTAGAAGATCAAAGCTTTATACTTTGCTGGAAAACCTGCAGCCTCATAGCCATTCACGTTGAAACACCAAGTTTCTCTTCCTTCCTTCCTTCCTCTAAGGAAAAATGGGTATGTATATACTCACCCTAAGAAAAAGAAAAGACAAGCTAATATCCTGGGTACAAATTTTGTTCTACTTAAAGCAACCAGCTCAAGGAATACCGATAAGAAAAAAGCATACCTTCAGTAGAACTCCAAACAAAACTGTAACTAACAACCCGGATAACAAAATGCTGGCAGTCACCTAGAATAGATATGAAAATAGCAGGGCAACAAATTCAGCATGAACCTTTATATCTTCTCCTTGTCTACAAAGACAAATTCTTCTCAATACTGTAAAGCAACCCATGTTTCTTGGTAAATATTTTAATTCTGAACATCATATATGAGCATCATGATATGAATATATATGTTAAGCAGTGTTTTTGAAAACTAGAATCTCTCTCTTTCTCCATCCCTGTCATTTGGAGAGTTTTTATGGAAATTATTTCTTTCACTCCCTTAAAGGAGTGAATTCACATCTAGACATACAAGTATAAAGACACCCGACTGGGACACAGCCATTTGGAAGACAAGAGGCCACATACTCACATCCTGTAAAGCGTGCAGTGCAGCCAAACTCAGATGTTCTCTCTGCCTTTCTTCAAAGCATCCTTTTGCACCCTTGGTTTTGCAATCAAATAGGTCTTGGATATAATTTTGTCCCACATATTATACATTCAAATATTTTTCAGTTCAGCCTGACTACTCAATATGCCAAAATTTCTAATCATACATTCCATCTGTTTTCATTAATTTATAAGTGTAGTCTAAAAATAATTGGTACCCTGAAATTTAATATAAAACTAAGGCTTAAATATGGAAACAATTTCAAATAAAAGTGACTGGGTTTTGTTTAAATTAAAAATAAGACTTATTTTAGTGTTTCATATGCTTAAACTGGCATGCTCAAGTTCAAATGTTGTTAAATTATTTTTTTTTGCATCAGCCAAGAAAATGGATTAACATCAGACTTCTGACAGTAAACAATTTAAATTGGCTGACATACTACAGATTAAGAGAATAAAAAGTATACAGAAACAAAAGCCACATTTAATATGGTCTGATTTTTGTCCTAACTCAAATGCCAAATTAGGGCCTCCTAAGAATATATCTTGATTCAAAAGAGTGAAATAGACCTTTTAAAGATATGATAGCAATATTTTCACCAGCAACCTTGAGATTAATTCTTGATACAACAGGCTGAAATACAAAAGATATAAAGGAAACTATGCTTTCTTCTTTGCTTACAAATAATCAGTGAGCTGTTAATACACAGCTTAAAATGAAAATATTTTCCTGTTCTCTGCCATTAACTGTCCACTTCAGGAAGAACTGTGATACAAACACAGGGGACATACAATACTGAAATTCGCCAGAATGTCTCTGGCATTCAATCAAAAATAAAAATTTCACAACAGAACAGCGGTGGGGGCAGGGATGCGATGGGATGGTGGGGCGGTAGTGGGGCGGTGAGTAAAGGGAAAAAAAAAAAAAAAAAAAAGCAGAGGAAGGGCTAACAGGCAAAGAATTGAGTCCTGACACAAGATTGCATTAGGGAGTTGACACAGGACAGAGGTAAAACTGAAACAAGGACCTAAGGACAGACAGAATGAGGGCTCTGCATCTGAAACAACTACTATGAGTGGAGGCAAACCCCAAGTTTAAGTGTAAGGTATAGAGCAAGAAAAAAGCATCTTCACCAGTAGTTTCCCAAACAATTAGAATAGTTTTATTCTCTCATGTTAAAAAAAAAAAAAGTGCCAACTATGGCCTCATTAAAAAAAGAGAATCAGACAAAAAATGAAATATGTACAACCCATATCCCCAAGACCATAGGCAAAATTTTTCTAGATGAAGAGGTCTGCCCTATGGAGAAGGTCTGCTCCTATGTTCATGGAGAAGAAAAAAGCCTAACCCCTCACTGCCCTAATTTTTCAGCCATTCAAACTTAAAGGACAACACTCCATGTTGATATACAATTCCATGCTCAATTCTGATTTAGACATTAATTTTCAAAGGTCAAAGGCCAAAAATTGATTCAACACAATATCATTATCTCAACTCTTTTCATTTCAGTTCTCAAACTGAAATGAAAACTGAATTTAGTTACTGACTGCCAACTGTGCATAAATGAAAGACTGAACACCCACTTCTTTAATATTCTTCAATATTTTAGCAACTTCTGACTAAGCAATAGCTGACTCAGGATATGAATACCGAACTACAGATACACTTTCAGCATGCTGAGAAAAAAGAATGCCTCAAACAATAGTTTGTTAAATCTGTTTTGATATCCTCCTTAATTTGTATCTGATTGAGATGTTTAAGTTGTAAAACTTAGTGGCTCCAACATCACTAACACTTTGATGTCTTTATATGACATTAAAAAAAAAAAATTAAAAAAAAAAAATCTGACCTTGGGGTGATATCTCTTCAGCCAGAGACAAGACTGCAGCATGAAGAGTAACTGCAGAAAACCCACATTGCACTACTGCTATTTGGCTTATAGGCTAAGCAATGAAAATATCTGCAGTCTATTGTGGGTTGTGTTTGTCGATGCTTGTCACCTAAGGGTACTCCCTTGGATCCCAAATTATGATGCAGTTCAGACTCCAAAGATAATTAATGTTCCTTTATCATGTTTTGTTAAATACTGATATAATCTCTGTGGTGCTGATTGTTGATGGTATTTTTGTCTTTGTAACTCTCAGGCTGCATTACTACAAACAGCAATTACACAGATTTACGCTCAAAAGCCGAACTACAATTAGCGTACAGCACAACTGCATACTCAGATACAACCATGGAACCAACCAGTTCAGTAACATTTCATCTGTTCTCCTTAGATTTATCTGTCTTATTTTACAGCTTCCTTCAACATAGAGAACACTAAAATTCTTCACTGCCTTGGAGATTCTCTCTTACTTTATTCATTTTCATGACTGTGATAATTTGGTGAGGTGAGATCCTGCTAGAAAAGTCCTACCATTTAATTTGGACCATATCCGGTGGAGACAGAGATCCCAATGGACCATTACAAAAGAAATATTAACTTATATATAACTTTTGAGCCATGACTCCATGATTACAGAGTAAGAAAGCTGAGACTGTTTGCTTTCCATTAGTCAATGTATTTTTAATAAGAGACATTGAATATGTTTTTAAAAGCTTGTAACATACATGCAGGGAAACAATTATTTCTTTGGTGTTAAATATAAGTTCACAGAGAAAACATTTATAAAACAAAATACCACAATACAATTCTGAGCTCATGATTTACAGCATACATCTCATTTTCTTTTGCAATATTAGAACATTTTCAGGACTGAATGAAGAAGATAGAGTCTCTCCAGCTTGCTCATTTTGAAAAAGGATTTACACAATTCACCTGAGTTTTATTTCAGGGTTTTTTTTGATTAATAAACATAAAAGCCTTGAAACCTGGCCAGAAATACCAATGGATAATACAGGACCCCATTAGGAGGCACTTTCCCCACAAATACATAGGAAACCTGCTCTGCAATAGAAGCCAAAAGTTTGCGAAGTACTTTCCCAGAGTCCGTTTAGATTTAAAAATAGATAAGTAGTATTATGATACAGCAGTCACATGTGGTACATTTGATCTATTTTGAGCTAAAATTAATAAGCACTTTAAGAACGTGAAGTAAATTGATATACTAATTGCCATAAAATAAGGTATAGTTTTTCTAACAGACTTGCCAATTTAAATGCTAAAAATGAAGATACACATTATTTTAAGTTGCTAGAAGTGTTACTATAAGCCTACAGTAATTATAAGAAGTCACTTCACTGCATTGCTGTATGCCTAAGACTTCTAAAAAAAAATGTTTAATAAATATTTGCAGTTAGTTGCCAGTTTTCAGATGAAAGGTGCTTAATAGTGCCAACTAATTTTAAAAAGCTAGTAATTTTCCTAAAAGCTATACTTTCCCTAACAGAAATTCAGAAATGGTTAAAAGCAATAGAAGCGTTAAGCCTGATTGCATTGCCTCTGCCTTGTTTTTCTGGAACATTGCGACTGAGAAGTAAGGATTTAGACAATCATATGACTCCCAAGTTTAACAGCCCAGATTTTCAGTGCATCAAGCCTAAGTAGGAAGGTCAACAAATACTGTGGTTTGACCTCAGATAAGAGCCAAATCATATCTACAAACAATTCTCATACTGTGATACCATAGCCTCATACATTTCTGTTATTCTTACAAAATACAGACAGGTGGACTTTTGATGGGGTTTTTAAGAATACTTCTGAATTTAGCAAAAGAACTTCTTAATAATTCTGGCGAGCAAAGGCTTATTACCACTACCTATTCCCTTCTCATGATGCCAACTTTTCTTTTTTAAACTTGAGGTAGTATCTATACAAATTGACATCTTCTGAAAATTTTTAATTAAGTCCTCCAACTTGAGCATAAAAATACACAAGCTACAAACTTTGCCTCTGAAAAACCTACTGTATTACCCCTTAGCTTTTATTGTACATTTGATAAATAACAAGCAGAAATTTAACTGACATTAGATAAGGTGAACTAATTCACTATCAACCTATTGTCATACTAATTATGACTATTTTTGAATGAAGACAATAACTGACTAGTAAGAGTTACTGCCTTTTTATAGGAAGACATTTACAAATCAAACTGTAAAAACAAGTACTTGTCTACGTAACTTATTTCAAACAGAAAACTATGTTTTAAAAACATGATTTGTATTTCATATTTTGGTATTCAAAACCATTAAAAAACAATCAGAATTAGCATCATTTTAGTAACCTCAGCATGGCCCTTTTTAACATGTGCTTTATAACAACAGATACAGTCATGTATTCATTTTTCCACAGACTGATACCTCCTGCAGTACAGTGTACTGAACTGCCCTGCAGTTATTCAGGATTAGGTAGTGAAGGAAATTTATCTCTAGGACTCCTTTGTGTAGGGTGGAAGATCTACACAACTCTGGGAAGCAGCAGGATATGTTGATGATGAAGGCTACTGAATGCCATCCTTGTGGAGTGGACACTATCCCTGCTCTGTGACAAGTTCCTTTTAAACTGTGCTATTTTGAGCTGCGTGTACTCCTGCTTTTCTATCCCCCTTGATGACCAAATGGTATTTGGGTGCCTGTTTCACAAAAAAAGAAAAACAATTTTAACTGCCACAGAAATCTATATAAACAGCACCTGAATACTTCAGAGGATTTCATGTATTGTGTGCCCCAAGAAAGAAAGCCCTTATCACATCAAACAGGGGTCCCTAAATAAAGGGAAACATTTTACCTTCATCTCTCTGCACCTTAGCTCCCTATTCATAAAATGGGAATAAGAAAACCTCCTCATTTAGCAGGATGTTGTAAAGGTAAATTCAATGTTTGCAGAACAGTCATATACTAAGATAATGATTTCTGAAAAAAGCTCCCAAGAAAAAACAGAATTTGCTTAATGAGTACCACTCAATGTCCTGTGCACTGAAAGTAGCAAGATCCTTTGGGGGTTGGGGAAAGAAGGAGCATATATTTGTGCAGTTTTCTCTCTTACAATGCATGGGTGCAAGGGAGCTAAAATACAGTCACCCAGGTAATTTTAATTCTGCATTTCCTGCCTTTAAAAATTTGATTTTGCACCATTACTATTTTTTCTTTCTTTCTCATTTTGATTACAGAAACTTAAAGAGTTTTTTTAAAAAGAAGCCTAAAAGCCAAGTATCACCTTGTGGTATCATCTAGATTAAGAGGTGATTCATCAGCAGGCCCTCCCACAAACCTGTCACATTAGATATAGAAGTCTCCCTTTCAGAAAAGTTTTCAAACAGAAGAATGGTAAACTTTGAAAATACTGAGTTCCTTTCATATTTCTGCCGACAAACAGTTCTATCAATCTCCTTGCCTTCTTTTCAGATTTCTTCCTACTGCTTACATTTACGTTACCTGCACTGTGGTTTTGTACCCAATACATCTACAGTCACAGATACAGAATCTTACGATTCCCTAACTCATAACAAAACACGGGAATAAAACGAAGATGTAGCATACCAGCTTAAGAACTCTGTTATGTCAAAATTGCTAAGATTTCAAGGCTACTTGAACATTTCACTTTATAATACAATGGAGAAAGTTATTCTGATACTGCATTGAAGAATCATTTTTTTGTTCCACAATGTGATTAGAACAGTAAGAACTAAGTGGGGAGGAAACTATGGTTTCATTTTATTCTCTATGCATTGTATTGCTGAACTTTTGATAACTATGAAATCAAATAACTTTCACACAGAACTTCAATAGAAAATAGTTTGAAGTGATGCGTGTGTGTGTGTGTGTTATTGTATAAATTCCAATCTGAACAAAACCATAATGGAGACATAACACTAACCTGGCTGAAACAGACCTAGATAAAAAGACAGCTTAAAAAATAAGATGCAACAAAAAAAAGAGGGTGGGGTGTATGCTAACTGCATCTGGAAAGTTCAAGAAGAATCGTAAGAAGAATACATAGGAATAAGAGAAACAAGTTCAATTCCTTAATAAAAAACTTCCCCCTCCCCCCACGGTAGTGATTTTAATTTGCCCAAGCAAGGAATCCTCTAATTGTTATCAGAGCCCTATGGCCATAAAAGTTCATTTTTAAGCTGACTCTTCATTCATGGACAATAAAGGTCTGACAGAACTGGAAGAGTTGCACAAGAATTTTTTTAGAGCTTACAAATTTATATAAGAATTGCAAATGTTCTTAGCAGCAAGAAAGCATCAGTTTTGCAAAATAAACTGACATCCTGTATGTCTGGTGGCATGTGATCACAAGCTCTGAGAAGCAGTTTCTATAGAGAAAGCATGTATTGGTACTTATCTGCCCAGGAAAGGAAACTGATGCATCAGCTGAAAATTCATGGTTTAGCTTGTTGATATAAATAATAAACCATAAATCAAAAGTAAAGAAATATGACTAGGTAGTACAGCAAAATAATCTTCAGGACAGTACATATCACTACAGCTCTAAGTCAGTCAAGAAAGAAAAAAAAAAACCAAACCCATGCTGCTTACACAAATGCACATTGCTACCTACTTGACCTGAGCTGGTTACCCATTTCCATCATCCACTCGCCACTTGAACAAGAACAGGTGAGATGCTGCTCTCTGCAGATTATCGTGATTCAACCTTGGGTATTTACAAAGAATGTATAAAAACCTACCTCTACAAAGAAGTAGTGAAACTAAGTCCATATTAAGGCTTCTTGAGCCATACTCAGCCAAAAAATACCTTGCTATGTTTTTCACGGGCCATGTTCCACTGTTCAAACTGTATCTGGGGCTTTCTTTCTGTGTCTTTGATTCCTCTCTCAGAAACACACATACACACATCTTTACCAAATGATATCCAGGTACATTCCTCAAGTGCTATAGTTCTCCTTCCTGAAATATTTCACCAGTGTGCTGCCTGGTTTTTTTATTTGAAAACATTAATTTGATTGGTTTGAGTTTTGGTGGATTTTTTTTGGTTTATTTAAAGGTGCATTTCCATCCTTCACTTCCATAAAAAATTTATTCAAACTGTAACACCACAAAAGTGACAGCAAGAAGGAGCAGCAAAAGAAATGTACTTCCAAAGGGTTTGCATAATCCTATTCTTACCAGGCAAAGTAAGATACCAAAAAACCACACTGAAATAATGTAATCTTTACTCTAAGCAAAGAAAATTTTAACTAATATCTAGTAGTTAAAAATACTAAAATCCAAAGTTTTTAATCTAAAAGAGCCACCAGCATTTACTATTTAAAACATCCCTACTATCCTGAAATATGAGATAAAATATCTTATTGAAATATAAAGAGTTAAAAAGTATCCTATGACACCTTATTTCAACAAGATGTACATGTCCTCTTTAAAAAAAGTGGAAATGTCCTCCTGATTACCTAACAGGTGCAGGATTTGAGGGCTAAAGTTCAGCAAGAATGACAATCTTGGCAGGCTGCAGTAATTTCTATACTAGATTTTAGAAGACAAAACAGAAAGACAGACAGACACATGGTATATAAACACCTTTTGGCAGGAAAGATACATCCCAAATTCAGCATTTTCTTTTAGTGAGAATACTAATAGCACTTGTGATTAAAATCACTTAATGGAAAGAACTTATCAGAAAATACTCTTCAATAAAGAAGATATTCATTTGTTGCTACACGTACTAAAATAGAAACACTGAATTAAGACAAACTGTCTCAATACTCATAAACAATTTGTTCCTAAGCTAGACTCTCTGTGTTAATAAATCGCCAAGTAATACTGCATCATGCATCCTGAATTAATGAAAATGTTGTACTTACATTGTCTAACAGGACACCAGAATATGTGATGTCATTGTAAAAAGCTTTTCAGTTTCTTAAAGTGAAAATTACTTCTTAAAAATGCTTTGTGAAGAGGTTAAAAAAATCACTAAGAAAAAAAATTAATTGTATCACACCAGTATGTACAAGTGCCGAGAAGAAAAGCAGATCCCTTCCCATTAATGAAATAATTTAAAAAATTCAGCTTTGAACACAAATGTCCAATTTTTTTCTACTCTTAACCAGACCCTCAAATTACAAAATCTAACTACCTCACCACCACACTAGACTGCCAATGATTTATGGCCTATTTACAGGGAGGTTACATATATCCCATAATCTTCTGATCAAAATTACTGCTGTTTGGAATAGTAGTATCATCCATACATTGAGATTCAAATTAAAAAAATAAAAAATGCCATTAAGAGTATAAATATTTCAAATACACTTCCTTTTATATAAATGAATAAACCAAATATACCTGGTTAAAAAACCCCACAACGTATTAAAAGACCTTCTCTTAAAACAGGCTTATTATTTTGGTTACTTTGGCAAAAACCATGACAAAGATGTAAATGGAACAATAACTGGCTATCATCTCCACTCTTTTGTGCGTTTACTTGAAAAAAGGTAAACTGATCTCCAACTTCCTGTAGTATCTCACATAACTCTGTAGAATATTAATGTATATTACAGAATTTTAAACTACTAATACATGAATGCTTCAAGCTGTAAATATTAACTACCATTTCTTCCCATTTTTCTAACTTCGACTCAAATGTAACATTGACCAACACAGTATTTGTCAAAATATGAGAAAATGTTTACAAACAGTGATCTTACCTAGACCACAATTACACTTGTTGTAATAAAACTGTTACCCTTCTCCTCACTTTCTCTAACTTAAAAAATCACAAAGTGGTGGAGAATTTCCTCTTCCCCTTGTTCAGAGATTTTCCTTCAGTTATTAAGTGAATTCCATATATACATACAGTATATGTGTATTTCAGTATAAAGAAGCTATAAATATTAAGCTACTGTTATGACTACATTTTTGCCTTCTCAAATTGTAACAACTTGACCAGATTTATATCTGCTTGTAGGTCATCTTTCAAAATTGTTCCAATTTTGCTGTCCCTTCTTAAATACTATCACCACTGAAGAAGTACTTGAGAAGAACAATTAGCTGGGAGTACTTTTTAAACAGCAACAATGTCTAATTCTAAGCACAGTATTTCAGTATTTCACATAGCAGTCCTCTAAGTTCAGTTCTAAATTATCCAATGCTGTGACAATTAAGCTGTGTTTAGACCACAAAACCACACCAGTATGAACAGACGTCTACAAAAATGAAGTATTGTTTTTGTTTGTGGTTCCAGATTGTCTCCTATCAAAGGTTACTGCAAAGTTGTTGCTGCTGCGGCAGAGAAGTAATTATGATTCAGATAACCCTCCTCCAAATACACAAAGAAACAAGAACCTCCCAAACAGTAACAGATGTCAGCAGCATCTGCAATTTAATCTTTCATGAGAGACTATGCTCTGCCATATGACGGAACACCAGAAAAAATTGAATGCTACCTTTTATTCAACAGTTCTTGATGTAACCGCAAATAGGGAGATTTACTGTTTCATCATATTTTTGATGCTCAATTCAAGTCCAATGTCCTTTTATCAGTGAGGTAGCAATGGTCCCAAAGAGGAGTAACATTAAGAGATTTGTGTAACAGAGGGTGATCAGACTTTTTATTCTACCACATCAAGAAGTTAATGCTCCTTATTACCAATAAAGAAAAAATGGGCTTTTAGGTGTGTCAACAGTTGTTTTTTTATATATATACATGCATCTATATATATATATATTTTTACACATAACACTAGTGTAATTCTATATTTTGGAAGAGGAAAAATATTCCTCATGCTATAATGCTACTGCTGCTACCTATTTCCTTAGCAAATACTAATAGGGACTCATAATACTATTTCTTTATTCTCTTGAATCTTCCATCTTCAGTATTTACTACTACTTTGACTCTCAGAAAACTGCCAATATTGTGTCTTACACCCATAATACTGAATATATTCCGTCTTTTGCCAACTGCAGCGTACATTTTCCCCAAATTCACTAAATGTCTCTCTTTTCATGATTAAACATATACTTAACAAGAAATCAAAACTTCTTTTCATGTAACTCTTGCCCTCTTCAGGCTATCCAACCACCACCACACCATTTGAGAGAAATCCAAATTCTCACCACTGCTCTATTTCTCATAAATGTACCTGATCTCTCTATTCTCTCCTCCCCAACTTGCAGTCACTTTCTATAAACCCCTCTCAAGTACTACACAAGTAACAAACAATCTCAAGATCAGACTTGCTTTGCTACTCAGCTTCTCCATAACACATCATAGCATCATAGAATACCAGGTTGGAAGGGACCTCAAGGATCATCTGGTCCAACCTTTCTTGGCAAAAGCACAGTCTAGACAAGATGGCCCAGCACCCTGTCCAGCAAATCTTAAAAGTGTCCGATGTTGGGGAATCCATCACTTCCCTGGGGAGATTATTCCAATGGCTGACTGTTGTCATTGTGAAAAATTTTCCTCTTGTGCCCAAGTCCAAAGGGACTACATGTGAAAGGCTTGCATTTATATGTTTTCCATATATATGCTTTCCATACTGAACATCTACTACTCTGTTTTCCCAGCCACTGCATTTTGGGCTAGTCCTCTTAACAACAAGACTGGCAATGGAACAAGTAAGTTTGTATGTATTAGTGGAAATGAATAAGTCAATTTAGTTGGTGGAGAAAATTACAACGTTCTGAATAGAACTGTGGAAGACCAGCCAACTACTATTTTCTGTTTGGGATTATTTTCACACAAAGAAACGCAGAACAACCACAGGTTATCTTTTGAAAGAAAGGGCAGCAAGGCTATGAACTTTATTTTCACTTTAAATGAAAACTACATCCTGCAGAAAATCAGTATCTTCACCATTAATTGGAAAATTCAGTTTGACTGCAGAAAAGGTAAATGCAAGAGATGCCTTCATTTTTCTTGTCAAAGATCACACTAAATTTGGAAATGCTTATATCTCTAGCCTTACTATATCATTTAGGCTAGCTTTGATATCTGGTTCTTTCACATCTCTCATTGTGCTACTGCACAAATCTCCATGTCTCTCTTCTTCCTGTTACCCCCTACTCACATGCTGTATCTAAAATGAGTGTGTATGTATTAGTCATCTTCCAGTTTTATTTGTCCTAACAAATATTTGAGTACATTCTGGAGTAATTAAAAATATTAAGAGGAGGGCTGGTGATCCTTTCGATAACTTTGTCAAAATAAATTTTGCTCTGATGAACATGAGGGCAATCACATTTAACAGAACTAAAATGTTACAAATACTATTTTAGTCTCAGTAGTAAGCAAAAATGGGACAATTTTTGCTGATAGTATTTGAGAATGGCATGGTGACGTGTATCATTATAAAAGTCAGTCAGCAGCATCTCTGGTTGAAGGGAAAGCGCCAAAGAGCCCCTCAAATTAAAAATCATCTTGGGTTAACATATCTAAAAGCTTAGATCAACAAGATTCGATGCTAACATTTTCTCCTTCCTTTTAGTGAAACACTTAGTACATTCCCTTCAGTGGCAAAATCCACTTATAACAACGTTTCACCCTTTCTTTCACATCCCTCCTTTGTATCACTCCAACACAAGGCGCAGCCATATTTTAAGGGAGGTCCGTGAAATTAATGGGTTAAAACAGCAGAGCCATGCAGAAGCAAGGGTTTTAACCATTTCGGTGACGGCTTCAAAGCAGTCCTCAAACAGCTGTATCAGCACAGGAGAAGCAGCAAATTGTAGCTGCGAGCAGAGCAGCAGGGGTGATCAGGGCAGGAATTTTTCAAGTCAGCTTTACTGCCAAAGAAAATTGGTCATGTAACTACTCCATAAGCAGCAAGTTGAAGAAAGTTTCATAATTATAGCCTCAAACCTCAAGCTGGAGACAATACAAACATGCTTTAGTTTTTCAAAAAACATCATACCAGCAAAAATCAGGTTCTACTCTGAAAACACAGCTCTTGCCCAGTAGAAACTATAAAATTGCTTCTAAAAGAGGTCCTGAAAAAACATTCTAAGTAATACTAACAAGTAATTGTGGCTATAAATGATTTAGAAGTTCAACCAAATCATCACACAAAACTGTCCTATGGTTGAAAAGCACAACAGTTACTTGGTCAAATTATGTTCTGTATTCCTGCCGTCAATTACTTAGCATATGCTTTTCCTTAATAAATGGCATCGTTTCAAGCATCTGCGTAAAAAACCAACAAAACAAAACCCAAAACCCACCAACTGCCAAAAACCTCCAACTCTTCTGAAGGGAACAACTTTATAATATCAGTTTAGCTCCTGAAAATAGCAAGTTCCTAAAGAGACACCATCCATTAAAAAAAAAAGAAATAAAAAAAAAAAATCCTGTTTGAAGGTATACAAGTAGCACCTACAATTATCATGATAAAAAGATCAGACAAAAAGTACTGCTTTGGCACATAAAACAATGGACTTCTTCAGTGCAATGTAAAATCATCTTAGCGTCAGACTACAGGAAAACATAGGCGAGGACTGCTAGGAGTACAGTTAAGTGCACAAAGAAGGTTAGGGCTGTAGGTAAATAAGGGACTCACCATAACAGGTATCAAAAGGAAAATGCTGAAGATGGCTGAAACTATACAAAACACCAAGTATACCTGGCATCTGTGGCACACCCAAAATAAAGAATGTGGCTTTGGGTATTTGGCATGAAGCTAGTCACTGGTGCCCTGACAGGCACTGCCATCTCTACAGCAACAGTGTAACTCCTGGTGACAAGATTGAGGGAACTGTAACACTAGCAGAATATTGTTGTCCCTGTGATATAGGCATGCTTCCCCACACAGTATTTCAGAAGGCTTCATGACATCCAGTTCATCTTCACACCTCATCTTGGAAAATTCCACTATGCACTCATACTTCACCTTCTCACCTTTTGCCCTGTCCAGACAGCAGGAGACAGGATCTCCTACCATCAGAAGAGGCAAGACGCCAGGTGGACCTGCTTGTACTCTGGGCTAAACCCAGAGCCCAGCCAAGAAAAATACTTTAGAGATGGGGACATCCATACCGCTGTTCATGGGGTCCTGACAGTTGAGCTCCCACTGGGATAAGGTGGAACACACATATGTGCCACAGTCTGAGTGGGACAAGTGGCAAATCCCTCTGTCAGCTTCTCCAAAACCTCTTATTAAGATGGTCTTCGCTCTCCTTTCCATTTACACACTTCCCCTGTAAGGCTGTATGTGATGCAGGATCTCTTCATCAACTCCACTGGCTCCAACCAAGCTGCAACTAGGAGGAAGCTTCGACATCCATGGCATTTACTTCCACCTCCTCAGAGGATCTCTGGCCAGCGTTCATCAGCTCCCTCTGCCGGGACAGGAGAATGTGGACAAGACCCTGACCATACTCTGCTTAGTACTCCCTTTGGCTCCCTATTTTTAGATTTCTTGACCCACACTCCTCCTTCTTTTACCAGCTGTTGCCTGGTTTCTCTCCATTCTCTTTTCTGTAGTTCCTCGTTCTCAAGGGGGGCTCTAATGTTTTATTAGGAATAAATTGGTATCTGTCACTAAGGAAAAAGACAATAGAAACAGTGACTTGAAGTGGTTGCTTAACAAAAGCAAGAACAGGGCAAGCATAGGACACTTCTCACTTCCCATGCCACACACAGTTTTACAGATCATATCCTCTATCTAGTCTAGACAGAAGAGATACCACTTACATAGTAATTCTTCATACGGAAATCATTCAGTATCTTTTACCATCCTTGCCAACTTGTTCCTGAGTATTCGCCTTAGATGCAATATGTTTTGCTATGTTACCTACAAATGGTAACAAATGTTACTCAGCAATGAAAACAGAAGGAGGGGGAAAAAAACCCCCACAAACTTTGCACACATTCATTTAAAGTTCAAGAATGTTATGGAGTTCAACATAAAGAAGTTAATACACAAATAAATTCTACATTTGAATACTAAATGAGCAATTGGATAAGGATGTAGATAGAATTGAAAAAGCAATCTTTTGGCAGAAAGCATGTTATAACAACATAAAAAATTTAGATAAAAATTGAACTGTTCTTAGGTATTAGAGCAATCTGTGTGAAAAACTGAAGCTAATTTTGTTTTCATGTCATTTTTGCACCTGATTGTTAGCCCTCAAAAAATTAAAAGAGGAAAAAAAAATTTGCAAAAGAACCAGCAGACACCATAAGAACCACTACAAAGCACTATACGCCCTGAATCTCCAAGGTGATTCCACATCCCATGAAGCTGCTGTAGACTTAAACTAATTGCAAAACTTAGTTGTTTTGCAATTTGATATTCATATAGGCCATTAAATTAAGGTAAATGATCTAGCACCTTATTTCACTCTGAAGTTCAGTTCACATAAACAAGTACCACTAAAATGTAGATTTTAATTTTTTTTAAGCCAACAGAGAGAAACCATCTTGATCACGGGATGCACTGTTGCGGTCTACTGCTTTAGGATGTTTAACCCGTAGCTCCCAAGGCAGAGAACCAGTGCTGGGATCTGCAGAGCATGCATAGTCCTAGATTTCAATGAGATGCCCCCTTCTCATTGCACAAGTTTTCACAGGGACCAAATATATGACTGAAGTGTTGAATTTTTACAAACAGCCTGATATAAAATAGTCCTCAACAAGTCAATGAAAACATACCTCCTTTCATCATAACGACACCTGTTAGAAGGAAATATTATGATCTTTCAAATTGGTTTGGGCATGATTTTAGCAATGTAATGCTTCTTCTCTCTCTCACCACCTACCCTGTTTTTCAATGAGAAACCCTGATTAAAACATCGAGGCTCCACTTAATCTACAGATCAGTTAATGAAATGCTTGAATACAGGTAATTTGCGTTAAAAACTTCATCTTAATGATAGACTGGTGCAGTTAAGTCACATTTTTCCCAATTAGAATTGAAATATACAATAAACCTATTACTGTTACCTGCTACAAGACAACCAAAGAATTGCAAACTGCCTAATACCATAGTAATCAAAACTAACCTTAATTACTATTACAATGCACCTGCTGATGTATCTGAGTACATACACCCTTAATTATGTCATTTCATGAGAGGGAAGAGCAAACAGATTCTGGGCACAGGCAAAATAACAATCTTTTCTATCTTCAAAGTTTCCATGTTCGTGCCAGAAATGCCGTTTCCTTTGTTTTAATTTCTTGAACCACAGTGCAGCTGTGGAAGTCTGTGGGTTTATAGATGAGTGCTAACAGCAAGTGCAGTAGGCTAACAAGTACATACTTGCTGGAAGCAGACAAACTTGAATGAAATAAAATAAACAAACAGTTCCCAATGTCCTCTGTGTAAACATTACAGTATTTTAACAAAAGGATAAAAGGTAACAAGAGGCAGAGGCGTAACAAAACTAATGCTTACCTTTACCAATCACCCAGCAGATGAGATATTCATTCATCTAACAATGTGTTGAAGGAGGATTTCCTATGCCTCTTCTTTTAACATCACAGGTAATATATCTTACTATTTCAGTGTTAGTCTATCACACAGATACCATATCTCTCAGAAGAAAGAGTCAGTGCAAGGTAGAACAGTAACTCTCTGCCCTTCCTAAGGGGAGAACTTGGCTCAAAATGCTCATCAGGCTTTCTCTGGTAGAGAACAGCTATGTCATGGAAAAGGTTTTTGCTTTCTAAAGAGACTGGAGGGCCATTTATCTCTAACATGCAGAGCGTATTTATATACCTCTATGGTTTTCTGAAAGATTTTCTAAACGCCTAAAACTATGGCTTAAAACTACAGATAGACGATATCCCAATGTAAAGAAACACCAAAACCAAACTGGTTGTTTAGTGCGAAGTCATAAAAATTGCAGCTTTTTTTAAAAAATGAAACTCCACCAAAACCTAAAACAAGGTGTTTCAAGCCTTGAAGCAATTCATTATATGAACAAAGGCAGACAGTAAAGGCGTAGTTTGGAGTAATCATTTTTCCAAGAAGTTAAGAGTGAGGTCTTAGGAAACTGTTAATCTAAGACCTCAGTGCTAAGAAAAGAGACTCCTTTTTCTTGCCACCTCACTATTTCATTGCCACCAGTGCTTTCAGCACTTCGTTTGAATCTGTCTCTTGCCATCTGACATCTCAGTTAATTGATTTGATGTGCAAAATAGTTATAGATAACCCAAAGAGATAAAAAAGACATAGTTTTCTGCCTATGTAAAACAGCTTATCAGTGGATCAAAAAAATGCTGGAATTGTGACCCGTGAAAAGTCTAGGAATAAAAACATTTTTTTCAACATTATAAGCCACCAGATGCGCTCAGCTGTTTTGTGAAACCTTACCCTTAGTGGATGTTATTCTGCTGTGACGCTGAAGAAACAGCAAGCAGGATGCTGAAGAGGCAGGCTCCAAGACAACTGTCGTTTACTGGTGCTGATCCTGAACACCACAGGCAGGGCTACCCCAGTATCTTCCTTTTAGCTCCCTGCATAGCAATGTCTACAAACATACCCTCAAATTGCTTTATCCCGATTCTCCTGCTACACAGACTAATAGTCTCACTTCATCTTGCATTTCCCATCTGTCTGTATTCACCTTATTACACAAAACAGAACATGTGGGTTTTGGAGAATAAATTGTCTGGTTTGTGCTTGTAAAAACAAAATGGGGTCGTGATTCATGACTAGCCCTCCTGAACAACAGGGTAACAAAAATAAATAAAATTACACAAACGAACGTGTGTAATCCTTTCCCAACCATACTGGGGCGGGAGTGGGGGGGGGGGGGGGGGAGAAAAAAAATAAAAAAAGGAAAAAAGGAAGAAAAGGAAGGTGATTATATCTTTTAATCTTTTACTTTTGCAAGTCCTAAGACAACGCATTTCTCACTTCGCTTGCCTCCTCACAGCTCCACTGCTATTTTGTCCTCTCTCCCATTCCCCAGGAAGCATTTCTACCTCACAGAGTAGAAACTGTGTAAGGTAGGAAAAGGCTTGCAGTACACCCTGAAACCACAGCACCACAGCTCTCCTTTCTGCAACTGCAGTAGGTCAGGCAGCCCCTATGTTGTGCTTGCTATCCAGTCTCACCTCTGTGCCATATCCTACCTGCACTGGTACAATTGTTAGCACAGCTGCAGTGAACTGGATGAGGAAGCCGATCCAGGTTATCTAAAGTCCCTTCTGCTTTCCCTTTTCTGCAGGGTTATTTTTAACCTAGATCAATCTCAAATTCAGTTCACCTTGTTGTCTCATAAATAGTTGCTCCAGCACAGTTGGGGGCACAGAGGCAGGAAAAAAGTGGCAGGGGAGAGAAAAGCAAATCTGCAACTGAAAGAAATGCGTATGAAATAACACCTTGCACCTATAACAAAGACAAAGCTTGAGAGCAGGCAGACTCTTTGCCAAGTTCTAGTCCTAAATTTCACAAGTTTATAAAAAAATCCCCACCAACTCAAGGTTCCTAACACTGAAAACTCTGCAAGCTTAAATGACCAGAAGCACTCATTAAAAAGATACACTCTACCTGGATTTGATCTGGAACCCAATGCTGTGGAGCACAGACAATATCTTTTATTAAACTAACTGCTGTAGTTTAAAAAAAAAAAAAAAGGCTTCTGGGCAAACAAGTCTTTCAGGATGTCTGTAGTAGGGACACAGACAAAACACACAAAATCTGACGGCCATCCAAAGGCCTTTCCACAGCTCTGTCCAAAGGACAGATGTGTCAGTTACGGAAGAACTTAACTAACTGGAGGAGACTTCCCAACAGCCCAAGGCTCAGCGTGGAGCACAAGCCCTCCAATCGGGCAGGGCAGCCTGCGACACTGTAACTTGCAGCATGTCCTTACAGTTCCTCCACTTACTTCTCTGTCTACACTCTGCTCCCTGTACCAATAAGATGGTTAATTTTTGCAGCATAGACACAGCCATAATTACACTAAGGAACAACGTGACTGTTGCAAAAAATATGAGAAGTCTGAGTATTTTTCAAAATATTACTTTTGATTTGTGTCATTTCTACGCATGTGGATATATGGGTAAATGAATGGACACTAAAGAAACCCAGCAACAAGGGAATGTCAAGTAATTTAAAATATTCTGTCTTTAAAGCTGTCTGAGCCTGTAATAAAGGCCTAACCACAACAGCTAAATACATAAACTAATTTATCACTTGGAGGTCCTTCTGACCTTTTGTTATGCTACCACATGGCTATCATTTACTGAGTGATAGCCTCTCTCTTTGCTAGTCCATGCTGTGAATAAGCATTTTGCTTTTAACTAAAGCAGAATTTTCAGATGGTACATACTGGTAGCCTTACATTGGTGATTACAGCAAAGGCATTTTTAGGTATTTCTTCAGCAAGTAATTATAACTACTTATGATTTTCAGATGATGGAGTTCTTTATTGCTGAAACCTAATTGATCAATAGTGAGACAATACAAGCCCAAAAATACACGAAAAGAAGCTTCAAATACATTGTTTAGAGATGTTATACATACAGTCCATTTCAGTATCACCGGAATACATATTGTTAATTACTCTATATACAATACATACTATAGCTGATGTTCTACAATGTGTAAGCAAGGCTCCAAAAGCTATTCATTTCAAAATCAGAGAGCATAAACACAATGAGCAAAAGAAACAAGACAACAGCTGTTGAACAAAACTACACTTAGATCAAAAACAGTAAAACAAGGGTCTCTGGAAAAGTGACAGGAAATCAGCAAGCTTGGAATAGTAATGGACATGGAGCTTTTCACCTCTACTTCACCTATTCTAATCTAATCAAGGTCAGCAGTGACAGAGCTATGCCTCATCCAGTCTTTACAAGAAACAAACTTGTGGTCTCTTTTGGTCCTCAATGAGTAAATACAGCAGAATGACCCAGCACTGAATGCACATGAAAAATAAAACCAAAAAAAATTCAGTTCTAAGAAATGTCCCCTGAGGAGGTTAAAATCTACTGGCAAAGGAAAATGAAGAAGGCTGCATCTTCCTGTCAAGCACATTTCAAAGGAGCACTACTTACAGAATAATTATAAGAGTTAAAAAGGGAAGAATTGACTATAATAAGAACTCTGTCATACTGAAGATACTGTAGTGGGAACACTTTGAGGAGGAGGAGGAGTGAATGAACATAAAACTCACATGCAGAATACACATCACACACACTGTACTTGGCTATTTAAAGACCACAGAAGTCGAAGATAGTAAAGTCATGTTAGATTAATAAATTCCTAGTGCACAGGAAGCTGGAGATCTGGCTACCACGTAAGAAGATATCTGTACAGAATTATGTTTTGAAAATCATGTATAGTTTAATTTTAAACGTGCATTTTAAGAGCAATTTACTACCACATATTGCTACAGAAAAAGCAGCAAGGACCATTTGAATCCTGGCTAACACAACTCAGAAGCCAAGCCCTTGTGGTTTCAAGATCTAAAGGAAGAAAATCTTCCAGTCACCAAAGACTGTATTCTAATCACCTGGTCTCTAATCCAGTTTGGTGATTAAAAAGAAAGAAACAGACAATATCACAGCTAAGTATTCTTGAGTCTAGCAAAAAAAACCCACAAAAACACCCAAACAAAACACCAAGTGAGATTACTATTAATTTCTAAACAAACTTCTTGCTGTCATGTATGACGTTACCTTGCATATCTACAGGGGCAAATAATTCAGAGCCATACTTAGTAATTACTTCAAAAAACCTGTATTATTGAGTTACCTGAAGAAAAAAAAAAAACCAACAAAACTTTCTACAAACTTTACAATTGCAGGGCTGACATTCATTGCAGTCTAGAAAATAGTTCTAGTAAAGTTAAAACATTCCTGTTTCATATAAAATCAATAATGATCTTGAAAGTAACAGCAGATTCACTTACTGGATTAAAAAAATACTATGTGACCTTTTTTAAACTCAGAGATGTGTTGCAGTTGTTTCATTTACGTTGTGTGCTACTTTAACAAATGATTCCAAGGTAATGAATATTAATAAAGCTAACATTTTCCTACATTAATTACAACAAGTTAAGGTAGACTCCCTGTGGCTTTTTTTTTTTCTTAAAAACGTAATTTACCACATGTTGACATTTTTAACTCATGGGTTGCAGAAGAAGTTTTCTCAACTACTGTAAATTGAGCAGCTGAAAGAAAACACCCCAAACAATGAAGTGAATAATTAAATGAATATTAGGATGAGGTATCAAACTTAGAGAAACTTTTAAGACAACTGACAATTGTGCCTCTTTGGATTTCAAATGAAAAATACTTATATCATTATTTAAAAGAACCTCAGAGTTCATAGGCTGCTGTGCCCTGTGGAAAATCATGAACCCATTTAAAACAGGCACTGAGTTTAAAATGGGTACAGAGCCTGTAAGCTTCTCTTTAGTAAAGGATCACTTTTAACATTTGTCCTCCGAAATCCACTGCATATTAGAACCTGGAGCAGAAGGGCATAGAAAGAAAACCCTAACAGACTACACTGAAACTTCCCATCTTCTCTATATACACACATGTATCTTGCCCTCCCTGCTGTGCAAGCCTGATTCACTTTTTTGGTGGCTAAGCTTAAGTTTCTTAACCAGCATCCAGATGTCACACACCTGCAACTTCCGCCTAGAAATACTCTGAAACATTTGCTCCATTCTACTACCGGTGTTCACATATAACTGGTTTTATTCCTCTTCATAGCCTGAGTGAAGTACCAAGTACTGAAGATACTTGAACACACACAGAAAGTTAAAATAAACGAGAATATAAGGGCCATGGTTGGGTGAACAGCATTTACTGTGCTGACCACAGATAGTGAAAGAGTTCTCAAATTACACTTCATGAACTAGTAAGTCTAGCTATCAGCAGAAGCTGCGTTACCCTTCATTGTTCTTTCAGGGACCTTAGCGTGTCCTTGATCCACACAATACCATATGCTCCATGCGTGGATCGAGGGCATAACATCACCTTTGCAAGTCAAACCTGGATATTTTACTGTTACCACTTGAAACAACTTCATTTTCAGTGTCCTGAAGTTTGGAATATGTGCTAATGACACAACACACAAACCAGGAAAAATGGCTCAACAATGCAAACATGTATCAGAAACACTAAAGCTCCATCACATTTTATGTTTCTTTAGCTTTTTAGTTGTCTATCATATAAATTAGATTACACATCAACTTTCACTGCCAGTAAACCGAATAACGCTTCTGATAATTTATTATGTGTGTAAGTATTCATATATTATTGATCCTCCACAGTAAGTGAATCCTGGACTTTCCCAGCAGTATGTCAATGATGATCAACAACTTCTCCTAGTTACAGAAGTTGTATCATTACAGAGCTTTTTGCTACTAAATATACTGAGTAACTTAACATCTGAGCTTGATGTCTCCAGCAGCATTTCATTTTTAAACTCTAACAAAGGGAGAGAGAGGAGTTCTAAAGCAAACTCCTTCTGCAACTTAAAAATCACTGTGTTTAGTAATATGAGAAAAGAATTAATTAAAATGGAAGTACAGACTGTGTGGTGCAGTCTTATTTAACTGCCCAGACTAACAGCAATACAGCTAGTATGAAGTACAAAATGCAGCGTTTTGTCATCTGAAGTACTTCAAACGATCCACCCTCTCTCTCTTCACACATATCTTTGTAGGTAGGCGAAAACACTTCCTATCAAAAATTAATGCACTCAGCTAAACAAATAAAAACCCACTAAACAGTAATGATCAAATACTCAGAAACCATTTGGTTTGTGAAATCTGTAATAATAATAAGATGCAAGAACCGAAAGGCAAAACCACGCAGCAGAACTGGGTAGGTCAAGCAGAGCCCCTTGTCCCACAGCTGGAGACACCCATGCAGGTCCCTGGCCAGCCAGAGAGGAATGCTGCATGGGCAGGCACTGGCCTGTGCAAATCGGGTTACTTGGTTCTACCCCAGACCTCAGTAGTAAACACACAAAAGGTAAACAAACTGGGGGGGGGGGGGGGGGGAAGTAATTTCTATGTTTAAACTCCTTTCTGTTTTAATATCGCCCAAGGAATTTCCAGTAACAAAGGGTATTGTTGTAGGAACACCGAGCTTGCACAACTGGCTGCTCTCTACGTCTCGTCTTTTCTCTTATCCATCACAAACATACCCGAAGTTTTCCACTAGAAGCGAAGTAAGGAAGTTAACTTACTGAAAATGAAGTCGGGGTAGGGGTGGTGGGGGGTGTGCGTGTTTCCCCAACAGTTGGATCGGCTTTATATTATTTAAAGATCATACTGAAATACTTGGGAAAAAAAGACCCCAAACCCAGCAGAAAGCACCCGGCGACGGCAAGTTCAGACCGATGCTTTTGTCTTCCATTTTACCCAGGGATGAGGAGAACAGCGTTTGTACCGAGCGCGCTCCCCAACGATGTAAACACGCCGCGGGGCTGGGGCTGTGCCGCGGGGAGCGGGCAGGACCGGCGAGGTCCGCGGGGCTGCACGATCCGGGCCGGCTTAGGAGTTTCTGACCTACATTCCCGGCAGCGGGAAGAAAACCCTCCCGCCGCAGACGGAGCGGAGCGGAGCGCGGCGCGGCGGGCGGCCTCCCCCGCCGGCAAGGGTGTGTTCAGGGGTGGGGAAAGCGAGCCGGCCGGGGCGAGGATGGAGGCTGGAGGCTGGCGGAGGCGCTGACACCTGCCCGCCGCCACCCCGGCCCCGCCAGCAGCTCCTCCTTCGCCGGGACGGACACCTGCTGCGGGACAGCCGGACGCGCGGCCCGGCGGCGGCCTCGGCCCGGCGGCCGCAGGCGGGTTTATCCCGCTCGTTTCCCGAGGCGCTACACCGCGAGGCGGGCGGCGAGGCGGCGGGCCGGGGCCGGGCTCGGGCTCCTCCGAGGCGGCGCGAAGGCCGCGCCGAGCTGGGGGCCGGCGGGCGCGGGCGGCCGAGGCCTGCGCGGGGCCGGGGGGGGGGGGGGGGGGGGCTCGGCGCCTCAGCCGCTAGGCCGCGGGGCCTGCGGCGGCGCGGGGCGGGCGCGCCGGGCCCGGCCCGCCGGCCCCTCCTCGGGGAGCGGAGCCAGGCGCCGGGCGGAGGCGGCGGATCCCCCCTCACTCACCGCTCTCGATCTCGTTGCCCTTCTTGGCGGTGGCTGCGTTCCCCATGGCCGGGCCGGGGCGGCGCGGGGGGGGAGGGGGTGGGGGGCGGGAAGGATGCCGGGCGGCTGCGGCTGGGCGGGGGGCAGGGCTCGGCTGGCGGGGCGGCGCGGCCCGCGGGCGCGGCGGCGGCGGCTGGCTCCCCTCGCCCCGCGCTGGGTCTCTGTGTCTCCGGCCGCCGCGGAGGAGGAGGCGAGCGCTCTGCCCCCCTCCCCCACCCCGACACACGGCGGAAATGACGGCCGGGGCGGCGCCTCCTCCCTGCTACGCCGCCCGCCGGGGGCGCGCGGGGCGCGGGGCGCCGCCGTCCACGGCACCGGCCGCTGCCGCCGCCGCTGCCTCAAGCTGGGCGGGGGGGGGGGGCCCGGCCGGAGGGAGGGAGGGAGGGAGAGGAGGAGGAGGGGGCCGCGGGAGCCCTGGGCGGCGCCCGGCCGCCCGCGCCGGCGGCGGCTCGCGGAGGGCAGGGGCGGGCGGCCCGCGGGGGCTCCGCCGCTGCCGCCTCCGCGCAGCCCCGGCCAGCGCCCGGCCGCGCGGGGCGGCGGCGCGGGAGCGCCCCCCCGCTGCCGCCGCCCGGAGGGCTGTCCCGCCCGCGGGGCGCCAAGGCTGAGGCGGGGGCGAGGCGCGCCGTCCCCAAGGTGACCCCGGGAGGCCGAGCGCGCCGCGGCCCTGCGGCAGGGCCCGCCCGGCGCCGGGGGCTCGGCCGCCTACCCCCCTCAGCATCCCCGGCGGCCCGCGGGCGCCCACCCCGCCGCTGCCCCCCGCGGGCGGCGGCCGGGCCCGCGCCCCGGCAGCCGACACGAGGACGAGTCGCGCTTGCCGCCTCTCGCCAGACTGTTTTTGCGTGGCTCAGCGGACTGCCGACAGAAAATACCCAAAGTAAGCGAGCTGCCAGCGAAGACTGTGGGGTTTTTTTTGGTTTTTTTTTTTGCCTCCCCCCTTTCGCTGCCACTCACGTCGCAAATAGCTACAGCTACGCGTTTTCAAGCGGTATTGTGACTTTCAAGTTGATCGTAGCTCTCTTTATGTATTTACCACGTGAAACGCTCGGAGTGTTTTGGCTCAGGAAGGAAATGCTCATCAAAGAGAAGGCTCTGTTTTACGTGCCTTGCAGCGGGGAGAGCGGAGAGCAGAAGTGCTAATCTTATGGATCGCAAACGGTATATATTCTGCCAGGACAATTTATGCGATGCCCAGCCTCTTCTGGCAGCATTCTTTCCCCGCGGCTGCAGGCTGCACGAATTGTTCTGGCGGCAGCCGTCCCGGCTACCGTCTCTCACAGGGGCCATCCAAATCCTCTCCTGACAGCGGGGGCTGCCTGCTGGTGCAGCTCACGCTGCCGTGGCCTAAGACTGAATTACCTTGCTCTCTGTAAGACGGGGTTTCATGCACACGCGCTAATGCGCACTACAGCAGACACCTCTGGGAAATTTCCAGTCCCCTGAGACCGTGCAGTGGAGTACGCTGCATGTGAACACCGGGGCAGATCTAGCCAGCGCGTGGCTCTGCCTTGACAGTGGTACAAGCTGCCCGGATTATCCAGCTGCAGAGTTTGGGGAACGCTCCTCCGAATTATCTTGATGTTTTTTGTAGGTTGAAGTTCTGTCAATGAACGCTTCAGTTAAGGGACTTTCTCTTGATTTTCACCTTTTCACTTGCGTTATCCTGATCTGTGTGATACTGCTTGCTTCAGAGGAGTACCTGTGTTTTTATGATGAAAGCAGCAGTCTCTGAGGAAGCCAGGTCTTTATTGCTTTGAAGATCAGAAACAAGACTTGGGCATAGTGAGGAAATAATCTGCAAACCATTGGGGGCGGTGAAGCTGCTACTATTGAAGAGGGCTGTCTCGTTTTGCCAAAGCCCGAGTCTCCGCATTCTTTACGTGTTTACCCAGAGGTTCAGTGAGTTACCGGTAATTCGTTCTGCTAGGGAAGGGCAGGGGAACTGCAATGGCCGGATCTGTACCAGGAGGAGAAGCTTAGCTCGGGAAAAGAAGAGGGTACTTTCGCCATTGACCATCTTGATCACTCGGACAATGACAAAGAATAGAAAACTGAGGTGCTGTAGTATTTAAATAAATGTCTCAAGATGCTATCACAGGTAGATAGGTAAAGATGTTACCCCAGTTTTAAATTTGTTTTCCCTGCTTCAGCCATCGTTATTTTCATTTTGGCCAGATGGCATCTGAGCCAGCTGATTTTCATCCAGGTGCTGACAGGCATTTTGATATCCTTGAGAAGACAGCAGCAGCATCACTAACAAATGAGATATGCTGCAGCATCTTTAGCATATTCTTGCCATTACAGCTCATCCCTTCACTAGCAAATTACGCTGCATAGGCTCTATATGTGAGGACCCACCGAGGTCCAATAGCCATTACTGCCCTGTAGGATTTGGTGGATGAGGATCAGCTGGTCGTTGCACGTAGTCCAGCAAAATCCTACACATACAGACATGGCACCACGTATATGTGTGCAGCAATGCATGACACTAGTTCTCAAATAAGCACATGGTCTGAGTACACGTGCAGCCTGATGGATTTGCATGAATGCTTATACCCAAACACTCTCATAATCAAAAAAATAACAAATAGAAGTCAACAGTGCTGTGAAACATTAGGTGAAGCACTTCCACGGTCCTAGCATTACACGTTTAAGTGAAGATAACAGAAACAAGGACTTAGGGCTGGGCATTTGCATTCTCGTTCGCACCACTTGCACAACTTATGCTATATTAAAAAAGTTAATACTCATTCACTAATTGCAGAACATACCAATGTAGCATAGATCATACATGTTATGTGTATATATTTACTTAGCATTCAGAGTATCTACTCTTATTCTAGCCCTAATCTTTGGTTTGCCTTAATTTTCCTACATAAAATCCTTTGGTTTTCTTATAGAAAATCCTTCGATGCTGAAATGCCTCATATCACTGCTCACACAAAAGTAGTTTGTCTTCTTTCTTTCAACACGATTGAAAAATCAAATCACGCAAATATGAAAAGATGTTCTGTTTGGATATGTTAGAATATTTCAGCAATGGCGCAACCTAAAAAATTCAGATTTCATTTGTTTTGCTGATCTGTATAAGATTTAAAAAAATAGCTATACTCTAAGAAAGTCAGCTCAGCAGTTTTAGAACTATACACATTTAATGATGTAGTTTCAGTGACTCACAGTAGGTTTTAATCCATTTTTCTACATATGTGGGTTTAAATCCATTTTTCTACATATTTGTTGGGAACTATCGATTAGGAATATCCTACCAAGACCAATCTTTTTTCTGATAAAGCCTAAAGCTCTGTAGCAGATGTATAGTTCCCTCATGAAACTTGCATATTCCGCTCTACATAGACTCAGAACTAAAAATGAGAGGGTCATTTCAGGACAGAAAAGATAAATTTCTGTTAGATCAAAGGCTCTCACGTGCTTTTAATGGAAATCACTTTTTCAGACGGTAATTAATTCTGGAACCACATATCATTTCACTCCATAATCACTCCAATTTCTAGATGAGATAGCGGCATTTCTGTAGCAACTGCAGCAGTTGTTTTCAATACACATTTGAAACAAGTCACTAAATTTAAATCATTACGCATCGTCATTTTCTTCCCTCGCGTTTGAGGTGTGCCTGCATTGCAAGGGCTCGGCGTATATAGATTGATGGTTTTGCCCATCCGTACTGATAATTCTTACCCTGAGGATGTAGGCTCTGCTCAGGTTATGAATATGTACCTGCCTTAGTTGTAATTCTCTTTGTATGGCCAGCCTGCCGTACCATTGCAGCAGTGCCTGTAAATTGCAGGGTTTGAATACCAGATTTGACTGCTCTTCCTCAAATCCCACATTCCTGCATCTTTGAATACCCTTGGCAGCCTCCTTCTCTACTCCTAAGCAGACTGATATATTTGGCATTTAACTCTTTGTTTCCCTTTCAGGTTGTTCCAGAGTACTGGCACATTTCCTGCTCTCAGCTAACCCCTGGTCTGCCAGCGTGGGATGTTTTTCTAGCACGTTGCTAACGTGCCAAGAAGCATATGTATATCTTTGTGAATATGGAAGTTATTTTCCAAATTTTACAGCTTCTGACCCAGAAACAGGAATATTCATCACTGCAGCATAATTTCAGACCTGCCAAGAATATATCAATTATGTCATATGGATGTGCTAAGGGAAAGGATGAAAGCGGGAGTACAGCAATTCCCCCTGCACCCTGCAGTAGCTATTCAGAGAGCGATGAAGTACGTCCTTGTGCAGGTAAGACCAAATCCACTGATGCCTAATTCATTCCTGCTGAGGACCCATCCTCACAGAGAGGAGTCAAAGGTCTTACATCGTGTTTCCACAGTATGTGAGATTGCCAGCCCCTGAATTCACAATGAAACTAGAGCAACTTGGCCAACAACTTGCTCTGCCAGATCTCCTGAAGGATGTTCTTTGATGCCCTCCGACTATGAATGCAGAAGAAATCTGGAGCCTCAGGAAGGTGTTCTGCACACTGTGACTGTTACAGTTTTGAGGGACACTTTGGTTCAAAGGAGGGGTTCTTAATTAAGGGTAACTTGGGCTTCCCTCAATGTGACTAGGTACACTTAAAGCAAGATGCTCGAAAGGAAGTTTACACCAGCAGCCAACACTTCACCACTGCCACCCTTCCCTTCTTGGCATTAGACGTTTCCCAAGATAGCCACTGGTCAAAAAAACCCACGTAAACATAGAAGCAAAGGGTTTATATATTCCCTTATTGATTTTGAACTACACTTATTTCACCACAAACCTCTCAAGAGCCATAAAGTTGCAAGGTGGTTTTTTTTCTGTTGTTTTGAACACAATTTAAAGAAACAGGTACATTTTGGCTATGCTTTCGCTGTCAGTATTGCCCCTTGACAGGATAGCATTTGTCGAATTCTTTATGGATAGTGGCTACATATTCATAGGAGGTGGCAGGTGCTGTCTTGTGATCAATGTTCTGCTGAATAGACATGTTTTTTTCAGAGATAAACTACGGACTTCCTTAATGGGCAAGTCCAGCTGCTCAGTTCTTGGCCTTTATCTCCCATGATCATTCGGGAGAGGGTGTAGTCTCTTGCTATCAGGCAAACAGCAGTTTTTTCAGTTGCTTATAATTGTTCTGCAGATTATTCCATATTTGTAGGAGATACCGCCTGCAAATTTGTGATTCAGAAGAAATTGCTGATTACTGTTAAGTAAAATTCTTACTGACCTGCTTCTGTAATTGACTTTGTGATCCTTCTGTGGGTATCTGGCCGCCATCATGCTCATTTTAAAGGTTTCCACATCGAGAGAAGTCCTTTGCTTTTCTACACAGGTGTTCCAAGTTTTTTTGAATCCATGACAGATTGCTCAGCCTAAGAAAAGCAAGGTGTTTTATACTATCTTGATTTGCTGCACTTCTGAATAGTAGATGGTGTACAAAAATTGAGTAGAGAAAAAAACAGCAAAAAAATTTTATTGCATATTTTGTTCTTGTATTTTTAGTAGTTCAGCAATGTTTTTGGATTGCTACACATGAACTATGGAAGGAATGAAACTCAAAATTGATGGTATAGTTGTCTGACATTAGATTCCAGTCTAGTCACACACTTGTGTAGTCAAAGTTATTCAAATGTATAGCTGTTTAAAAAACTATATAGCAAAACACTTTCAGGGTAGTTGACTTTATTATCTGCGTGCTTACCATAATTGAGAGGTGATCAATATTATACTGATGTTTGTTCTTACTGTATATTGAGGCTCTGAATCACTTACTTTTTACAGAATAAAGAAGATTAAAACCAAAAATTGTTAAGTTTTTTAATTTCTCTTTTTAGGTCTTTTCTACAGAGATCTCCAAGTTAATTACAGCTGTTAATTTAAAGTAGACTAAGCTATATTAAATGCCTCACTATGTATTTTTCTTCAGAATTAAAAATGACCTTAATTCAATTTAGCCTAACTCACTTTGGAAGTGGAGTAGGCTATGTTAAATGAAGGTCACTTCAATTCTAACCGAGAGACTTCACACAAAGAGTTCACCAGGCTTTTGTACATACTCTGCACCCAGTAAGTTAGGAATGATGAAGGACTAGTAGTCACACATCTAAATCTAAGCTTCACTGTATTCTGCTCAAATGCATGTCCTGTAAATTGTGTCCCACTGTCACCTATCACTGTATTAGGTAAAGAAGTATAGTGAAAAAGCTTTTTAATGCATAATCAGCTCTTCAGCTGTAATATCTTTAGTAGTGCCATCTAAAAAATAGAAAAATATGTTTTTCCTGGTTTATTATTTATATCTAGAAGTACATTTTTTTAAACAGAAACAAAATCACTTTCCTAATACCCATTTATCTTTCTACAACCTGTTGATTTTCTCTTAGGGCTACAGCGCAGTTCCTGGAAATACTAGGAGCTGTGCACACATGACTAATTGAAGGTAATACGTCCCATTTGCTCTCATCATTATTATTTCTTCTGCACACACCATCTTTTTTCTGCAAGTGTCCTTTGTTCTTACGAAAACAGCCATCCAAGGCAGAGGTGTCAGCAACATGCAGTTTCTTCATGGTTCAGACCCCTGGTGCTTGCAGTCAAATTAAGACAAGCTTTTGCCTAATGTTCAGCTTCTCCCATCTGCTTTATCCGTGTTGTTATTCCTTGCTTATGATTTCAAGCTCTGTGTGCTTTTCTGCATCTAATATCTTTGTCTTATGCTACTTTGAGCTCTTGGTCATATCTAAGGTGTCAGAGCACTGTCCAGTCCAACACTTATTCATGTATTAGTTTCTTGG
This sequence comes from Astur gentilis, assembly GCF_929443795.1. NCBI lineage: Eukaryota > Metazoa > Chordata > Aves > Accipitriformes > Accipitridae > Astur > Astur gentilis. The sequence continues at coordinate 16,527,535 of NC_064887.1, read as the reverse complement.
CAGATTCTAAATTGCCTCATCTGGAGTCTGCTTCTCCCAGGAGTCTGTTTCTGTATTATTTGCTCTACTTTCTGTTGAAAAACAGTGGCTTTTTAAAATTGGAAGTTTGGTTTTTTTTAATCTACAAATCTTCATTAGATTGTACCCTAAGGTGGGCTGATTCCATGCTTTATCGTAACACCTGTAACAGATGAAATTGTCTCCCCAATCTTATAAACTACAAAATACTTTAAAACCTTCAGGTTCAAAGCATATAACTTTCATATGCTTCATTTTTATTTAGAATGCAATACTCCTCAATTTTTTTGTAACAGCTTCATGAATATCCTCCTTGGCTTGGATTGCTGAAAACTGTTAAACATGCCAAATGCATCAGCACTTGCTGTTTTCAGAAGGAAAACCTCTTTCTGGTCGACTTGCTTTTAAATAACACTTACTGCTTCCATTGTACGTTGAAGTGTTCTTGCCTTCTTTTCCAGTAGTTTCTGGTATTTCCAGAGTTTGAGCCTTTAAATGCTCCAATTTCTTCTCAGTGTCTGTCTTTGATTTCTTTTTATTGCTAGTGCCATGAATGAGGAGTTGTTCCAGACTCAGAGGATTACAGTGGATCTTCTTTAATCATGTGTGTCCGCAGTGCCTTTTCCTCACACTTAAAAGCCAGAAAGCTAAACCTCTAAAAGAACATTTAGACCGGTAATGTTTCATTAGGAGAAATAATAAGCAAAAAAATTTACAGTATCATATTTATAGGTGTGATTCTATTATAAAAAAAAAAAAAAAAAAATCCTTGCAAGAAACAACAGTAAAAGCTACTTTGTATCTGAAAAAAAAAAGAGCCAAGAAACCGACTTAGAAAGTTTATTTAGTATTTGTAGATCTATTTTTGGTTTGTGTTTGACTGACAAAGCTAGAAGGAGAAATATCTATGGTGCTAGCCAAGAAGAACATATTAATCCTCAGCAACACAAAGAAGAAGTGGCTATTTCAAGTAGTTGTAACGCAAATGCCAATGTAAAAGCTTTTTCCTCTCAACTCCACAATCTGAAAAGCCATTGGCAGAATGTGCTTTGATATTAGCAGATGTTCTGTATATTTGATAGATGCATGACTGATCCACCAAGAGAGAGAAATTGAATGTTTTCAAGCATTTTTTTAATCTCATGGAACAGAGAACTTTTTGACTTCTATTTACATTTAGTCCAAGCTAGATTTCCTTTAAACTCAGTTTCACTTCTGAAATGTTGAGCTAATAGTTGAAATGTATATAGTGCTTCCAGTGAAGCACTTATATTTTTTTAATCCATATTAAAAGATGGTAACTATGTGAAATACAGGGTTTTTTTCACAGGAAATGTGAACGACAGGGCTTTTTAATTGGTATTAGGTATTACCTTTCTAATCACCACATTTACATGAAAGAACTCCATTCATTCCATTTTGTGCAAAGGGCAGATCCATTCCGAAGAATATATTAACCAATAAATGTCTATGTATAAAAATTACCCTCAAGCATTTCTCGTTTCCAATGCTATAATTCCTTTCAAATAATTTACGGTAAAGACAATCAATCAGGATCTCTAACAGAGGACGTATAGAAGCCTGACCATGTTAGGGATAATGTTTGCACTTACTTGTTATGTCCAGGTGCAACATTTTAACTCAGAGGTGATGGGATTTTATGTGTATAACACTTGAAACAGCTGCTTTTTTGTCCTTTGATATCTCTCCTCAGAAATCTTCCCTTATGTCTACTTTATTTTTATCACAATAAAAATTATCCTCTGATTCAAACATAATTTTCTTTTGTTCCTCCTAGTTTTTCTTCTTTATATTGCTAAAATTAAAAAAAAAAAAGAAAGTATTTCCTTTCCTTTCCAAGAAATATCCTTTTCTGTACCCCAAAGACTTAATATGCCTTTAGTCTCACCCTCTGCTTTCCCCCCTTTTCTGTCCCTTTCAGCCTCCCACCCTGTTCTATTTACTTGCTCTTTCCCTTTGCTGTACTGCAAATTCACTATGGGAATCATTATTTTGTAAGGGTTCACAAAGCTAATGAAATTCAGCAGCACACTTTGGTGGTGTTTAGCATCCCTTGCTTCATCCAAATAATTAGGACATCAGATCTTATTTTCACTAATAGGGTTGAATATAAAGATGCATGTATGTCTAAATCAGCTGGGGCCCTGCCTGGTCGTTACTGAAAAGACAAAACACAGTTGAGATTTCTAATCTCCCAAGCACACACGCGCAGGGGCATAGGCCATAAAAGCCATTGCTGAAGAGAAAATATTTTTGTGAAGTGTGGAACGAAATCTTGCTTTCTTCATACTCAAATGAAGTTTTGCCATCAGTGCCATCAGGATGTTACCTGCAACACTGGGCCTGGGTTGGTTTTCTGTTTTTGCAGCTGTTACTTCTCATAAACTGTCTTAAAGAAAATACTTTGCTTACACGCTCTCTTTCATTTCTGCTGGAACATTCCATCAATTTATTGCAGAGACAGGAGTATAATTAGCCATATCCATTCCCTCAAGGGTAGCATAGGACAATACACTGAATAGGCACAAAAGACATGTTAGAAATGGTTCTCCTGGGTAAATAATTCATTCCTATAATTTCTTAGGAATGATAAATGCAGGTTACATTGCTCTCCTTCAGTTAAAAGCACTTTCCCTATGGGGGACAGGGGAGGGGTATGTCCTTTCTACCCGCTACCTGTTTGAAGGGGGAGCTAAATGGTTTGTATGATGATCCTTTAACACACAAATATTAATAATACAATCAATACCAATCCTTATCATTTATGCAGTGCTTCTTCATCCGTAAGTATTAGGGTGAGACAGGCAGATGAAGTCAAAGGCTTCTGAAAGTGTCAGTGGCGTCGGAGAGCGGCAGTCCCACGGCAGCTTGGATTTCAAGGGAGGAGAGAGGAGAAAGGCTGGAAGAGGTACAGGGAGAGCAGCAGAACCCCTTGGGGAGGGCAGCTGCACCGCGCCGCAGAGAGGAGAGCATCGTAACTGGTAAAGGAATGAAACAGTGCAGGACAGAAGGGAAGAGGGTTTGAAAATGGTAAAGAGAGAGGAAAATGAAGGCAGAAGAATTGGAGCACGTACAAGTGCAGAGAAAGGAAAACAGATAAAATTATTACGGAAGAGAACTTGTAGAACTTGCCTCATTCAACAGGAAAATATGCAATATGCTCTTTTAAGACAGAAAACAGTAGGGGAGGTAACCTATTTCATTTGGAGAGAAAAAGTGTTGCTTATGACTAAGAGAAGCTGTGATTTTGTTGCAATCTCGGCAATACATAACGTGGTCCAGGTTCATCCCTGCCTGTGTGTCTGCTCCATGTATGGACCGCTCTACTCACTCCCTGACGGCTCTGAGTGCAATACTTTGCAGGCTTCTGGTCTGGACACAGTCTTTTACTATATGTTTGGACAGCTGCATCACAACGGGGACCTAATTTTGAATGGGGCCTCTGTTTTCTACCATAATTGAAATAATAAATCATGATCACTCAATAACATCGTCACTCTTGTTTCTTGGACATAAAAATCTCATGAGATCATAAGGAAATGTAATTTATATTAATACTATCTATTATGTTCACAAAAATTACAATCCATTGTCTGAACCAAAACAAAAAATCATCATGCCTATGTAAAGTGTAGTTGTAGCAGCCTTTTGTTTCTTTGCCACAACAAGTCGTTGTGAAGAATTTGAAGGATTCTCCTACCCCAGGCTGTGTGTTTGTTTCTCCATAGGCATGGCACTCTGCAAAGTTCCTTTCCCTTTTGTGATTTTGGAGACTCTAGCACAGGCAGGACAGGCCCCTTTAAATCTCTTTGGCTTATCTGGTTGCTTAGGACAACCCCTGTAAACATCAGTAGAACAACATGTGGTCTTCAAAAAGCTGGGACCTTGAGAAAAAACTAGGTCATTTTGGGACAGACAGATCCCATGTATCCGTAACTGTATGAGGAGACATATGCTTTTGCAGAGATTTATTTTGCACATTTCTTTTGGAATGGTTCATGCTTTTATGCTCTGTTTTAGTTTGTGATTTGTGGCAAAAATAAACATTTTTTTCTGTCAGCAGCTTTTTTTCTTGTTTTCTATATTGCTTTCTGTTGTGACATAAATATTTACTGATTAAATATTTATATATAATGAAAGAAGAATATGAGAAAGAAGACTTTGACTATACAAAAGTGACAACTCTGCTTATCATTTTATTTTGATAGTGTGTTTTTATTGTGCCTTTCGAGGCGATAGCTTTAGAAAGGTGAAAAGCCTATTAGAAAGCTAATTTAAAAATATTGGGGATAATAAAGTAAGAAAGAATGACAATGTTACCCTTTGCAATATGAGTTGTGAATTAGACGTGATAAATAGAGGGGTTAAATATTAGCTAGCTGATAAATATTTTAAAGCTTGTTCTTACTGATATGAAACAACAGGTTCTTTCTTATACAGAATTCTGAAGAATTAAAACGCCAACAGTCTGGTGGTTCTGTGTCCCTGATAATTCAGACCTCAAATTTTTTTTTTCAGATAATGTTTTAGAAATAAGATTAAAAGTTTATCTAGTTTGTCTCCTCTCCTGCCAGTGTTTCATTACAATAAGTTGCTTCAGAAAATTATTACTATTACTGCTATATATGTTATTACACTACTACTTTTTCGGATTTAAAATGTGATATTCTTCCTATATGTCCCTCCCTTTCACTGCTGTCTATAAAATAATTGCTATCTGTGGGAGATATATAGACAGGTGAACTTAGTCATCCATGAACAACAAGTTAACTATGACCTCCATTTTATGTCTGTAATATTTAAGATTAAAATCTTCATTTAGTTCTTGTTAACATTGTAGATGTATAACTTGTACTTGATATAAAAATACACCTGTTAAACTTTAGCTATGAAAAACTCATGGCAGAATATCATATTATTTCATCTATAAAACATGTGGTTTTGTGATTAAACGATGAAGAAAGTCTGAAGAAGTAACTTTATTAGACTAAGTGAATCTCACAAATGAATATTAAGTTATTTGGAACTTCTGGTTGAACCCTGTGTACGTGTTGTGGTTTAACTCCAGCCAGCAACTAACCACCACGCAGCCACTCACGCACTGCCCCCCACCCAGTGGGATGGGGGAGAGAATTGGAAGGAAAAAGGTAAAACTTGTGGATTGAGAATATTACAGAAAGGAAGAAACTAATAATGATAATAATAACAACAATAAAACGACAATAATAATAAAAGGATTGGAATACACAAAACAAGTGATGCACAATGCAATCGCTTACCACTCACTCACTGATGCCCAGTTAGTTCCTGAGCAGTGATTCACCCCCAGGCCAAGTCCCCCCAGTTTATATACTGGGCATGATGTCCCATGGTATGGAATACCCCTTTGGCCAGTTTGGGTCAGCTGCCCTGGCTGTGTCCCCTCCCAGCTTCTTGTGCCCCTCCAGCCTTCTCGCTGGCTGGGCGTGAGAAGCTGAAAAATACTTGACTTGGTATAAACATGACTTGGCAACAACTGAAAACATCCCTGTGTTATCAACATTCTTCTCATACTGAATGCAAGACATGAGCTATACCAGCTACTGGAAAGAAAATTAACTCTGTCCCAGCTGAAACAAGGACAGTATGTCACTCTTTCATTCATTTTTCTGAGACACAAAAAGGAATTTAAACCAGTTCTTGTTTATGTAATCCAAATTCATATAATTTTAAGTCTTACACAGTCTTTCAAATGAGAGCAAAGTAAACAGAATATATAACTGAGTCAAACCAGGGTAAAATGCAGAACAATTAAATTGAATGTGAATTTAAATCTCTTGTAACTGTGGCTGGAACTTTGAATGGCAAAATCTTGTCAAGTCTTCATAGACCTGCTGATTTCAGTGCACTTTTTATAAAACGTGAAGTTGAACTGGGTCATTTCTCTTCTACCAACTCTGTTGCAATACACTTTTAGTCCAACATAGGGGTAGGATGGGACTTGGAGAGTAGCAAATCCAAAATCTGCCACTGTCTGCTTTGGATCATCAGCTGAAAAACTCTTCTTTTTAAAAACCTCTTCTTTTTAAACAGAAGCACGGTGCTTTAAGGAAATGAGTGTTATTATCAGGCTATCCTTTCTACATTTCTATCCTACTCATTACCTTAAAGAGGGATAAGACAGCTTTCAAGACATGAGCAATTTTTTTGCATGGAAATCCACATAAACTTAGTGAGATCACTTCATAGTGTGCTGTTCCACAAGTTCTCACTCCACACATTACAGTTTACTTTATAATCGCTGTTAATAGTTCCTGTTGGTGAATGCTACACAATAAAGACAAATTTTCAATCTCTAAAAATGACAGGACAAGAGCAAATAGACATTATTCAGCCTATAGAAAATATTACCTATGTTGGGGTAGTCTTAGTTCTCCTGCGAGTTAACCCCTATATTGTTTAACTTTGCTAGAACCAGAAATTCCTGTTGTAAATAGCAAGCAAGATTTGATTGAAAGGGGTAGGTAGACAAAACTCTATTGCTGAACAGGAAAGCTCCTTATACAGTCTGAATTAAATCTCACATACCTATCCAGACAAATATTGATTATGTTAGTACGAGATATGCAGTACAAAAGTTCCTTGTAAAAGATAACACAAAATGAAAAAATCCTGTAATCTGTACTACAGCATTTCGAAGGAAAGATGCCCACATTCCAAGTTCTTCTGAATATTGCTGTATCAGGGCACCGAGGGCACGAATAAGCCTTAATGGCTCTGACCACCTGGAGCCTCCCCCACACCCATGGGCTCAGGAGTTCTATTTAAGTTCACGTGTAGCCCTCAGTTCTTGCTGGAGCTGTACTGGGGGCGTGCTGACCTCCTGCACAGGTACAGCCTCAGCCTGGCTATGGTCCTCGTTGATCCCCAGCCTGTGGGATGGCTTTCCAGCTTGTTATCAGTCCTGCCTTCTTATTATGGATCTGTCTGGGAATTGCTGGACCTTATCCTTGCCTATGGACTGACTGCCTGGCCTGGCCTTGGACCTGCCTCATCACCATGATACTGCCTTACGATACGGGCTCTTGGTTGGGTCTGTCTGCCATCTCCAGGTCTGTCTTGCTTACCCTGCTTGGGTACTGTGGGGCTGATAGCTGGGGTTGTGGGATCTCTCTTGGTTCATATTCTTACGGTTCATATTCTTACCAAGCAGCCCTGCTCTTGCTGCCTCTTGACATGTTGCATCTCTAATTTAAATCTGAAGTCTTAAAGGTTCATTTAATTTGCAGAAGACTCAAGACTGCTGCCCATAGCCCAGATCCAGTATTTCCATTCAGTACCTTCCTATGTTCGTATCTGTCCCACCTGAACAGATACTGATCCTGCATTACTTATTGCTGTATGGCACAAACTCAGATTTTGGTAGCATTTACTACGTGTTGCAAAAGATGCTACTGTAATTCTAGACTTAACTATTCCTATAAATGCAAATGGATAGTCCTTGTCCCCACTACAGTAACTTCCACTTCCTCTCTGCAGAAATATCTCGCCACTTCTATCGCTCTTGGGTCTTCCGCTGTGACATCCCAATTTGAGTGGGTGAGAAGCAACGTGTGCTGCCTTCAAGCTGTCCACCTCACCAGGCTAACAGGCACTCCAGGAAACTGAATGGCCTTGTAGAGGCACCTGAGCATCAGACACTACATATAAGCAAGTAAGCCCTGACGGGTCAGAACTGAGTACATGTAGTTAGATGTTTTTGCATTAAGCAGCCCAGTGTATCTTGTAGTACTGGTATTGGGAAGATTTTTTTCCACTGTTAATGAAATTTCTCTATCTTGCTGCCCTAGAGAAGTCAGTATTGATTCTAATGTCATCTCACTATGTTGGTTTCTCTTAAACACCTACCTAGTAATGAAACGACTGTGAATATGGAAATATTTCATCCCTTCTTCAGGGTACCACATGGTACAAATACATCTATCAAGCCTTTGGAAAGAAGGTTAAGTGTTATTTCTATTTTATAGGTAAAAAAAAAATCTAAAAGGATTCTACAGTCCTGTCATTGTCATTAAAAAGTGTTTGTGGCCATTGCAAAATTAATTTATGGTTGTATAAGACAAATGCTTTCCCCAGCAACCTGAAAACTGTTACCCATGCAGCTGGAAACTGCTTTGAGGTACAGACCCATAAAGAGGTTCTCGTATCACCTAGGATTTTTTGAGAAACTTGTATGTAGAAACAGTGAGGAACTAAGATATTTCAATGTTTTAATGGTGCATATTAATGAAATCCAAGCTTCAGATTAATAGTCTGCATACAGTTTTAGTCTATTAGTAAAGATTGACTCTTCAACAGTCTTTCATATGAAAAATATTGTATTTCTGTGGTATGAAGTTTTCTGTACCTTAGCTAATGTAAAGACTTGTATCTAGAACTAAGATTTTGGAAACAGATTTGCTAATGAACTCCACTGTAGGAATGCTCTGCAGAACACAAATTCTGAAGATATTGTAAGAAAAAAAAACTGTTTTAAACTATATTTATTAAGAAACATCACAAGGCTATAAATTAATAAATCTTAAATTTGTCAAATTCTGGAAGACACTCTGACATCTAACCTAAAGAGCACATGAATGGGATCCGGGAGGACCTGTGCACTTTGTTCTGCCGGGCACTCCAGAGGTCATGTTCCAAGCAGTGTACAAAGTGTGAAGTAAATGAGACGAATGCTGAAAATAGATTTTTTTCAACCCTGTACATATTTCAGATCACTATCTCCTGTGTGGCTTTTGAAAATGTACTTACTGATAGGCACAAAGTCATCATTGACATGACATTGAACCGATGGCACTGGAATAAATTTGAATCTGTATCCATTACCTTAATGGAGATGCATAATATTTAGCTGATAGGAATGTTGTGAGAGTAATTCTTGTACAGTATTGCCAAGTGAATAACAGTTTTGCTTATGACAAAGGTATACAAGCCTATCCAAACAAATTCTAATATTCTATGCAAAATTATTTAATTATTTTCCTCCCAGCCCAAATTTAAACTAATGAAGCATCAAAAGACCCTAATAAAAATAAGTGTGGACTTTTCTCTGCCAATTGAATCACCATCTTCAAAAGATTTAGAGGTTCTTTAGGTCATAAAGCTTAAATACCAATTATCTTCCTTAAAAATGGCTACAGTAATATAACACACAATAGTTGTCACATTGTAATACATCAAACTAACAAACTGATCACTTCAGACTTATTTCAATAAACCTGTATGAAGCAATTTTCAGTTACACCTGGTAAGGTGTGGATTGAATGGATACTGAGAACCTTTATACTGTGAAAGGAAACAGTATGACTCTGCTGGGGCAGAAATCTCTCTCATTCCTGCTTTTCTCAGTGATTTCAGACCATATTGCTTAAATAATGGTTTAAGTCCCATGTCCAACTGCAAAGGAGGAGCAGCTCTTGCACCTCTGCTTGGGCCTGCAGGCCAGCAATAGCATAGGTTGCCTTTACTAACACTGTATGATCTTACCCTGATTTGTGAATATTTATGAAATCTGTTTTTATTTCCTGGATGACCACATTAACTTAGTTGACCAGCAGATATAAATTCCAACTTTCCTTTGACTTATGTCTTATTTGATCTTACAGCCTTCACAGTGGAAATAATCTATTTTTTTTATTGGTTTGATGGCTGCTCAACAAAAAGAAATGCCTCTCCAAACTGCTGAAGTTCTGGGACTCCATTTTTTTTTTAAACAGGTGTGGACAGCAGATGGGAACTTGAAGATATTATTTGAAAAAGAACCTCCAAACTTTGATTACTAAAGAGATAAAGACACTCTGAAATGGTATTTTGTGTGGGTAAAAATAGAAGTGTCCATATCTTAAAGCTGTTCAAAACCATGCCTGAACCAAAAGGGCCCCATTAAGCTTGCGTGTAATTGACTGTAGTCTGTGGATACCTTTGGTGTTACGGTATCTGCTTACATCAGTACTGAATTTCACCCAGAGTGTGTTTGGAGTGATGAGTACTATAAAAAGTTATTGTATATGAAATGCTATGTTATGTCAATATCATACTGCTACAACTTGTAAATTCACATTGATCTGTATAATAAAAGATGTTTACAGGAGTAATGAACTCAATCAAGCACGTTTGCTGATATATTAAAAAAATAACAAGCCATCTTGCTGGGCATTTGATTTACAGGAGATAATCCCAGGCAGTACTCTGAAGATTAGAGAGATAGGAGATAAGAAGCTGTGACAGGCTGGCAGTATCCGCCTGAAACGCCATCCCCTATTAGCAGGTGTTGGTGCTGCTGGGAAGCTGTTGCATGGATTTTGCTAACATGCTGAGCAGATGGCTTATTACAAGAGAAATGGGTGTTGCTTTTTGAAGCAAAAAATATGTATGGGCTAAGAAGTCTTGTAGCGAGAATCCTGAGGGAATATAAAGTATAGGGAGGGAACTCGAGCTGAACCTTTTTTCTTCATTGGTAATGTTTTCTAGTCGGGCGCTAGGAAATGGGTGGTTTTTGACAGCACAGACTATGTTTGGACATAGTTTTATAGCAAGTGGGAAAGTGCACCTGTTCAGAAAAGCATTAATTAACGACTTAATATATTTCAAGATGAATGTCATGCAAACAGAAGAACACACACATGGAATAGCTAAGTTTCCTATTATACAGCTACACACTGGTTCTATTTCAAAGCTTTTGAACTTCATGACTGTTACTTTTAATGTTTTGAAACTGTCTTTTCGGCATTCCCCAGCACTAACAGTTGCACGAAGATACAACCTGTTTCAACAGCAGAGACAAAATGCAACTGCAAGTTTTCTGGGCCAGATCAGACCGTGCATCCTACCACAGATGCTTGAGTTTGATGTTTGAGTGGACAGGAGAAATACGTTTGCATTTCAAAGCCTATTTTGTGACTTTGTTCAAAGACCAATATTCTGTAGAGAATTTAATTATCCCCTTTGTAATTTGAAGAAATTATATTTACTGACTTTGAGATGATTACATATAGGCAGCATTACAGTGCTTATAACTACTCAGGGAGTATGTTACTAAATCACAGGAAAGGTAAAATAGGAGCAGTGCTTAAATAAATAATCAACCTTTCTCTGAAAGATAGGATTGACCCAATTGCCCCCATCATTCTTCTACTATAACAATGAAAAGTCATAAAGGTACCCAGGATCCCTGGATGGAAAAACAGGGAAAAAAACCTAAGAAAATTCATAGAAATATGCAGATTTCTGAGAAAGCACATTCTTCCTGATCTCTGGTTTTCTGTTTTGCCTATGCTTTTTTATTTGTGAAATTTGTAAGATTATCTTCATGCCATAAAAGGTATTTTTATTGCTAGTTCTATTTACAATAATCATCTAGGCACATCTGTTGTCTCAAGTGCACCAATGTTCAATAATTAAACTAGCTCAATATTAAAAATAAAACTTTATTTAATGTTCCTAATCAAGCATCTGTGTCTTTAATACCCTGTTTTGCTTTCTTACTAAGTTTTGTTAGCTCTAATGTTTCAACATGGAGATAGTAAATACCATCTACTTTGAGAGGGATTCAGAATGCAGATCACATTAAAAAAAAGTAAATCTGATCTGCTTCTGGGAAACAACTACTAAAAGCACATTCTAGAAGAGATTAATGCCTCCTGCCTCCCAGGAATCGAGATGAGAAAAAGCATTTATGCTGTCAGGCTCTGGTCTTTGCTGGGAGGCTGTCATGGGTTGTGATTTCCCAGCTGAAACTGGCACCTGTTTGTAGCAGCCCTCCTCTGGAAAGGGGAAGCATTAGCTGCACCTTGGAAGTGAGGCTGTTAGAAAAGGCCTCCCAGGAGCAGAGCAGGGCACGGTTGTATTGCCAAGCTCCAGGTTTGCCTGTGAAGTATAAAGCAACAGCTGGCTACATCTCATCATAAACTCTCATTTGTGATTTGCTGCTTTTCCCACAATATAACATAATTTGCTCAGCAGGGAGGTGCACCTCAGACTTTGGGGTGTAGAGACCTGGTTTAGGGTATGGAATGTGGATATACAGCTAAAAGCAGGCGGGATCTGCTGTAGGCCTGAAGCAAGCTTTGACCTGGAGATAACATGCAATGCATGTAAACCTTCTAAATGGTTTCATCTGCAGTCAGTGGCAGCATTCCAAACGACTGACGGAAAATCAAACCTTTCTCTAGGAGCATCCTGTAACACAGCTTTCTCACAACTGTAGGAAAAACAGAGTGCTTACATGGGGACAAGCTTAGATCCCATTGCCTCTGCTTTAGCATGGGACTTCTTTCATTAAAATTTAGATCTGTTTCCACAAACACTTACCTACACAAGCATGTGAATTTCCATGAGATTACATGTTTGTGGGCAGAAATTACACCTCTGCTTCTTTGACAAGCCTAACAAAGGCTTGAGTGGTAAATAAATTATAATTTCTACGTATCAGTAAACCCCACAATGTTTTATAACAAAACCCAATGAAAAATATGACTGTAAAAAGTAATAAATTCTTCAACTATACAAGCTACAAATCCGTACCACACATGAGAAAAGTCTGACATCTCTCTAGGATTCCCTAAAGGATTTTTCTTGTGGCTTTCTGTCCTTAACAATCATCCTAGTATTTGCAAGAAGCCCACAACCTGTTCCTATTAAAATGTCAGCTCGCCTTGCAAGATATTAAAAGTACAACAAAAAATGTAATGCTGATCAAGCTGCAATTAAATTTTCAATCTACTTGCTTCACATCATTTAACATTGTCAATTTCCTCTGTTCCGGTTCTTTCTGACCAAGAAAAAGAAAACTTTAAACTAAGCCTACTGAATATATTTATTTCTACCTACCTTAGAAAGGTAGCTGTAGAGATATTCCTGGAAGGCCTATTTCAGCCAAGAGCTTGTGGAGAAAATGTTAGAGTGAAATTGATTTTAAAGGTATGTAGTAGTGAGGAATGTCTAAGAATGTAATAGTATGAATAAAGTAAGGTAATTAACTGATAAAACAGAAGAAAACCCAAATATTAGCAACAAGAGTAAGTCAAGAGGTTACCGCTAGTTCCACGGCAAACATCAGTCAGCCTAAATCCAACGCCACGGTGATTTCCACTGCTTGTGAATCCAGCTCCTAACCTTGATTAACAGACAAAGAGGACACCACACAACCTACTGAGATAATGGATTAAATTTCAGTTGGGCTTTTAGAAGAAAAAAGAATAACGTCTCTCCAAAAAAGATGTTTTTGGTTTTTTGAAAGTTTTTCACTCTTTTGATAACATCATTAAATTCTTTATTGGACAAACGTTTTCCCATTTTTTTTAACCTTTAACGCACTCATCTGATTAGGTCACGTGCCTCACACGCTAGGATGCAAAGTATTTTCAGGAAAAGACTGAAACGGCTCTTTCAGAGCGGCACACGGCAGTCAACGCTCACAGGAGGAAAAACATCGGCTACGGGACCAAACGGGAGGGGGGGACCGCTCTGAAGAGGCGTACGCTCCAGCACAGGCGCACGGCTTTCAGCCGGTGACGACAGACCCACCAAAGCGGCGCTCTGGCCGCGCACCGCCGCCGGCCGCTCCGGGGGCCGCGCTCTGGCAGTGCCGCAGGGCCTCCCGCCTGCCCCGCCGCCGCTGCCCGCGCAGGCGGGGGATCCCCGCCGCGGCCGAGTCCTGCGGGCGCCCGGGGAGGCCCCCCCGCGCCTCACGGCGACGGCCGCCCGGTGCTCCCGCGGCGCTCCTAGGCCGGGGCCGGCGGGGAGCGCCCGACCGGCGCTGCCTGAGGCGCTGCCCGTCAGCCGGAGCCAGGCCCCGGCTCCCCTCGCCCCGCGGCGGCCGGGGGGCGCGGCTCTGAGGGGCCGAAGGGAGGCGGCCGCACCCCGCTCCGAGGGGAGCGCGCCTCGCGGCGGCCGCCGGGCTGGCGAGGCGCTGCCCGCGCCGTTGCCAAGTCCTCTGCTCGCGTCCTCGGACAGGGAGACAGCGCGGGCCGCTCCCACCGCGACTGGGGGGGAGGGGGGGGAGACCGGCGGCTGGGGAGGGCTGGCCCCCGCCGCCGGCGCCGCCTGCCCCGCTGGGCGGGCGCCGCTCGCCGCTCCTCAGGCGCTCGCCTCGCACCTACCTGTGTGGGAGGAGGGCCCGTCCTCCCCGCCCCGCCTGGCCGGCCACCGGCGGTGCCCCCTCGCGGGGAATGGTTTCTCCCAGCTCCCCGCCGTAAGCTCCCGCTCCTCCTCCCGCTAGTGCCCGGCTCGGCAGGCGCCGGCTCGGATGCTGCCGCCCGGGCGAGCCCCGCCGCGCCGCCCGTGAGGCGCAGCACGCTCCGCTCCGCTCTACTCTACTCCACTCCGCCCGGCCTGGTCCTGCCGCGCCGCCCGGGAGGGCCGGAGCTCTCGGGGCCCTCCCGACTCCCTCCCCGCCAGGTAACGGTGAGCGGAGCGGAGCGGCGGGGCGCTCGTCCTCTCCCCCCGCGCTTCGCCTCCCCCGCCGCCTCCCCGCGCTCTGCGGGGGCCAGGCTGCCGCCCGCGGGGAGAGGGCGGCGGAGCGGCCGCCCGTCGTGATTCAGCATCGCCGCCCGCGAAGGCGGGGCGGCGGGGAAGGGCGGCACTGCCCAGCCTGGGGGCCGCGGGCGGCGGGGGGAGCCGGCCGGGGCGCTGGGCGGCCGCGGGGCGCGGGTCCCGCCCGGAGCCGTGCCGGAGCGGGGTCAGTCTCCGGCTGCGGGGCGATGCTCCGGGGCGGGAGCGCGGGGAAGGGCCGCCAGCCCCCCGCAGCCTCTCGGGCGCCCGGCCCGCGGAGAAGTGCCGTCCGCAGAGCCAGCCCCCGGTCCCGCAGCTGGGTCCCCCGCCTGGGCGGCGGCGGCGGGCCCCGGGCCCCGGGCAGCGCGGGGCTGCGGCGCCGGTGCGGGCGGGAGCGCGCGGGGCCGGCGGGCAGCGGCCCCTCGGGAAGTTTCCTGAATGCCGCGGGCAGCCCTCGCGTCGGGAGGGGAGGAGAGCTGCCTGCCTGTCGCAGTGTGAGGAGGAAGGAGGCGTTTCAGGATTAAAGGTATTCCTTTTCTCGACACCCCCCCCCCCCCCCCCCCCCCGTCAAATTTTGCATGCGGAGTCCGTCGTCTGTGCGGGTCGTATCGCACGTACGGCCAGGTCTCTCCGGAGCCAGCTAAGGTTGAAACGGGATCGTCTCTTGGCTGTGGTACCCAGTGGAGGCTGAAATGTAGAACAAGTTAAATCTCTGGAGATGCAAGTCAAATCTCTTCCTGTGCTTGGTTGGAAGCCCCGTAATCTGTGGGATCTTTCTGAATTTCTGCTCTTGAAACCCCACATAATTTTAAGCAGAAGGGAAGAGCAATTGATGCTGGAATTTGAACGCACCGCTGAACTCTGTGAAACTGACTTAAGGACTCAGTATTGATCACCCGTGTGCCTGCCTTATGTGTTTGCAGTTTGAGTACCAAAATTAGATCTTGTTCCTTCTCAGAAAAACCCTAAACCAACCAAGCAACACTCCCCCCGGTTCAGTATACTTTTCTGCATAAATCCTTCATTAATTTTATGTTCCAGGCTGTTTAGTACCTATCTAAACAATACTTGGAGAAATCCTGCTGGTTATTTCCACAGTTGAAAGACTAGAAGCACTTTTCTGTGTGGGAATTGGTTGTCCCCCAAATTCTACAGAGTATCTCAAAATATACAGTGGCATGGCATCAGTAGAAGCTTTTGCCTCTGTTTTAAGTATTAGAATGTAGTTTTTAATAGTAATAGGATACGTGTCAATGCTACTTCGAACAAAGAATGACAGAAGCAGTTATTACGCCAGGGGTTTTCCTACGTGGTGAGTAAATATAATGTCTACACTGACATATGGAAGTTTTATTTTTGAAGCCAGATTCTCTGAAGACAAATGTTACAAAGCTTCAGAAAATTACATGAGCTATTTCAGACAGAATATGGAATTTCTTTCATAAGGAAAGAATGTGTTTTTATATGTAGGTATCGGCAATATTATGCAAGAAATTCTAGAACCATAGTTGCGAATTTTATTTTTTTTTTTAATTTTTTTTTTTTTAGAAACACCTCCCCTTTCTATGTTTCTGATGGTCTGGATATATTCCACACACTTCCAAAGGGATCTGCCCACCAATTTGGGAGTGTTAGAAGAGGGCAGGAGATCAAGCCTGTCAGCAGTTATTAGGTAATTATTTCAGTAATCTAGCAATCATTTTAGTAATCTGAGGCTCAGGTTTGCAATCAAATAAGGGTTTGTTCCCACGCTCTTCCAAAGCCGACAGTGTTAAATTGGCAGCGTAGATTAAGTTGTGGACATGTGTGAAGAACTGGGAGATGGATTGGTCAACAAGCAGTAGACACTAAACCATCTTGCAATCTTTTGTATAGTTAGGATTTTTTCGAAGATCTTTATAATACTGTATGTTGATAATGAAAGCCATAAATACATTTTTGAAGGTGAAATGTGGCAGACTAATGCTGAATGTGGTTGCTCTGAATTGTCAGCATCAAGAAAGATGGAAGTACGATTTCTTGATTTGAATCTCTATCTGTGGATATTTATTATAAGTCTTGAAGATCGCTGTAGGATACATATGGTAAATGAGTCACTTCTTGAACTTCCACATTTTCTGATGTTCTGGGCTTTTTTTCTTCGCTATGTTTTAATGTATTAAGCAGTGTTTTTGCATTTAATAGATACCTGCGTATGTCACATATACATTCAGAACACATTATTAATTTAAGGATGGAAATCCTTAGAAAAACAAGGAAATTGAAATGAAATCTTAATGTCTGAAATAGAGAAATTGATAACATTTCCCAAGCTACCTTGCAGC
Organism: Astur gentilis; assembly: GCF_929443795.1. Classification (NCBI taxonomy): domain Eukaryota; kingdom Metazoa; phylum Chordata; class Aves; order Accipitriformes; family Accipitridae; genus Astur; species Astur gentilis. Next base: position 16,510,646 of record NC_064887.1, on the reverse strand, counting down.
TACTTTTTAAAGCTTCTGTATTGTCTTTAAAAATGTGCATGACAACATGTTGCAAGATAATTTTTTGATTTGTGAGTCACTAAATGTTTTTCGGTTTTGGGCTATAATTTTATCAGTGTAAAGACAGCTTATTGAAACCAACAATGCTTATTTCTCATATCTGTAAGTTTTCTGCAAATATTGAGTGTTATCTTCAGAAAATATTGAGTGTTACTACTGCCTTGAAGTGTTGTGACTTATGGGCCAAGTCTAAATCATAAAGACACTGAATTGTATAGATAGGCTTTGTGCCAGTCCCTGAAGAAAGGGATGAATGCTTGTCAGTCTTTTACTGTTTGATGAGATGTTTCTGTCACCCAGAGTTGACACAGTGACTCTGTATTGATCTGGTATTGATCTGAGGGGGGAGGGAATAGTCATAGTTTTGTAATAAAGGGCTAAAGTCTATAGGAAAATAGGGGGAGTTCATTTTATTTGGAAAGATGCATGCAAACTGTCAAAGTTAAGAAAATTCATTGCAAGTACCATAGCATGTGTATTGGAGAATATTAGCTGGATTTTGTTTTTCTTTTGTGAACTTCAGAATATTTAGCTTCAGATTCACTTTCGTTTTCTACACACCTAGGAAGTTCATTGGGGCAGTTTGACTTCCAGCAGTAGGATTAAGTGGCCCTTATTAAGCACGAGGAAGCTCTCTAGAGCTCCATTAATGCTTACCTAAAACCCTGCCAGAATGGTACTTTGCAGCTACTCCTTCTGCAGACATTACCAGCTTCCTTTAAAGTTTACTGGAACCAATGAACCTTTTTAACATTAATATTTAAAATACTAATGTATTTTAAATTTAGAATGGAATTTATTGATGTCTACTACACTGATGGGTGAGAGAATCATCTGTAACCGAAAATGGGTATGGGAGAAAAAACGTTGTGACATACTGAAGCAGTCAATCTTTGAATCTGTTGGGTATTGGAGCAAATCTTTCTGTTCCGCAGTAGCACCACTCTTGGAGCCAGAAGCTCTTTCAGACCAGGAGGTTCCATAGTGCCTCAGTCTACCGGATACTTTTCTTTGTGGTGATGGATGCAGGAACCTACAGGTTCTGTAGGGGTTGAAGTCTTAGCTTGTTCCCAGTGTTCTTCCTTGCCTTATCTCTTAAATGTTTGTACAGCTGTTCAAAATAGTTTTAAAATACTACATTAATTTATACTCATTTATCAACATTTTTGCTTTTGCCTTGAATTCTGTACATGAGGAAACAAGCTCTAACATAGAACAAATTTTTGGTTTTGTGTTTTAAAGGACTAAATAAAGCAGGCATAATGGTTCTTGCCTTCAATATCAGTTTTAACCAGGATACAGGAACTCCAAAATGAAAAGCGATATATACAGTTGCAATATTTTTTCTGAATGTTAAAAATATATGTTCAAATAGTTTAAAATGTTAAAAATGTAGGTATTCATTAAAAAAAATATCTTTGCTTCAAAGGCAGTATTTAAGAATATAATCACGTGGTTTTCTTGATCTCTATGGACACAGAAACAGTACTGCTTTATGGAGATCCCAAATTAACAACCATAATGAAAGAAATGCAAAAGAAAACAAAATTCTGGTTTAGGACTCACTTTTCACTTTCCTTTCTGTGGAGCAAGTGGCATGCCAATTCCCACTTATGCTTGTACTTGGTTTTGGAAGGATTCCAGATTGAAGTCTAATATGCACCACTGATCAAATGCACCTTAGATGGCTACAGTACTGTTAATTGATAGAAAAACTGAGTGCCTAAAAGGATAGAAGTGCTTTGCGCTGCATTTCAGATGCCCCTTCTGGCCAGCAGTTGTAACAGAGGACTAACAGTCTTAAGAAGAAAGAAAGACTAAATCCAGTTCTCATATACAGTAAATGCTG